>NC_138178.1:111934681-112534681 GCF_964165515.1 Mesoplodon bidens
CCTGCGTTGGAAGCACGGAGTCTTAACCACTGGACCACCAGGAAGTCCCTAAAACTGTCTCTTGCTATTTGATCTGGATATATCCAAATCAGGAAGCAAGTAATTTTGTATAGTAAGGGGTACTTGTTTTCTCTGTAGCACTTGTCTTTGATTTGCTTGTCTTTCTGCCTGTTTATCTACCTGTCTTCCTCACTAAAACATTAGTTGTCTGGTGGCTGGGCCTTTCTTTTTTTCACTGCTGTATCTTCATCACCTGAAACAGTGCCTGGCGTCAATTCTCAGTAAATATGTGTTGAATAAATGTGTTAATACATGAATGAATCCATCTGACCCAATATCATCTAAATCTTAATTTTAAAAATATGTGATTATATGGAAAAGGCTTATTTCACATTATTAAGTTTTAAGAAGCAGGATATGGGATTGTATACACAGTATGATTTACTTTTACATTTAAAAAATTTTGGATCTTTGCATGTGTTTATTTATTCATTCATTCCTTGAAAGAAAACTTATTGAGCACCTCCTATGTATCCATTCTTTGTTACGTATTCTAAGTCATCTACAGTTTCATGGGAAGACAGATACTGAAATAACAGTCGATGAATGCCATCTTTCCCCTTGCACTGCTCTTCAGCTATGTTGATCTTTCAGTTTCTCTAACTTCTTTGCACAGGTTATATCATTATGAGCTTAATATCTGTCTCCCTCTGTATTGTAAATTCTGTGAGGCTAGGGACCATGATACCATTTAATTATCAATACCTAGCTCAATGCCTAATATATAGTAGGTACTCCATAAACATTTGTTGGGTGAATGAATGAATGAATGAATGAACGAACGATTAGAAGAATTGTTCCAACATAGTAGGAACACCATATCTAATCTTTAATGGAAGTTATGGGAAGTAAATTTCAAGCTACGACCTAAAGACTGAGGAGGAATTAGCAAGTGAAGAAGACCAGGCAGAGGTTCTGAAGCTAAAACTTAGATTTTATCCTAAAAGCAATAGAAGAGTTTTAAGCAAAAAAATGGCACTATCAAACCAATTTTCACTGGTGTTAGGAACACACTGTATGGGCAGTGCTAGACCAGAGAGATTGGTTGGGAGACTTCAGTGATAGATGCCTGTGACCTCTTTGGTTCTTGGCCATGCAGAAACAGAGACATGGATACATTTGAGAGATTTTTAGAAGGCATAATCAGTAACTGGGGATAGCGAGGGAAAGGGAACAGTTAAGTGTTTTCCCAAGCCTTTGCCTTAGGTAACTAAGGGGATCCTAGGGCCTTTCACTGAAACTGGGGACTCAGAAGGAAGAACCACTTGAGGAGAAAAGAGCCTGAGGTACCCTTGAGCCCTATGTAATTGAGGCTGAGCATTAAGGACTTGGTTAAACAGCTGAATTTTCTAGATATAGATACTTAGAAAAGTGCCTGAAGAGAAATAATCAAAATGTTAATTTGGAGCTCTAGGTATATTTCTAAAGTTTTCTTATTAAGTTTTGGTTTTCATTATTAGTGTGTTTTATGAAGGAAAAATAATAAACTTAAAAAAATTATATTAAGATCTGCTATAGGAAACACTGTACCAAAACCCACAAAGGACAAAAAGCTAAGACCTCCTTAGGTAAAATACGGGCTATTTTCAGTGAAAATAAATGAGTGGTCCTGAATAGAAGTCCACTGTGCAAGGGGTTCGCCATTATGGTATGTGTGTGTTTTGTGGTGTCATTTGAAAATTTAACCTTATCGGTCAGAAAAGGTCTGCTAGAGGCAAAGATTGTTTCTTATTTATCAGCCCTCAGCACAGTCCCTGGCATTTACTAATGGCTCAACTGAAAGCTATTATTTTAGCTTTGTTATTAATTCATTTATTTTTGTTTATGTCACTATTCACCACATTTGTTTATACAGTGATGTTATTTGTGTCATCTTGGTTTTTAGGTAGATTGGGGTCAACTGGACTATTTAGTTGTTGACATGCCACCAGGAACTGGAGATGTGCAGTTATCAGTCTCACAGAATATTCCTATTTCAGGTAACTCTTTTTTTTTTTTTTTTTTTTTGTAGTAAAATTGCTTCACAATGTTGTGTTAGTTTCTGCTGTACAATGAAGTGAATCAGCTATATGCACACCCATATCCCCTCCCTATTGGAACTCCCACCCCCCATCCCACCCATCTAGGTCGTCACAGAGCACCAAACTGAGCTCCCTGTGCTATATAAGGTTTCCACTAGCTATCTGTTTTACACATGGTAGTGTATTTATGTCAAACCTAATCTCCCAGTTCGTCCCACCCTCCCCTTACCCTCATGTCCACATGTCTGTTCTCTACGTCTACATCTCTATTCCTGCCCTACAAATAGGTTCATCTGTACCATTTTTCTAGATTCCATGTATATGCGTTCATATATGATATTTGTTTTTCTCTTTCTGGTTTACTTCACTCTGTATGACAGACTCTAGGTCCATCCACATCTCTCAAAAGACCCAATTTCATTCCTTTTTATGGCTGAGTAATATTCCATTGTATATATGTGCCACATCTTCTTTATCCATTCGTCTGTCAGTGGACACTTAGATTGCTTCCATGTCCTGCCTATTGTAAATAGTGCTGCGATGAACATTGTAGTACATGACTCTTCTTGAATTGTGGTTTTCTCAGGGTATATGCCCAGTAGTGGGATTGCTGGGTCATATGGTAGTTCTATTTTTAGTTTTTTAAGAAACCTCCATATTGTTCTCCCTAGTGGCTGGATCAGTTTACATTCCCACCAACAGTGCAAGAGGGTTCCCTTTTCTCCACACCCTCTCCAGCATTTATTGTTTGAAGATTTTTTGATGATGGCTGTTCTGATCAGTGTGAGGTGATACCTCACTGTAGTTCTGATTTGCATTTATCTAATAAATAGTGATGTAGAGCATCTTATTGGTGAAATTTAGGTCTTCGGCCCATCTTTTAACTGAGGTGTTTGTTTTCTTTATATTGAGCTCCATGAGCTGTTTATATACTTTGGAGTGTAATCCTTTGTCCATTGATTCATTTGCAAATATTTTCTCCCAAACTGAGGTTTGTCTTTTCATCTTGTTTATGGATTCCTTTGCTGAGCAAAAGCTTTTAAGTTTCCTTAGGTCCCATTTGTTTATTTTTGTTTTTATTTTCATTACTCTAGGAGGTGGGTAAGAAAGATCTTCCTGTAGTTTATGTCATAGAGTGTTTTTCCTATGTTTTCCTCTAAGAGTTTTTTTTTAACAACTTTATTGGAGTATAATTGCTTTGCAATGGTGTGTTAGTTTCTGCTTTATAACAAAGTGAATCAGCTATACATATATCCCCATATCTCCTTCCTTTTGCGTCTCCCTCCTACCCTCCCTATCCCACCCCTCTAGGTGGTCATAAAGCACTGAGCTCATCACCCTGTGCTATGCGGCTGCTTCCCACTAGCTATCTGTTTTACTTGTGGTACTGTATATATGTCCATGCCACTCTCTCACTTCATCCCAGCTTACCCTTCCCACTCCCCGTGTCCTCAAGTCCATTCTCTACATCTGCATCTTTATTCCTGTCCTGCCCCTAGGTTCTTCAGAACCTTTTTTTTTTTTTTTTTAGATTCCATATATATGTGTTACCATACGGTATTTGTTTTTCTCTTTCTGACTTCACTCTGTATGACAGACTCTAGGTCCATCCACCTCACTACAAATAACTCAATTTCATTTCCTTTTATGGCTGAGTAATATTCCATTGTATACATGTGCCACATCTTCTTTATCCATTCATCTGTTGATGGACACTTAGGTTCCTTCCATGTCCTGGCTCTTGTAAATAGAGCTGCAGTGAACATTGTGGTACATGGCTCTTTTTGAATTACAGTTTTCTCAGGGTATATGCCCAGTAGTGGGATTGCTGGGTCGTAGGGTAGTTCTATTTTTACTTTTTTAAGGAACCTCCATATTTTTCTCCTTAGTGGCTGTATCAATCTACATTCCCACCAACAGTGCAGTGTAAGAGGGTTCCCTTTTCTCCACACCCTCTCCAGCATTTATTGTTTGTAGATTTTTTGATGATGGCCATTCTGACTGGTGTGAGGTGATACCTCATTGTAGTTTTGCCTTGCATTTCTCTAATGATTAGTGATGTTGAGTATCCTTTCATGTGTTTTTCGGCAATCTGTATATCTTCTCTGGTGAAATGTCTGTTTAGGTCTTCTGCCCATTTTTCAATTGGGTTGTTTGTTTTTTTGATACTGAGTTGCATGAGCTGTTTGTATATTTTGGAGATAATCCTTTGTCAGTTGCTTCATTAGCAAGTATTTTTTCCCATTCCAAGGGTTGTCTTTTCATCTTATTTATGGTTTCCTTTGCTGTGCAAAAACTTTTAAGTTTCATTAGGTCCCATTTGTTTATTTTTGTTTTTATTTCCATTTCTGTAGGAGGTGGGTCAAAAAGGATCTTGCTATGATATATGTCACGGAGTGTTCTGCCTATGTTTTCCTCCAAGAGTTTTATAGTGTCCAGTCTTATATTTAGGTATTTAATCCATTTTGAGTTTATTTTTGTGTATGGTGTTAGGGAGTGTTACAATTTTATTCTTTTTCATGTAGCTGTCCAGTTTTCCCAGCACCACTTATTGAAGAGGCTGTCTTTTCTCCATTGTATGTTCTTTCCTCCTTTTTCATAAATTAGGTGACCATATGTGCATGGGTTGATCTCTAGGCTTTCTATCATGTTCCATTCATCTATATTTCTGTTTTTCTGCCAGTACCATACTATCTTGATTACTTTAGCTTTGTAGTATAGTTTGAAGTTGGGGAGCCTGATACCTCCAGCTCTGCTTATCTTTCTCAAGATTGCTTTGGCTTTTTGGGGTCTTTTGGGTTTCCATACAAATTGTAAAATTTTTTGTTCTAATTCTGTGAAGAATGCCATTGGTAGTTTGATGGGGATTGCATTGAATCTGTACATTGCTTTGGGTAGTATAGTCATTTTCACAATATTGATTCTTTGAATCCAAGAACATGGTATATTTCTCGGTGTGTTTATGTCATCTTTGATTTCTTTCATAAGTGTTTTATAGTTTTCTGATTACAAGTCTTTCACTTCCTTAGGTAGGTTTATTCCTAGGTATTTTATTCTTTTTGTTGCAATGGTAAATGGAAGTGTTTCCTTAATTTTTCTTTCAAATTTTTCATCATTAGTGTATAGGAATGCCAGATTTCTATGCATTAATTTGGTATCCTGCAACCTTACCAAATTCAATGATTAGTTCTAGTAGTTTTCTAGTGGCATCTTTAGGATCATCTGTGTATAGTATAATGTCATCTACCAACAGTGACAGTTTTACTTCTTCTTTTCCAATTTGTATTCCATTTTCTTCTCTGATCGCCGTGACAAGGACTTCCAAAACTATGCTGAATAAGAGTGGCGAGAATGGACATCCTTGTCTTGTTCCTATCTTAGTGGAAATGCTTTCAGTTTTTCACCATTTAGTATGACGTTTGCTGTGGGTTTGTCATATATGGCTTTTATTATTTTTAGGTAGGTTCCCTCTGTGCCCATTTTCTGGAGATTTTTTATCATAAACGGGTGTTGAATTTTGTCAAAAGACTTTTCTGCATCTATTGAGATGATCATATAGTTTTTATTCCTTAATTTGTTAATATGGTGTATCACGCTGATTGATTTGCATATACTGAATAATCCTTGCACTCCTGGGATAAATCCCACTTGATCATGCTGTGTGATCATTCTAATGTGTTGCTGGATTCTGTTTGGTAGTATTGAGGATTTTTGCTTCTATGTTCATCAGTGATATTGGTCTGTAATTTTCTTTTTTTGTGATATCTTTGTCTGGTTTTAGTATCAGGATGATGGTGACTTCGTAGAATGAATTTGGGTGTAGTACACCCTCTGCAGTTTTTTGGAAGAGTTTGAGAAGGATCGGTGTTAGCTCTTCTCTAAATGTCTGATAGAATTAGCTTGTGAAGCCATCTGGTCCTGGACCTTTGTTTGCTGGAAGATTTTTAATTACGCTTTCAATTTCATTACTTGTGATAAGTCTGTTTATATTTTCTAATTCTTCTTGGCTCAGTCTTGGAAAATTGTATCTTTCCAAGAATTTGTCCCTTTCTTTGTGGTTGTTCATTTTATTGGCATATAGTTGTTTGTAGTAGTCTCTTATAATCCTTTGTATTTCTACAGTGTCAGTTATGAATTCTCCTTTTTCATTTCTAATTTTATTGATTTGGCTGGCTGGATTTTATTGAGTCTGGCTAAAGGTTTATCAATTTTGTTTATCTTCTCAAAGAACCAGCTTTTAGTTTTATTGATCTTTTCTATTGTTTTCTTCAGTTCTGTTTTATTTATTTCTGTTCTGATCTTTATGATTTCTTTCCTTCTAGTGACTTTGGGTTTTCTTTCTTCCTATTTCTCTAGTTACTTTAGGTGTAAGGTTAGATTCTTTATTGAAGATTTTTCTTGTTTGTTGAAGTGAGAATGAATTGCTGTAAACTTCCCTCGTTGAACTGCTTTTGCTGCGTCCTATACATTTTGGGTCGTCGTGTTTTCGTTGCCATTCATTTCTTTCTTTTTTTTTTTGTGGTATGCGGGTCTCTCACTGTTGTGGCCTCTCCCATTGTGGAGCACAGGCTCTGGACATGCAGGCTCAGTGGCCATGGCTCACAGGCCCAGCCGCTCCGCGGCATGTGGGATCTTCCCGGACCGGGGAATGAACCTGTATCCCCTGCATCGGCAGGAGGACTCTCAACCACTGCGCCACCAGGGAAGCCCCATTTCTATGTAATTTTTTATTTATTTGATTTCTTCAGTGATCTCTTGGTTATTTAGTAGCACACTGTTTAGTCTCCATGTATTTGTGTTTTTTACAGTTTTTTTTTCTGTAATTGATTACCAATCTCATAGCATTGTGGTCAGAAAAGATGCTTGATTCAATTTCATTTTTCTTAAATTTTCCAAGGCTTGATTTGTGACCCCAGATTTGATCTTTCCAGGAGAGTGGTCCGTGTGCACTTGAGAAGAAGTATATCTGGACACTTTTGGGTGGACAGTCCTATAAATAACAATTAAGTCCATCTTGTTTAATGTATCATTTAAAGCTTGTGTTTCCTTATTTATTTTCATTTTGGATGATCTGTCCATTGGTGAAAGTGGGGAGTTAATGCTATTATGATTCTGTTACTGTTGATTTCCCCTTTTATGGCTATTAGCATTTGCCTTATATATTGAGGTGCTCCTATGTTGGTCACATATATATTTATAATTGTTATATATTCTTCTTGGATTGATCCCTTGATCATTATATATTGTCCTTCCTTATCTCTTGTAACAGTCTTTATTTTATTTTGGTTTTTTTTTTGTTTGTTTTTTTGTTTAATTAATTTATTTTTTGTTTTTATTTTATTTTTGGCTGTGTTGGGTCTTCATTGCTGCACGTGGCCTTTCTCTAGTTGCAGGGAGCGGGGGCTCCTCTTCGTTGCGGTGCGCGGGCTTCTCATGGCGGTGGCTTCTCTTGTTGCAGAGCATGGGCTCTAGGCACGCAGGCTCAGTACTTGTGGCACTCGGGCTTAGTTGCTCCGCGGCATGTGGGATCTTCCCGGACCAGGGCTCGAACCCGTGTCCCCTGCATTGGCAGGCGGATTCTTAACCACTGCGCCACCAGGGAAGCCCTGTTTTTTTGTTTTTTGTTTTTTGCGGTACGCGGGCCTCTCACTGTTGTGGCCTCTCCTGTTGCGGAGCACAGGCTCCGGACGCGCAGGCCCAGCGGCCATGGCCCACGGGCCCAGCCGCTCCGCGGCACGTGGGATCCTCCCAGACCAGGGCACGAACCCGTGTCCCCTGCATCGGCAAGCGGACTCTCAACCACTGCGCCACCAGGGAAGCCCAACAGTCTTTATTTTAAAGTCTATTTTATCTGATACGAGTATTGCTACTCCAGCTTTCTTTTGATTACCATTTGCAAGGAATATCTTTTTCCATCCCTTCATTTTCAGTCTGTATGTGTCCCTAGGTCTGAAGTGGGTCTCTTATAGACAGCACATATACAGGTCTTGTTTTTGTATCCATTCAGCCAGCCTGTGTCTTTTGTTTGGAGCAGTTAATCCGTTTACATTCAAGGTTATTATCGATATGTGTGTTTCTATTACCATTTTCTTAATTGTTTTGGGTTTGTTTTCATGGATCTTTTTCTTCTCTTGTGTTTCCTGCCTACTGAAGTTCCTTCAGGATTTGTTGTAGAGCTGGTTTGGTGGTGCTTAACTCTCTTAGCTTTTGCTTGTCTGTAAAACTTTTGATCTCTCTGTCGAATCTGAATGAGATCCTTGCTTGATAGAGTAATCTCGGTTGTAGGATTTTCTCTTTCATCACTTTAAGTTTATCCTGCCACTCCCTTCTGGCCTGCAGAGTTTCTGCTGAAGAATCAGCTGATAACATCATGAGGATTTCTTTGTATGTTGTTTTTTGCTTTTCCATTGCTGCTTTTTTTCTTTTAATATTTTTTCTTTGTATTTAATTTTTGATAGTTTGTGTCTTGGCGTGTTTCTCCTGGGATTTATCCTGTATGGGACTCTCTGTACTTCCTGGACTCGGGTGACTATTTCCTTTCCCATATTAGGGAAGTTTTCAACTATAACCTCTTCAAATATTTTCTCAGACCCTTTCTTTTTCTCTTCTTCTTCTGGGACCCCTATAATTTGAATGTTGGTGCGTTTAGTGTTTGTTCAGAGGTCTCTGAGATTGTCTTGTCTTCAATTCTTTTCATTCTTTTCCCTTTATTCTGCTCCTTGGCAGTTATTTCCCCCTTCCAGCTCACTTATTCGGTCTTCTCCCTCAGCTATTCTGTTATTAATTTCTTCTAGGGTATGTTTCATTTCAGTTATTTTGTTGTTAATTGCTGTTTGTTTGTTCTTTAGTTTTTATAGATCTTTTTTTTTTTTTTTTTTTTTTTTGCTGTACGCGGGCCTCTCACCGCTGTGGCCTCTCCCGTTGCGGAGCACAGGCTCCGGACACACAGGCTCCGCGGCCACGGTTCGCGGGCCCAGCCGCTCCACGGCATGTGGGATCCTCCGGGATAGGGGCACGAACCCGCGTCCCCTGCATCGGCAGGCGGACCCCCAACCACTGCGCCACCAGGGAAGCCCTAGTTTTTCTAGATCTTTGATAAACGTTTCTTGTATTTTCTAAATCCATACCACCATTCTATTTCTGAGATTCTAGATCATCTTTACTATCATTACTCTGAATTATTTTTCAGGTACGTCGCCTATTTCCTCTTCATTTATTTGGTCCTGTAGATTTTTACCTTGCTCCTTCATCTGTGACATATTTTTCGTCACCGCCCCCCCACTTTTTTTTGATGGGTTGGATAGTGTTCCGCTCTTACTGGTTCTTTGGCCTGAGGCTTCCAGCACTGGAATTTGTAGGCTGTTGGTTAGACCTGGGTCTTGGTGCTGAGATGCGGACCTCCGGGAGACCTCACTCAAATTAATATTCCCTGGGGTCTGAGGTTGTCTGTTAATCCAGTGGTTTGGCCTCAGAGCTTCCAACGCAGGAGCTCTGGCCCAACCCCGGGCTCACAAACCACGATCCTGCAAGCTGTGCAGGGTGGAAAAAAAAAAATAGAAGAAAAAAAGGAGCAGAACAATAACAAAGAGTAACACATAAGATTAGAAAACTAACAGATATGTTAGAAAGAATAAAAAATATATATATAGTTGAAACAACAAGCAGAAGGTAAAACAGAACCACAATAGTAAAAAAAGAGGGGAGAAAAAAAAAGCCAGAAAAGGCCTTGGCTGTGGGGGGCGGGGCTTAGGCAGGGGTTGGGGTTTAGGCAGTATGCGGGGCTTATGCTTAGGACCCATGGGGCTGGAAAAGACCCTGGGGGTGGGGTAAGGGGTGGGGCTTAGGCTCAGTGCAGCAGGAGGGGCCCAGGAGTGCCTCTGGCCTTGGAGGTTAGAGGACCAGGTCCAGGACCCCAGCAGGTTCACTGGGCCTGAGTGGGCGGGGCAAACTCTAGGCATGTTCCCCCTGATCCTCTGATCCTGAAGGGCCCCTTCCCATTGGCGTTTCTTCTTCACCACACACACCCCCATGCCTCTTGGAGCCATGCGGCCAGAGGAGGCCCCAGGAGGCAGAGGACCAGACCTGGACCCCCACAGCTGGAGGGGCCCTTGTAGAACGAAGGACCAGGCCCAGGAGCCCAGCAGGCTTCCTGGGGCCTGAGTGGACAGGGGAAACGCTAGGCGCACTCCCCGCTGATCCTACAAGCTCCCCAGGTTCCCCAGGGGTCCCGTGTGGGAACCCCTCCCCCCTCCCAGCCACGCCTCAGGGGCGCCGGTCCTGTCTGGCCTCCATTTCTCCTTTCCTTCACTCCCCCCACATCCTACCCAGTCACTCAGGCGTTCCTCCCCGTCTCCTTGGGCATCAAGGTCCCCACCAGCGTCCGCAGGTGCCCTGGTTGTGGGGAGATGTGAACTCCACATCTTCCCATGCCGCCATCTTGACTCTGACCCCCTATTTCAGGTAACTCTTTTTTTTTTTTTTTTTTTTACTTTTATTATCAGGTTTATTTTTTTTTAATTTTTTGCTTTATATCAAATTTAGTCAGTTATACATATACATATGTTCCCATATCCCCTCCCTTTTGTGTCTCCCTCCCACCCTGCCTATCCCACCCCTCCAGGCGGTCACAAAGCACTGAGCTGATCTCCCTGTGCTCTGCGGCTGCTTCCCACTAGCTATCTACCTTACGTTTAGTAGTGTATATATGTCCATGCCGCTCTTTCACTTTGTCACAGCTTACCCTTCCCCCTCCCCATATCCTCAAGTCCATTCTCTAGTAGGTCTGTGTCTTTATTCCTGTCTTACCCCTATGTTCTTCATGACATTTTTTTTTCTTAAATTCCATATATATGTGTCAGCATACAGTATTTGTCTTTCTCTTTCTGACTTACTTCACTCTGTATGACAGGCTCTAGGTCCATCCACCTCATTACAAATAGCTCAATTTCATTTCTTTTTATGGCTGAGTAATATTCTATTGTATATATGTGCCACATCTTCTTTACCCATTCATCCGATGATGGACACTTAGGTTGTTTCCATCTCCGGGCTATTGTAAATAGGGCTGCTATGAACATTTTGGCACATGTCTCTTTTTGAATTATGGTTTTCTCAGGGTATATGCCCAGTAGTGGGATTGCTGGGTCATATGGTAGTTCTATTTGTAGTTTTTTAAGGAACCTCCATACCGTTCTCCATAGTGGCTGTACCAATTCACATTCCCACCAGCAGTGCAAGAGTGTTCCCTTTTTTCCACACCCTCTACAGCATTTATTGTTTCTAGATTTTTTTTATTAGTTTCTGCTTTATAACAAAGTGAATCAGTCATACATATACATCTGTTCCCACATCCCTTCCCTCATGCATCTCCCTCCCTCCCACCCTCCCCATCCCACCCCTCCAGGCGGTCACAAAGCACCGAGCTGATCTCCCTGTGCTATGCGGCTGCTTCCCACTATCTATCTACCTTACGTTTGGTAGTGTATATATGTCCATGCCTCTCTTTCGCTTTGTCACAGCTTACCCTTCCCCCTCCCCATATCCTCAAGTCCATTCTCAAGTAGGTCTGTGTCTTTATTCCCGTTTTACCCCTAGGTTCTTCATGACATTTTTTTTTTAATTCCATATATATGTGTTAGCATACGGTATTTGTCTTTCTCTTTCTGACTTACTTCACTCTGTATGACAGACTCTAGGTCTATCCACCTTATTACAAATAGCTCAGTTTCATTTCTTTTTATGGCTGAGTAATATTCCATTGTATATATGTGCCACATCTTCTTTATCCATTCATCCGATGATGGACACTTAGGTTGTTTCCAGCTCCGGGCTATTGTGAATAGAGCTGCAATGAACATTTTGGTACATGTCTCTTTTTGAATTATGGTTTTCTCAGGGTATATGCCTAGTAGTGGGATTGCTGGGTCATATGGTAGTTCTATTTGTAGTTTTTTAAGGAACCTCCATACTGTTCTCCACAGTGGCTGTACCAATTCACATTCCCACCCGCAGTGCAAGAGCGTTCCCTTTTCTCCACACCCTCTCCAGCATTTATTGTTTCTAGATTTCTTGATGATGGCCATTCTGACTGGTGTGAGATGATATCTCATTGTAGTTTTGATTTGCATTTCTCTAATGAGTAAAGATGTTGAGCATCCTTTCATGTGTTTGTTGGCAGTCTGTATATCTTCTGTGGAGAAATGTCTATTTAGGTCTTCTGCCCATTTTTGGATTGGGTTGTTTGTTTTTTTGTTATTGAGCTGCATGAGCTGCTTATAAATTTTGGAGATTAATCCTTTGTCAGTTGCTTCATTTGCAAAGATTTTCTCCCATTCTGAGGGTTGTCTTTTGGTCTTGTTTATGGTTACTTGGCTGTGCAAAAGCTTTTAAGTTTCATTAGGTCCCATGTGTTTATTTTTGTCTTTATTTCCATTTCTCTAGGAGGTGGGTCCAAAAGGATCTTGCTGTGATTTATGTCATAGAGTGTTCTGCCTATGTTTTCCTCTAAGAGTTTGATAGTGTCTGGCCTTACATTTAGGTCTTTAATCCATTTTGAGCTTATTTTTGTGTATGGTGTTAGGGAGTGATCTAATCTCATACTTTTACATTTCCCTATCCTGTTTTCCCAGCACCACTTATTGAAGAGACTGTCCTTTCTCCACTGTACATTCCTGCCTCCTTTATCAAACATAAGGTGACCATATGTCCGTGGGTTTATCTCTAAGCTTTCTTTCTTGTTCCATTGATCTATCTTTCTGTTTTTGTGCCAGTACCATACTGTCTTGATTACTGTAGCTTTGTAGTATAGTCTGAAGTCAGGGAGCCTGATTCCTCCAGCTCCATTTTTCGTTCTCAAGATTGCTTTGGCTATTCGGGGTCTTTTGTGTTTCCATACAAATTGTGAATTTTTTTTTTCTAGTTCTGTGAAAAATGCCAGTGGTAGTTTGATAGGGATTGCATTGAATCTGTAGATTGCTTTGGGTAGTAGAGTCATTTTCACAATGTTGATTCTTCCAATCCAAGAACATGGTACATCTCTCCATCTATTTGTATCATCTTTAATTTCTTTCATTAGTGTCTTATAATTTTCTGCATACAGGTCTTTTGTCTCCTTAGGTAGGTTTATTCCTAGATATTTTATTCTTTTTGTTGCAATGGTAAATGGGAGTGTTTCCTTGATTTCACTTTCAGATTTTTCATCATTAGTATATAGGAATGCCAGAGATTTCTGTGCATTAATTTTGTATCCTGCTACTTTAACAAATTCATTCATTAGCTCTAGTAGTTTTCTGGTAGCATCTTTAGGATTCTCTATGTATAGTATCATGTCATCTGCAAAGAGTGACAGCTTTACTTCTTCTTTTCTGATTTGGATTCCTTTTATTTCCTTTTCTTCTCTGATTGCTGTGGCTAAAAGTTCCAAAACTATGTTGAATAAGAGTGGTGAGAGTGGGCAACCTTGTCTTGTTCCTGATCTTAGTGGGAATGGTTTCAGTTTTTCACCATTGAGGACGATGCTGGCTGTAGGTTTGTCATATATGGCCTTTATTATGTTGAGGAAAGTTCCCTCTATGCCTACTTTCTGCAGGGTTTTTATCATAAATGGGTGTTGAATTTTGTCGAAAGCTTTCTCTGCATCTATTGAGATGATCATATGGTTTTTCTCCTTCAATTTGTTAATATGGTGTATCACATTGATTGATTTGCATATATTGAAGAATCCTTGCATTCCTGGAATAAACCCCACTTGATCATGGTGTATGATCCTTTTAATGTGCTGTTGGATTCTGTCTGCTAGTATTTTGTTGAGGATTTTTGCATCTATGTTCATCAGTGATATTGGCCTGTAGTTTTCTTTCTTTGTGACATCCTTGTCTGGTTTTGGTATCAAGGTGATGGTGGCCTCGTAGAATGAGTTTGGGAGTGTTCCTCCCTCTGCTATATTTTGGAAGAGTTTCAGAAGGATAGGTGTTAGCTCTTCTCTAAATGCTTGATAGAATTCGCCTGTGAAGCCATCTGGTCCTGGGCTTTTGTTTCTTGGAAGATTTTTTATCACAGTTTCAATTTCAGTGCTTGTGATTGGTCTGTTCATATTTTCTATTTCTTCCTGGTTCAGTCTCGGCAGGTTGTGCATTTCTAAGAATTTGTCCATTTCTTCCAGGTTGTCCATTTTATGGGCATAGAGTTGCTTATAGTAATCTCTCATGATCTTTTGTATTTCTGCAGTGTCAGTTGTTACTTCTCCTTTTTCATTTCTAATTCTATTGATTTGAGTCTTCTCCCTTTTTTTCTTGATGAGTCTGGCTAATGGTTTATCAATTTTGTGTATCTTCTCAAAGAACCAGCTTTTAGTTTTATTGATCTTTGCTATCGTTTCCTTCATTTCTTTTTCATTTATTTCTGATCTGATTTTTATGATTTCTTTCCTTCTGCTAACTTTGGGATGTTTTTGTTCTTCTTTCTCTAATTGTTTTAGGTGCAAGGTTAGGTTGTTTATTCGAGATGTTTCCTGTTTCTTAAGGTGGGATTGTATTGCTATATACTTCCCTCTTAGAACTGCTTTTGCTGCATCCCATAGGTTTTGGGTCGTGGTATCTCCATTGTCATTTGTTTCTAGGTATTTTTTAATTTCCTCTGATTTCTTCAGTGATCACTTCGTTATTAAGTAGTGTATTGTTTAGCCTCCATGTGTTTGTATTTTTTACAGCTCTTTTCCTGTAATTGATATCTAGTCTCATAACATTGTGGTCGGAAAAGATACTTGATACAATTTCAATTTTCTTAAATTTACCAAGGCTTGATTTGTGACCCAAGATATGATGTATCCTGGAGAATGTTCCATGAGCACTTGAGAAAAATGTGTATTCTGTTGTTTTTGGATGGAATGTCCTATAAATATCAATTAAGTCCATCTTGTTTAATGTATCATTTAAAGCTTGTGTTTCCTTATTTATTTTCATTTTGGATGATGTGTCCATTGGTGAAAGTGGGGTGTTAAAGTCCCCTACTATGATTGTGTTACTGTCGATTTCTCCTTTTATGGCTGTTAGTATTTGCCTTATGTATTGAGGTGCTCCTGTGTTTGGTGCATAAATATTTACAATTGTTATATATTCTTCTTGGATCGATCCCTTGATCATTATGTAGTGTCCTTCTTTGTCTCTTCTAGTAGTCTTTATTTTAAAGTCTATTTTGTCTGATATGAGAATTGCTACTCCAGCTTTCTTTTGGTTTCCATTTGCATGGAATATCTTTTTCCATCCCCTTACTTTCAGTCTGTATGTGTCTCTAGGTCTGAAGTGGGTCTCTTGTAGACAGCATATATATGGGTCTTGTTTTTGTATCCATTCAGCCAATCTGTGTCTTTTGGTGGGAGCATTTAGTCCATTTACATTTAAGGTAATTATCGATATGTATGTTCCTCTTCCCATTTTCTTAATTGTTTTGGGTTCGTTATTGTAGGTCTTTTCCTTCTGTTGTGTTTCTTGCCTAGAGAAGTTCCTTTAGCATTTGTTGTAAAGCTGGTTTGGTGGTGCTGAACTCTCTCAGCTTTTGCTTGTCTGTAAACGTTTTAATTTCTCCATCAAATCTGAATGAGATCCTTGCTGGGTAGAGTAATCTTGGTTGCAGGTTTTTCTCTTTCATCACTTTAATTATGTCCTGCCACTCCCTTCTGGCTTGTAGAGTTTCTGCTGAGAGATCAGCTGTTATCCTGATGGGGATTCCCTTGTGTGTTATTTGTTGTTTTTGCCTTGCTGCTTTTAATATGATTTCTTTGTGTTTAATTTTTGACAGTTTGATTAATATGTGTCTTGGCGTATTTCTCCTTGGATTTATTCTGTATGGGACTCTCTGTGCCTCCTGGACTTGATTAACTATTTCCTTTCCCATATTAGGGAAGTTTTCAACTATAATCTCTTCAAATATTTTCTCAGTCCCTTTCTTCTTCTCTTCTTCTTCTGGAACCCCTATAATTCGAATGTTGGTGCATTTAATGTTATCCCAGAGGTCTCTGAGACTGTCCTCTGTTCTTTTCATTGTTTTTACTTTATTTTGCTCTGCAGCAGTTATTTCCACTATTTTATCTTCCACCTCACTTATCCGTTCTTCTGCCTCAGTTATTCTGCTATTGATCCCATCTAGAGTATTTTTCATTTCATTTATTGTGTTTTTAATCGATGCTTGATTCATCTTTAGTTCTTCTAGGTCCTTGTTACCTGTTTCTTGCATTTTGTCTATTCTATTTCCAAGATTTTGGATCTTGGAAATAGAATCTTGGATCATCTTTACCATCATTATTCTGAATTCTTTTTCAGGTAGACTGCCTATTACCTCTTCATTTGTTAGGTCTGGTGGGTTTTTATCTTGCTCCTTCTCCTGCTGTGTGTTTTTCTGTCTTCTCATTTTGCTTACGTTACTGTGTTTGGGGTCTCCTTTTTGCAGGCTGCAGGTTCGTAGTTCCCGTTGTTTTTGGTGTCTGTCCCCAGTGGCTAAGGTTGGTTTAGTGGGTTGTGTAGGCTTCCTGGTGGAGGGGACTAGTGCCTGTGTTCTGGTCATTGAGGCTGGATCTTGTCTTTCTGGTGGGCAGGTCCACGTCTGGTGGTGTGTTTTGGAGTGTCTGCGGACTTTTTATGATTTTAGGCCACCTCTCTGCTAATGGGTGGCGTTGTGTTCCTGTCTTGCTAGTTGTTTGGCATAGGGTGTCCAGCACTGTAGCTTGCTGGTCGTTGAGTGAAGCTGGGTGCTGGTGTTGAGATGGAGATCTCTGGAAGATTTTCGCCGTTTGATATTATGTGGAGCTGGGAGGTCTCTTGTGGACCAGCGTCCTGAAGTTGGCTCTCCCACCTCAGAGGCACAGCACTGACTCCTGGCTCCTCAATTTGGGATGATTTGTTGTCTATTCATGTATTCCACAGATGCAGGGTACATCAAGTTGATTGTGGAGCTTTAATCCGCTGCTTCTGAGGCTGCTGGGAGAGGTTTCCCTTTCTCTTCTTTGTTCTCACAGCTCCTGAGTCTCAGCTTTGGATTTGGCCCCCCTCTGCGTGTAGGTCGCCGGAGGGCGTCTGTTCTTCGCTCAGACAGGACAGGGTTAAAGGAGCAGCCTCTTCGGGGACTCTGGCTCACTCAGGCCGCATAGGAGGGAGGGGCATGGAGTGCGGGGCGAGCCTGCAGCGGTAGAGTTCGGCGCGACGTTGCACCAGCCCGAGGCGCGCCGTGCGTTCTCCCAGGGAAGCTGCCCCTGGATCCTGGGACCCCGGCAGTGGTGGGTTGCACAGGCTCCCGGAAGGGCGGTGTGGACAGTGACCTGCGCTCGCACACAGGCTTCTTGGTGGCGGCAGCAGCAGCCCCAGCGTCCCACGCCCATCACTGGGTTCCGTGCTTTCAGCCACCTCAGTTAACTCTTAAAGTTTAAATTAATTTATGCTATCTTTGATGGTTTGTTATTGCCATACAGATAAACACACTCCATGACAGGCAAACATTTTTGTCTCTTCAAAAACATTAAATTTTTTAAATTAAAAAACATATAAATTTACCTTTAGAGATCTAATTCATGAACTAAATTTTTCAAAATATTTCCAGGATGAACATGTTTACAAAACATAAAGACACTTTGAAAAGGTGGTGATGTATGTCTGTGTTCTAGAAAAGAAGTAGTGCTTAAGTATTGTCTAGGTAAAACACGGCTATTTAGTTCATAGCTCTCCAGCACTTATAGCATAGTGCTTGATATGTGGCAGGCACTCAGTAGTAATTTATTGAGTAAATGCTGAATAAGAATATATATCGGGAAATTTTGGCTTTTTGATAAATACAACTATGGGAAAATTTTATATCCTGCTAATTAGTTAATGTTAAAGTTGAGGGCAGTAAACATTAATTTACATCAAATGCACAATACTTCAGTATGGTAGTGGATATGTTTTTTATGCTATGGATTTTAATATTAGTATTAGCTTTTATGTTGAATCTGTTTCTAAGTATTTTCCTACATCCCAATGGAGGAATAGTTGTAAATCTCTCTTATATACATATGAGGACTTTGGGGGAAATAAAGGAATTTTTAAATGTCTTTTTACATCAGTTATTTATTGGTAATAAATAACCAAGAGATATCACTGACAATTATCAAAAGGTTTAGAAATTAAGTATTTGATAATATGTACACATTGCTTGGAAATATTATAATGTCACTAATAATTATGTGTATTTTTGATGTTTTAGATAGATTTATAACCTTTCTGAAGTCTGAGGCTTTTTCTTTGTTGATGCAAATTGTAAAGCATGAAATGGGGGTAAAGTGAAGTAACATAGGAAAATAATTCATCCTTTTTGTAGTAAGTGTTCTATATAGTCTGCTTCTTTTTTTTAAGTAGTTTTGGGACTTCTGTATTTTTAAATATTAAGAATGGTCACCAAGGCGGCCGGTGGCAAAGAGCCCGAGCGGGAGGCCTCCCCAGGGCCTCACCTGGCTGGCTGGTAGCCCAGGAGAAGGAGGAAGGAGAAAGGAGGCTCATGGATGTGGCAGCCCCTGCCCACGGTGGGGAGAGATACTTGACACTCCTGGTGGTGGCTGCGTGCAGCCCCTGGTGGCTGCTGACTTTGCTGCTAGAGCGCACCTGCTGGCCAGTGGGTCCTGAAGTCCAGGACACCTGGCAGCTGCTGGACTGCCACACACTCTTCTTGTTCTCCTGGTGGTGATGCGGGCAGGCTGCTCGAAGCCACCAAAACCCAGGTGCGTGAGCAACAGCAGCTCATCAAAGGTGTTCTGCAGGTTCTCCCCAGCAGGCAGATGCAGGCAGTTCTTGGAATAGTGGGATGAGGAGATCATGCCCAGTCTGAACTCCCCTGAGTGGCTCTTGAACTTGAACTTGCCGAAGCGGGCATTGTTGATTCGCAGGAAGTTCTTTGTGGACTGAACAAGCTGCAGGTTCTGCTACTGGAAGTTCTCTGGATCAGCTGTGTGGCTGACAAAGTCTTGATACTGCGGGCAGGTGTCAGGCCTGAGCCTCGGAGGTGGGAAACCTGAGATGAGGACATTGGACCACCAGAGACCTCCTGCCCACACATAATATCAGTCGGTGAGAGCTCTCCCAGAGATCTCCATCTCAATGCTAAGACCCAGCTCCACTCAACGACCAGCAAACTCCAGTGCTGGACACCCCATGCCAAACAACTAGCAAGAGAGGAACACAACCCCACCCATTAGCTCAGAGTCTGTCTAAAATCATAATGAGTTCACAGACACCCCAAAACACACCACCAGACATGGTCCTGCCCACCAGAAATATAAGATCCAGCCTCATTCACCAGAACACAGGCACCAGTCCCCTCCACCAGGAAGCCTACACAAGCCACTGAACCAACCTTACCCACTGGGGCAGACACCAAAAACAACGGGAACTACAAACCTGCAGCCTGCGAAAAGGAGACCTCAAACACAGTAAGTTAAGCAAAATGAGAGGACAGAGAATTACACAGCAGTTGAAGGAGCAAGGTAAAAACACACCTGACCAAACAAATGAAGAGGAAATAGGCAGTGTACCTGAAAAAGAATTCAGAGTAATGATAGTAAACATGGTCCAAAATCTTTGAAATAGAATGGAGGAAGTAAAAGAAATGTTTAACAAGGGCCTAGAAGAACTAAAGAGCAAACAAACAATGGTGAACAACACAATAAATGAAATTAAAAATTCTCTAGAAGGAATCAGTAGTAGAATAACTGAGGCAGAAGATCGTAGAAGTGACCTGGAAGATAAAATAGTGGAAATAACAACATCAGAGCAGAATAAAGAAAAAAGAATGAAAAGAATTGAGGACACTCTCAGAGACCACTGGGACAACATTAAATGCACCAACATTCGAATAATAGGGATCCCAGAAGAAGAAGAGAAAAAGAAGAGATCTGAGAAAATATTTGAATAGGTTATAGTTGAAAACTTCCCTCATATGGGAAAGGAAACAGTCAATCAAGTCCAGGAAGCATAGAGAGTCCCATACAGAATAAATCCCAGGAGAAACACGCCAAGACACAAAGTATCAAAAATTAAATACAAAGAAAAAATATTAAAAGCAGCAAGGGAAAATAACAAAAACATACAATGGAATCCCTATAAGGTTAACAGCTGATCTTTCAGCAAAAACTCCGCAAGGCAGAAGGGAGTGGCAGGACATATTTAGAGTGATGAAATGGGAGAACCTACAACCAAGATTACTCTACCCAGCAAGGATCTCATTCAGATTCGATGGAGAAATTAAAACCTTTACAGATAAGCAAAAGCTAATAGAATTTAGTACCACCAAACCAGCTGTACAACAGATGCTATAGAAATTTCTCTAGGCAGAAAACACAAGAGAAGAAAAAGACCTACAATAACAAACCCAAAACAAGAAAATGGTAATAGGAACATACATATTGATAATTACCTTAAATGTAAATGGATTAAATGCTCCCACCAAAAGACATAGACTGGCTGAATGGATACAAAAAAAAAAGACCCATATATATGCTGTATACAAGAAATACACTTCAGATCTAGGGACACATCCAGACTAAAAGTGAGGGGATGGAAAAGAGATTCCATGCAAATGGAAATCAAAAGAAAGCTGGGGTAGCAATTCACATATCACACAAAATAGACTTTAAAATAAAGACTAGTACAAGAGACAAAGGAAGGCAATACATAATGATCAAGGGATCAATGAATGAAGAAGATATAACTATTGTAAATATTTATGCATCCAACATAGGAGCACCTTAGTACATAAGGCAAATGCTAACAGCCATAACAGGGGAAATCAACAGTAACACAATCATAGTAGGGGACTTTAACACCCCACTTTCACCAATGGACAGGTCAACCAAAATGAAAATAAATGAGGAAACACAAGCTTTAAATGGTACATTAAACAAGATGGACGTAATTGATATTTACAGGACTTTCCATCCAAAAACAACAGAATACACTTTCTTCTCAAGTGCTCATGGAACATTCTCCAGGATAGATCATATCTTGGGTCACAAATCAAGCCTTGGTAAATTTAAGAAAATTGAATTTGTATCAAGTATCTTTTCCGGCCACAATGCTATGAAACTAGATATCAATTACAGGAAAAAAGTGTAAAAAGTACAAACACATGGAGGATAAACAATACACTACTAAATAAATAAGAGATCACTGAAGAAGTCAAAGAGGAAATTTAAAAATACTTAGAAACAAATAACAGTGAACACACAACAACCCAAAACCTATGGGATGCAGTAAAAGCAGTTCGAAGAGGGAAGATTATAGTAATACAATCCTACCTCAAGAACTAAGAAAAATCTCAAATTAACAACCTAACCTTACACCTAAAGCAATTAGAGAAAGAACCAAAAAACTCCACAGTTAGCAGAAGGAAAGAAACCATAAAGATCAGATGAGAAATAAATGAAAAAGAAGTGAAAGAAATGATACCAACGATCAATAAAACTATAGCTGGTTCTTTGGGAAGATAAACAAAATTGATAAACCATCAGCCAGAATAATCAAGAAAAAAGGGAGAAGACTCAAATCAACAGATTTAGAAATGAAAAAGGAGAAGTAACAACTGACACTGCAGAAATACAAAGGATCATGAGAGATTACTACAAGCAACTATATTCCAATAAAATGGACAACCTGTTAGAAATGGACAAATTCTTAGAAAAGCACAACCTTCTGAGACTGAACCAGGAAGAAATAGAAAATATAAACAGAGCAATCACAAGCACTGAAACTGAAACTGTGATTAAAAATCTTCCAACAAACAAAAGTCCAGGACCAGATGGCTTCACAGGCAAATACTATCAAACATTAGAGAAGAGCTAATACCTATCTTTGTCAAACTATCCACAATATAGCAGAGGGAGGAACACTCCCAAACTCATTCTACGAGGCCACCATCACCCTGATACCAAAATCAGACAAAGATGTCACAAAGAAAGAAAACTACAGGCAAATATCACTGATGAACATAGATGCAAAAATCCTCAACAAAATACTAGCAAACTGAATCCAGCAGCACGTTAAAAGGATCGTACGCTATGATATAGTGGGGTTTAAACCAGGAAAGCATGGATTCTTCAATATACACAAATCAATCAATGTGATATACTATATTAACAAATCGAAGGAGAAAAACCATATGATCATCTCAATAGATGCAGAAAAAGCTTTCGACAAAATTCAACACCCATGTATGATAAAAACCCTCCAGACAGTAGGCATAGAGGGAGCTTACCTCAACCTAATAAAGGCCATATATGACAAACCCACAGCCAACATCGTTCTCAATGGTGAAAAACTGAAACCATTTCCACTAAGATCAGGAACAAGACAAGGTTGCTCACTCTCACCACTGTTATTCAACATTGTTTTGCAAGTTTTAGCTACAGCAATCAGAGGAAAAAGAAATAAGAGGAATCCAAATCGGAAAAGAAGAAGTAATGCTGTCACTGTTTGCTGATGACATGATACTATACATAGAGAATCCTAAAGATGCTACCAGAAAACTACTAGAGCTAAGAAATGAATTTGGTAGAGTAGCAGGACACAAAATTAATGCACAGAAATCTCTTGCATTCCTATACACTAATGATGAAAAATCTGAAAGAGAAATTAAGGAAACACTCCCATTTACCACTGCAACAAAAAAAATAAAATACCTAGGAGTAAACCTACCTGAGGAGACAAAAGGCTTGTATGCAGAAAACTATAAGACACTGGTGAAATAAATTAAAAATGGTACAAAGAGATGGAGAGATATACCATATTCTTGGGCTGGAAGAATCAACATTGTGAAAAGGACTCTACTACCCAAAGCAATCTACAGATACAGTGCAATCCCTTATCAAAGTACCAGTGGCATCTTTCACAGAACTAGAACAAAAAATTTCACTATTTGTATGGAACCACAAAAGACCCCAAATTGCCAAAGCAATCTTGAGAGAGAAAAATGGAGCTGGAGGAATCACGCTCCCTGACTTCAGACTATACTACAATGCTACAGTAATCAGTACAGTATGGTAGTGACACGCAAACAGAAATATAGATCAGTGGAACAGGATAGAAGGCCCAGAGAGAAATCCACACATTTATGGTCACCTTATCTTTGATAAAGGAGGCAAGAATATACAATGGAGAAAATACATCCTCTTCAATAAGTGGGTGCTGGGAAAACTGGACAGCTACATGTAAAAGAACGAAATTAGAACACTCCCTAACACTGTATAGGAAAATAAACTCAAAATGGGTTACAGACCTAAATGTAAGGCCAGAAACTATCAAACTCTTAGAGGAAAACATAGGCAGAACACTCTATGACATATATCGCAGCAAGATCCTTTTTGACCCACCTCCTAGAGAAATGGAAATAAAAGCAAAAATGAAGTATTTTGAGCTAATGAAACTTAAAAGCTTTTGCACAGCAAAGGAAACCATAAACAAATGAAAAGACAACCCTTGGAATGTGAGAATATATTTGCAAACAAAGCAACTGACAAAGGATTAATCTCCAAAATATACAAGCAGCTCATGCAGCTCAATATCAGGAAAACAAACAACCCAATTCAAAAATGGGCAGAAGACCTAAATAGACATTTCTCCAAAGATATTCAGGTTGCCAACAAACACATGAAAGGATGTTCAACGTCGCTAATCATTAGAGAAATGCAAGTCAAAACTACAATGAGGTATCACCTCATTCCAGTCAGAATGGCCATCATTAAAAAATCTACAAACAATAAATGCTGGAGAGGGTGTGGAGAAAAGGGAACCCTCTTGCACTGTTAGTGGGAATGTAAATTGATACAGCCACTATGGAGAACAGTATAGATGTTCCGTAAAAAACTAAAAATAGATCTACCATATGACCCAGCAGTCCCACTACTGGGGATATACCGTGTGAAAACCACAATTGAAAAAAAGTCATGTACCACAATGTTCATTGCAGCACTATTTACAATAGCCGGGACATGGAAGCAACCTAAGTGTCCATTGACAGATGAATGGATAAGAAGATGTGGCGGGGCTTCCCTGGTGGCGCAGTGGTTGAGAGTCTGCCTGCTGATGCAGGGAACACGGGTTCGTGCCCCAGTCTGGGAAGATCCCACATGCCGCGGAGTGGCTGGGCCTGTGATCCATGGCCGCTGAGCCTGCATGTCTGGAGCCTGTGCTCAGCAACAGGAGAGGCCACAACAGTGAGAGGCCCGCGTACTGCAAAAAAAAAAAAAAAAAAAAGAAGATGTGGCATATATATACAATGGAATATTACTCAGCCATAAAAAGAAACAAAATTTAGTTATTTGTAGTGAGGTGGATGGATCTAGAGTCTGTCATACAGAGTGAAGTGAGTCACAAAGAGAAAAACAAATACCGTATGCTAACACATATATATGGAATCTTAAAAAAAAAAAAGAAAAAAAGGTTCTGAAGCACCTAGGGGCAGGACAGGAAAAAAGAGACAGGCATAGAGCGTGGACGTGAGGACATAGGGAGGGGCTAGTGTAAGCAGGGAAGAAGTGAGAGAATGGCATTGATATATATAAATTACCAAATGGAAAATAGACAGCTAGTAAGAAGAAGCCTCATAGCACAGGGAGATCAGCTCAGTGCTTTGTGACCACCTAGAGGGGTGGGATAGGGAGGCAGAGTGGGAGGGGTACGCAAGAGGGATGGAATATGGGGATATATGTATGCATATAGGTGATTCACTTTGTTATACAGCAGAAACTAACACAACAGTGTAAAGCAATTATACTCCAATAAAATATTTTTTTTAAAAAAAGAATGTTTATAAATGTTTATTGACTAAATTGTACTCCTGGAAGTTTGAAATGCCTGTTGCAGGTTTCCAGAACTCTTTTATTATTTATGTGGATACTATTGGTAAAACTGAGATAAATTTTCAGTTATTCCCTGAGTTGTGAATTGGTACCTTGAGAAAGTTTAATTTACTTCACACAGATAAAATGATTTCCCTAAGCAATTTTCCTTTGTTTACTGAGATAACAGCCCCTCTCTTTGGACAGGATTTTTGATTATATCACCCTGTTTTAATTTGTGCTTATATTCTAAAACCAACAATGTGTAGATTGGTGTTAATATTTACTTTTCCTTTGAGGCTTTGTTTCTTATATCCTAAAATTTAAGCAGTATATTTCTTTCTTTCTTACCTCTAATGAGGAGTGTACCCTCTAATAGGTGATTCATTTTAGATGAGAATAAAAAGCAGTATTTTTAAAATTGTGGTGAAATATACATAACAGTTCAGTAGCATTATGTACATTCACATTTTTGTGCAACCATCACCACCATCTATCTCCAGAACTTTCTCATCTTCCCAAACTGTGTCTGTTTACCCAGTAAACAATAACTCTGAATTCCCTCCTCCCCCTGGCCCCTGGTAGGCACCATTCTCCTTTCAGAAACAGTATTTTGTATAATAAGATGAGAGAATGAAGCATGAGGAAAACTTTTTTCTTTTTTTTTTTCTTTTTTTTTTGCGGTACACGGGCCTCTCACTGTTGTGGCCTCTCCCGTTGTGGAGCACAGGCTCTGGACACACAGGCTCAGCGGCCATGGCTCACGGGCCCAGCCGCTCCTCAGCATGTGGGATCTTCCTGTACCGGGGCATGAACCTGTGTCCCCTGCATCGGCAGGTGGACTCTCAACCACTGCGCCACCAGGGAAGCCTGGAAAACATATTTTTTAAGATTACATTAAACATAAACCTAACATTTATTTTATGATTTATTAATAAAATTTTATTTTTTTTTATTAAGGAAGCCAGTGCGTACTTTATTTTGTTGTCATTCTTAGAATCTTCCTTTGGGAAAAACTCATCAACTCAAAGCTTTCAGTATATTCCATAGTAGATAGCTGCTGCTTTTGCTACTGTTTCTTCTTCTTTTCAAGTTTTTGTTTCCATTTCTCTTTTTTACTTTTTATGTTTTTATTGAAGTATAGTCAACATTAAGGTTGTAAATCAGCAAATATTATCCATATGAAGGTAGGTGCTAAGCACTCTAGAGCAGTGGTCCCCAACCTTTTTGGCACCAGGGATCAGTTTCATGGAAGACAATTTTTCCACAGTCGGAGGGGAAGGGATGGTTCAGGCAGTAATGTGAGCGACAGGGTGGTTGGTTCCACCGCCTGGGGCTTTGAGACCCTTTGGATTCTCTGTAGAGAATCCAAGGATACTTAAATTACAAGTCTTTCCCCTAGCATCTGTTGCTCGCCTTCGCTCCACATTGCTGCCATTACCACCTGAACCATCTCTCGCATTACTGCCTGAACCATCCCCCTCCCATCCGTGGAAATATTATCTTTCACAAAACCAGTCCGTGGTGCCAAATAGATTGAGGACTGCTGCCCTAGCCAAGCGTTCCATACCTTTTTTCGATTCTTGGACCTTTTTTTGAGTATTTGTTACATAAATGAATTCCGTCCATGAAAATGTATTTGTACCTACAGAAGCACTATTTTTATGTATGATTTCAGAAGGTTCGCAGTCCTCCAGTTAAAAGTCCCATCCCTAAACCCTTGTATACTATTGGTGGGAATGTAAATTGGTACAGCCGCTGGGGAAACCATTATGGAGGTTTCTCAAAAAACTAAAAATAGAACTACCATATGACCCAGCAATTCCACTTCTGAATAAATATATATATATATATATATATATATATATATATATATCTGAAAGAAACAAAAACACTAATTCGAAAAGATACATGCCACCCCAATGTTCATAGCAGCATTATTTACAAAAGCCAAGATATGTAAGCAACCCAAATGCCTATTATCAGATGAATGGATAAAGAAGATGTACACAGACACACACACACACACACACACACACACAGTGGAATACTACTCAGCTGTAAAAAGAATGAAAATTTGCTATTCACAACAACATGGATGGATTTGGAGGGTATCATGCTAAGTGACGTAAGTCAGACAGAGAAAGACAAATACTGTATGATGTCACTTTTATGTGGAATCCAAAAAAATACAACAAACTAGTGAATATAACAAAAAAGAAACACGCATAGATACAAAGAACAAGCTAGTGGTTACTAGTGGGGGCAGTATAGGGGTAGGGGATTTAGAGGTACATACTATTAGATATAAAATAAGCTACAAGGATATTATATTTTATAATACCTGTAAACGGAACATAACATTTAAAAATTATGAGTCACTATATTGTACACCTGTAACATATATAATATTGTACATCAACTATACTCCAAAAAAAAAAAAAAAAAGTCCCAGCCCTAGGAGATAGAGCAAGGGGAAGGGCAGGGAGAGGGAGTGGCAGGTAAGAAAAAAAAACATGGATAGCTGCAATGTGGAGTATGAGAAGTGCTGTATGAGAGATGTAAACCCCATGGTATGGAGGATCAAAGGAAGAAGAGATCATGAGTTTGAAGAGAACTGTAAAACACATCATGGAGATGAACCTTAAAGAATAAATAAGATTCATTGTAGCACATTGAAGATAGCACCACACCTAGTTTGCTTTGTCTTTTGGGAAAGAAATCTGAAAATCTGAAAATGAAACTTCTAGTGTTCTATAATTCTGTTATGGAAACTTAACATATATTCCACTTCCCAAGTCTGATTCATTAAAAAAGAACAGTAGGGCCAGGTACTAAAGATGCTTTTGAAAATACATAAACTTAGCTATATCTGGACTATGACAGTAAAATTATTGTTTATCAGTATTTTCTAAATTTTCTATAATGAACGTGTATATTTTTATAATTTAAAAAGTAGATAGCACTCTTGTTTTTCTTTTTTTTTAATTGAAGTATAGTTGATTTACAATGTTGTGTTAATTTCTGCTGTACAGCAGTGATTCAGTTATACATATACATACATTCTATTTCACATTCTTTTCCATTATGGTTTATCACAGGATATTGAATATAGTTCCCTGTGCTATACAGTAGGATCTTGTTGTTTAACGTTTCTATATGTAGTAGTTTGCATCTGCTAACCACAAACTCCCACTCTGTCCCTCCCCCTCCCCCCTTGGCAACCACATGTCTGTGAGTCTGTTTTTGTTTTGTAAGTATGTCCATTTGTGTCGTATGTAGATTCCACATATAAGTGATATCATACGGTATTCGTATTTGTCTTTCTCTTTCTGACTTACTTCACTTAGTATGATAATCTGTAGGTCCATCCATGCGCTGCAAATGGTATTATTTCATTCTTTTTTATGGCTGAGTAATATTCCACTGTGTATATATATGTATATATATATATATATATATATATATACATATATATACACACACACACATCACATCTTCTTTATCCATTCATCTGTCAATGGACATTTAGGTTGTTTCCATGTCTATTGTAAATAGTGCTATTGTTAACATAGGGGTGATGGTTCTTTGAATTATAGTTTTGACTGGATATATGCCCAAGAGTAGGATTGCTGGATCATACAGCAACTCTTGATTTTAGTTTTTGAGGAGCCTCCATACTGTTTTCCACAGCGGCAGCACCAACTTACATTCCCACCAACAGTGTAGGAGGGTTCCCTTTTCTCTACACCCTCTCCAGCATTTGTTATTTGTAGACTTTTTAATGGTGGCCATTCTGATCAGTGTGAGGTGGTATCTCATTATAGTTTTGATTTACATTTCTCTAATAATTAGCCATGTTGAACATCTTTTCATGTGCCTGTTGGCCATCTGTATGTCTTTGGAGAAATGTCTACTTAGGTCTTCTGCCCATTTTTTGATAGGGTTGTTTGTTTCTTTTGTTTTTGAGTTGTGTGAGCTGTTTGTATATTGTGGAAATAAAGCCCTGTCAGCCGTATCAGTTGCAAATATTTTCTCCCAATCCATAGGTTGTCTTTTCATTTTGTTTATGGTTTCCTTTGCTGAGAAAGCACTCATTCTTTAAATAAATTTCTGGTAAATTGGTACCATGATGATTGGCTGTTATTAATAAGCCACCATTTAATGACAATCTTCCATATATTCATTTTTTATTTAATGATCACAGGTGTTATATTATCCCTATTTTCTTAAATCTTTGAAGGGTTAAGTAACTTTCCCAAGACCACACAGTTACAGTGGGTCATAACTGAGGTTCATATCAGTTCTGATTGAGTTTAAAGCTCATGCTCTTAACCTCTACATCAAGCTGCCCTAATACAAAACCCAACAATATTTGACTCATTGGTTTTCTAAGTTTAGTTCTGGTTCATTCAACCCATTTAGGTTATAATTACTCTAATCTAGGCAATCTCTGATAAAAATAAATTTGTCAGTGAATATGCCTAAACCTGTGCACCCGTACATGGTGAGTATCCAACCAATGGTCTAGATTGGTGTCTCCTATATTCACGGTTTTTGCTTGTTTGTTTTTGACTCCTGAGAGATTGCTTTGGGCCCCTTTATACATCCTGGGAAGGTTGGAGGCAATCTAGAAGTAGTCTCCTTTGGGCTTTAGGAGGAGAGCCCCAAATGATTCTTGGGAAGACCAATATTGTCTTTGGGCTGACCATACTGGTCTTGGGCATTTGGCTGGTTTCCAGGCACACTGGCTCTCAGTATAGTGTTGTAGCTATCAGTGTTAATATAGTCATACTATGGTTTATTATGTCAATGTTAAAATTAATGGCAATGAAAAGACTAGATTTTCTACAGTCCGTATGTCTTAATTTTATAATTAGAAAAAAATAGCAAACAAAGAAAGTATCCTACCAAAAAGGTTTTGGGGGGGACAGGTGCATATGATGATTGTCTTTGTATATGTGTGTTTGCTAAAGGCTTAGTTCCTGAGGTTTGGTTTTATTCAGGCCAATGTTATTTCACAACGAACGTATCTAAGTAGATACCAGAATTAAGCCAGCTCCCAAGATTTAGACGGAAGGGCACCAACCAAAGGGTTACTGGCCTGGGTTGAACCATGGCTTTCATCAATTTATATAATCTGGAGCAGACTGTCAGAATCATGTCTGCCTTTCTAGACCTAATTGAATTATCTTTTCTCTACTTATGAACCTAATCTTCCTTTCCTGTTATCATTGACTTTAGATCTCTTTTAAGATATGCTATGTTCTACTTTTTCTTATGTCCCATATCCCACAAACCACATAAGCTTTTTAGACTCCCATTTGAGCCCCTCTGTAATTTGACTTCCCTTTCTTTCCCACTAAACTCCTTCATAATACCATAGAATCACTCCCCCAAAACCTTATATACTCACTGCCCCCTCTTTCCTTCCTTTACTTTGCAAAATCTCTAACTTAACATACATTTAACCCTCACTTAAAATGTCTTTCCTCCCCAGTCAGTGGGTACCCCAATCCTGCATACCCTTCATTCTAAATGCCTACTACTTACCATTTTCCCCAAACCCGCATTTAGGAAACATTTCTCCCTCTTTGGAATTCACATAGCATTTAATTTGGACTGTTCTATAGCACTTCTTACGTTCTCTGTTCAAAACTTGCATAACTGTGTTATCTTCTCTACCAGACCCTGGAGGGCTAAGGCTCTGTTTCATTCATCTTTGTGTTTCTCACAATGCTAAACTCAGTGCCTTCCTGTGACCACTCAGGAAATTTTGATCAATGAATGAGTGTTTTATCTGTGCTGGTATTATCTTCCCAACTAGGTGGTGAGCTGCTTGAATGCAATAATTTTTTCCTCTTTATCATAGTATTTCTTAGAGTACCTTGGGCAATGGCTTATGCAATTAGTACTGATTGAATAAATGACAAAGCTAGTTGACTAATTGTCACTGTTTATGTGAACAGATCTGTGCCCCCTTATCTTTCTTACCATCCTGCTAACTCATTCCTGTGATCTCTCCCACCCCAACTGCTTTTACTTGGGAGCATTTTTTCTATGTGTAAGTTAAAGAAAGCATTTATTTTTAAAAACATACATTTTATTTCACTCTTCCTTTGAGAGAAAAATATTTTCATTTTAGGGATTTCTTTATGCTATCTTTTTTCTTGTACTATGTATAACATCCTTGGGGTTAGTTGATACCTTTTAGTATTAACTTTTTTTGGTGTCTGGGCTAATAGTGTGCATGTGGGCAGTTGTTATTTGGTTACATGCAGGCTCTGTATTAAATTACTGGTGAGAATCACTAGCGTTGCTCCATTGTAAGATTACAATAAATTCTTTTATTTACTTGCAGGGATATTTAGCAAGGTGTTAAGTACCTCTCTCTTTATCCTTACCTGTGGAACACCTGCCTACCCCATAGACTTATAAGGATCAAATGAGATAATGAATATAAAAGCTCCATCTAAATGTATGGTATTTTTAAGAAATTACTTGAACACTTTAAAAGAGGTTTTCAGACAAAGATGTCACAAAGAAAGAAAACTACAGGCCAATATCACTGATGAACATAGATGCAAAAATCCTCAACAAAATACTAGCAAACTGAATCCAACAGCACATTAAAAGGATCATACACCATGATCAAGTGGGGTTTATTCCAGGAATGCAAGGATTCTTCAATATACGCAAATCAATCAACAAGATACATCATATTAATAAATTGAAGGAGAAAAACCATATGATCATCTCAATAGATGCAGAGAAAGCTTTCAACAAAATTCAACACGCATTTATGATAAAAACCCTGCAGAAAGTAGGCATAGAGGGAACTTTCCTCAACATAATAAAGGCCATATATGACAAACCCACAGCCAACATTGTCCTCAATGGTGAAAAACTGAAACCATTTCCACTAAGATCAGGAACAAGACAAGGTTGCCCACTCTCACCACTATTATTCAACATAGTTTTGGAATTTTTAGCCACAGCAATCAGAGAAGTAAAGGAAATAAAAGGAATCCAAATGGGAAAAGAAGAAGTAAAGCTGTCACTGTTTGCAGATGACATGATACTATACATAGAGAATCCTAAAGATGCTACCAGAAAACTACTAGAGCTAATGAATGAATTTGTTAAAGTAGCAGGATACAAACTTAATGCACAGAAATCTCTGGCATTCCTATAATATACACTAATGATGAAAAATCTGAAAGTGGAATTAAGAAAACACTCCCATTTACCATTGCAACAAGAAGAATAAAATATCTAGGAATAAACCTACCTAAGGAGACAAAAGACCTGTATGCAGAAAACTATAAGACACTGATAAAAGAAATTAAAGATGATACAAATAGATGGAGAGATATACCATGTTCTTGGATTGGAAGAATCAACTTTGTGAAAATGACTCTACTACCCAAAGCAATCTACAGATTCAATGCAATCCCTATCAAACTACCACTGGCATTTTTCACAGAACTAGAACAAAAAATTTCACAATTTGTATGGAAACACAAAAGACCCCGAATAGCTAAAGCAATGTTTAGAAAGAAAATTGGAGCTGGAGAAATCAGGCTCCCTGACTTCAGACTATACTACAAAGCTGCAGTAATCAAGACAGTATGGTACTGGCACAAAAACAGAAAGATAGATCAATGGAACAGGAAAGAAAACCCAGAGATAAACCCACGCACATATGGTCACCTTATCTTTGATAAAGGAGGCAAGAATATACAGTGGAGAAAGGACAGCCTCTTCAATAAGTGGTGCTGGGAAAACTGGACAGGTACATGTAAAAGTATGAGATTAGGACACTCCCTAACACCATACACAAAAATAAACTCAAAATGAATTAGACCTAAATGTAAGGCCAGAAACTATCAAACTCTTAGAGGAAAACATAGGCAGAACACTCTATGACATATATCACAGCAAGATCCTTTTTGACCCACCTCCTAGAGAAATGGAAATAAAAACAAAAATAAACAAATGGGACCTAATGAAACTTAAAAGCTTTTGCACAGCAAAGGAAACCATAAATAAAACCAAAAGACAACCCTCAGAATGGGAGAAAATATTTGCAAATGAAGCAACTGACAAAGGATTAATCTCCAAAATTTATAAGCAGTTCTTGCAGCTCAATAACAAAAAAACAAACAACCCAATCCAAAAATGGGCAGAAGACCTAAATAGACACTTCTCCAAAGAAGATATACAGACTGCCAACAAACACATGAAAGAATGCTCAACATCATTAATCATTAGAGAAATGCAAATCAAAACTACACCGGTCAGAATGGCCATCATCAGAAAATCTAGAAACAGGGCTTCCCTGGTGGCGCAGTGGTTGAGAGTCCGCCTGCCGATGCAGGGGACACGGGTTCGTGCCCCGATCTGGGAAGATCCCACATGCTGCAGAGCGGCTGGGCCCGTAAGCCATGGCCGCTGAGCCTGTGCATCCGGAGCCTGTGCTCCGCAACGGGAGAGGCCACAACAGTGAGAGGCCCGCATACCACAAAAAAAAGAAAAATCTAGAAGCAGTAAATGCTGGAGAGGGTGTGGAGAAAAGGGAACAGTCTTGCACTGTTGGTGGGAATGTAAATTGATACAGCCACTATGGAGAACAGTATGGAAGTTCCTTAAAAAACTACAAATAGAACTACCATATGACCCAGCAATCCCACTACTGGGCATATACCCTGAGAAAACCATAATTCAAAAGAGTCATGTACCAATATGTTCATTGCAGCTCTATTTACAATAGCCAGGACATGGAGGCAACCTAAGTGTCCATCAACAGATGAATGGATAAAGAAGATGTGGCACATACATACAATGGAATATATTACTCAGCCTTAAAAAGCAACGAAATTGAGTTATTTGTAGTGAGGTGGATGGACCTAGAGTCTGTCATACAGAGTGAAATAAGTTAGAAAGAGAAAAACAAATACCGTATGCTAACACATATATATGGAATCTAAGAAAGAAAAAAAAGTCATGAAGAACCTAGGGGTAAGACAGGAATAAAGACACAGACCTACTAGTGAATGGACTTAAGGACATGGGGAGGGGGAAGGGTAAGCTGTGACAAAGTGAGAGAGTGGCATGGACATATATACACTACCAAACGTAAAATAGATAGTGGGAAGCAGCCGCATAGCACAGGGAGATCAGCTTTGTGGTTTGTGACCACCTAGAGGGTTGGGATAGTGAGGGTTGGAGGGAGGGAGACGCAGGAGAGAAGAGATACGGGAACGTATGTATATGTATAACTGATTCACTTTGTTATAAAGCAGAAACTAACACACCATTGTAAAGCAATTATACTCCAATAAAGATGTTTAAATAAATAATTAATTAATTAAAAGAGGGTTTTGGGGGGGGGGGGCGTGGATAGTGAAATGTTGTGAATTACAAAGAGCCTTTATATGAACTTTGCATTTCTCCAAGCCATGTTGAGAAAGAAATTAAGTGTTTTATACTTGTAAAGAGACATCCTTTTGCAAAATTCATGGAGGCAGACCTGTACAAGCAAAAAGACCTTCTTTCTGAATGCTAATTAGCAGCTCTTTGTATGTGTTCGATTTTGTTCCATGGGATAGATGACAAGCTTATTATATGAAGAAACTTTAACGAAAAAAATATCATCCTCTTATTTGTGTTAAAATCGTGTAGCAACAATAGTGATAAATGTGTTGACAGTAGTATTAGTGGCTAATGATTTAAATTTGAGCTTATGTGGACTACTGAATCATTACATACTGCAAGTGCCTTGTAGTTGTAGTAATTGCTAGAGGGAAAGGAGACAGAATAGAGTGTGGCAAATAACCAGTTACAGTCTTTGGATTTACTCTTGTCTTGTTGAACCTGCTAAGGGCAAAAGCCAGAGTTATCAGTGCTGGTTTTGTTTTGTTATTTTTCTTACTTTTTTTTTTTTTTTTTTTTTGTAATACAGTTTGCTGAGTTTTTGCTTGTTGTTTGTTTCACTTGTAAATTAGTTGGTACCATATATTGAATTGGGTAGATTCCATTGTTGACTTCCAGGTTTTTGTTTTTTTGTTTTTTAATGAATAGTGATGAACTCTTGGGAATTATTGAACACCTAACTGCTCATTCATAATGGAAGAGGATTAATATTTCTTTGAGGAACATTATAAGTTCCTTGAAATTTTTGAAAATATATGCACTATGCTAGTATTTGAATTCTAATAAATGTTGCCTAAAATATTTTTCTTCCTTCCTTTGCTTCAACTAAGATCCTCTATATGACTATCTGAAGACTATCTTAATTTGACTTTAACTCTTGGAATTAAGAGTTTATGGGTCTCATGAAATCTGTGAAGCATATTTTTGTTTTTTGAGAGACTGGAGAGTTTTAGTAATTTATTCATATTAAGGTGCTATATTAGTCATGGTCCTGGCTGGAAAGAGATGACACATCTTTAAAGGAATTAACAGAGTGGGTTTAATGAAGGGACTGGTTACTGAGGTGTGGGCAGCATTAAGGAAACCAACAAGAGATGGTGAAGTACCCAGAGACTAGTGACAGTAGGAATTTTTACTGTCTCTCTGCCTGAAGGGGCAGAGAGTGAACTGTGTCAGTGGGACCTGGCGACTGCTGAAGCCATGGAGGAGGAGCTGCCTGTTGAGATTTGTGGCCACAGAGGAACAGAGCCAAGGTCAGAACTCCTGCAAGGCAGGGAGGGAGCAGTTGTGTGTGGTACTAATAGTACTAGAGCCTCTTTCTCCTCCCACAGCCTCCTATCCCGCTGATACCTCCTACTGGCAGATCCTTATTGAAAGCCAGAGAGAGGGTAAGGAAACTCAGGTGATACAGTCCACAGAGGTCAGCTACCTGGGCACTGATCAGGGCAGAGAATGAAGCAGAGCTTGGGGAAGGTGGAGAGGAAGGAAGTGGAGCACAGCAAGTGGAAAATAACCAGAAGTTTTTTTTTTCTTCATGATCATCATTATAACTGTGAATTACTGACTTGCAATACATGAAATACAAAGCAAAGATTCCTGCCCTCTAAAAGTTTGAAGCTAATACAGATATCAGTAGTACAGTCAAATTAGTGAAAATCCATGCTATCAGAAAGCAAAATTTTACTGTCATCAAATTAATGAATAGAATATTTATATTGGAGATAAACTCTTATGTAAGTATATTTTGTTGCAGTGGGGAGTAATGGATAGAAGAGTTTATTCTGATAGGGTAGAGTTATGAAAAAAGTTCTCCTTCACTTCATTAAATAAAGATTGATGCAGGAATAAAACTTTTGGAAATGGTTCTTATAAGAGAAGGGACAAAGACTGAACACTCACAAGGGGAGCAACATGATCCCATCTTGGTCCTCTCTCTTTTTCTTCCAGGGGAGGACAGAGAAAACAGCCAAGTAGTCCTAGTGTGGCTCCTGTCTTGATTTCTTTTCTATAGGGAGGGAGAAGCTACTGTATATGGCAGAGTAGTCAGACAATATGCTAAATATCCATGGGCTCAAGAGAAGCTGCACTACCAGACTGGCATTACATTATGAAAATGAGGCGATGCCCTTTCTTCCTGTCTGGACTCTGCAGATAGAAGGAAAGCCAGAGGCTTTTCTGCCTCTCATTCACTTAAATGAGATGGGGTGGGAATTTTAAATTAAGCCACCTTAATATTTCAGTCATCATTTAAAGTGAAAGGCATTTATTGCTTGTGAAAGGCATTGGGCCTTTTGCCACATTAACTGAACTCCTATTCACTCATGATAGATTCTTAAGAAAAAGCTGTACAAGTCCACACTAGTATTTTCCCCACCAACAGCAGTTTGGCCTCAATTATCTCTTTTACAGTAATACTCTTTGGCTGCCAATTTGGACAGTAGTTTTTATAACATGAAAACCTATTGGGGTTTGGAGAATCAGAAACTTACTGTTGCCATCATTAAATAAGTAAATGACCATGGGCCATATTTGGCTACTTCGGATTTTTGTGCTGTTTTTCCCCTACATTTTATAATTTACAATTACCTCAAATTGTAAAGCTTGAAACATGCTTGTACCTAATAGGTGGTAGACTTAGGTCATAACTTTTCCTGGTATTCAGAGATAGTAAATCTTCATTATGTTTTCAGTTTGTAGTGTGAAACTTTAAAGGAGACAGTCAATTTTGGACTTCTTCCAGGTGTCTTTCCATGCAAATGTTGGACAGGATTATAATTAATGGATATTTGGCAAAGAATCGCATGATGTGGAAGAGAATTATTGTTTTATCCATCAAATTATAAAAATTCTTTCCAAAATAAATTTGTTTTGTTGTTAGACAAATTGTAGCCAAGAGTTAAAGACTAGGAATTGTATTCCAATGTTTTATCTTTTTTTTAAATACAATTTTATTTATTTATTTTTATACAGCAGGTTCTTATTCGTTACCTATTTTATACATATTAGTGGCCAACGTTTTATCTTTAAGGACACTCCTGGTACTCAGTCTGAAACTTCAGTCCTTGTTAGATTGGGAATCAAATTATAAAGCAAATACTGATATAATGCCGTTGGTTAATGAACAACAATGTTTCCAATCTAAATTTAAGAAGCAGGGCTCTTGTATTTGGGTCAACATATATTATAGGTAGAAGTTATAGTATGTTAGTTAACAGTTCAAAGAAATAGCCCGAGAATTAACAACTTTTGAACTATGACATGGAAAGACCCAGGATTTTAAAAACTCCCAAATGATTCTTATATAGTCAGCTTTCAGAATCACTTTGTCTAGACCAGCTTATCTGATGTTTGAATTCCTTGATTATCTAGGCTGTGTTTGGATGGGACGCTTCTGATATAGTTCATTCAGTTTTGTCGTTGAAGAATTTCTAGGCATTTTCTTCATAATATGTCTGACAGCTAAAATTCCTTAATATCTTAAAGTTCAATGAATAGTTAATGGCCAATGGCTAGTCAGATTCGTATTAGAAACTACTTTTAAATCTATTAAACATTTATATGTAGAAAAAGTACAAGTCCCCCAGTCTATCATTTAAAAATTTTTGCACTTTGTCATAGATGTTAGAAATTTGATCAGAGTTTGATGTGTAGCTCTGAAGGATGTCTTCACGCCTTAAGTATGACAGTATTTGGAAATGGAGCAAAGCTTTTCCATATAAAGTCTCAGCCTTTATTTCCTGAAATACACCTGGCTAAATAAAGTTAAGGTAATCAGGGTATAGCAGTTCTCCTCTCTGGAGTTTATGTTAGAGAAAGAATATGTATAAAAAGGAATGTGTTTCATTATTAAACAAACAGCCTTTGGTGGTAGCCCCCTGTGAACACGGGCAGGCTGAGCTTTATGTGCATCTAACAGAATTTGAAATACAAAATATTAAATCTAAGAGCCCAACACAAACAGACGCTCACAGAAGAGCAAAAGAGTTCTCTGAGTTGAAGAGAAATATGTGTACAACAAGTAGGCTCCCCTAGGTGTTTACTGATCAACATAATGATGGATTCAAGACTGGAGAGAAGCTAGGATTTTATCTTAACTTTACTGGAAATATCAGAAGTTGGGGGGAGGATGAGAATGAAAGAGAGAGAGAGAGCAAAGTGTGAGCATAAGAGAACTGTTTGGTTCCAGCCCAAGCTCTTTAGAATCTCCAGAAGCTTCACCTGTCCCCAGTGGTTCACAGTGAATGTAGTCTGGACCCCCTGGTGAATTCTTTGTTAGCATCATTAAGGTGAGGTGATTGGAAGCCTGTTGACTCCATTATTGAAGAGCCAATCTTTATCCCTAAACAGTAGATATGCATCCAGATTCTTTTGACAAACTTGAATTCTTAATTAAGTTCCAAAGTGCAAGTGCTCTCTCTCACCAATGACTTTGAAATACTGTGCTTTCCACTAATTATTGTGTTTTATAATTATTTTGGCAGCAGTTGACATCATTTCCTATAACAAAATTCATTTCTAAAGTGAGCAAAATGATTGATCTTCAAATTAATAAAGCATATCCCCTTTGTGAGTGTAGTCAGTTCTCTCTCTCCTCTGCTGGAATGGAGCATAGAGTCCAAAACAGTGACTCATGAAAGAATTACTTATATTCCCTGTTGAAACACAGTCTGTGGGTACATTTGATGTGACTTTACCTTTTTAATTATGTTTTACTTAATCTGATGCTAATATTGGTGGGCATTCCTTGATATTAAAGCAAATAATGTTTATAATTCAGGAGGTTTGGGAGTGGTAGAGGAGAATGACAGGGGAGAGCTAGAAAATACCAACCTCCTTTATAGTCAGTAAACAATTGTGTTTATGTTAAGCTAGCAGAAAATGATTATTTTCTTTTGCTGCAAGTATCTTTAAATAAGTCAAGGAGCATCAGTAGCAGTAAATATTAGAGCACTGTGAACATTAAGAATAGCAGTTGATTTCTTCTTTTAAGTCTTAGTTGACTTTACACTGACATGCTCAAGGACTGTATAGAGTTACTCATCCAGGTATAATTATGGGCAGTTTCTGTTGTACATTTTTATTAGGTTCCAGCACTGAAGTTCTCAATCAAGCCTGGGAATTAGATACAATTTATGCCTTGGAGACTTAGAATGGCATAATTGAGTAATTCAACACTGGTATCATTACGATCAGCCTAACATCTGGAATAATCAATTTTAAATGCTTAACTACTCTGAACTCTGACCCAAATCCAGATATGCAGTTTTTTCCTAACATCTGGAATAATCAGTTTTAAATGCTTAACTACTCTGAACTCTGACCCAAATCCAGATACGCAGTTTTTTCCTCTCAATACTCAAGAGAATTGGCAATTAAGACAATACTCAAAATAATTATTTTTTAGGATGTTTACATATTTGCCAGAATCCGATAGACACCTAGCCTCTTACAGTAAATCTCAGCTGATAAAAAGCCCTTACACAGATTACAACTTGGAAAATAACATTTAAACAATATTATTTAATTATTTGGACTTAGACATTTACCCTAGACAATGGATAGAAAATTCTCCATGGGATTCTTGAGATGGGTGTTTTATGATACTGTGTTTTTACCCCCAGAAAATAATTCCATTTTTTGCAAACTAAACATTCTCTTTGTTGCTATTAGCATTCTTTATGGTCAGTAGAGGGAGCACAAGTTTTCTAACAAACCATCACAAACTGAAGTGACATATCAGTGATGGTATAAAGGGGGAAATCCAGGCTAGTTCATATTGGTTCATGTTCCAGGGTCCCTGAGAAAAATTAAAATTTATTAAGTAGAAGGCAAGAAATATAGAGATAAACTGTAATATCAGATATGGAGACCATGTTTTAAGTTGAGATGTATTAACAAGAAAAAAATCGACATAATTCCTTTAATATTTAAAAATATGTGTTGTGATGCACAGATTGGCTAATGATTAATTTTATTGGAGGTTTTGTTTGTCTTTTGTTTGCTTTATTTCTTTATAAATTCCAGAGGTCACTTTAGGGGTATCTGAAATGGTTACTTGTATGATGTACTAAAATTTGGTATAGCTAAAGAGGTGTGATTTATGCATGAGCCAGTTATGTTTTTGTATTTTTTAACAAGGGCTAGAAATTTTTTTCTCAGAAGAGTATTCTGAAGACTGACTGTGTTGTGATTAAGGACTTAGTCATTAGCTAAGAACATATATTTCAGAAAAAAAAAACTTACAAAAGTCTTTTATAAATGTGGCTGGTAGTTCCAATGGAATGTTTACATGTTTTTGTGAGCATTTGATGGGACATGGAAGATGATCGTTGTCCTTGTCAAAAAGTTACTATGATATATGAGTGGTGCTATTTAGATAACAAAGCAACTCAGGTGGCATAGATGCTTATTTGTGATACTGTGTTAGGGTTAAGTACAGAGGAAACCAAGTCACTTTAATCCCTCTCTCTGGGGTCTTATAGCTATAAAAATAATGTCACCAAGCATTTTTGTAACAGTTTTACATTCTTTTTTAAAAATGAGACAGCTCTTTAAAATTAAATTGGACCAATGGAAATAGGGTCATTATATAGAGGAGTTAATTGAGATGTATTGAGATTTAGTGAGCTATTCAAGGTTGTATAGTACATTAGGATAGTCAACAAAACCAGAATCCAGAGCTTTTGACTCCTGGTTCAAGGAGTTATGAACTAAGAGTTCATACAGTTGTAGTCTAGAACGATTTCAGAATATAGGAAAATTATTTAAACCCTGATCCTTTGTTAAGTGCCCGTTTTGTGCACAGCATTGTGTTATTACTTTTGTTTGATAAAAAATTGAGAAAAATCATAACCATCCATGAAACTATATTGTGCAGTGGTAATACAAATAGTGGACAAAGGGTGTTTCAAACAAAAAATGTTTATATTATATGAAAGCTAAAGGTACTTTATAGGTCTAATGCAATAGAAAACTCCCTGCATACTAGAATATAGTTATGAGAGAATTTGGAGGAAATAGCCAAGGAGGTTTTGCTTCCATGTGAAGAGAATGGCTCTGAGATTGAGGGGCCATAATTTTTGGAGGAGGTAGTCTTTCACACTTGCTTAAATAGGATTACTGAGGCAGTCAGGTTGAACAGGGGTGGTTTTGGAAACTATAGTTAAGAGGGAATGCTAAATCATATAATCAGAGAGCTAGCTGAGACCTTGAAGACTGTCCTTGCATTAATTTTACAGCTAAGGAAACTGAGACCTGAGTAATTCTGAGTTATTTGCCCAATGTTAGTCACACAGGTGGATGGGGGCAGAACTGGAATTAGTTCCCCTCCAAATGCCTGGATATGATAACAGAATCTAGAAGGTGGCAATTTATGGAGATACATTGGTTGTGAAGAGTAGAGTTGAGTACACTTTTGCAGAGAGGTTATTTCCATCAATCTTTAAAAGAGGGAAAAGAGAAGTATTAATTCATTTTTGTTTTTTTCGGAAGAATAAATCAAAGTAGAAGAATGTAGTGATCCATGGAACAAATTGAAAAGTAGGATGAGCTGCCTGATGGCAAATATGAAAATGACCTTGCTAGCAACTTCTAAGACATTTTTATTAATAACAATAATAAAGATAACAAAAATGATGTTACCAACACAGCTACCATTTATTGAATGTTTACCCTGTGGCATCATGTCAAGTATCTTATGTACATTAGTTCATTAAATTATTGCACCCTGGGACCTAAGTATAACTATGCCATTTTGTAGATGAAGAAACTGAATCTCAAAGAGATTAAGTTATTACCCTAGTCACACCAGTAGTCAGCTATGGAATAAAAATTTGAATACTGATTCTGTTTGAATTCCAAAGCTAGTGTTTCTGAAACTTAACTAATGAATAGACCCTCTTTCTAAAGGAAAATAATCTGCCCTATTCCCCAAATAGACTTATTTTTATTATTAGACTACTTTAAGCATAAACACAGATTCCTTAAACTTATAGCTCTTATATAATTTTTAAAAACTAAAAAAATAACAAATTCCAGCAAACTTACAAGATCAATAAAATTCAAATTAATGATATTAATATGAAAGATGAAGTTTTTGCTGAAATGAAAATACCAATTGCAAGATGAATTTATAGCTAAATACTATTGCACAACTGTTGGTGGGAATGTAAATTGATACAGCCACTATGGAGAACAGTATGGAGGTTCCTTAAAAAACTAAAAATAGAACTACCATATGATCCAGCAATCCCACTACTGGCATATACCCTGAGAAAACCATAATTCAAAAAGAGTCATGTACCACGATGTTCATTGCAGCACTGTTTACAATAGCCAGGACATGGAAACAACCTAAGTGTCCATTGACAGATGAATGGGTAAAGAAGATGTGGCACATATACAATGGAATATTACTCAGCCATAAAAAGAAATGAAATTGAGTTATTTGTAGTGAGGTGGATGGACCTAGAGTCTGTCATACAGAGTGAAGTAAGTCAGAAAGAGAAAAACAAATACCGTATGCTAATACATATATATGGAATCTAAAAAAAAAAATAATGGTCACGAAGAACCTAGGGGCAGGATGGGAATAAAGATGCAGACCTACTAGAGAATGGACTTGAGGACACGGGGAGGAGGAAGGGTAAGCTGGGGCAAAGAGAGTGGCATGGACATATATACACTACCAAGTGTAAAACTGATTTTACAGTTTTGGGAAGCAGCTGTATAGCACAGGGAGCTCAGCTCGGTGCTTCGTGACCACCTAGAGGGGTGGGTTAGGGAGGGTGGGAGGGAGGGAGAGGGAAGAGATACGGGGATATATGTATATGTATAGCTGATTCACTTTGTTATAAAGCAGAAAGTAACACACTACTGTAAAGCAATTATACTCCAATAAAGATGTTAAAAAAGATGTTAAAGACGTTATTGCACAGTTCTTCTGAGTTTGGCGTGCCTATATTGCTACATGCTTTGTGAGAACTTGGTTCCACTTCCACTTTCCTCTATTCTTACTTTTTCAAATTATCCCTTCCGACAGTACTCTTTAACAGCATCATTTGCTCTTCACTTGGTGCCATCAGTTATTTATTGTAAATTATACCTCTGTTCTCCTTAGCTGTGACAAAGAACTGCCAATTTGATGGTTTGGATGCTGAAATGTCATGGCAGTGTATATTTAGTTATAAGATGATGGTCAGCCAGGTGATCTGGGATATGTTCATTTTTTTCAGTTTATTATCTAGAAGAAACCACAAAACTTAAGACTCATAGAGTCTACAAATCATAACCAGGTCTCTGGTGTTTCCACTTACTGAAAAAATTGCACTGCCCTTTCCCTCAAAACTCTCAAAACCATCTGGTTTCTGTGAGATAATAGTGGAGACCCAGGAAAACCTCCATCTCCATCTACTCTCAGTGCTGCCTTAGTTCAGGCTACCACTGTTTTGCATCTGAACTTCTGCCACAGCTCCTAGTTTTACCCCACCAAACTATTCTCCACAGTGTATTCTACTCTAGTGAGTTTTCTGTAATACAAACTTCTAGAACTCAGCTTAGCTACCACTTCTTTCTGGAAACTTTGCCCTATTTCTTCTTATCGTCTGCTTCCTGACCCTATCCATTATCACCTTCCCTATCCCCTCCCCTAGATTGAATTAGTTACCTTTCCTTTATTCTTGTTTTATAACTCCATAACATCCTAGGCCTACCTTTATTAAAATGCTTAGTACATTGTGTTGAATCCTTAATTTTTGGGTCTCCCCAAGTAGGGTGTTAGGTTCTTTAAAGTGAAGCCTACGTTGTGCATCTTTTATGTAGCACATTGTCTGAAAAGGAGAAAGGTTCTGATGATACAGCTGTGATCTTGAATCACAGGTCAGTTGTAATTTTAGGAGTGAGGAGTCAAAAATAGGCAAGAGCAAAGTAGACATTTCCTTGTCTTTCCCATTCATGTATGTGAAATTTGTACAAATTACCTAAATAGTTAATATAGTAGACTCTTTTAGTGTGTAATCAACGTAATTTTGGAAGTAATCTTTCCATAAGGAATTATATGACAGCATCATTTTGCTGTCTTTTTGTTTTCTTTTGGTTAGGAGCTGTGATTATCTCCACGCCCCAGGACATTGCATTGATGGACGCACGTAAGGGAGCTGAGATGTTTCGAAAAGTCCACGTGCCTGTAAGCATTTACACCTTCATTGTTGCAAAAATCTGAAACACTTCTAACTGAAAAAGCAAATCATTGAGAAATACAATCCAAATTTTAATTTAGTTCTGTGCAGAAATCTGTATGAACACCCTACTTCATTTTAATGGTTACTCTAAAAACACATATATAGGTGCAAACATGTATGCATGTTATATTAATCAAGGAGAATTCTAGAACATCCTTCAGGCATGAATTTTCTGAACAAGTACTACCTTTCTCAATTATTTGTAGCTATCACTGAAAAAATAATAGTAAGAGAATTTTAAGAAATTATTTAGGTAGATACACTTGAACAGATCACCGATGGGAAACAGTTGAAAAAGATAACTTTTTTCCTTCTGTCTTCTACAGTTTAACTCATTTGTAACTCACCATTTTCTTGAAAGTATCTAAGAATTTTGTATACAAAAATGGCAAAAAAATATAAAAATAAGAGGAAGGACAATTAAAATCAGGTGGAGTCAGAAGTGAAGTCTGTAAATAACTTGCATGCCATTAGGGGACTTAAATACATGCTAGAAGTATGCCATGAATTTTCCATCAGCCACGGGGAGAGAAACATAGGACCATTATAAAACTGTCCATTTCCATGAGGTTAAAAGAAAGAGCTTGAAGCACTATTTATAATAGCCAAGACATGGAAGCAACCTAAATGTCCATCGACAGATGAATGGATAAAGAAGATGTGGTGCATATATACAATGGAATATTACTCAGCCATCAAAAAGAATGAAATAATGCCATTTGCGCCTACATGGATGGACCTAGAGATTATCATACTAAGCAAAGTAACTCAGAAAGGGAAAGATAAATACCATATGATATCACTTATGTGTGGAATCTAAAGTACAATACACATCAACATACCTATGAAACAAAAACAGACTCAAAGACATAGAGAACAGACTCGTGGTTGCCAGGGGGGTGGGGGGGTGGGGGAGGGAAGGGACAGGTGTGTGGGATTAGCAGATGCAAACTGTTATATACAGGATGGATAAACAACAAGGTCATACTGTATAGGACAGGGAACTATATTCAATATCCTGTGATAAACCATAATGGAAAAGAATATGAAAAAGAATATATATATGTATATGTATGTATGTATGTATAACTGAGTCACTTTGCTATATAGAAGAAATTAACACAACATTGTAAATCAACTATACTTCAATAAAATTAAAAAAAAAAAGCTTGATGCTCAAGAGAAGCAGAGGTGAGAGAAGAGAGGCATAACTCTCTAGGTCCTCAGAAATAAAAGAAACCCTGTATGTAATGAACACATTTTTGTCACCTTTGTAACCATAAATAGAGGGTTCTTCCTCCTAGTGTGCCTCATCAAAATCAAGTGGACTTGTGCCAGAGAGTGGTTTAGAACAAGAATTTCAGTAAGAAGCCAATGTGATGCTTCCATCTCTATGGCTCCTAGTGGCCTTGCTTAATTCAGGGTTAGATTTTTGAGCTTATAGAGCAGAGCTTTTTGGTTTTATTTTCCATGATGATTTATTACAGGATATTGAATATAGTTCCCTGTGCTATACAGTAGGACCTTGTTGTTTATCCACTCTATATATAATAGTTTGCATCTGCTCACCCCAAACTCCCAGTCCAAACCACACCCCCAACAATCACAGGTGTGTTCTCTATGTCTGTGAGTCTGTTTCTGTTTCATAGATAAGTTCACTTATGTCATACTTTAGATTCCACATATAAGTGATATTATATGGCATTTGTCTTTCTCTTTCTGACTTATTCTACTTAATATGATAATCTCTAGGTCCATCCATGTAGGCACAAATGGCATTATTTCATTCTTTTTGATGGTTGAGTAATATTCAATTGTATATATATACCACATCGTCTTTATCCATTCATCTGTCAATGGACATTTAGGTTGTTTCCATGTCTTGGCTCTTGTAAATAGTGCTGCTATGAACATTGAGGTGTGTGTATTTTTTGAATTACAGTTTTGTCCGGATATATGACCAGGAGTAGGATTGCTGGATCATATGGCAACTCTATTTTTAGTTTTTGAGGAACCTTCATACTGTTCTCCATAGTGGCTGCACCACCTTACATTCCCACCAACAGTATAGGAGAGTTCCTTTTTCTCCACACCCTATCCAGCATTTGTTATTTGAAGACTGTTTAATGATGGGCATTCTGTGATGGTATCTCTTTGTTGATTTTGATTTGCATTTCTCTAATAATTAACGATGTTGAGCATCTTTTCATGTGCCTATTGGCAGTCTGTATGTCTTCTTTGGAGAAATGTCTATTTAGGTCTTCTGCCCATTTCTTGATTGAGTTGTTTGGTTTTTTTGTTGTTGAGTTGTATGAGCTGTTTGTATATTTTGGAACTTAAGCCCTTGTCAGTTGTATCATGTGCAAATATTTTCTCCCAGTCTGTAGGTTGTCTTTTCATTTTGTTTATGGTTTCCTTTGCTGTGCAAAAGCTTGTAAGTTTGATTAGGTCCCATTTGTTTATTTTTCCTTTTATTTCTTTTGCCTTAGGAGACTGACCTAAGAAAACATTGCTGCAGTTTATGTCAGAGAATGTTTTACCTATGTTCTCTTCTAGGAGTTTTATGGTGTGATGTCTTATATTTGTCTTTAAGCCATTTTGAGTTCATTTTTGTACATGACGTGAGGGTGTGTTTTAACTTCGTTGATTTACATGTAGTTGTACAGCTTTCCCAACACCATTTGCTGACTAGATTGGCATTGTACATTCCTGCTTCCTTTGTGGAAGATTAATTGACTCTAGGTGTGGGCTCTCTGGGCTCTCTATTCTGTTACATTGATCCGTATGTCTGTTTTTGTGCCTAGAGCAGAGCTTTTTAGACTGTAGCCAGGGATTAGCTTCAGAGGGTCTCATGATTCTCTCTCCTTCCCCATCCCCACCAAATTGTACACTTTGTGTTTGTTTTGGTATGGAGAGAATTCTTCAATGAGAGCATGATGCAGTATAAGAACCAATGATGTATTAGAATGAATAGACTCTCAGGGAAGCTTTTGTAAATGTTTTTCTCTCAGGGGAGCTTCTGAAAAGTATTAAATTGTAGAGTAGTGGAGTAGTGGAGTTGAGCTCTGGTTGGATCAACATGCCCTTATGAAAATTGAGGACCCTGGTAAAGATGATGCCTGTGTGCTTACCTCCTAGGTGATCTGAGGGTATTCTCACTAGCAGAGTCGGAAAATGTTTGAGGGCCTGATTTTGTATGAGGATAAATGAGTGATAAAACCCCCCATGGTGTTCTGTGTTTGAAGTTTAGCTTGGAAAAATTTTAAAGCAATGGTAACCAAATGCCCATTTCAGATAGAAAACTGTCTCAATGAAGCACTTAGTTGAACAGTATTATTTCCTATTATGTCCTCCAAGATAAACTAGATGCAAGTAATGCCTACTCAGATAACTAAATAAGATTACTTATATGAGATTTTAAACTGTAAATCAGCAAGAAGTTAGAGCTATCCACCAAAAATTATGAGAACAAATAATTCATAATCCTTACTGCCACTTCAAGATCAGGATAATAGCCATTCTATCAGCATTTAAGTGAATGCTTAGCTTCTCATTCTGTAAGATGAGGGTGGAAGCATGTGTCCAGCTCACTCTAAAGCATCATGAAATCCTTGAGAGAAAAGTTTTTAAAAGAGAAGAAGCCAGACTTTTGTTAGGTGGGTGCCGCTGAAGGATAAAAGTTGAGGCTGTCAGCAAGGAAGCATTCCAGGTGAAGGATCTTGGGCTGCATAAGGCTCATAGGACTAGTGCAGGATTAGTTATGGAGTAAAGGAGCTGTTTGTGATCTGAAAGTGGATGTTGGAGTGTAAGTTTGCAGAGTCGGAGCAGTCCTGGGTCACGACAAGGTACAGGATATGATTGCTCATGGATGTGTGGGGCTGAAGAGGAGTGAAAATGAGAGTCATTGGAAATGCATACTCCCTCTATTATTTTTTGACTCTTCCTATACCTTTATTATAGCCCTCATTTTTCACCCGTTTTAGTTATCTGCCTTCTAAACAGCAAAAATTTGAAAAAAGAGGTAGAATGTCTTAATCATCTCTTAACCTGCAGAGCAAGACAGGTGCTCAGTAATCTTTGCAAGTGAATGAGTGAGAACTTTCCAACAGAGAGCTCTGTAAGCAGTTGGAAGACAGCCACTGTATAGCTGCATTGTAAAGGGAATCCTGGCTTCCAGTAGGATGTGGATTTGATGACCTCTGAGATCCTTCTGGCACTCGGAGTCTGAAATTAGAATGTTCCATAAATGCAAAGGAGAAATGTTATGCCTTGTGTATACCACTTTATTTCATTTTTTTCCTGGGTTTTAGTCTTGATCTCTGTTTTTTCCTTTTGAAGTGCATTAGTTACCATGGAAACAGTGATGTCTTTGGAATTCATTGGTATGGTCAGAGTTTATTAATGTCTACAAGAACATTTTGAAGTTAATTTAAATAATTTCTTAAAACTCAAGGCTCAGATAGGGAAAGTAGAAGAAGAGATGACTATTAAATTCTCTGTTCTCTGCCTGAAATGATATCAACTCTGCCAAATCCTTGATTATTTCAGTATTTGTAGATAGACTATTTTTTAAAAAATAATAAGAATTTTTCAATCTTACACATTTTTAATGGTGACTATGTGCTGTGTCATTCTCATCCATTTTTTTAACATCTTTATTGGAGTATATTGCCTTACAATGTTGTGTTAGTTTCTGCTGTATAACAAAGTGAATCAGCTATACGTATACATATATCCCCATATACCCTCCCTCTTGAGTCTCCCTCCCACCCTCCCTATCCCACCCCTCTAGGTGGTCACAAAGCACCGAGCTGATCTCCCTGTGCTATGCGGCTGCTTCCCACTAGCTCTCTATTTTACATTTGGTAGTATATATATGTCATTGCCACTCTCACTTCGTCCCAGCTTACCCTTCCCCCTCCCCATGTCCTCAAGTCCATTCTCTCTGTCTGCATGTTTATTCCTGTCCTGCCCCTAGCTTCTTCAGAACCTTTTTTTTTTACATTCCATATGTATGTGTTAGCATACAGTATTTGTTTTTCTCTTTCTGACTTACTTCATTCTGTATGACAGATTCTAGGTCCATTCACCTCACTACAAATAACTCAATTTCGTTTCTTCTTATGGCTGAGTAATATTCCATTGTATATATGTGCCACATCTTCTTTATCCATTCTTCTGTCAATGGACACTTAAGTTGCTTCCATGTCCTGGCTATTGTAAATAGTGCTGCAATGAACATTGTAGGACATGACTCTTTTTGAATTATGGTTTTCTCAGGGTATATGCCCAGCAGGGGATTGCTGGGTCATATGGTAGTTCTATTTTTAGTTTTTTAAGGCACATCCATACTGTTCTCCATAGTGGCTGTGTCCATTTACATTCCCACCAACAGTGCAGGAGGGTTCCCTTTTCTCCACACCCTCTCCAGCATTTATTGTTTGTAGATATTTTGATGCTGGCCATTCTGACCAGTGTGAGGTGATACCTCATTGTAGTTTTGATTTGCATTTCTCTAATGATTAGTGATGTTGAGCATCCTTTCATGTGTTTGTTGGCAATCTGTATACCTTCTTTGGAGAAATGTCTATTTAGGTCTTCTAAATCCATTTTTGGATTGGGTTGTTTGTTTTTCTGATGTTGAGCTGCATGAGCTGCTTGTATATTTTGGAGATTAATCCTTTGTCAGTTGCTTTGTTTGCAAATATTTTCTCCCATTCTGAGGGCTGTCTTTTCACTTGTTTATCTCATCCATTTTTGTTGCCTTCTTTTATAAGGGAAAACCAGGCACCTCCATTTGGAGCCCTTCCCCTACCATTTGAACTTTTAGAGTCACAGGGATTTCACTATCCAGCCCTTTCTTCTTAGGTAATCTCCTTTCCAGCTCCTGAAAAGTATACTCTCTTATTCTTTCTGTACATAAGGGATCACTTAGTTAATTTTAATTCAGTAAATAGCTATTAGTTTATTCTACAAATATATATTTACTTATATTGAGTGCCTTCTATAAGCCAAGTACTGTGGTAAGCTCCATTGGTGATTTAAAAAAAGGTGAGGATGAAGCCTTTTTCTTTTTCCTTAAATACGTTATCATTTTGTAGACTAACTCCATTATGGTGCAGGGGCCCTAAGTTCTGAGGGACATGACAACACTTTTCTCTGGGCTATCAAGGAAGGTTTTCATGGAAAAGCAATGTTTTTTTGTTTGTTTGTTTGTTTGTTTTTAATGTCCCTGTAATTTTGTGCATGTTGGTCCCTTCCCTGAGAAGCCATTGTCAGTTCGTATTCATTTTTCAAATCCCTGCTTAGACATTACATCCTCTAGGAAGTTTTTCCCAAACTACCAGAAAAGGTTAATAATTTTTTCTCTGAACCACTTGAACATATATCTAGTTTGGCTCCTATCCCACTACAGTTTTACCTGTCACTCCCAACAGAAGAATGTGAACTCTTGGAGGGCAAGAAGCATGCCTTAAAAATCCTTAAGTGTTCACTACCTGGCATATAGCATGCATATGATGAATACTGCCTATACTGACATTTGCCCTGGGATATAATGCCATCCATAATCTGCTGTTCCCACCTCACGGCCGCTCTGACTGGCATTATCTCTGCCACAGGCAAACTGGTCGTCTTTCACTTCTGGAAGATTTCCATAGTTTCTCTTCTCATGGACTTCAGCATGCTGTTTCCCCATCTGAGAACACTTTACCCTCACTTTTCTCCTGTAGCTCCTTTTTATCCTTTGGTGCTTAGATTTTTTTTTTAATTAATTTATTTATTTTTGTCTGCGCTGGGTCTTCATTTCTGTGCGAGGGCTTTCTGTAGTTGCGGCGAGCGGGGGCCACTCTTCATCGCCATGCGCGGGCCTCTCACTGTCGCGGCCTCTCCTGTTGCGGAGCGTGGGTTCCAGACATGCAGGCTCAGTAGTTGTGACTCACGGGCCCAGTTGCTCCGTGGCATGTGGGATCCTCCCAGACCAGGGCTCAAACCCATGTCCCCTGCATTGGCAGGCAGATTCTCAACCACTGCACCACCAGGGAAACCCCCTTTGGTGCTTAGATCGTACAGCTCTTTCTCTGGGGGACTTACCCCAACCCTGTTGACTAGGTAAGCTCTTTCTAGTGTATGATTTAGTAACACTCTGTTTCCCCTTTTGTAACTGTTTTTGCATTTTGTCAGTACCTTCACATTTATAGTGCCATAAGGTCAACTCCAGCCACTGACCCCCTTCTGTGTTCAGAACATATAGCTGCTCACTAAATATATACTGAATGAATGAGTGGAGGAGGATTTTCATAGGTATATCACAGGACTGGGGGAGGGACAGAATTCAGTCTGAAAAGAATCAGGAAATCACAAGTGTTCAGGGTTGTTCAGTTTGTCTATAGCTGAAGTAATATGATTGGATATGTCTTTGCTAGGCCTAGGTTTAGTCAAGCTTTAAACACTAGAGTTAGAAATTTGGACATTCTTCTTGAGGTTTTTAGAGGTGTCCATAAAGAATGCTGGGTAGGAAATAGACAAAATTAGAATGGAGCTTTAAAAGGATTTAATCTGATGGAGATGAATAGAAAGAATAGGAGCCAGGAGAGTGTGGAGGCAGTAAGGAAGCATTAGCAATGGTCACAGTCATTCACAGTGCAGGTTGTGACCCACAAATGAGTCAGGAAATCAATTCGGTGAGAGATGTAACCAAAGTTTTTAAACAATATCAGGGTAAATTGCCCTTAGGAAGAGAAAGTGCTATTTCATAGGGATATGGTCTCAGTCATAAACATATATATGTGTGTTTTTGTATCAGATCAAGATGTCAAATATTTTTCTTATAAGACAGTTTTAATAAGTTGGGAAAACACTAGTGTAGGTGATAGGCAGTAAGGGTCTGATTTAGAGTAATGGCAATGAAAATGGAAAGGGAAATAAATGTAATTGACATTTTGAAAGAAGAATAGACAGGCTTGGCAATTGATTACATAGAGTAGGGTGGTTAGAAAAAAAAAGCAGAAATCAAAGGGATTTTGAGAGTTACGCTGCCGTTAATAAGTCTATCAGGAGCTAGTTTTTTACTCAGGTTGACAGTGAACTAGAAATAAGAGGTTAGATTCTCAGTCACTAATCCCTGCCCTATCTCTAAGCATTGTAATTTAAAACTGTTTGGCAAGGAAGAGACTGGTAGAGAAAATGATTTGGTGTTGGCCTTTTTAGTACTATTCACATCACATGATGTATGTGACTGTCCCTTCTCCTAACCGAACCAGAGTTTTTATTTATCTGTATATTTGTAGCCTCTTACACACAGATATTTTAAAGCACATAGAGAGCTATATTCTTTAAGTATATCTTTTATGGTTGCAAATTAAATTACATTAGAAATTGTATTATAATTTTAAGGCAATAGGGTACAGCTTACAGAGGCATTTTTACATAGTAGTTAAGAAGGGTGAGCTTAGGAGTCTGAATGCTAGAGTTCAAATCCTAGATCTGTCACTTTGTAGCTGTATGACCTGAGCAAGTTACTTAATCTGTGCCTCAGTTTTCTCATTCATTATATGGGAATTATAATAGTATTTCCCTCAGAGGGTTGAGGTGAGAAATAAGTGAGGGCTTAGTACAGTGTTTGGTACAATCTAAACACTTGATGTCAATATAATGTTATATAATTAATGTTTATTATAATTGCTATCATGAAACAAATTTATAGTTCATAGGTGTTTTTGTATTTGGCTTAGGTATTTTGACTAGTCTCTTTATTTGCTAATAACAATTTTAACAAGAAATGTTTTAAAATTTAGATAAATAGTATCTTTGAGATCTCCTTATTTCTTGAGTATTTTAGTTGAGCCTAAATTGTTCTCTAGCTTTATTAAGTTGTTAAAGTTATTTAGAGTCTAAAATTCTGCATTATTTAAAATTTGCATTATTTAATGTCAGCTAATTGCTGTCACAAGTAGACCTGAAAATTTATAATGATGCAAGTACAATAGACGCTTCTTTCTTGCTCATGTAACAGTACTAGTGTATGAACAGGTGAGCATGGTGGCTTTCTTCCACAAAGTCATTTAGGCTGTTGGAGCCTCTGCCATTTTAAAATGTGACTTCTAAGGTCACCATTGGGCCATCCTCATTTGAGCTAGCCAGAAGAGAAAGACAGTACAGAGGTATGTCGTGGGAGCTTTTTATGGATGAAGCCTGGTTGTGGCACACGTACTTACACTCTCATTCCCCCAACTAAAACTCTGTTATGTGATCACAGTCATGTTTCTCAAGGAGCCTGAGAAACATAGGTTAGCTGTGCTAAGCAAAAAAGATGAGACCATGGATTTTGGTGAGCAGCTAGCTGTCTGTGCTATAGTTGACGTGGCAACAAATATATTAAAGCCTAATGCTGGTCACTAAACTTTTTTTTTCTTATAATTAATTTTGAAAATTCTAGGGACTTCCCTGGTGGCGCAGTGGTTGAGAATCCGCCTGCCAATGCAGGGGACACGGGTTCGATCCCTGGTCCGGGAAGATCCCACATGCTGCAAAGCAACTAAGCCTGTGAGCCACAGCTACTGAGCCCACATGCCGCAACTGCTGAAGCCCACGCACCTAGAGCCCGTGCTCTGCAGCAAGAGAAGCCACCGCAATGAGAAGCCTCGCACCACAACTAAGAGTAGCCCCCGCTCGCCGCAACTAGAGAAAGCCCGTGCGCAGCAACGAAGACCCAACACAGCCAAAAAAAAAAAAAAACAGAGAGAGAGAGAAAATTCTATAACTATTTCAGCCTTGCAAATAGTTAATTATTTTATAAAAGAGAGATAGGAATTTTGCTTTTGTTTTTAGCCAGCAGGTTTTCTTTTCCTGCTGGCTAAAAACAAAAAAACAAAGAGTCCTACTGTGGTGTGGATTTTGTGGTGTTTATTTGTAAGGGTTAATGATTATATTGTCTCCTAAGAAAAATTAGGTGATCTTAGAACCTAAAATAGTTGATTCTTATCAATGTTTTCTTTCCATTTTCCATTTTTATTACCAAAGACCCTACAAATTGTTCTTAGTGATGAGGATCAGAATTGTAGTTTATTCTTTTTCTGGCACAGTCACCATTCATGGCAGTAGGTTATCCATTTGGACCAGAAGTTTCACATCTTCACCCTTGAATGCCTTCAAAACTTATGTGTTCATCATATCTGTCTCAGAGTTTGTTCAGCATCTAGTTTGTCTTTTGGACCCCAAGAGTTCTATTTTCTTTAATACCTCAAGCCTATCTACCTCACAAAACAATTTAGAAATAGGTAATCTTACATGAAAGTGGAGGCAAGTGACACATTTATTCTTTTCATCCTTGAGCATAGTTTTTTCCTCTACAATCATCAAGTTGTCTCACTTGATTCTTTGAGAAATTTAATACCTTTGATGTATTTAGAGAATCTTTCATTATTGGCTTTGCAGGCCTTGGAAGGTGCTGTTAGTATTCTTTCTAGGAACACTATTAGTTTGCACATGATGTATCGCATGTGGCTTCCTTCTTCACAATTGGGTAATCTTTCCACTTTTGAAAAATGACTTTTCTCAGTGACAACCTTTATAAGGCTGGGTAGGTAGCATTATGCATCTCGGCCATAGTTGCATCTTAGAGACTGAAGATGTTTGCTCATTTTTGTCTTTCTCTTGCATCTCTCAGAAGTCCATGTATGCTTTAAACAAGAATGCTGTTCTATGTGATTTACATGAATTAAACTAATCTAACCCTCACAACAACCCTGTGAAGTAATAACATTATTTTTCCCATTTTGCAGATGAGGAAACTGTAGTACAGAGAGATTAAATAATTTGCATAAGGCTACCCATCTGTTTAGCGGGCCTCTGGGATCCTGTCCTAAATGGTCTGCTTTCCAGAGCCCACATTCTTAATTGCTATTTCTGTGGGTTTTCTAGAGTTGAGGTTTAGTAATGTGAATGTCATAGAATATCACAGCATGAGAGATTAATAGGAGTCTCCTTTAAATTTGCTTTCCTTTGGGGTCCTGATTGCCTAGGGCAAGTAAAGACAGAAAATTGGTGGATTGAAAAATGGGGAGGAGCTAAGGGGACCATAGGTTCTGTTGACAGTCAGGAGAGGTATACTGAGGGTGTTAAGGGAAAGGGGAGTTTCATAGCCAGGAGAAGGGAATGATGTCTGAGGCTCAGCTGCATCAGTGAATGATGAAGATGGTTCAAATCAGGTCTTCCCTTATAACTGTGCTCTTAATTACTATTTTAAATCTCCCCACTGAACTGGATTCACTGGTCAATAGTTTTCGGCCCTCTAGTTCCATGAACAAAATCCTGCAGTTCATTTACTTGTCATCTGGTTTTGTGACTTCCACACATAGACCCATCTGATTTGAATTTTGGCTCTGTTATTCACTAACTGTGTACCTTGAGCAAATAATTTAGCTTAAGTGTTTCGTGACCCATCATAGGTCGTGGCAGTTAAGTGAGATTACATATACAGTACTTGGCTTAGGTCTTAGCACATGACATTGTGAAGGGTAGCTCTGAATGTTATTGTTACAGTGGTAGGTTTTAGAGATCATTACAGTCCCTCATTTTAGAATTCAAGGCATGGAGAAGTTAAGTTGTACTTCATGGATCCAGAGGTAGTTAGTTGGTCCCTGAGAGGAGAATGAATGCAGGCCTCCCCATTAATTGTTTTTTCCATTACCAGACTACTTCTGAAAGAGAAAGCAATAACACCCATCTCATTTTTAAAAACTATAGTATCTGTACACATGCTTCAAGGAATATACCAAAACCTGGTTCAAGGCTAATGGAGAACTGAAAAGCACTTGTGAATCTAATCAATTTCATTTGTTATTATTCATTCTCTGTTTAACAGTGAGTTTTTCCCCTTCGTTTTTTCTTAAATCATAGCTCTTAATCCTTGTGACAGGTTCCAACCGGCAAGAATTTAACCTGACTGTAACCTTGAAAAATTGGATTATATAGTAACCTGAAAATCTTGCTTGTTACTTACCTGAATCTGGGTTTAAAATGCCAAGAAGAAATTAAAATTGGGGTCTTTTGAGCCTGCTTAATTCAGTACATTTAGACATCCAGTATTTCAGGGCAATGTTGATATTTTAAGACAGTCAATTTTTTAAAAGTTAATAAAAGAGGTACCCTCCTGAGCCAGTGATGGATTAGAATAATGTAAGAATAACATGCTAAAGGTTTGTGGTGGCTGATGTTAGACAGGCATGTAGCATTTACGTTTTTCAGTAAAACCAGCTGAGGTAAAAAGAAAAAAGGATCTTATACTTTGATGAGACATTAAAAAATGATTGAGCATGCTTACAGCTGCGTCTCAGTGGTATTATGTAAATTAAGCTATGGCAAAGCAACAGTTTTCTAATGTTTCTATGATCAAAGCATACACAAAATAGCTCTACAATAAACACAAACAGCTTAACAACATATGAAGTATTCACACAATATAAGGCTTTTTTGGGGAGTGAGGGTAGGGGGTGGTCATGTAGATATGTATTCTTTCCTATTTAAAAGAAGAATTTTTCTGAATTGTAATATGGGCATTATAATCTTCTTTCTTATTACATTAGCTACCCCTGTTCAAAAATAATTGATTATAGAGGACTGCTCTTAAATGAAGAGGGCAGTGTTTTCTAATCTTTTTAATACTGGAAGCTCTCTTTTAAATTTTCTTCAAGCTAACCCCGTGTTTTGAAAAAGTTGTTCAGCCACATAGTCTGCATATCTTAGGAAGTAATTTATTTTCTCTTTTCTAGTTAAATATATGTGTGTGTATGACTGTTGTATGACCTTCTGAACAGAAAGAAATAACCACACATGAGTGTTAGCACATTCAGTTGATGTAATTTCAACTAAAAGCAAAGAAACTTGACAGTTTATCTGTCCTGAATAGTCTTAAAGGTAAATGTTTCATTTCTGTTCAATTTTTTTACATATTCATAAATCACAGACCCTGATAATTTTTTTTTTTTTGCATCTTTAGGACCTTAGAGCAACATTAGGTAGGAGAACTATCAAAATAAGTTCTACAGTCAGCCTTTAGTTGTCAACAGCAGCACTGTCCAAGAGAAATATAATTCAAGCCACAAATGTGATTTTAAAGTTTTTAGTAGCCATTTTTTTAAAAATAGAAAAAGACAGGTGAAGTTAATTTTAATAGTATACTTAACTAAGTATATTGAAAATACTGTCATTTCAGCATGAAATCAATATAAAAATTGAGAATCAAGCAAAAAGGAATTGCATTTAAAAATACTAGGAATTCTGACAGTTCAGTAGGAAAAGAACCACATAATCAATGGAAAAAACAGACAAGAGACCTGAACAGATACTTCGCAGAGCAGAATATACAAATGACCAATAAACATGTAAAAATATGCTTAACTTCCTTACTAATTTTGGCAACACAAATTCAAAGCACAGTGCACAGGAGAGCTGGGCACAGAGGCAGAATGAGAACAAACTGGAATGCACCTGTACCTCTGCACGTTTCTGTCACCACCTCTGCCCATAGGAAACCTTTAGAGTGTAAGGCCTAAGCCTACACCTTCTCTTCCCAAATCTCATGCCACTTTACCTGTGGTGAACTTTAACCAGAAGCCATATAAGGAAGGAGATTCTAGGAAATATAGTTCCTGGTATAAACAGATTGACAATTGAAAATCCAGCGTAATGAGGTACTACTCCATACTTACTATACTTGCCAAAATGAAAAAAGCCTGATGATACCAAATGTTGATGAAGCTGTGGCATAGCTGGAGTTCTCGTTCATTTGCTAGTGGGAGTATAAATTGGTAGAACTTTATTGGAAAACAGGCGTTTTTTTAACTGAAGTTAAATATGCATAACCTAATACCCAGCAAAAAAGACATGTATTAAAACATTCGTAGAAGCATTGTTTATAAAAATCTGGAAACAACACGGATGATCTAACAAGAGAATGCATAACTGTGATATAGTCATCATGGAATCTTAGGACTCACTGAAAATGAACTACAGATGTACATGGTTTAGCTGGATGAATCATACAGACACAAAAGAATACATTGCATTATTACATTCATATCAAATTCAAGATAACAAAATTAATTTATGGTGTTAGAAATCTAACCACTAGGCTGTTAGTTTATACTTTTGGCAACATGTTTTGGAGAGTATACAAGGAGACTTCTAGGGTGCTGGCAATGTTTTATTGACAGCATCATGGTAACATAGGCCTACTTAACTTTATGATAAGTCCATTCAGTCATGCACTTGTGATTTGTGTACTTTTTGTGTGTATTCATGATACACTTCAATGAAAAAACTTAAAGAATAGCTTGTAAACTCTAAAAAATTATTGAGATATTTTACATTCTTTTACTTATACTAAGTCTTTGATATCCAGTGTGTATTTTACACTTACAGCACATCCCAATTCAGATTAGCCACATTTCAGGTATTTAGTAGCCACATGTGAACTAGTGGCTACCTAATTAGACATTGATGGTCTAGAACTCCATCATTTCAGAGCTCTCTGGGCTTAGGCTTTTATTTCAGTTCTTCCTTTAGAGTGTCATGTGGAAAGAATAGGGGATTGTTCTTCCCAAAGACCTCATCTTAGTTTTACTGCAACCTCTCTGTTTTTATAGAATATTTTCTATTTAAAACAGATGGTTATTTTTGTGTGCAGGTTCACAGGATGACCAATAAAACATCATTTTGGTTATTTGTTCTTATTGCTTTATTGGCCACTGTTCACATGACCACCTTTTTTAAAAGCAAACATTTTATTGAAGTCTGATATACTTACACAAAGGGGCATAAATTGTGAGTGTATATAGCTCAATGAATTTTTGCAAAGTGAACACACCCATTGCTTGTATTCAAGAAACAGAACATTACCAGTACCCCAGAAGCTCCTGCCTTGTGCCACCTTCTGATCACTACCCCCAAAGCGGAACCCAAGTTATAACAGCATAGATTAGTTTTATCTGTTTGTGGACTTAATATAAATGGAATAATAAGTATATAGTTTTGTGTGGCTTCTTTTGCTTAAAATTATGTTTGACAGCTTCACTCATACTGTTGATTGTAGCTATAGTTCTCTCATTCTCATTACTGTGTAGCATTCAATTGTGTGAATATACCACAATTTATTTGTCCATTTTACTGTTGATGGGCATTTGTGTAGTTTTTCATTTGGGGATTAGTTATGAACACTTTTGTAATGTCTTTTGGTAACTGTTCACATTTTTTGTTAATGTATAACAGAGTGGAAATACTGTGCCTTAATATAGGCATACGTCACTTTAAGTAGGTAACTACCAAACAGTTTTCCAAAATGGTGTACCACTTTACACTCCACTGAAGCTATGAGTTTTAGTTGTTCCATGACCTCACCAAAATTTGGTATTTGGGTTTTTCTTTGGGGGAGGTTGGGTTGTTGTAGTCATAAGGACCTTTTTCTGTTCTAATCAGGTCTTAAGCATAAATGTATGGTATCTCGTTGCGGTTCTAATTTGCATTTCCCTGATGATAATTAAAATTGAACACTTTTTCTCATGTTTGTTTGTCTTTGAGTGGCTTTTTTTATGAAATTCCTGTTAAGTCTCCTGCCCATTTCTCTGTTGTATTATCTGATTTTTTTTCCTTATTGATTTGTAGGAATTCTTTATATATTCTAGATAAAAGTCCTTTGTTATATATGTGTATTATAGATATCATGTTTTGCTCTATAGCTTGCCTTTTTACTCTCTTAATTATGTCTTCTGATAAGTTATTAATTTTAAAGTAGTCGAATTTAACAAAAAATTTTCATTTATGTTTAGTGCTTCTTTGTGTCCTGCTAGAAAAATCTTTGCCTGCCTCCAAGGTTATAAGTTTATTTTGCTGTTTTCTTCCAAAGGTGTTTTGTTTTATCTTTCATATTAGCTCTACAATCCATCTGTAATTAATATTTGTGTATGGTGTGAGATAGAAGGTTAAGATTCCTTATTTTCTATATGGATATCCAATTAACATTGCAGCACTGTGTCATCTCTATTATAAATTAGTGACTTCCATGTGTGAGTCTGTTCTGGGCTCACTCTTCTGTTTCATTACAACTTTTTTTTTTTTTACGGAAAGTGGTATTTCTGTGGGAAGTTTTTGAGATGAAGGAATTCTAGAGTTAAGAAGAATTACTTTGTTCAGCGTAACCTAGGAAGCAGTATTAGGGCATTTAGCCTTTAACTAGAAGAATATTATCAGTAATAGAACCAAGCTTAGGTATCACAACCTCTTAATTTCAAACATACAGAGGGTTGTTTATCTCTAAATTGTTTTGATTATACATGCTAATTAATAAATGATGTTTGAAAATATATATATAATTATAGATATAGAGATTCTATAATGTATACTGTATATAGATATATAATAAATTATATTATATAAATATATAGATATATAATATAAATTATCTGTACCTATATATAGATTTTAAAATGTATACTATATATAAATATATATTGTAAATTCTACATATCTATATATAGTACACGTTTATTACTGTGCTAATATGTTATTTTCATTATAACACACAAAATTGGAATTAAAAAGGAAATCATAAGGAAGAAGTAGAAATTTTAATACTTTCTTCTTACACCCCTGTATCAGCCAATATGGGCTGGATTATGTGTACTAACAACCCTCAAATTTCAGTGGCTTAAAACAACATGAGTTTATTTCTCTCATGCTACACGTCCATTATGGTTTGGTTTTAACACTCCTCTGCATTGTTCTTACTCTGGCACCCAGGCTGATGGAGCAGCCACTTTCTGGAAGCTTGCTAGTCCCAGGGACAGAGGGAAACATAATGGGGAATTAGCACTTAAAGCTTCTGCCTAGATGTGACACATGTCACTTTAGCTCACATTTCATTGTCCAGAACAAGTTACGTCTCCTCGCCTAATTACAAAAACGAAAAATGCTAACCTTGTGCCCAGGAGAAAAATCCTATGCAGAGAACTGTGCAGGAGGAGACCTAGAGTATTTTAGACAGCACTAAAAACTATCACCTCTGAAATGACTGATTTCAGAGCATACAGCCCTGGATTTGTGTTTGTCTAAGAAAATAAACACACAAAGACAAGTCCTTTTAGTTTTTCCATTCCATGTTTTTTTGTTTGTTTGTTTGTTGTTGTTTTTTTGCGGTACACGGGCCTCTCACTGTTGTGGCCTCTCCCATTGCGGAGCACAGGCTCCGGACGCGCAGGCTCAGCAGCCGTGGCTCACGGGCCCAGCCACTCCGCGGCATGTGGGATCTTCCCGGACCGGAGCACGAACCCATGTCCCCTGCATCGGCAGGTGGACTCTCAACCACTGCGCCACCAGGGAAGCCCTAAAACGTACATCTTATTGTGTATCACTGCTGCTTTGGTACCATCTGACCCTGACCTTTCTTACCAAACTAGCTTCTGCCTTGGCAGCTGACTGGGTTGCAGCCCAAATAGGCCATACAAGTTGTAGTCCGCTGCCTTGGCTTATGCTCTTTCTTCTGCCTAGAATTCCTGCTGTAGGCCTCAACCCCTCTTCTCACACTCAACCTGAAGAAGCAATTCTCTATGTGCAACTCAGAGGTCCCTCTCATTCTTCCCAAACAGAATTTTTTGATCCCTGTCATTTATAACTCTTTAGCATTTATCTCATTATTAGAGTTAATGACATGTGTCTTGCTCTCCCACCAGCTTGAGTTCCTTGAGAGCAGAGACCATAACTTATTCATTATTGTATCACTGGAACCTAGTAGGTATGCAGTAAAAACTTGTTGAAATAATGGATTGAAACTTGGTTTAATTTTGTTTTGATTTCAGTGTGTCTTTATTATTCTAGGTTCTGGGCCTTGTCCAAAATATGAGTGTTTTCCAGTGTCCAAAATGTAAACACAAAACTCATATTTTTGGTGCTGATGGTGCAAGGAGACTAGCACGGACCCTTGATCTTGATATTCTAGGTAAGACCACAGGATATTCTTTTGCAAAGGAAATGGCATGGTGATGAAGAATGTCTCAAAAAAGGATGAATTGCTTTTAGCTTTGTGTTTTAAATTGTTAGTATAGCACAGTTCTGTGTGTTAACCTTTCTTTGCCTTTTTGCGATACTTCATTAGTGGAAGGCTTTTTGAATAGGGGGTTTGTTCTGCCAATTATGATAACTCTTGCTATAGATAAAAACTGCCTATAACTTGAATTTGAGAGGAGAGTTTTGTGGTTTGAGTACTGTGATTTGAAGCCCACATTTTAAATAATGATCCTCAGTTTGTTTCCTAAGTTAGGAAGAATAGCTCTCAGTATAAGCAGATATATACAGAAATACCTGTTCTGTATGTTGTAGCAACCTTTGGAAGTGTCAGTTCTTGGTGTGTATGAAGAAATGCCGTCCTGATCAGTTCTGAATTTATTAGTCCTTTTGCTGTAGAAAACAGTATTTTCTGTTTTCTCTAATCTTTTTATATGTAACCTTTTTATTCTGTAATCTTTTTATGCCATGTGTATAAAATATGACACTTGAAATTTACACTGTCTATACAGTTCATGTTACTGAATTGAAGGATTCATTAGTGTTTTGAGGAGAAGTAAAGTCATGTGTTAAAGGAGCAAAACACAGATTTTAGATAAAACATGATTTTTAACAAATCCAAAAGCAACTTAATGGACTTTTTAGAAAACATGTTTGGATATTCTACTTATGAGGTTTTTTTCCCTTAATTAATTAATTATTTAATTTTTGGCTGCGTTGGGTCTTCGTTGCTGCCTGCGGGCTTTCTGTAGTTGCGGGGAGCGGGGGCTACTCTTCATTGTGGTGCATGGACTTCTCATTGCGGTGGCTTCTCTTGTTGCAGAGCACGGGCTCTAGGCGCATGGCTTCGGTAGTTGTGGCGCAGAGGCTTAGTTGCTCCACGGCATGTGGGATCTTCCCAGACCAGAGCTCGAACCCGTGTCCCCTGCATTGGCAGGAGGATTCTTAACCACTGTGCCGCCAGGGAAGTCCCTACTTATGAGTTTCTGTTCTGAGCAAAGGCAGATGTTAGATGCTAAATAAGGGAGGCATAGAGTGAATTATTAGTTTAGGGTAGTTAACAATTAAGATCCCTTAAAGATCAAGGAGTTTCAAAACATTCTTTATTATAATTAAGTTTCTAAAAGTTGATGTTAAATGTATTATTGTTTTTATGTATTTGTACTAAAGCAGCTACCACAGTACCAGGTGAATACTAATGATATATTTTGATACATTGTTATAATTATACTGCTAATTATATTCTGCAACAGTTTTTCATTTAACCTAGGAAGTTCAATTTCCCAAATCTGCATAATAACATAACAGATTGACATTCACTTATATAATAAAGTAAATGTGTAATTATAATGACGTTATTGAATTATGCTGACAGTATTATAATTCCCTAATTTATGGATGGGTGGTATGATTTTGTAAGCCAGTTATTTAGAATTTGAAACATGTCTCCTAGAGAAACAGTTTCATATATGGAAGATACATTTTAACCAACAGATCACAAGTGTAATCAGAAAATCAGAAACACTGATTACTGATCACAGAAAGTGGGGTAGTGCTATAGACTGCTGTATCTCAAAGTGTTATGGGAAAAATAATTTAGAGTTCTAATGTGGAGCACATCTCCTCCTTTTGATGTGGTCATGGGACCCAGAGGGATGTCCCATGAACTGGAGCAGGGGCTCTGATGATGAAGAGGTTGGAATTGGGAATGAGGAACTGAAATCAGGGAAAGAGCTCTCACAGCTATGGCCTCCTGGCTAGGTGAAACCCCCAGGACCCTTTACTGACTCTCTGGCTGCCTCTTATTTTCATCCATGGGGCTGTGTTTCAAGTGATTATTTGGTAAAATGGCTCTTCAGAACTTTATCCATATTCACCTACAGGGACAGTTTGTACATAGTAGTTAAAGCTCTCAGATCATGCCACAGAAACCCCTTTAACTTATGTCTCTGAAATATGCTTCCTTCAGCCCTAACCCCTCAAAAATACTTTTCAAGGCCAGGCCGAACCTCACCCCCTCTCATTACCTTTACTCCTTTTTATCCTTCTCTGTGTATGATTGTTAGCCTATTACTGCTCTCACTGTGCCACCTGTTTTCTAACAAGGTTTACCTCTTTCTTGTTCTACTCTTCTGCAGATTGTGAGTCTCTGGAGGGCAGAAGTGATGTCACTAGGTGGCTATAAAATGGAGAAGGTTTTACTTTTTTTTTCTTTCATTACTGCAGTAGAAATGAAAGCATTCAGGATTCTTTACTATATAATGGCAGTTCATAAATCAAGAGAAAAAACTTTGTGGGTTTCTAAGTATTTTCTGTAATATCTTCTCCTGCCTGCCCCTGTGATAGCTTCCTACAGTCTAAAGTTGATCTATAGAATAGACATCAATTTTACTGAGAAGCTGGTCTTTAAATGGTTACTGAAGTATTCATGTATTTTGTCTATTGAACTTTTAGGAAAGAGTTAAACAGTTTGTTAAGATCTCAAAATTTGCTGGTAGGAGGAGCATGAAATATCTGTTCCTCCATGTAGCTCATAATATAAATTGTAGTAGGTTTGTAATTTTGTAACACATTCTTCTGCATTATTTCCATTGCCTGGCGTGGTGCTGAATGAATTCTTTATATAAAACGCACCCACACACATGCACACACACACGTTTTAATAACCTTTGGGTGGACTTGGAGTCGGTGGAAGAGTGCTGAGTACCCTGACAAGTCAACTCTTCTGCTCCTTTTACTGCATTTTTAAAATCAGCCTTTTGAAAGGCTTCATTTGTGATGGTGTGGTAGAAAGAGTCAATTGGATGATGGATCAGAGCATTTTTCCTCTAAATCCCACTACCTAATATATCCTCAGGGAAGACACATACCCTCTCTGACCTCAAGTCTGTATTTTGGGGGTTCTTATATATTTTATGAGAGCTCATCAAGCTCACAAGTTATATATAATGCTATATAGATTAATACATAATAAAAGAAAAATAATTCTATCTGATAAAGAGGCAGATAGTTGAAATAACAGGTCTGGCCTAATTTTCAGCAGTTCTCTTAGCTCAGTCATCTGCCATCAGGAAGATTATTTTGTTGGCTTTTTTTAAACTACTTTGCCACCCCATCTTTTCCTCTTCAATTTCCTCTTATTATGTGGCAAGATACGTCTATATCAGTTATTACAGGGAGAAAAATTTACAGATGTCTTCCAGGCCATTTGTTGCTGAAAGACTTCCAGCAAAGAATAAATCAGAGGCTTATTCCATGATTGGCTGCCACACTGCTTTCATATATACATATGTGATCATGGAACTGCCCTCAAATGGAATATTTTGCCCCTAATTTTCATTTGAAATTTGTTTTTCAGAGATTTAGCAATTTGAGGATAGTCATAACTCAAGTTGATTTGAGTCGATTTGTTTCCTTCTGCAATTCAAATAATTAAATTCCAAAAGCCTATATAAACTTTTGTGGTACTAATGGATATCTGGTGGGCTCTTTTAGGAGACATTCCCTTACACCTTAATATACGGGAAGCTTCAGATACCGGCCAGCCGATTGTGTTTTCACAGCCTGAAAGTGAGGAGGTAAGTTATATTTCTAAATATGTATTTTAATTTCTTTTCACAGGATATATACTTTTTGATGTATAGAAAGAAAGTTGGGGAGATCAAGTTTGTCTATTTGGAATGCATATGTTAAACAAAGATTAGTTAACTTATCCAAAGTATCTTTAAGTTACTATTTTATATGGTAGACATACCAGTGCTGACTCTGAATTATCAACTGGACACGTTCACCTACAAAGAATTGTCACCCAACCAGTTTTTTCATGAAGAACACGAACAGTAAGAGCTTGTAGAGTTCTTATGTTGCTGGCTAGCAATATCTAACTGCCCGAGGTTATTATATTTCAGTATTAGAAGTTCAGTTGATTGTTGGGAGAAGGAAACCTAATACAAGAAAATATTGAGTCGGATATAGGGAAACTGTATAAACCTTTAGATATGGGATTTTCACTGCATTTATTTTAATAAATAAGATTGAGGAGGTGAGGTGGGAAAACTAGTAGTGTTTCATTAGCTAATATCATTGGGGATACAGTTGATAGATTTTCAAAGATTGCTGAAGCTTAATGCCTTTAAGCATAAATTCTTTAATTTTACTCCTTTTTAAAATAGAAATAAAATCATCCATATATATCTCTTCCTTCCTAAGTAGCACTTGCTATTTAAGTTTGAAAGTGAGCCATCATCTGGTGCATCAGTTTTGATGTAGTTTTTGTGCTCCTTTGCCAAGCAGCCCCAATCAGTCTTCTAGTAGTTTCTTTTTTTCCCTTATGTAATGAGTATAACTTTATAGTACCATTATTTTGTCTGTCCATAACTACTACCCCTTGTATTCTAGTTTGCTTCCTCTAATCCCATGTGAACTGGAAAATAAAAGAGCCAAGCTTGGTTAGAGCTGTGAATAAAGTAAGGGCAAAACTGACAGTCAGGAGTCTCAGATTGGTAAAGTAGATTCATTCTGAATTATATCTTTTAGGTGCCCAGAGCTCCTTTCTCTTTCTTAAGGGTTGGCAGTTATGGTATAGGTGGTTGAGTTGCTGGCAATATGATCTCTGAATAAATGCAATGTAGTACTTATCATTGTTTTTCTTTTCTCTGCCTTTTAGGTAATAAACGTTAAATTTCCTTTTCAGCCTTTTCTTAGAAATCTTTTGGATAAGCAAAAGCCATGATCTTTTATTGCTTTCATAGTTGAAGTCTGGCAATCCCAACTACCATAGGTGTACTTTATGCAGTGAATGAAAATTTGTATGAAAATTGAGGGTTTTTTAAATTACACACTTTTAAATGCTTCCTGAGAACAGACTATTTAAAGACATTCTGTGGTGAATACAAATAATTACCTACTAGTTTATTTCAATTATGAACTTACGTTTTTAAATATTTTCCCACCTGTCCATTATTGCTTTTTTTCTTTGAGATTCTCCAAAAGCAAGAAACATTTCAAAAAGTTAAAGGAATGTAATATAACAGAGAACATATAACAACCATCAAAAGGTAATATGATTTAAAACTCTAAACAACAGTGTTTGTAGAGTTTGTTGGAGTTACATGTTTTTAAAATCTCATTTACATTTACGTAAACATTAGACCTATTATTTTGCTGTTGCTGGGTGACATTTATGGGAATGTGAGCAAGCTGCCTCTTTGGGGTTTAAGTTAGATTTGATTTAGTGAGGTCTCTGCTAAAGTAGTGAGAATTTCATGCACCACATCGTCAGCCTTACATGTGAAGACTTCTGCCTTATATATGAAGACTTCTGAGCAATTTTAAGATTTAGACATGTCCATGAAAAGGAAAAAAAAATGGAGCCTTGTATTTGTTTCCATGGAAGTTATTGCTTCCTACTCTTAGATTGCAGACATTCATTATTATTAACCACCTTCCTAATAATAATAGCAGTTAGAGTATGCTAGACACTGTTAGACATTTATATACTTTCTATGCTCACAAGAACTTAATGTAATATATAAATAGTCCGCATTTTGCAGATGAGGAAACTGAGGCTCATAGAAACTAAATAGTTTTCCCAAGGTCACAGAACTAATAAATGGCAAAATGTGATTAAAAGGCAAGTCTGTTCCTTCCAAATATTGTCTTCTTTCCATTGTAGCACCTTCTGGGTCCTCTACTAATAGCTATGATTTCCTCAATTCCTTCTAAGAAGTGAGTACAGTACTTGAGTGTATTAAATACAACATATTATTTGATTCTCATAGCACGTTTGTGAGATATGTATGATAATCTCCATTTTCAGATGAAGAAGCAGAGATTCATTTATAGTAAAGAATTTGTCTAAGGTAGTACTAGAGGCTATTTCCACACTCAGCTCTGAAACCATAACCCATGTATCCTCTTCCCGGTACAGTATCTGCTTCCCTCCCTAATTAATTGCAAGATTACTTCAGTGTCTCTCTATTGTATATATGTAGGCTAGCTTTCAGTTCACCTCCTTTTCATATCACAGAGATCTAGAGAAGAGGGTGGGCACACTCTGCCCCTCAGGTCCCACTGGTGTGCACAACCACAGGGCATAATACAGAGAGGATCCTAACCTGGGTCTGAGAATCCCCTGAAGTTATATCCAGAATGTATGAGTGTGCATTTTTCTGGGAAATTGGACAAGAGCTTTATTAGATTCTCAAAGAGGTCTCTGCATGAAAGGAAAAGCATTAATCTGTATTAGCTTGGGGTTTCATTAAGAAGAATGCCACTTTCTAAGTGTGACCTTAGGCAAGTTCCCTCATGTCTCTGAACCTTTCTCTCCATCTGTAAATTGATATCATAATGAAAAGAATTAGATGATAATGTGAAAATACTTTGAAAAATGCCAAGTAGAAATACAACTGTGAGTATTTATGTCTTCTGAAATGTTCTGTATAAGATGCTATAGCAATTAATGTCTTTCTACTGCCCTTTATCAAAGGATTGAGTCCATTTTTTGCCCTTCCCCTTACGTAGCTTCAAGTAAATGTCACTCTTTGGTGGCATCTAAAAATCAGAGCAGAATTTGAATCATGAGATATGGGTAGAGTTCTCAGCTTCAGCATTAAAAATATTAAGTCCTAGATATTAGGAAGCTGTTGCTGAGTCCTGGAATCAGGATCCTTCTGGTTATTCTTCTGGTGAATCTTACCTCCTGATAATCCCCTTCCCTTTTGCCCTATGAACTTAAATGGAAATACGCTCTCAGAAGCTGGTCACAGCCCTCTGAACAAGTTCTGCCATATGCATGGAAGCTTAGTGCCCATTCTACCTGCATGTCTTCATTTAAAGAATGAAGGAAGTGTTTACTTGCCAACGTGATAAACTTCTGCAAAAGTCACAAGTTCTGCCATATGCATGGAAGCTTAGTGCCCATTCTACCTGCATGTCTTCATTTAAAGAATGAAGGAAGTGTTTACTTGCCAACGTGATAAACTTCTGCAAAAGTTAATGGGACAGAATATGCAAAATTATTTGTTAATTGTTAGCCCCTTAGATTGATACTTTTTATTGTTTGCTTTTAGGGGTTTACTACAGGCAAATTTATTAATAAGTAAAAGTTTCATCTTTAGCTTTTTGTCTTCTTTCTAATTCTACCTTCTCTTCTCCATCTTCCCTCACTCCATCCTCTCAGCACCAGGTTCCAGGGCTCTCATTCTCTGCCCATAAAATCTTTTAAAATTAGGCACTAGGGATTTAGCTCTCCCAGTAATACTTAACTTTCAGAAGAGACAAACACTAAGAATACAGTGATTAATCGAAAGGTATGAAATGTGCTGACTTTGAGGCATCATTGGAAAAGTTGGGAAGGGTTACAGTACCAATTAAAAAGCTCCATCGAGCTTCTGCCTACTCAGTCAAAGGTCAGAACCTTCTGCATACGTGCACCACTGAGGAAAGGGGAGTAATTGAAACTCCAAATATAAGTAAAGTAGCCAGAGAAAGCAATAGAGGAAGGGAGAGAAAGTGGACACTCTAGGATTCAGAACTCTTAAATTCAATAGCATTTCCTCTTGTTTGTGTAATTATAACTGTTCATTCAACTATATCTACCTTTTGCCTTTGATTGAGTCCAGGACACAGTGATGGACTCATGACTGACTATTAATTTTGTGGTTTCATTCTTTTTGTCAAGTAAAAATCTTAATATTGGTGTATTAAAAAGTGTGCTTGGGGCTTCCCTGATGGCGCAGTGCTTGAGAATCTGCCTGCTAATGCAGGGGACATGGGTTCGAGCCCTGGTCTGGGAAGATCCCACATGCCACGGAGCAACAAGGCCCGTGAGCCACAATTACTGAGCCTGCGCGTCTGGAGCCTGTGCTCCTCAACAAGAGAGGCCGTGATAGTGAGAAGCCCGCGCACCGCAATGAAGAGTGGCCCCCGCTTGCCTCGCACAGAAACGAAGACCCAACACAGCAAAAATAAATAAATTAATAAACTCCTACCCCAACATCTTCTTTAAAAAAAAAAAAAAGTGTGCTATAAGATATTCCTGGTAAAGACTTTTAAATTTAAATAGAAACTTTATTATCTTTTAAATTTCTACATTATTACCTCATAGTCCTAATATGAAATGACTGTGTATGGAAAATTAGAACTTCAGATATTTAAAAACAAAGACAAAGGGAAAAGCTCACCATAAAACTTCTGCACTTTGGTTGCCATCCAGTTCCTTTACTTGATAATGACAGAGCAGACAAATAAGATCCAGCTGTATTATCTGTGTCTCTAGATGGCCCAATGAAAGATCTTGAATAGGAGAGAAGGGTTAGTTCATGTAGAGTTGAGTTGATGAGAAAGAGAGTATTAATAGTCTGAGAAATCTAAATCATATTTTTTACATATGACATGTATGTGTTTGCTTTTCCTAGTTGTGTATTAAACAGAAGGAAGGGATTTAATTTACTTTTTCCTCAGGCAGAAAAAGTGTCCAAAAGGATATGTTAAGATGAGCTCTTCAATGAGATTGTAAATTACTTGAGGACATAATAGTAATAATAGTAGCCACTAGTATTTATTATTTGCTTCTTATATTCCAGTACTTCACATAGTTTATTCTTACTTAATATGCCCCCAAGCCCTTTGAGGTAGATACTATTATTATAACCATTTTACACATATGGAAACTGAGCCTAGAAGGTTTAATTAACTTGCCCAGGGCCAGTGTTAATAAGTAATGGAACCAGGATTTTAAACCATACCTGTCTGATCTTAAGGCCCCACCTCTTCACCAGTGAGCACTTCTGCCTCCCTTTTTTATTGTTACCTCCCACAGATTTCCCGAAACAATGCCTTGCACACAATAAGAACCAAAAAGTATTTGTTGAAATGATACTGCACTGGCTGAAAAAATTCAATCTCAACAGTTTTGTGGAAATTGAAACTGTTAAACTAAGCACTTTTAGTGGTTTCTCAGCAAATAAAAATCTAACCATTGCTTTGAGTGTGATATATTGAAAGTTTAAGCTTGGAGATAGTCCATTAAAAAGCAAAGGTTAAATGTAGCAAATTTGATTATTATGGAATCGTTCAGATTTTGTGCAGTCAGATAGGTTTGTCTCTAATTTAACATAAGTTGGAACTAAGATTATAGAATGATATGGCCTCAGCTTGCCTTAGTGAGCTTTAAATTTTCATTGTAAAATATTAGGCTTTAAACACCTAGAAAAGCTACTGGGAGATGAAAGGTGTTTATAAAGATGCATGTGTTAGCATACAGTATTTGTTATTGTCTTTCTGACTTACTTCACTCTGTATGAAAAACTCTAGGTCCATCCACCTCACTACAAATAACTCAATTTCGTTTCTTTTTATGGCCAAGTAATATTCCATTGTATATATGTGCCACATCTTCTTTATCCATTCATCTGTCGATGGTCACTTAGGTTGCTTCCATGTCCTGTGTATTGTAAATAGAGCTGCAATGAACACTGTGGTACATGACTCATTTTGAATTGTGGTTTTCTCAGGATATATGCCCAGGAGTGGGATTGCTGGGTCATATGGTAGTTCTATTTTTAGTTTTTTAAGGAACCTCCATACTGTTCTCCATAGTGGCTGTATCAATTTACATTCCCACCAACAGTGTAAGAGGGTTCCCTTTTTTCCATACCCTCTCCAGCATTTATTCCTTGTAGGTTCTGATGAACCGAGGGGCAGGACAGGAATAAAGATGCAGACGTAGAGAATGCACTTGAGGACACAGAGAGGGGGAAGGGTAAGGCTGGGACGAAGTGAGAGAGTAGCATTGACATATATACACTACCAAATGTAAAATAGATAGCTAGTGGGAAGCAGCCGCATAGCACAGGGAGATCAGCTCGGTGCTTTGTGACCACCTAGAGGGGTGGGATAGGGAGGGTGGGAGGGAGACGCAAGAGGGAGGGGATATGGGGATATATGTATACGTATAGCTGATTCACTTTGTTATACAGCAGAAACTAACACACCATTGTAAAGCAATTATACTCCAATAAAGATGTTTAAAAAAAAAAGATGCATGGCTGAAAATCAGCACTTTTAGATTTAAGAGAAATATTTCTTTATATAGTGTATGTTATTTCCATTTTTAAACAAAGTCTGTTGTTTCTGTTAACTATAGCAGAGACTGAAACCATTTTTAGATAGAGCATTATGATTAGAATTACTTGTATTTTGGATTTACTGTTTAATATGTAATGTGGTAGAAGGAGCTGGGCTTTGGAGTCAGGCGGACCCATGTGTGAATGTTCTCCAGCCTACTGACTTTGTGACTTTGAGCAGACAACTCCAATTTCTTCATCCACATTGAACCAATGGTGTTTATTTTACATAAGTGAGATTACTTATGAGATTACACAAATGAGATTACTTATACTAGTACTTGGTATAGTATGTACTCAGTAAAAACATATAAGGTCTTATTCATGTTTTGAGAGCTATTCTTTAAAAAAAAAAGAAAAAAGGACACAAATGGAATTTTAACAGTTTCCTGGTAAAATAAAGTATAATTCAACTATTAGGGATTGAACATAGTTGTTGTTTTTTTCAGGGATCTGACATAGGTATTCTGTTTATTAACATAGGTGTTGAGTTACAGAGGTGTGTTCAGTGTGTAGAGTTTCACTGATCTGTGCACTTAGGACCAGTGCATGTATTTAAAAAAATTTTTTAAATATGTATCACCAATGAAAAAGTAGCATTCGAAAGTAGATTTATGTGTGATGTCCTTACACTGTCAAGGTAGATCATAAAGGTATTAAATAGAATTACTCTCTGATTAGTTTTTAAATTATACTGATGTTTCTAGGTTAAAAACTGACAAATATTAAATATACAACTTCCAAAGAAAAGGGGTCAAGTGTATACTTATTTTTAAAAGTTAGTAGAAAATAAGTTAACATAGCTTGAATAAGAAATTAAACCAGGTCTTTTGGAGAGACCACAAAAACTTGATAAATACAAACCCAAATATATCAATTATTAATATTATAAATAACCAATTGCTCCTTTTAAAGTCAAACATTTCTGACTATAATCATTGGATTTTTTTTCAAGAAGTAGAGCCAAAATATAAGATTTAAAGTAGTAACGCGAAACATATATTTTATGTTTCAACAATGAAACAAGTAGCATGGCAATACACATACAGACAACATACACTTAAAGATTTGTCATTATTGTAATTAATATCATTTAAAATTTTCATAATGAGCAGTTTTCCAACATGTTGATTGAGAGATAACAGACATGACTGGCTTTTTTCACCACCCCCAGGGGGGAAATGTAAGTAACCTTTTCTTTTTTTTAACGTATATATGTATCTATTCTTTTTCAAATTCTTTTCAGAATATTGAGCAGCATTCCCTGTGCTATACAGTAGCTCCTTGTTTATATGTATATGTATATATACATATGTATCCACAGATACAGGTACATATACACACACACAAATATGTGTGTATGTATATGCATTTTTTGTTCTTTCTTTATGATCTTAATACGTGGCAAATATTTAAATTTCTGATGTGAGTTACAAATATGGTTTTCTCTTTGTGGCACAAGATTTTATATATATATATATATATATATATATATATATATATATATATATATATATATATATATATATATAATTATATATTATATCAAAATTCTTTTGTTTTTCAATTTGCTGATTTCTTAATACATTGTATCAACTTCATAATGTAAATACAGAGAGGTCTATATTAAAATATTTCCCCAAATGGAGGAAATATTTACTTTCAAGCATAGTTTTAAAAAATCAAGATGTGTGAAACATAGTTAACGGCTTCATCAAGTCAGGGTAAAGAAGACTCAAACAGTCCTTTTACCATGCAGAGTCAGGGAGCTGGTCAGCCTGGGTTCAGAGCCCAGCTCATCTCACACTAGCTGTGATGCTGTGGACAAGACTATTCATCTTTCATGGTCTTGGTTTTCTTGTCTATAAAGTGGGAATAGTGACAGAATTTACCCCTTAGGGTAACTTGACGATAGATGAAATAATACTTGGCAGATATTAAGTACTCAAGTAAAATTTAGCTATTACCATTACTTCCAGTAGTAGCAGTAGTAGTACCAGTAGTATTAGCAGCAGCAGCAGCAGCAGCAGCAGCAGTAGTAGTAGTAGTAGAAGTAGTATGTATACAACGGTAAATATATAAATGTATAAATTTCTGGTTCTAGAAAATCTTACTATTGTCTTACAGTTACTTTTTATAGATAAGATAGGAGAAATAAGTAGTATTTACATTTCAATTGTTTAAAACTTTAAAATGCAAATGCCATGACCATTGTTCTAACTGGACTGTGCAGGCATTAAGTTAGTTGTGGCCCACTTAGTGCCTGGGAGCTGCTTTTCGTGTTCTGTTGTACTGGGGTCCCAGAGATGAAGAGTATGACAACTGATTCCAGGAATTCTTGCGTGGTACTTAAATCTCACCAAACGGAGGAGCCTAGGGGTGCTTGGTGCTGGTATTAGACACAATTGTCAGAGAGAATAAAGAAAATGCTTTCTGAAGATAAACGTAGGGTGGTAATAGATAGCCTTTTCAAAAATGACTAATGGGCCTTATGCCAAAGAAGTTTGGCAGTATCTAACTCAAGATATCAATTTGTCAGAAGAGGAAGGTGTAAGTTTTCTGCAGCTAGACTGGGTTGCTAGTTTGCTGACACAGGAGTTAGAGTTTGAAAAACAGTAACTGCTGCTACTAAATATTTTTTTTGGAAAGTCCCCTTCCAGATAATCTAAACCCCTTTCTCCCCTGCCCTACATGCAACGTTCACAGCAATATTTTCTGCAACGTTCACAGCAATATTTTCTAACTATTGAGTTTCCTCATCTCATTCAGCCTTTCTACTATTCAATTCAGTAGACAGCTATGGCAAACAGTTTGTGAGTCATTTGATGTCTACTAAGGAGAAATATAGAACAAGCAAATCTGTTCTTTTCCAGGCCAAAGCCTACCTGAGGATTGCTACCGAAGTGGTAAGAAGATTGCCACCACCTCCAGAGTGATTCCCCAAGTGTCTTGGAAATGCGCCTGGTGCTTGACAGTAAGACCTTTGGAAATCAGCAGTGTGGTGGTGAAATCTACAGAAATAATAGCAATCATAGTTGTTTTCTTGTATTTCTAAAGAAATAATATCTTCAAATTTGATTTGCTAAACAATGACAACAAACTTTTTACATACTGATGCTTACCGCTACATTTAGGAATTGTTTTGCAAGCTGTTGTATACCAGTGTCACAGAACTGCATTTTATTTTATTGAACTACCCCTTAAGGAATCACAAGTTTATATTACAAACCCAACCTTCAGTTCAGGAGAGAACTGTGCTCTTTTTGCAGGACTACAGAGTTAAAGAATTTACTGAATGTGAGTATGGATGTTAAGTGTGACATCTCTCCATCAGGCAGTTTGGTCTGGGTTTGAATCCTGCCTCTACTACTATCTTGGACATATTCTTGTTCCAGATAAACCTCTACTTCTTCATCTGGACTAGACTTTCCCCTAGACTTAATAAATCTCAATCTCCGGGGTGGAGTCTGGACATGTGTGTTTTTAACAAGATCATAATGATTCTGATTATGATGGCAATACTAATAATAATAACTAACATTTATCAAGTGTTTTCTTGTGTCCTTATAGTTAATCTTTCATTCATATGAGTGGGGTACTGTTGTTATTTCCGCTTTACAGATGGGGAAACTGAGATATGGGAAAGTTAACTGTCTTCCTGAAGGTTACTGTCTAGCAAATGGAGGTTTGAACTTGGGCAGTTGGATACTGGATCCTTCCTTTTGTACACCAAAGGGCATTTGTTTATTTCAAAAGAGGAATAGGATTATAGTATTCAGAATTTCCTCAAACTTATTTGACCATGAACTCTCCCAACCTCCCCTTTAGGAGCATTTCTTGGAGTTCATATTTTAAAGAATACACCTTGAAAAGCATCTTGTCTGGTTGAGGCTGAGAGAGAGAGAGAGAGAGAGAGAGAGAGAGAGACAGTCAAGGGCTTCCCAAGGTTATAAAGCTGCAAGTACTGATAAGAGTCATTAGTTAATCCTCACCTACAAGGAGGTGGTCTGTGACCTTTGGCAAATGCCTGAGTTCCTTTGCTCTATAGTTAAGCAGCCAGAAAATTAGGTAAAGAGTTACATGTCATTATAAACATGTTTTTGCACACTTATGCTCACATAAAAAACTGTGCATGGATGTTTATAGCAGCTTTATTTGTAATAGCCAAAACAACCCAGAGTTTTCCAATGGGTGAATGGTTAGAAAAACTGTGGTATATCCATACCATGGAATACTACTCAGCGATTAAAAAAAAGAACAAACTATGGATACATGCAACAACCTGGATAAATTCCAGATAATTAGGCTGAATGAAAAAGCTAATCCGAAAAGGTTTTGTACCATATGATTCAAGTTATAAAACATTCTTGAAATGACAAAATTATAGAAATGGAGAACAGATTAGTGGTTTCCAGGGGTTAAGGAGGGGATTGGTGATGGGGGAGGGAACTGTGTTTGTGGCTATACAAAGACATCAGAAATCCTTGTGAGGATGGAAATGCTCTGTATCATGACTGTATGGATGTCAGTATCTTGGTTGTGAAATTGTGCAACAGCTTTGCAAGATGTTACCATTGGAGGAAATTGGGTAAAGGGCACAATGGAATCTCTCTCTATCATTTCTTACAGCTGCATGTGAAGCTACAATTATCTCAGAATAAAAATAAGAGTATAATTTTAAAAAGCAAACTTGCACTGCTGTGTCTGAACTGAAATCTCCTGGACCAAATTATCCATGCTAATTAAAATCATGAATAAAAGTATTTGTGGATACACAGTAATCATCATTCATCACTCTGAAAAGGAAGTAACTTTAAGTTGTAGATATGTATTTGTATTTTATTGTCTTTTTGGAAGAAGGCCAATGTAGATAATCATTGAGTATTTCTAAATATGAAAAAGCAAGTAACTGAACCAAGCTTAACTTTACCTGGAAAAAGAATAATTTAAATAAGCTCCAGAGGTGCTTAAAGTTGTGTACCAGAATTTAATACATCTCATGGAGAAACGGGAAAGATAGACTTCACTCATAAATATACAACTTAGAGAAGATTCACATATATAATCACCTGCTCCCTTCTCCCTCACTTACTAGTCTCTGCAGATGCTTCCAGGAAAGCCACTGAAAAAAAATGTGGTTGGGGTTTATACCCAGGTTTAAAAGTGGAGGAGGGGGGCCTCCCTGGTGGCGCAGTGGTTGAGAGTCCGCCTGCCGATGCAGGGGATACGGGTTCGTGCCCCGGTCTGGGAGGATCCCATATGCCGCGGAGCGGCTGGGCCCGTGAGCCATGGCCGCTGAGCCTGTGCGTCCGGAGCCTGTGCTCCACAACGGGAGAGGCCACAACAGTGAGAGGCCCGCATACCGCAAAAAAAAAAAAAAAAGTGGAGGAGGGGAAAGTAGGTTTAAGAGCAAGAATGAAGCTTATTCTAAAATTTTTGCTCCTGGTAGCCTTTGCTAAGATTCAGAGAGCTGACTTCAAATAGACTATCAAGCATAGCTAGTCTGCCTGTTGCTAGGGGTAATATTTATTCCTCATTCTTCACATTTCCACGGAGTATAGAGAATTTCCATTCCTCTGTCCAGGAGGGAAAGGCAAGCTCCCCCACTCACTCCATCCTGGGGAAAGAGGAGTGACTCATGGGCAAATTTCTTTATATCTGTGTTTCTTTGATTTCAGCCAAATCCTGAGCTTTCTGAGGTAGGCTACAGGAAAGCCTGAAGCTGTCCACCTCTGCCTTGGACTTGGGTGAGCAAGTCCATCTAATTTAGAGGTAGGGTATTTGGTAGCCCATTGTGGTCACATACCCTGTAATCCAGCTTTTTGTCAGTAATAAAGCTAATTTGTTTTTTGAACCATTATCTGGATTCTATGTCTCTCAGGTCCAAACAGGGGAAGAATCCCCCCAACCAGACTCCAAGGAAACACAAAATACCTTTCTAGAATCCTATAAAGTTAGAACTGAAGAATATATTTCAGATAAGTCCACCACTCTATTTGAAGCACCTCTAGTAAAAAATAAGTTCATTAATGGCCAGAAGTTTTTTTGGGGGGGAGGAGGGAGAGTGAAGGGAGGTTATCATGATGTATACTACATATGCAGTAAAGCACAGAAGACATAAATATACAGGTCAATTAATTATCTACAAAGTGAACACCCATGTAACTACCAACTAGGTTAGGGAGTAGACCACAACAAGCATCCCCAAAGCCCCAGTGTTTTCCTTCACAATCACTATCCTCTTCTTCCCTTACAAAGTTAACAACAAACTGATGTTTTAGCACCTTAGTCTGTACCCTTAAACATTATAGTTTTGCCTATTTTTTTGAAATTTATATTAAATGGAACCATACAGTATTTTGCTCTATATTAACTGTTTTTATTTTGCTCTATACTGACTGCTTTTGTTCTGTATTATATTTCTGAGATGCATGTCTATTGTTGCATATAGCTGTGATTTATTCATATCCTTTGCTGTAGAGAATCCCATTGTTTGAATAAACAACTTACCATTCCACTGTCTAAATGGATATTTGCATTGATTCCAGTGTTTTACTATTACAAATAATGCTGCTCTGAACGTTCTTGTATGTATTTTCTTGGTGTTCATGTGCTTGAATTTCTGTCAAGTTATTTCTGGGAGTGGAATTACTAGTAGTTGTTTAGTGGTATCTCATTGTGGTTTTAACTTGCATTTCCCTGATTACAAATGAAGTTGAGCACCTTTACATACAGTTATTGGTTAATTAAATATCTTCTTGTGTGCAGTACCATTCAGATTTCTTGCCCATTTTTCTAATGTGTTGTTGGAGCATGTATATATTCTTATATTGTTGATATGAATCCTTGTCAGTTCTATGTGTTGCAGATATCTTTCCCCCTCTATTACTTGCCTTTCACTCTCTTAATGGTATCTTTTGATAAACAAAGGATCTTAATCTTAATGTATTCAAATTTATCATTATTTTCCTTTATCATTGTTGATTTTTTTATATATACCTCAAAGTCATGAAGATATTACCCTATATTAACTTGTAGAAGCGATTGAGTTGTTTTGCCTTTTATGTTTTGTTCTGCTGTCCATGTGGAATTGGCCTTTTGGTTATTAGGTAAGGTGGGTGTAAGTTTCTCACCAGGTGCACATCTAATTGTCGCTTGTGAGACTATGTTTCCCTCCACTATTCTGCAGTATGCTATCTCTGTTGTAAATTAAGTGTTTGTGTTTCTGTGGGTCTGTTTCTGGGCTTTGTATTCTTTTCCATTGGTGTATTTGTCTGTCTTTGCACCAATAACTCACTGTCTTGTTTATCATCACCTTGATGTTCTTCAAGAATATTTTGGCAATTCTTGATTTTTTACATTTCCATATAAATTTTAGGGCCAGCTTGTAAAGTTCAAAAACAACAACAACAAAGTCCTGGAGAGTTTCAAGTTTGCTTAGGATGGAGAAGACTGGAAAGAACATCGTACCCACCCTTACAATAAGAAAAAACTGCATGATCTACAAAATCATAACTTTTACTTAAACTGACCAGAGAACCTAAGTTACAGTGCAACGTAGTAGCCTGAAATGTAAGGAAAGACAGAGCCCTCCAAGGAGAGACAGGATGTAAGGATTTCCCCACCTTTGGCAGAGCACAGACGAAAGACATCAAGCTCCCTACAAACAGGTAAGACAAATTCAGTGAAAAATTTTAACACATTGCTAAAAGTTGAGTGTGGATAACAGGAGAATCTAGAACCCCTGGAAGCTACTAACAGAAGGGGAGTTTACACCCACCTTTAGACTTTTCTCTGTGGACTTCACTGGGTACCTAAGAGAAGATTTGAGCATGGGGTAGGGTACTGAAAAAAGCCTTTCTTAGTGTATAGGCCTGAAGGAGGAGAGCAGTTGCTTCTGTGAGAAAAACAGAGCCCTGCCTGACCTCCCTTCCCTGTGGAACAAATACTGTAAGTCACTGGGGGAGAGCAACAAATCTTGTTGTTATCAGATGAAGACCCATTATGACTGGGGAGAGGAAACAGAAAAACCCTCTATTCCTAGAGGAATAGGAAGAGAAAGACATCCTGGCCCCAGGGACCATTAAAAATATCCTATCCTTGGGGAGGAGGAGGACCACCAAGAAAGCCCAATGACCAAGGCTCAGGGACACAGGATTTGCCCAAAGCTGAGACTGAGCCAGGACAACTAAGAACCCACTGCCCCACAGCAAGCTAGGAAGCACTAAGTATCAAGCAACAGCAGTCTACTATTGGAGGAGGGAGCAAAACTGTGAATAGAGAAGGTCAAAAGCTAAGGGTAGAGCAGGAACAATAAGAAAAAATCCTTTGGCAACCCCATCCTTCAACTTAAGCACAAGGTAATACCAGAGAGATCTGAAGCCAGTGGTGCACTTTGACCATAACAACAACAAAACCTAAATAAGATCAACTCCTGATGAAATTGACTCAGTGCTGCACCTTAAGTTTCTAGCAAAATAAGAGGCATGCCCATTTTCAGCTATAAATGCTATTTACCTCAGTCTTTACTGTCCTACTCGTGATAACCAGTATTTAATGAAAGAATTATAAAACATAAAAAGCAAGAAAAATAAATCCCCTACTTGATAGACAAAACATTTAACAAAACCAGACACAGAGATGACTCAGATGTTGGTACTATCAAATAAGGACTTTTAAATGGCTAATTAGTATGTTAAAGGGGCTAATGGAAAAAGTGAACAACAACCTTAATTAGATGAGGAATTTCACAGAGAGATGGAAACTATAAGAACAAGTAAAATAGAAATGCTAGAAATTTAAAAACACAGTAACAGGGAAGAAGAATACCTTTGGGCTCGTTAGTAAACTTGACACAAATGAAGAAAGTGTTGATGAACTTGGAAGATAGGTAAACAGGAAGTACCCAAATTGAAGTACAAAGAGTATAAACAGTTTAAAACATGCATACACACAAATAAGAGCTGGGGATAAATTGTATCTCATAAGGAGAAGAGGAAGAGAGGGACCTTGGGACAGAAAAAATATTTAAAGAAATAACTGCTAAGTATTCTCTAAATAAAATTTATTAAACTAGGGAATTAACAAAACTCAGAAAGTTCCCAGTGGGATTTTAAAAACCTAGATATATCATATTAAAACTGCTGGAGGGCTTCCCTGGTGGCGCAGTGGTTGAGAGTCTGCCTGCCGATACAGGGGACACAGGTTCGTGCCCTGGTCTGGGAAGATCCTACATGCCGCAGAGCGGCTGGGCCCGTGAGCCATGGTCACCGAGCCTGCGTGTCTGGAGCCTGTGCTCCACAACGGGAGAGGCCACAACAGTGAGAGGCCTGCATACCACAAAAAAAAAAACTGCTGGAAAAACAAGGATGAGAAAATCTCGAAGGCAGTCAGTGAAAACCACACTTTTTTCAGATAAAAGCTAAGAGAATTCATTAATAGCAGACTTTGCTACAATAAATGCTATATAGGAAGTTCTTCAAGCAGAAGGAACAGAATACCAGATAGAAATTTTGATCTGTACAAAGAAATGAAGATCTCTGAAAATGGTTAAAAATAAATATAAAAAAATACTTATTGACTTGTTTCTGATCATTCTAAAAGACAGTTGACTGCCTACTACTACTAACATTTTTAAAAATTAGGTTAAATAATAAGCCAGTAGTAGAGATAAAATGGAATCCTAAGTACATAATCCAAAAGCAAGCAGAAATTGAAGTATAAAAGGAATGAAGAACAGAATGAATAGAAAACAGCTAGCAAGATGAGGATTTTAATCCAAACATATTGATAATTACAATGAATATAAATGTTCAAAACAGACTGATCAGAGATTGTCAGAGTGGATAGAAGAGTGAGACCCAACTCTGTACTGTCTAAAAAAAATTCATTCTAAATATAAAGACAAATAGATTAAAAGGAGTAGATAGAAAAGATATACAGTGTGAACATTCATCAGAAGAAAGGTGGAGTGGCTATAGTAGTATCAGGTATGGCAGATTTCAGAATAAGTAACATTACCAGAAATGAAGGATGCTCACTAAAAAAGAAATAACTTTAATGTAATAAATCACCAAAGGAAATGTATGTTGTAGTTGTAAATTGACAAACTCCAGTCCCACATGCCATCACTGGCAAAATCTACCCAACATTTAAAGAAGAAATAATGCCAGTTCTACATGAACTCTTCCAAAATATAGAAGAGGAGGGAGCACTTCCCAACTCATTTTTTGAAGCCAGCATTATCCTGTTACCCAAACCAGACAAAGATAGTACACGAAAACCACAAATACTCCTCGTGGGCATAGATACAGAAATCCTCAGCAAAATATTATTTAATTGAATCCAGCATTATATAGAAAGGGTAAAGCATTGTGATCAAGGGGGTCATTTTCCTGGGAATGCAAGGTTGGTTCAACATTTGAAAATCAATCAGTATAAGCAGCAGATTAAATAAAAAAAGAAACTGAAGAAGGACAGACCAAGGAAGAAACACCATATGTTTCTCTAAAAGCTGTAGAAAAAGCGTATGACAAAATAAATTTAGGATAAAAATTCTCAGCAATGTAGGAATAAAAGAGAATTTTTTCACTCTTATAGAAGGCATCTACAAAAAATTTGTGCTTAACATCTTAACTAATGGTGAAAGACTGCTTTCCTCCTAAGAAAGGGAACAAGGCAAGGTTCTCCAGGCTCACCACTTTTATTCAATATTGTACTGGAGGTCATATCAGTGGAATAGAAAAAGAAATAAAAGCATACATATTGGAAAGGAAGCAATAAAGCTGTGTCTTTTTACAAATAACATGATTGTCTATGGAGAAAATCTCCCAAAATATACACAAAAGTAACTAGAACTAATAAGTAAATTTAGTAGAGTTGTAGTTTCCAAAGTCAATATACAAAAATGAATTTTATTTTTATATATTAGCAGTGAACAATTGGAATTTGAAATGACAATAGTATAATTTATAATAGCACAAAACATGTAATATTTAAATATAAATCTAATAAGATATGTGCAAGATCTGCTATGCTGACATACAAAACACTAATGAAAGAAATCAAATAAAACTTAAATAAATGGTGGGAGATATCATGTTTATTGTTTGGAAGACTCAGTATTGTTAAGATATCTATCCTCCCCAAATTGATCTATATCCAATGCAATCCCAATCAAAATCCCAGGAGACTCGTTTGTTGAAACTGACAACTTGATTCTAAAATTTATATGGAACTAAAGAGGGTCTAGGAGAGCCAAAACAGTTTCCAAAAAAGAAAAAGTCAGAGGACTTACACTACTTGATTTAAGATTTATAAAGCTACAGTAGTCAAGACAGTGTGGTATTGATGTAAGATAGATCCATGGAACAGAATAAAGTGTTCAGAAATAGACATATACAGATATGACAACTTGATTTTCAAGAAAAGTACCAAGGCAATTCAATGAGGAATAGATCATCTCTTCAGCAATTGTGTTCAGTTAGACATCTTTTTACAAAGAAATGAAACTTGCCTTGTACCTTACACATCTACAAAAATAAAATCAAAATGGATCATATACCGAAATGTAAAATCTAAAGCCATGAAACTTCTAAGAGGAAAACATAGGAGAAAAATCTTCATGATCTTGAGTTAGGCAGATTGCTTAATTAGGGCACAGAAAATCGCTATAAATCTATAAAAGAAAAAGTTAATAAATTGTACTTCAGAAATTTAAAACAGCTGTTGGAAGAACATAATTAAGAAAATTAAAAGGAAATTTACAGACTAGGAGAAAATATTTGTAAAACATATCTGACAAAGAATTTATATCTAAACTATATAAAGAACTCTTACAACCCATTAATAAGAAGATAAAAACTCCAATTTTAAAATGGGCAAATAATGTGACTACAGACTTTACCAAAGAAGATATACCATTGAAAAGTAGCATGGGGCTTCCCTGGTGGCGTAATGGTTGAGAGTCTGCCTGCCAATGCAGGGGACACAGGTTCGAGCCCTGGTTTGGGAAGATCCCACATGCCGCAGAGCAACTGGGCCCGTGAGCCACAACTGCTGAGCCTGCGCGTCTGGAGCCTGTGCTCCGCAGCAAGAGAGGCTGAGATGGTGAGAGGCCCGCACACCGTGATGAGGAGTGGCCCCCACTCGCCACAACTAGAGAAAGCCCTCGCACAGAAACGAAGACCCAACACAGCCAAAAATAAATAAGTAAATAAATTTAAATTAAAAAAAAAAAGAAAAGTAGCATGAAAAATACTCAACACCTTTAGTCATTAGGGAAATGCAAACAAAACAAAACAAAAAACCCACAATGAGATACCACTACACAGCTATAAAAATGGCTACAATGAAAAAGACTGACCACACCAAGTGTCGATGATGATGTGAATCCACTGGAACTTTCATACACTGTTGGTGGGAATGTAAAATAGTACATTTACATTTGGAAGACAGTCTGGCACATTCTTAAAAAGTTAAAGATGCACTTATCGAACTCTTCTGCTCCTAGGTATTTATCCAAGAGAAACAAATATATATCCACATGAAGACTTATATACAAATATTCCTAGCGGCTTTATTTTATATTATCCAAATGCTGGAAAGAACTCACATGTCCACCAAGAGGTGAATGGATAAACCAAATTGTCTGTAACTGCAGTAGAATACTTCTTAGCAATAAAGTGGACTGAATTATTAAATCTTAAAATGAATTATTAAATCTTGAGAGTGAATTATTAACTCTTAAAATAATAGTGCTGAATGAATGAGGCAGACAAAAAGGGTACAACATGTGTGATTCTATGTACATACAATTATAGAAAATGCATACTTTACTAGACAAAGTAGATCAGTGGTTGCCTGGAGATGGGTACTGGGAGAGAAAGGGTATGGAGAGAGAGAGAGATTAAAAAGGAAATGAGGAAACTTTGGGAAGTAATGGAATGGTCATTAAGTTGATTATGGTGAAGTTTTCACAGGTATATACCTAGATCAAAACTCATCAAGTTGTGCACTTTAAATATGTTCAGTTTATTGTGCATCAGTTATACTTCAATAAGGTTATTAAAAAAAGAATGATGTATTCACGAATTGCTTTCTGATATTGGATTATACTTTCCAGAATAGTATTTTTATAAGAAGATAACCCTTTTTAAATGCCTGAAATGTCACAGTTTCCATGTATAGTTGTTTTCAGATCCCTTTTTCAAAGTCTCTCTTCGTTTTTTTAACTAAAGATACCTTTTTGAACAACTAGATGAGCATTGTCTTTTCCTTGTGCCAGTCTGAGTGACTACTGATGTTTGGAGTTCAGATGGAAACTTGAAGCATAATCAGTTCAATTATTTGCTTTCTTTTCTTACTTTTGCCACGCCTGCTTGTATGACCTGAAGCAGCACATTGTTTTCACATTTAAATCTATTTTTAAATAATTTGGCTTAAAGTCTATGTAGAGTATAGTATAGAATTTGGTCATAGACCACTTTTCTAATCAGAAACTCTTACTTGAATAATAACATTTAAACCCAACCTTCAGTTTAAAGTATATCAATGCTTTAAAAACCTTGTTAAAGTCTGAAATTAGATGGCCTATATAAATATTGATGTGCCATACTTTCAACTTATTAATTGAAAAGTAGCTGACTTTTATTCCCAGGAATGTCAGGTTTATAACAACAGATAACTTGATTAATACATAAAGGATGTTTAAAACAAAAAAAATCCTTTAATTTAAAAAGAAGACAAAAAGTGGTTGTGTTTTTGAAGATTTTTGCAAACTACTTTCCTACTCTTTATTATTTTTAATCTTTTGTAGATATTTTAAAGTTCTGTAGTTGTTATTTTTTGTTTTAGCTCATTTATACCCCATGTCTTTAGTAATTTTAATACTGTAGGTTAGTTTGGATCTCTACAATAAGATCAGTTGTCTTTTACAAATTGAATGTGTCAAGCAATAATGATTTTTTGTTGTTATTTATTTTGAAATATAAAATAGGAACAATAAATTATCTTTAACTGTATCTGTTTCAAGCATTAAAAAAACATTTTGTAGAATATGGGTGTTGCAGCTGTTGAACTGTTGTTTAAACATTATTTCTCACACTGTGCCTAATGGATTTAATTATGGTTCACACAGTTGTTTCTTTATCATCTCTTCAGATGGAGGACTATACAGATACATCGTAAACCACCATGAGAATGTGTTATTAGGTTGTCTTTGTGGCTGAAAGTATTTTCTAATTATGTTGTAAAAGTTCCTTGCAAATAACTTCCATTAATTACTGGCTTTCTCTTGTAGTTCACTAATCTAGTTACTCACCGAGATCAAGTACAAAAGAAAGCCAACATATTCAAACTAAAAGGCCTTATTGTGACTGGACCCAAAGGTCAACAATAGTGATTAGTCTAAAATCCATTTAACATTGAGAAGAACCAATCAAAAATATTTCTTCAACTGTTTCCCAGCCCATACTGTCCATAGGGAGTTTCTACTTTAATTGAGGACACTAAACTATCACAAAGTAAATATTAAAATGAATAAGAGCCGAGCTCTAAGTACATTAGTAGTTTTAGGGAAATAGGTTGGAGAAAGAAGGTCTGGAATCAGGTTTGAAGAATAGGGGATTAAATAGGAGGAAATACTATGAGCAAAGAAATAGGTGTAAGTGGGCGGAATATAGTGTCTCCTGGGGAGCTGTGGGAAAACTAGCCTACTTAGAGATGTAGTTTCATATTTGGATGTCATGGGTAATAGGATAATAGGATGGGAAAAACTGATCAGATTACAGAGAGCCTTGAATGACATGAAGTGCAGTTCGACCTTGACACAACAAGCAGTCATAAGATTTTAAAAATATATTTTTATCTATAATACATGCCTTCCAGACAAAATTGTAAAGGTATAAAAAGACATTCCATGAAAAATAATTCTCCCTTTTAATAGAGCCTAACAAACTGATTTCAAAATTTACGTGAAGAGTAAAGATCCAAAAATAGCTAAGAAACTCCTGAAGAAGAAGAAGAAGAAGCAGGAAGACGAGGAGGCCAACTTGTCCTACCAGATATCAAGACACTATAAACTGACAGTAATTAAGATAGTGTTAATAAAAGATAGAAAATTGACAAATAGGGCTTCCTTGGTGGCACAGTGGTTAAGAGTCTGCCTGCCGATGCAGGGGCACGGGTTCGTGCCCCGGTCTGGGAAGATCCCACGTGCCGCGGAGCGGCTGGGCCCGTGAGCCATGGCTGCTGAGCCTGCGCATCTGGAGCCTGTGCTCCGCAATGGGAGAGGCCACAGCAGTGAGAGGCCCGCGTACCGCAAGAAAAAAAAAAAAAAGAAAATTGACAAATAGAGAACCTAGAAGCAGTGTGTGCATATTTGAATATTTGATTTACGACAGAATGGGTATTGCAGATCATTGGGGAAACAGTGCTGGGACAGAAAAAAATGGATCCCTACCTTATGCTGTATAAAAATCAATTTTAAAAGTAAAAATTTTAAATTTTGCAGAAAATATAGGACTTTGTGACCTTAGGAGTGTAGAATCTCTTAAACAAGATACAAAAGGTACTAATCATAAAAGAAAAGATTGATAAATTTGGCATTACATTAAAATTAAGAATGTCTCTTTGGTAAAGGACGTCATATAGAAATTAAAGAGATAACTGTAAACTGAGAGAATATATTGCAGTGCCTATAACTAGTTATTCCTAAGAATTCAAGAATTCCTACAAATCAGTAAGAAAATTTTAAAAGGATAGCTTAATTGAAAACTAGGCAATAGAAACAAAACAGGCATTTCACAGAAGAGAAAACATGAATGGCCAGTAAACATAAGAGAAGCTGCTCAGTCCCAGTAGTAATGAGGAAAATGCAAATCAAAACCAATGAGAGGCCACTTACACTCACTGGATTGTAAAATTTAAGAAGTCTTATAAACCAGGTATTAGAAGGGACATATCCTAGACGTTGGTGGTAAAATGGTAAACAACCACTTTGAAGAACACTTTGTTATAATATTACAGTCACATAACCTACTACTCTGTTCTTGGTATTTCCTAGAGGATTTCTTGCACATGTGCACCAGAAGACATATAAGCATGTTCATAGCAGCACTGTTTGGAGTAGCAAAAATCTGCAAATAACCCAAATGTCTGGCAATAGAAGAATGGATAAATTCATTGTAGTGTAGTCACACAGTAGAATATTCTGCAGCAATGATAATGAATGAACTACAGCTACTTTTTAAAAATGGATGAATCTTAGAAACATAATGTGCAAAAATGGCAAGTTACAGAAGACTATTTACAGTATGGAGATCCTATTTCAGCAACACCTTTGCAAAGACATCTTATAAAGCTCAAAAACAAGCAAAACCAACTAATTTCTGATTTAGCCATATAAACATATATGATAAAATTTTCTTAGAAACTCATAGGAATGATAAACATTAAAATCAGGGAAGAGTTACTTTTAGGGTGAGAGGGGAGTGAGGCATCATGAAAGGAACACAAAGGTAAATACAGTGTTGGTAAACTAATTTTTGTTTTTTTTTTAACTTGGGAGGATGGGTGGAGTCACTGATATTGTTTTGTTTCTTGTACATATTCACTTGTACATATTCTTTTGTGTGTATGATGTAACCTTAAAAATATCATTTGTAGGAAAAAGTGTATTTCCTCCTTCTACTTAATCAACCACCCATTTCCCTTCTACAGAGCCTTGTTAAGTAAATTGTGGAACATCCCTATAGCGGAGTATCATGCAGCTTTTGAAAGAGAATAAAGCACCTCCCTATGTTCTAAAATGGAATGATCCCTGGGTTATGTTGTTAAAAGAAAAAGTGTACGTGGAAAGCTACAACCTGCGTTAAAACATACATGCATACGTGTTTGTGCATGCGTGTGTCAGCTATCTCAGTCAGGTAACGAAGAAACTGGCTCTCATAAGTTCTTGACTCTGGAAGTGACTTATGGAAGCTATGTTTTTAAAAGGTTGATCCAGCCACATGTAGGAAATGAGGGCCGTGGTGATGGGCTGGGGGTACGAGGGAGAGGAATTCAGTAACAAAATCTGGGAAAATAGGGAGACCAGCTGGAAAACCATCACAGGAAGAGCTCCCTAAGGGAACCAGGACTGGAGAAGGGTGATGGAAGAGCACGAGGAAGTGAAATGTGTATTTTGGCACCGTAAATGATTTAGCAGTTCATTCTGCTTAGTTGCTGTTGCCAAAACCCAACAGTCTAAAAAGTCATGTGAAACTACATTTTTAATCTATTGAATGCAACTTATTTTATTATCCTATTTATGACCTGTTAAATTCAAGGTGTGGTCATGGAATGTCACAGCCCAAATGGATGGTCTTAAGAAGATTTTGTGGAATCACCTTTTACATTAAAGCCACAGAGGGAGAAATCTCAATAAAGTCTGAAGTTCTTCCTGATTTACTCTGTATAAACTATATTTTGATCTTTCATCCTGAGAAGGACTTAATTGATAAGTCTATGGTGGGATTATACAAATGTTTGCCTACTAATGTGCCCTTTGTAGCAATGGCAAAAATACCCTCCTAACTGGATATTCTAAGAAAAAGTACTTTTAAGGCAGAAAGCATTATATTACTCTCTTGATACCTATAATTAAATTTGATGAAAATGTTATAAACTTTTTCTTCTACCCAATCACATTATATGAATTTTTGCATATGTATCATATGCACCCACAGTTATGAATTGATTTTTCTCAAATTGCACCATCCATGATTGGCATGCCCATATTTTTACTAATTTTTAGTGGAACCTGCTGGCAATCTAAAATAAAATTGTCCTATCCACTTTTTCTTCTTCCCCTCTTCTTATGCTTCTTTTCTTCTGCACTTCTTGCCATCATTACTCTTCTTACACTTGCTGTTTTAGCCAAAATGAAGCCAGGAGCTAGTTGTGTGTAGACATATTGATTGTAGTGTTGTGTGTGTGACTCTCTGCTGTCCTGTTTTCCTGAACCTCAGATGGAGTCATCACTCTCACCAGTACAAATCAATTACTTCTTGTTGAAGTACCTGAGTCTTTGAACATCTGTTGTCCTTTACATCATTGATGGGACTCAGAAGAGATTCACTTGAAGTTTTTTTTCTCTCACACCACAGGGATTTTCTAAAACTTGTGTTATTTTCTGTGGCCCAGAGATTGTTTCATTTTCCTGCAAGAGGAAGAAAAAAAGGGATCTAAGTGCTTCCTGTGATTGCATAAAGTTTATTTTAGGAACAAGAATCTGTGCTCTTTTTTTTCTATTACGCCCAATTTTCCTTGCTGAAGAATTTATAGGGAATGTTGAGTGATGTTTGCTCCCTTTTTGCACCAAGGAAATGCTTCTTTTACTGATTAGAAAGTTTTAAGATAAATATCCTATGACCCTCTAGTTAAAATGTTTTGTGGAGGGAAAAAACATTGTTCTAAGTCTATCTCTTTACTCTTTAATTAGCGTTCAGACTACTGCTTGAAACAGTTAACATTATTTAGTTTCCCTCTGCACTAACCAATTTTTATAAATAGTATGCATAAAATCACCAATAAACAAAAATATCAAAACTTTTTATTAGTTTATGCCTTTTTATGGTGAGGAGAGAGTTTTTACTATCTTGAATTCGTGAGTAATTGTTTTCTGTTGAACCGGGAGGATTTCTTATCCTTTCTAGGGAGGAATTTTCATATAAACAAGCTTTTCGTATTTATCTAAAGCTTCCAATTAACTACATTTTACAATGAATATAAAAAATGAAGATTCATAATAACCACCTCCTGTTAGTAAAGAATAGGACACAGGAGCTATTTAGTCAAGTTGCCTTTTTATAAAATGACATATTGAAAGGATGGGAAAATATGCCATCTAAGTGTTTAGGCTGGGACCTGTATAATCCACTTTTATTTCTGAATGATGGCTTTATTGCCATGCTTTTGGGAATGCTTTAGTGTCCTGAGCCTTTAGAAACAAGTGTGTATGTGACTTGCCTGTACATTTTCTGAGACCATATTTTCCAAATGCAGAATAGCTGCTGCCACTTCAGTTTTGGTTTCACTTCACAACTCTGTTCATAAAACTCCTTGTTGCAAGCTAATTTTCCTTTACAATTCATAGCAACCCTAACATGCTACTATTTTAAACAATAAATGAAGGAGATATCAGTTCCCATGTAAATAAGAACGTTAGTCACCATCTCCAAAACTGGTTTGAGGAAGAAGGAGAGGGTAGATTTCCTGATGATGTGAGAGACCTAACTGGGAATCATTCCTTTTGGTAGTCCATTTATCTGCGCAGGAAAGTAGCTTACCAACATGAATTTCTTTCTCTTTATTTTTTCATATATTGGTAAACCTAAGGTACCCATTTCCTTGGGTAGAAGAAATAGGTTTGGAAAGTTCAATAAATTTGCCTAGGTAAGATTGTTAAAGAAAAATAAACCCAAAGAAACTCAGGAATCATGATAAGCTTTTATTAGCTGGAACAGTCCATAGTATTAAGTGGATATCAACTGATGGAGGTAAGATTCTACTCACATTGCCCTACATTACCCATCAGAATTTCTTTGCTTTACTGTCTGGAATACTAGATATGAATTTGAAGGGAAATTGTAATTGAAACAACTATACCAGATAAATTAGAATAACCATGACATTCTTGTTGAATTAAATATTAGTCAAGGTATAATTTTGACTCATTTCTTTTATTCATTTACTATTACCCTCCTCTGAAAGATTTATTTTAGAGCTTTAAGGAAATATTTGCTTTCTCCCAACTCCATTGCTCTTTTTAAAGAATAAAGATTGGGGGAAGCCCTCGAGAGAGGTAGGCATCTGGGAGGAATAAGGAGTTTGCCTCTTGATTCCCCACTGTGGAGGGTAGTGGGGAGGAAGTGTGGAGTGCTTGAATTGATTAAGTGTGCTAGGCCATCTGGTCATCAGGAAAAGGCTATGTTTTCAATTTCACAGTGAATGAGGAGTTTATTAAAGAAGGAGAGCATTTAGTTTAAGAGAGCAAGGAATCATATTTTGTGTCTGCCACTAAGAGCTTCAGCTTGCTTAATGTAAAAAGAAGGGTCACCCGTGGACAACTCTGCTCATCAGTGTGACTCTGTAATGATGCTGTTGTCGGTATTACTAGGGAGAACTTGAAGACAATGGTTTGGGAAGATGAGCAAACGTGCAAAGGTGGCCACTTGGAATAGAGTTATTCCAGTCCCCTAAGGTCTCTCCCCACCATCATACAGTCTTTATGGAGGGAAGAAAATGAGCCAAAGGGGTGAATTTTTCTCAGACCAAAGAAAGAAATCAGAGCTCCTGGTTCCTTAAAGTTTACTGCCAGAGTCTCTGATCCAGGTATCAGTTGGAAAGCCAAGAATCAAGTGTAATTGATTAACATCATCCACTCTTCTATTTATTAAACTACTTTATGCTTTAAAAGTTAAAACCAGGCTCATGTTTTATTTACCACTTTTTGGATGAAGTACTAAGTTCAAGAGAGGCTGTAAGGGGGGAAATCAAGAATAGGAAAAGAAATCAGGCAGAAAGCATGTCTCTGCACTAAACATTGAGATTTGAAATCTGGCAATGGGCAAGGGCCTGCAGATAATGAAGAGCTTAGAGGTGAGTCCATCTGTTGCCACCTGTTATCATCTTTGCAAGTAATTAATACAGTTCTCTGATGCTACCTGAATTATCAATAAATCTTGAAAGCTCAAATCCTGGGATGTGATTTGGATTGATCAGCCTGAAAGTTTCTTTGTTTTGTTTTTTTTTTTTTGCGGTACGTGGGCCTCTCACTGTTGTGGCCTCTCCCGTTGCGGAGCACAGGCTCCGGATGTGCAGGCTCAGCGGCCATGGCTCACGGGCCCAGCTGCTCTGCGGCATGTGGGATCTTCCCAGACTGGGGCACGAACCCTTGTTCTCTGCATCGGCAGGTGGACTCTCAACCACTGCGCCACCAGGGAAGCCCCAGCCTGAAAGTTTTTAAAGGATTTGTGGAACTTGCAGTTCCACAGAAAAGTGCAGTTTGTTTCATTCAAGGTACAGCTAATTACTGAGTATAGGAAGAAATTTTCCTGACCTTTTAAGAGACTGTTGCCCAGATGATCTTGAGTTTATTAGGCGTGCTTGTCAAGGTGAGAATTCTTTTTGATTTCATTTGAAGCTGCCAGTATGAATGGGGTGAGGGGAGGGCGAGGAGTGGATTGCCCTTCCAAGAAGGGCAAGAAGAATGGAATGTGCAAAGGCTTGAAGACTGAGAGTTTAGTCTTCCACACCACAGATGAGAAAGTCAGGGTGGCTGAGGCTGGGCTGGCCTGGGGCTGAGCAGAGGTGAGCCAGCAAGGGGCGAAGGGCCAGGTCATGAAGGGCTTCCTGCCATTCCCTAGAGGTGATAAGGAGCCATTGGAATGTGAGCAGGCAGCCCTCCCTGTCTGCTGGCACCCCGGCTCGCAGTCTTCTCTCTCCATTCTCCCACACTCATTGAGTGCACTGCCTCAGCGTGCATGTGGGCAGACAGCCCACAGACGCACCTGCACCTCATTCTCTGCCTCCACTCTCCTGACTTTGTTCTCATTCAGATCTGCTCTGCATCTGAACTCTGAAACTCCCCTCACTGTGAATTTAGTAATTTACCATTCTTCCTCTTCCCACATTCTGTTACCTTTACTGAACTTGGCTCACATGATGATGGAGGCTGGCAAGTCCAAAATCTGTAGGGTGGGCTGGTAGGCTGGAAACCCATGGAAAACTCTGATGTTGCAGTTCAAGTCCAAAGGCTGTGTATTGGCAGAATTCCTTCTTGCTTGGGGGAGGTCAGTCTTTTGTTCTATTAAGGCCTTCAACTGATTGGCTAAGGCCCACCCACATTATGTAGGACAATCTGCTTTACTTAAAGTTTACTGATTTAAATGTTAATCTCATCTGAAAACACCCTCACAGAAATATTTGACCAAATAAACGGGCACCGTGGCTCAGCCAAGTTGAAACAGAAATAACCCTCACACCTTCTTTTCTTCTCCAATCTAGACCTACACAGTAAATGTTCATTTGCTTCTCCCTCACTCCCTTATCTTGTATAACCACTGTACCCTACTTTGTTCATGGCAAAGCTTTTATCACTTCTGCAGTTGGCTCCCTCTCCTCCTGAAACTGCTCAGCAGCACTATAGGAAACCACACACTCAAGTGTAAGGCTGCTACAATAAATGTGTGGTTTCCAGCTTCAACGGGGTCCCCGGGGTTGCTGGGTGCTGCTTGTGTGTCCCTGGTCAACCCCCTTTCCATTCCCACAGAGGCTATTTCAGACATCTACAGTTCTGGGGAATCTCTTACCTATCCCAGTCTCTCTTCCTCTGCAGATGAGCTTACCTGTTACAACCCAGTGGAATCGTGGATTTTGAGCATGAACCACCTCACCTTGCTGCTCTGCTCCGTGTCTGAACCATCTGAACGGTCTTGGCTTGCCCAGTAACAGAATACTGGGAGCAGGTAAAGATCCCAACAGGCATTCACACTTTGTTCTCAGAATTCATCCAGAGCAACTCTGCCTCTTCTCACTTTTGACTTTCCTGGTGCTTTGACTCCCTGCCCCACATCTCCATTCTCTAACTCTCGTTTTCCAGCTTGTCTCTTTAACCAGTGGCTTAGTTTGAACTCAACGTGCTGGCTTTGACCTTCACACTTCTCACGGTCACGTGTTCTGGTGGCTGCTGTATTCAGGGAGGAAGGAGGTGGCAGTGGCTGGAGAGGCCTGCATTCAATTCCTATACCTGGGGCTCCGCTAGACAGCACAGTAACCAGAACTGCAGAGTCTCTCAGGACTTTGGTGGCGCCACATGGAACATGACATCCTGTAGTTCTCACTACTAGTCTCTCAGCAGCCAGCCAATACTTGCAGCAATTGTCAGTCTCCAAGGGGACTTCCTGACAGCTTCTGGTGTACCAGTGTACCAAGAAGCCATTGAAAAAAAGTATGTCAGTACAGAGGGTCTCTGTGGAGGGGGACATGCAGTTTGGATCTCCTCCAGACACACATGCTCCACCCATATAGGCCCGAAATAGTTAGCTCACTACCTAGGACTCTTTGAAGGACAGAGAGCATTACCACCTCCTCCTGACTTCCCCGGCCTCCTCACGGTGGTCCATTCCATCTTTCAACTTGCCTCACCTGCTAAATGTCCACTTTCAACTACTATATCTGACCCAAAAACTCAGGGTGATAAATCAAATAGGATTTAGAAATGGTAGGACATGGTGTCTAGATGTGGTCGGGCAGATGGCACCAGTCATGGAAAGAAGGCAGTAGGAAGAGGAACAGGGTATTTTAGGAGGAGGATGATAACTGGTTTTGGCCATGTTAAGTCTCAGGTGCCTTTGGAGCATGTGTAACCATTGTAACATCTTGAGGGGTTTTTATTAGGCCTTGATCATACAGCCTGACTTAATCCCTTCCCTCGAGGCTACATGAGTTCACATTTCATCTTATAGGTTGATAAAGCGAAAGGAACAGTACTGATCACCTAATCCCAGTCATTTAAATGAGGGGATTTATTATGTGTAACTGAAAAGACCCTGTTACAGCAGGAATTACATACACACATCAGAGATAGGTCCCAGCTTGTGGCAGTGACAGCCGTCTCTCAGATTTTGTCCTGTAATCTCTCGTCATCTTTGCCCAGCAGTTGGTGGTCTGAGGTTCATCCCTAATGAAGAGACTCAGGTGCTAGTGAGCCAATAGTGAAGTATTGGAATACACCTCTGTAGTTACTGACTACCCATTTTATTCTTTGGGTCAAATGCATAGCTTCTGCAGAACTATTAAGTAAGGTTTCTCAAAAAGACCTCTGCATGTATAGTCATCAGTTAATCTAAGCACGTAATAAAATTGCTCCTTCAAATGCTAGCCAGCAAGCGGAGAATGTAGTGAGGACAGCTCCTAACTGCACTGCTAGCATCTGGGAGGATCAGAATTGTCATCTGCTATTTGCAACATTGGTTGGCATCAGAAACAGGCATGGAAGAAAACATTTGCTGATACAATCTCCTGAGTCTATCTCTAGATGGAGAAGCCGGCTCATTTCCCGTATAAAGGCCCACTCTTAAAAGGCCATTTCAGTGGTTGAGAGTCCGCCTGCCGATGCAGGGGACACGGGTTCGTGCCCTGGTCCGGGAAGATCCCACATGCCGTGGAGTGGTTGGGCCCATCAGCCATGGCCGCTGAGCCTGAGCATCCGGAGCCTGTGCTCCGCAACGGGAGAGGCCACAACAGTGAGAGGCCCGCGTACCGAAGAAAAAAAAAAAAGGCCATTTCATGAATTCATGATGGCAAATGTGTGTGTGTGGGGGTGTGGGTGTGTGTGTGCGGGTGTGTGTATGTGGGTGAGAAGACCTTGCAGACCTCTTTACCATCAGAATGATAGTGTCAGGAAGTCAGCTCTGTGTCCAGCCTGGAGCTCAGAAAGGAGACTGGGCTTCAGATAGAGCTTTGGGAGTCATTACACACAGGTGGAGGTTGGAGCATTTTTTTCTTTCTTAGGTACCGTTTGTATTCTTCAGCTCCCAAATTCCTTAAGTTCAATATTAGAAATTTATATTCTCCCTAACTGTGCAAAGATTCAGCAGACATATGACTCTTTAAGGAGTATTGAGTTTTTCTTCCATTATCACAGTTGTGAACAACCACTGCTGTAGGGTATAAGTGACCTTTTTAAGTGGAAAAATAAAGGGAGGGAACATTGTCAACTTTTAAAACAGGAATCTTTTTAAACTATTTTTATTAATTTCAGAAAGATTAGAGAGGTTTCTAAATGTCTCACAAGAAGGAATCCTTGAAAAGTTTGCAGTCACCAAAAAGAGTCAATAGAATGCAGAGAAAAATGGACAAGTTAATTGTCCTACTTTTTAAATACTAAAGTAAATCTAAAGGCGCACCCAAGTACAGAATTACAGAGAACTAAATGAATGACTGAATGGATGAATGTATGAGTCGGTAAGTTCTCCTTGAGAGTAAATTAAGCTCTTTGGGATGTCTCTTATCTTTCTCAACCTACTTACAAATGAATGGATGTTGCTTCTTTAGTGCCCGAGGGTCTTCCATTACTTCTAATCCCAAAGTAAAAAATGATAGGTCCAATATCCCTATTAATTCATTAGCTAATGCTGCATTATTTCATCAAGTGCCACCAAGGAACTGCTGTCAGTCACCCAGTTTTCTTTTTTCTTTTTCTCTAATGTATAGAGCTGCTCTAGATAATATATGCTTTTCATCAGATTATACTGATCTGCAAGAGAGGTAGTGTCCCTGGGCCAGGAGACCAAACTTTCAAGGTTGGTGGCAGTAGATCTTACAATGATGAAACCAAATATGTTTTGCTGAGAATATTGATAAAACCATTCATTTTTACTGAGGGCTCTTCACACTGATAGATGGTCAAATACAAGAAGCAAAATAAATATGGATGATCCTGGCATTACTGCTGCTGGCACTTTTTTATTACTTTAATATTTTTCTGTAGAGTCACCAGGTGTGTATGGGTGCCAAACTGCGTTTAATTTTCCTGTGCCTCCCAGAATTTCACTTGTTAGTTTTATGTACTAATTCTTAAAGGAAAAGATATTTTTCTATATGAAGGTGTGGTGCTTCAACTAGATAATGACTGCTGCTTTCTAAATACATTAGTTTAATGAGATAGGCAGATTAATTGAAATTTGGAATTATTGAAACCTTCTTAAACAAAATTTTTATAATTTCCTGCCTTAATAAATTATATTCAGTATAGTCTTTTTATTTTCCTTTATTAATCTGGATTTTTATCTTGCTTCAGGGTATAAAGGATCATTTATACTTCTATTAAAATATATATATATATATATATATATATATATATATATATATATGTATATACATACACAGAGGGAGAAAGTAATTTCCCTCTCTTTGTTTTCAGGGTCTAGCCCCAGAATTGCATTTAAAACAAGAGCTAAAATCCTTTTTTGTCCATTTGTTTTCTTCTGGTTGTCTCTTTAATCCAAGGGCTAACTGAGTACTGCCCCAAATTCAGTTTCAGTGGGAATTTAGTTATTTAAAAGGTTTTAAAATCACTGTTGATCCTTTTTTCAAATTTCAGTTGGAAGTCGTACATTTTAATAAGATATGCTTACATTGCTGACTAAGCCAAGCAAATGATTGTCCCCTGAGTTCTAGAAAGCAAGTATTTTAAAGCAAAATCCTAAGTTAGATTACCTTAGATTTGCATTTATCTGCTGGTGGAATGCTATAATCATCTTCAGTCTTTCTCCTAACTCTTCATTCATTGTTCAGGCAATGAATATTTATCGAGTGTCTACAGCCTGTCAGACAGCATGTGAGATGCTGGGGAACACATAGATGACAATCCACAATCTTGCTTTCAGTGTACTTACAAAGCTAGTGGGACTTCAGGCAGGGATTCTCTCTTCAGCATCACTGGCTGATAGAATCAAGGCTAGATTTCAAGTTGATTGTTCTCGGTCAATAAAACAAAATTTTAGCAGCCTTCCTGAAAATTTCAGCAGCCTTCCTGAAAATTTCAAATTCTCTGGCTGCAAAAGTTTACAGGAGGCTTCAACAGACGATGGAATGAGATCAATGGTTTTCAAACTCTAGCTTGCCTGGAATCACTGGAGGGTTTGTTAAAACACACATTGCTGGGCCCTACCCCAGAGGTTCTGATTCAGTAGGTCTGGAGTTGGAGGGAGGGGGGTGGTTTGCGTTTCTAAGAAGTCCCCAAGTGATGCAGATGATGCTGGTTTGGGGGCTACACTTTGAGAACCACTGGTCTAAAGTATTTTCTTCCTTAATAGGCTATCCTTCTGGTGATGACCTTGACGTTAATAGTAATAAAGATAGAATAGCTCACACTTAGTGAGTTCTTGTGTGTGTCAGGTATTTTGCCCTTTACAGCCATCATTACATTCATTTCTCACACAACTTAATGAAATAGTTGTGATCACTACCCTCATTCTATAGATGAGGAAACAAACATTTGGAAAGGTTAATTAATTTGCCCCATGTCACAGAGCTAGTAAGTGACCAAGGCCAGGATTTGAACTTAAATCTTTCTGACACACGTCTGTGTTCCAGCCGCCATGCTCTTCTGCCTTCCTGTGATGGCCACCACACCTGGGCAGTGACAGTGCAGTCATAATCTCCTTGGGAGACACCAAAGAGACATCTGTCAGATCTGTCTCCACGTGTGCCTGCACCTAGGGGACTCTGAGCAGACGGCTCTGTGAGCTGTCATGGGAAAGAGATAGCAAAACTTCCTTTAGTCATTTATTCTAGTGGCTAATAAGCTTTTTTGCAATGGGAAATTTTCTTTTTAATTGGATGAAATGTTTCCATTTTACAGATTTTAAAAGTCTTTAAATCACCAAGAATTAGATAACCGTAGCACAGTAGTACACTCAATTGAATTGACCGCAGCTCTAGATGAAACAGCATTTGACAGTGAGGGCTAGAACAAGGTTCGCTTTTTCCAGAAAGTCATGCACCCCCTTTCCAATCCTCATGCACTTACAACCTATTTCAAAAGGTGTCTGTGAAATTAGTTTGAGCTTTCCTAACCTGTCTGAGTTAAAGTACTTTTTGCATATCTGCTGACTTAAAAATAATTATCCAGTATTATTAATTAATAGTTCTCTCGAGGAGGGTCCAGTGATATTTCCCACGCAGTAAGGAGAATCCAAGAATGTGCTGGTGGTTCATCAGCCTACTGGGAAGGACCACCTTGCTTCCTGCTTGCTTCCCCAACATTGTAGAGGAATTCCTCCCATCTCCTAACCTCACATCAGGCTCTTCTCCCACCCACAGAGGGTGGAGAGCCCTTTCAGGTGGGCTATTATTATAATAATATGATATTATTATTATAAAACAAAGATACAGAAAACAACATAAAACAATTGTATGACAGTTATTCTGAGGTGAACATTCTTGTCAAGTCAATAAATAGGACTTTGTCACCCACTGTGATGGTTAATTTTATGTGTCACCCTGACTGGGCTAAGGGATGTCCAGATAGCTGGTAAAACATGATGTATTTCTGAGTGTGTCTGTGAGGAGGGTGCCTCTGAAAGAAATTAGTATTTGAATCAATAGACTGATTGAAGAAGATTGCCCTTACCAATGCTCATTTTAAAAATCTGATGTGTCTTTAAGTCTTTTTCAACTTACAGATTGCCTTTCTATCCCTTTCTTTTCCTTCAAATTTATGTATTCCAGGCCATATGACCTTTAGAGTTTCCCCCAATCTGGCATCATCCAGTCCATTCAGAGCCTGAATAGAACAAAAAGGCAGAGGAAGGACAACTTTGCTCTCTGCTTAAGCTGAGACATCCATCTTCTCCTGCCCTCAGACGTTGGAGCTCCTGATTCTTAGGCTTTGGGACTCAGACTAGGACTTATACCATCAGTCCCCAGATTCTCAGGCCTTCAGACTCACGCTGGATTACACCACTGGCTTTTCTGTTCTCCAGCTTGCAGATGGCAGATCGTGGGACTTCTCGGCCTCCACAATCACGTGAGTCAATTCCTGTTATCAATCTATAGATAGATAGATAGATAGATAGATAGATAGATAGATAGATTTGTATGTATGTATCTATAAATATCTTGTTGGTTCTGTTTTCTGAAGAACCCTGACTAAAACACCCACCCAGAAGTCCCACCTTCCCCACAAAAGTAACCATATCCTGACTTTATTATAATCACTTCGCTGCATTTTTTAGTGTTCTCCTGCATATGTGCATCTTTAGCACTATAGTTTAGTCTTGCTTATTTAAAAAATTCAGTGTGTCTTTAAGTCTCTTTTAACTTATAGATTTCCTCTCTGTCCCTTTCTTTTCCTTAAAATCTGTGTGGAAGAATCCAGGCCATTTGATCTTTAGAGTTTCCCCAAATCTGGATTGTGCTGATTGCAGTCTCTTGGTGCAGTGCAACATGTTCCCATGTCCTCTGTATTTCCTGTAAATTGGCAACTGGATCCAGACCCTGGATCAGACTCACTTTGGCAAGATTTTAGGTGGTATTTGGTAAGATCATAGAAGGCACGTGATATCTGGTTGTCTCTCTTTTAACGATAGGAACAACTTTGATGCTTAATGTGTACATCCTTTAACTCATTAGATTTGCAAAATGATGCTATTTTAATTCTATCCTTTCTTTCCATTTATTAGTTGGAATACATTTATAAAGAGATTCTTCATTATTGATTAATCAATGGTATAGTTCATGTAGGGAAAGAAAGATAAATGTGTGTTTCTTTCCCTTCATTTACTAATTCTCATGAATTAGTCCCCTGTCATACCTCAAAGTTGACCAATTCATTTTTTAAGAGATCATTTAAGAACTTATGGATTTAAACATAATTATTTGCTTAAATACATTGCATTTATTATTACTGAAACTCAAATTATCACATCTATATCAAATCATCACATTATACCTGGAATTTACCATTTCTCTAATGAGCCCAAGGTTCTTTTAGTGAGGAATTACATTTTAAAACCATATCTAGTGCTAGGGATGCTCAGTCTTTGTGTCTAGGCCTTTTCAGTGAACACAGCTAGGAAAGGTATGTGTCTGTAGATACATATATACATCTATGCATATATTTTGCATCTACTTTCCCCCATTTTTTCATAGTTGCACTTTGTCTACAGTGTTTCTTAACCCTCACATAGTATTTGTTCCACAGGTAAAATATACTATATGTAATGTCCACCGTCAGTCCTTATATCAGTGCCGTGCTAGCCATCTTGGTTGTCCGAAGCTCATTCTCAGGAAAGGGTCTTAGGAATAGTATTCCCTGAGTCCTTGCATGTTGCTAAGTTTGTCTGTGCCCTTTATATTTGAAAATGAGTTTTGCTGGATATTAAATCCTTGATTCATACTTTCTTTCTTTGACTATCTTACTCTACTTCCTTCTGGGAAAAAGCATTGCTGTGGGGAAAAAAAAAAAACTAATGCCAATTTCATTTTCTTTCCCTTATAATTCACGTATTATTTTTTCTAGGTGCCCAAACAATTTTCACTTCCTGTTCATTCCCTCCCCTTCCAGATACGGCCTCATATTGGGTTGATCATTTGGGGTTGATATTCTCAGGTACATAGTGGTTTTTTTTTTCCATATGTATTTCAAATATATATTTTTTTATTTTAGGAGATTTTTTTTTCTTGAGTTATAGTTTTTAGTATTTGTTCTTTGAATCTGGCTTCTCTTCTGCAGGGACTCTTACCTATACATTCAATACCCCTTGTATATCTTTAATATTTCTCATTTTCTGTTGAACTCTTCAGAGTTTCCCACAATCTGGCATCATCCAGATTCTTTTTGCTTTTTAAAATGTTTCTCCTTAGCACATTTTGTTTCTCTTAGGGCGTGATTGTGTATTTGCTCTTATATTCCTTCTAGTTTACTCTTCATTTCTGAAATGATTTTCTCTTTTGTTTCTAATTTGTGTGAGTTCTCTCACCTCATTTCTGAGTTTTTCTAACTTTGATTTTTTTTTCAAGTCTTCTATCATCTTCTTAATGTCTTTGAACTCATTGTAAAGTATTAGGTTACAATTTTGTTCTATCAATATATTGTGGACATGTCTTTCTGGCTTGCTTGCTTTGCCTGTGGGATGCTATTGAGTTCATTATTTTCTTTTTCCTTATGATAATTTGTATGGTATCTACCTTGATATTTTTCTATAGCTCATTTTTAGTGAAATTAGTTTTTCTCAACTTTAGAATGAGGCGGGGGCTCAGCAAAGTGTTTCTTACTTCATAGAGCCCCTCTTTTGTTGATTTTGTGCAGTGTTCAAGTATGTAGCAGCTTGTTCTCTCAGCTTTCTTGGCTCTGTTTCCCTCCCCTACTTTGGTCTGAACTTTCTCTTTCCTTTGTCTCTGTTGTCCCTATTCTGCTCAATTTTGATTGCCCTCCCAGCAGCTCCTCCCTAGTATGGGTCCCGTCTTAGAAGGGAGCCCTGATTTCACAGGGGCCCCTTCTGTCCTTCTTACTTCAGGCCCCTTGCACTCACTTGCTATTAGTGAAGGTAAAACCTCCCAGTTTTAGCTGCTGTTCTCAAATTCGTCCTCCATATTTTCCAGTGATACCTATAGACTATACTGTGGTTTTTCTGTTCTTGGGTCCATAAGTCAGAAGCCCCATTGCTTCCCTCTTCTTCCTCCTGCACAGATGGGCTACTATGCAGGTCTTACTAGTGTTGGTTTGTCTCCACCCATTTATATTTTGGGGTTCATGGGGATACTTTGTTATCTCATTTTGTTTTAAATGTTGTCCATGGTTGTTTGGTTTTGCTGTTTTCCAGAATCCTGCCCTACCAAGGAGCTCTTGATCAATTTTTCCCCAGTTTCCTTCTCCCTGGGAGCAGGGAGAATCATTTTAACCTTCCTGGTGAAGATATTTAGAAGTGCTTTTGATGGAGGACTCTCTATTCTCCTCAAGCCCTCTTTATTCTCCCTGGGCAGGTTTCAGCAGGATGGAGGGGAAAACAGGTATGCTTTATAGCTTCACAGTGTGACAGGATACTTGGAACATTTTTCCTGTCTTGCTCTCCATAGGACTGAACCAAAAGGTGACTGAGAGCAGAATGTTTCAGAGATGAAAGCTGTTTCTGTTCCAATTGAAGCTTTAGTGACTCATTCTTAAATAGGAGGAACTCATTTAAAATACAGCTTTTCGGGGGCTGATATTATGCTTCCAGGCAGAGCCAGGCACCACTAGGGGAAACCAGCACTGTGACCAGAGAAGCATTTTTAATGCTTGCATTCACATGGTGAAAATTGGAGAGGTCTACGATTTTAACCCTATTCTGAAGACCAGTTTTGTGAGTATAAAATCGCAGCAGCCCACCCAAGGTGGCTTTCCTCACTCTTGCTTCTGGAAGAAGGCAGTTGTATGACTATGTCAGCTCTACTTCCTCCCTGCCTGGCAGGCCCCATGCCCTCCCTGGGTCAGTGAAGGACCGTCGACTCTCCAGACTCTGCAGTTTTTCTGTGCAGGTGCTGGGCATCCTTGGAAGTCCAAGCGCTGTCCTGCTTGGGGCCATCGCTCACAGCTAGGGCTCCTTGTGAGTTTCAGACCAGGCAGAGGCCCCCTTTGATTGGCATTTCTTTTATAAGCTGGGAACCTGCAAACAATCAGCCCTTCTACCGCATGCCAGCATTCAGTGTTTGGCTGGAAAGTGTCTCTTGGTGACCTTTATTTGCATTGGCCTGCAGATAATAGTAAGTTTCCTTAGTGAGCAGGAGGTAGGAGGAGGTAAAGGGCATATGTGAAGCATAAGCATTTACTATGAGGACTTAAGTATAGGATGTGCAGCCCGCACTGGCAACCTCAGTTCCGCTGCCCTTTACGAAGGGGACAGTGACTGTATCATTAACCCCACCCTGGCCAAGCACCACCGCATGGGTCCTTACAAGTTGAAAGAATCTAGAGATCATACAGCCAGTGTCCTTCAAAGGTCCCTAAATCAGGAGGCCACACCTGGTAACCGTGGAAGAGAGAAAGCTTTGCTGTATAGGAGAGGTTGCCAACTGGCAGCCTGCAGATGAGTTTTGTTTGGGCTTCAGAGAATTAAAAAAAATTTTTTAATTAGTTGTCATCATTTAAATATCAGGAAACTTCATGTTTGTTTGTTTGATTTTTAAAGTCAATTGCTGACTTCTCTTAGAGAAACCAGAGATCTGGCTGCAATTGGCCGGAACTGAGTGGCAGCTGCCCTAACACGGGGGGCCTGGGAGCATCTTGTTGCCATAGTCCCCTCTCTCTCCTCCACCATCGTTTTTGCTCTTTCTTCTGGATTATTCTCATCAGAATACAAACCTAATGTTATCTCTCTGTTTAAAAAGCCTGTTCTTGACTCCACTTCTCCTGCTGCTGCTCCCTCCCATTTCTTTCCCCCTCTTTGCAGCACAAACTCCTCAAAAAAGTTGCTCACACTCATACTCTCCATCCCCTGCTCCCATTCCCTCTGCCAAGCTCTGCAGTCAAGCCCTGGGCCCTCAGTCTCCACCACAACGCAGCAAGGTCACCAATGACACCATGTCTCATGTTTCCTCCAAGTCAACCCATGAGCCTCCTGTGATGCTGGCCCTCGGTTCCTCTCTCCCTCCAGTGCTCACTCTGCTCACCTGCCCTCCAGGTTCTACAACCCTTGAGCTTTCCTTTCCCTACAGCTTCTTTGCTAGGACAGACTTAGGTCTCTGCCCACGGATCTCACCTCCCTCCACACCCCCCTCATGATTGCCTTCAGCGCCGTGGCTTTAAAAAGCATCTATGTGCTGAGTCCTAAGTGTGTGTCTCCAGCTCAGGCCTTGGCCTGAACTGCAGTCGTAGATGCCCTGCCTCCCTGGCCCCTTGTCTTGAGGTCTCATAGATGTCTCTTACTGGCACATCCACACTGAGCTCTGGTCTTTCTTCTTTGCCAGCTATCTTCCATGCATCTCTCCATGTTCACTCTTCACCTAACCCCCTTTCTCTCCTGCTCTCTGCCCTGTGAGAGTGACTTGTATGGCTATACCATTCTCTGGCTTCTAGTTGGGTTCTACCAAGGCAGTCACAGCAAGAGATCAGGGCAGAGAGTTGAGTGACATCAGGGTGTTTATTCCTCAGGGTCACACAGGGCTGGGTACACCCCTCTATCAAAAGCAAGTCAACACACTAATTCAAAAAGATATAGGCACCCCAGTGTTCACAGCGTTATTTACAATAGCCAAGATGTGGAAGCAACCTAAATGCCCATAGATAGATGAATAGATAAAGAAGATGTTTTATATATACATATACATATACACACACAATGGAATATTACTCAGCAGTAAAAAAAGAATGAAATCTCGCCATTTGTGACAGCATGAGTGGACCTGGAGAGTATTATGCTTAGTGAAGTAAGTCAGACAAAGACAAGTACTATATGTGTTCACTGTATGTGGCATCTAAAAAACAAAACAAATGAAAAAATATAACAAAACACAAACAGACTCACAGATAACTAGTGGTTACCAGAGGAGAAAGGGGTGGGGGTGGGAAAAACAGGTGAAGGGCCTTAAGAGGTGAAGACTACCCATTATAAAATAAGTACATCACAGGGATGTAATGTACAGCACGGGGAATATAGTTAACATTTTATAATAACTTGGTATGGTATGTAATCTATAAAAATATTGAATCACTCTTTATATATCTGAAACTAATATAATATTCTAAGACAATATTGTAAGTTAACATTACTTCAGTTTTTAAACTAAGTAAGTCAACACAGACATTTCCACATGATTCTGTCCTTTCTGGCTCTTGTAACTGACGCCTTCAGGCCTAGGGCCAGTCACCGCCCCACTGTTTACTAGGCATAGAGCATCATACTATCGCTGTGTTTTCCCTATACCCTGCCCACACCTTTGTAAACAGTCCCTCCATTAAGCCCTCCGTGAATTACTCTAATTTGAGTATGCCATCTGTTTCCTGCTGGGACCTTGATTGTACCTCCTATTGTTGCCCTTTTTATTTGAAGACGATGTTAATGAGAGTGACCATCCTTTGTGTGAAGACAGAAAGGCAGACGTGTGTCGATTATTTTATTTTATTATTTTTTTTAACATCTTTATTGGAGTATAATTATTTTACAGTGGTGCATTACTTTCTGCTTTATAACAAAGTGAATCAGCTATACATATACATATATCCCTATATCTCTTCCCTCTTGCATCTCCCTCCCACCCTCCCTATCCCAGCCCTCTACGTCGTCACAGAGTATTGAATTGATCTCCCTGTGCTATGCAGCTGCTTCCCACTAGCTATCTATTTTACATTTGGTGGTATATATATGTCCAAGCCACTCTCTCACTTCGTCCCAGCTTACCCTTTCCCCTCCCCATGTCCTCAAGTCCATTCTCTATGTCTGCGTCTTTATTCCTGTCCTGCCTCTAGGTTCTTCAGAACCTTTTTTGTTCTGTTTTGTTTAGATTCCATATATATGTGTTAGCATACAGTATTTGATTTTCTCTTTCTGACTTCCTTAACTCTTATGACAGACTTTAGATCCATCCACCTCACTACAAATAACTCAATTTCGTTTCTTTTTATGGCTGAGTAATATTCCATTGTATATATGTGCCACATCTTCTTTATCCATTCAACTGTTGATGTACACTTAGGTTGCTTCCATATCCTGGCTATTGTAAATAGAGCTGCAGTGAACATTGTGGTACATGACTTTTTTTGTGTGTGTGTGATACGCGGGCCTCTCACTGTTGTGGCCTCTCCCATTGCAGAGCACAGGCTCCGGGTGCGCAGGCTCAGCAACCATGGCTCACTGGCCCAGCCGCTCCGCGGCATGTGAGATCTTCCCAGACCTGGGCACGAACCCGTGTCCCCTGCATCGGCAGGCGGACGCTCAACCACTGCACCACCAGGGAAGCCTACTCTCTTTGAATTATGGTTTTCTCAGGGTATATGACCAGTAGTGGGATTGCTGGGTCGTATGGTAGTTCTATTATTAGTTTTTTGAGGAACCTCCGTACTGTTCTCCATAGTGGCTGTATCAATTTACATTCCCACCAACAGTGCAAGAGGGTTCCCTTTTCTCCACACCCTCTCCAGCACTTACTGTTTGTAAATTTTATGATGATGGCCATTCTGACTTGTGTGAGGTGATATCTCATTGTAGTTTTGATTTGCATTTCTCGAATGATTAGTGATGTTCAGCATCTTTTCATGTGTTTGTTGGCAATCTGTATATCTTCTTTGGAGAAATGTCTACTTAGGTCTTCTGACCATTTTTGAATTGGATTGCTTGTTTTTCTGATATTTATTGTTTGTTTTTTTGATATTGAGCTGCATGAGCTGCTTGTAAATTTTGGAAATTAATCCTTTGTCAGTTGCTTCATTTATAAATATTTTCTCCCATTCTGAGGGATGTCTTTTCGTCTTGTTTATGGTTTTGTTTGCTGTGCAAAAGCTTTTAAGTTTCATTAGGTCCTATTTGTTTATTTTTGTTTTTATTTCCATTTCTCTAGTAGGTGGGTCATAAAGGATCTTGCTGTGATTTATGTCGTAGAGTGTTCTGCCTATGTTCTCCTCTAAGAATTTTATACTGTCTGACCTTACATTTAGGTCTGTACTCCATTTTGAGTTTATTTTTGTGTATGGTGTTAGGGAGTGTTCTAATTTCATTCCTTTACATGTAGCTGTCCAGTTTTCCCAGCACCACTTATTGAAGAGGATGTCTTTTCTCCATTGTATATTCTTGCCTCCTTTATCAAAGATAAGGTGACCATATATGCATGCGTTTATCTCTGGGCTTTCTATCCTGTTCCATTGATCTATATTTCTGTTTTTGTGCCAGTACCATACTGTCCTGATTACTGTAGCTTTGTAGTATAATTTGAAGTCCAGGAGCCTAATTGCTCCAGTTCCATTTTTCTTTCTCAATATTGCTTTGGCTATTCGGGGTCTTTTGTGTTTCCATGCAAATTGTGAAAATTTTTGTTCTAGTACTGTGGAAAATGCCATTGGAAGTTTGATAGGGATTACACTGAATCTGTAGATTGCTTTGGTAGTATAGACATTTTCACGATGTTGATTCTTCCAATCCAAGAACATGGTATATCTCTCCATCTGTTTGTACCAACTTTATTTCATCAGTGTCTTACAGTTTTCTGCATACAGGTCTTTTGTCTCCTTAGGTAGGTTTATTCCTAGGTATTTTATTCTTTTTGTTGCAATGGTAAATGAGAGTGTTACCTTAATTTCTGTTTCAGATTCTTCATCATTAGTGTATAGGAATGCAAGAGTTTTCTGTGCATTAATTTTGTATTCTGCTACTTTACCAAATTCATTGATTAGCTCTCATAGTTTTCTGGTAGCATCTTTAGGATTCTCTATGTATAGTATCATGTCATCTGCAAAGTGTGACGGCGTTACTTCTTCTTTTCCGATTTGGATTCCTCTTATTTCTTTTTCTTCTCTGATTGCTGTAGCTAAAGCTTCCAAAACTATGTTGAATAATAGTGGTGAGAGTGGACAACCTTATCTTGTTCCTGATCTTAGTGGAAATGGTTTCAGTTTTTCACCACTGAGAATGATGTTGGCTGTGGGTTTGTCATATATGGCCTTTATTATGTTGAGGTAAGTTCCCTCTATGCCTACTTGCTGGAGAGATTTTATCATAAATGGGTGTTGAATTTTCTTAAAAGGTTTTTCTGCATCTATTGAGATGAGCATATAGTTTTTCTCCTCCAGTTTGTTAATATGGTGTATCACATTGATTAATTTGTGTATATTGAAGAATCCTTGCATTCCTGGGATAACCCCCACATGATCATGGTGTATGATCCTTTAAGTGTGCTGCTGGATCTGTTTGCTAGTATTTTATTGAGGATTTTTGCATCTATGTTCATCAGTGATATTGGCCTGTAGTTTTCTTTCTTTGTGACATTGTTGTCTGGTTTGGGTATCAGGATGATGGTGGCCTTGTAGAATGAGATTAGGAGTGTTCTTCCCTCTGCTATATTTTGGAAGAGTTTGAGAATGATGGATGTTAGCTTTTTTCTAAATGTTTCATAGAATTCGCCTGTGAAGCCATCTGGTCCTGGGCTTTTGTATGTTAGAAGATTTTTAATCACCATTTCTATTTCAGTGCTTGTCATTTGTCTGCTTATATTTTCTATTTCTTCCTGGTTCAGTGTTGGAAGGTTTTGCTTTTCTAAGAATTTGTCCATTTCTAACAGGTTGTCCATTTTATTGGCATAGAGTTGCTTGTAGTAATCTCTCATGATCTTTTGTATTTCTGCAGTTTCAGTTGTTACGTCTCCTTTTTCATTTCTAATTCTGTTGATTTGTGTCTTTTCCCTTATTTTCTTGATGAGTCTGGCTAATGGTTTATCAATTTTGTTTATCTTCTCAAAGAACCAGCTTTTATGTTTATTGATCTTTGCTGTTTTTTCCTTTATTTCTTTTTCATTTATTTCTGATCTGATATTTATGATTTCTTTCCTTCTGCTAACTTTGGGGGTTTTTTGTTCTTCTTTCTCTAATTGCTTTAGGTGTAAGGTTAGGTTGTTTATCTGAGATTTTTCTTGTTTCTTGAGGTAGGATTGTATTGCCATAAACTTCCCTCTTATAACTGCTTTTGATGCATCCCATAAGTCTTGGGTCATTGTGTGTTCATTGTCATTTGTTTCTAGGTATTTTTTGATGTCCTCTTTGATTTCTTCAGTGACCTCTTGGTTATTAATTAGTGTATTGTTTAGCCTCCATGTGTTTGTATTTTTTACATATTTTTTCCTGTAATTGATATCTAGTCTCATAGCATTGTGGTCAGAAAAGATACTTGATACGATTTCAATTTTCTTACATTTACCAAGGCTTGATTTGTGACCCAAGATATGATCTATGCTGGAGCATGTTCCATGAGCACTTGAGAAGAAAGTGTGTTCTGTTGTTTTTGGATGGAATGTCCTATAAATATCAGTTAAGTCCATCTTGTTTAATGTATCATTTAAACCTTGTGTTTCCTTATTTATTTTCATTTTGAATGATGTGTCCATTGGTGAAAGTGGGTGTTAAAATCCCCTACTATGATTGTGTTACTGTCCATTTCCCCTTTTATGGCTGTTAGCATTTTCCTTATGTATTGAGGTGCTCCTATGTTGGGTACATAAATATTTACAATTGTTATATCTTCTTCTTGGATTGATCCCTTGATCATTATGCAGTGTCCTTCTTTGTCTCTTGTAATAGTCTTTGTCTGATATGAGAATTGCTCCTCCAGCTTTCTTTTGATTTCCATTTACATGGAATATCTTTTTCCATCCCCTTGCTTTCAGTCTGTATGTGTCCCTACGTCTGAAGTGGGTCTCTTGTAGACAGCATATATACAGGTCTTGTTTTTGTATCCATTCAGCCAGTCTATGTCTTTTGTGGGAGCATTTAATCCATTTACATTTAAGGTAATATCGATATGTATGTTCCTATATACCATTTTCTTAATTGTTTTGGGTTTGTTATTGTAGGTCTTTTCCTTCTCTTGTGTTTCCTGCCTAGAGAAGTTCCTTTAGCATTTGTTGTAAAGCTGGTTTAGTGGTGCTGAATTCTCTTAGCTTTTGCTTGTCTGTAAAGGTTTTAATTTCTCTGTTGAATCTGAATGAGATCCTTGCTGGGTAGAGTAATCTTAGTTGAAGTTTTTTCTCTTTCATCACTTTAAATATGTCCTGCCACTCCCTTCTGACTTGCAGAGTTTCTGCTGAAAGATCAGCTGTTAACCTTGTGGGGGATTCCCTTGTATGTGATTTGTTGTTTTTCTCTTGCCTCTTTTAATATTTTTTCTTTGTGTTTAATTTTTGATAGTTTGATTAATATGTGTGCCTCAGCGTGTTTCTCCTTGGATTTATCCTGTATGGGACTCTCTGCGCTTCCTGGACTTGATTGACTACTTCCTTTCCCATATTAGGGAAGTCTTCAACTGTAATCTATTCAAATATTTTCTCAATCCCTTTCTTTTTCTCTTCTTCTTCTTGGACCCCTGTAATTCGAATGTTGGTGCATTTAATGTTGTCCCAGAGGTCTCTGAGCCTGTCCTCAATTCTTTTCGTTCTTTTTTCTTTATTCTGCTCTGTGGTAGTTATTTCCCCTATATTATCTTCCAGGTCACTTATCCATTCCTCTCCCTCAGTTATTCTGCTATTGATTCCTTCTAGACAATTTTTTTTTTTTTTTTTTCGGTACGCGGACCTCTCACTGTTGTGGCCTCTCTCGTTGCGGAGCACAGGCTCCGGATGTGCAGGCTTAGCGGCCATGGCTCACGGGCCCAGCTGCTCTGTGGCATGTGGGATCTTCCCGGACCAGGGCACGAACCCGTGTCCCCCACATCGGCAGGCGGACTCTCAACCAGTGCGCCACCAGGGAAGCCCTAGAGAATTTTTAATTTCATTTATTGTGTTGTTCATCATTGTTTGTTTGCTCTTTAGTTCTTTTAGACCCTTGTTAAACGTTTCTTGTATTTTCTCCTTTCTATTTCCAAGATTTTGGATCATGTTTACTATCATTCCTCTGAATTCTTTTTCAGGTAGACTGCCTATTTCCTCTTCATTTGTTTGGTCTGATGGGTTTTTACCTTGCTCCTTCACCTGCTGTGTGTTTCTCTGTCTTCCCATTTTTCTTAACTTACTGTGTTTGGGGTCTCCTTTTGCAGGCTGCAGATTCATAGTTCTCTTTGTTTTTGGTGTCTGCCCCCAGTGGCTAAGGTTGGTTCAGTGGGTTTTGTAGGCCTCCTGGTGGAGGGTCTTGTGCCTGTGTTCTGGTGGATGAGGCTGGATCTTATTTTTCTGGTGGGCAGAACCACATCCGGTCGTGTGTCTTGGGGTGTCTGTGACCTTTTCATGATTTTAGGCAGCCTCTGGTGATGGGTGGGGTTGTGGTCCTGTCTTGCTAGTTGTTTTGCATAGGGTGTCCAGCACTGTAGCTTGCTGGTCGTTGAGTGGATCTGGGTCTTAGCGTTGAAATGGAGATCTCTAGGAGAGCTTTTGCTGTTTGATATTATGTGGAGCCGGGAGGTCTCTGGTGGACCAGTGTCCTGAACTTGACTCTCCCGCCTCAGAGGCACAGGCCTGACACCCGGCCAGAGCAGGAAGACCCTATCAGCCACATGGCTCAGAAGAAAAGGGAGAAAAAAAGAAAGAAAGAAAGAAAAAAAATAAATAAACTTATTAAAATAAAAAATAAAAAAATTATTAAAAATAAAAAAAGTTTAAAGTAATTTTTAAAAAATAAAGAAAGAGAGAAGAGCGGGATTTCCCTCGTGGTGCAGTGGTTAAGAATCCACCTGCCAATGCAGGGGACATGGGTTCGAGCCCTGGACTGGGAAGACCCCACTTGATGCAGAGCAACTAAGCCTGTGCGCCACAACTACTGAAGCCCACGTGCCTAGAGCCCGTGCTCCACTACAAGAGAAGCCACTGCAATGAGAAGCCTGAGCACCGCAATGAAGAGTAGCCCCTGCTCGCTGCAACTAGAGAAAGCCCGCCTGCAGCATCAAAGACCCAATACAACCAAAAATTTAATTAATTAATTAATTAATTTAAAAGAATAAAAGAAAGAAAGAAGAGAGCAACCAAACCAAAAAACAAATCCGCCAATGATAACAAGCATTAAAAACTATACTAAAGGGCTTCCCTGGTGGCACAGTGGTTGAGAGTCCGCCTGCTGATGCAGGGGACATGGGTTCGTGCCCCGGTCTGGGAAGATCCCACGTGCCACGGAGCCATGACTGCTGGGCCTGCGCATCTGGAGCCTGTGCTCTGCAAGGGGCAGACAAGAACCCTAGGACAAATGGTAAAAGCAAAGCTATACAGACTAAATTACACAAAGAATCATATATATACACACTCACAAAAAGAGAATAAGGAAAAAAATATATATATATATCTTTTGGGAAGTCTGAGGTGTTCTGCCAGCGTTCAGAAGGTGTTCTGTAGGAGTTGTTCCACATGTAGACATAATTCTGATGTATTTGTGGGGAGGAAGGTGATCTCCACATCTTACTTCGCCACCATCTTGAAGGTCGAGTTCATGTTCATTACTTTAATGTTACACTTTGATGGAAGCCTGAGTGGGAAGCAGAGCAACACAGTCATTCCAATAAATATCTGTGACTAGTCCTTCACCCAAGAGGATAGATAACAATTCAGAAGTAAATGCAAATGAGATAAAAGAGCATTTATCTTAGAAAATGACTCTGCTGCACACTCCAAGCCAGTTGCAGACTTACGTGGTCCATACCATCTGTGAGAATATAAAATTATGATTCATGGAAACTTTCCAGGAAGGCTGAAACCTACATTCCTACACATATCCAAACATTTTGCCAAGATACCATGTAGTGTAGAAATATTGCATCTTCTTGACCTGAAGAGTGGGCATTGATTTAGCTGCTAGAGACAGAGGAAGCTAGAATCATTATTAATTTATCTATAGACACTGACCAAAGCCATTCAATAAACAAGAGTCCAATGCAAGGATTATGTTTTATTGGTGCCATTGTTTACTCTTTTTTTTAATTTATTTATTTTTGGCTGTGTTTAGTCTTCATTTCTGTGCGAGGGCTTTCTCTAGTTTTGGCAAGCGGGGGCCACTCTTCATTGCGGTGCACGGGCCTCTCACTATCGCGGCCTCTCTTGTTGCGGAGCACAGGCTCCAGCCACGCAGGCTCAGTAGTTGTGGCTCATGGGCCTAGTTGCTCCGCGGCATGTGGGATCTTCCCAGACCAGGGCTCGAACCTGTGTCCCCTGCATTAGCAGGCAGATTCTCAACCACTGTGCCACCAGGGAAGCCCCCCATTGTTTACTCTTGGTGTTAATGCTATCTATATGCTCAGCAAAATCTCAATAAAGCAGGCTCCTAGCTTGTTAATGTTTCATGTTCTTTTTGCATCTGATTGAGTATAAAAGGAAGGACTACAGTAGCTCATCTACTGGTGATGGTTGGGACAACAGGAGAAGAGGAGACTTCCCTTGATGTGGAATTCTGAGATAGGCAGAGATCTTATCTCTAATCTCACATCCACTTCCTGTCCCTTTCCCCCCTCTCAGAACTCTTTTTGCCTCTAACTCTCACAGTTTAAATATAGCCCTGTGTTTTCTTTCTGCAAATAAAACAATTTGATAAATATATTAACATGAAGCATTCAGAGAAGAGACGTATGAACTTTTCCGACTGCATTTTTGTTTTAAAACTATGAGAAAAACAAAAGAAATAGCAAAGGTAAAACATAGATCAAGATGAAATAAGTATCAGTTATTATTTCATTTGTGGGATCAAAAGCTATTTTTAAGGGCCCAGGTAAAGGAAAATGAAAGCAGAAAGGGAAAATAATCAGAGAGGCAAAGATTTACATACAAGAGGTTGATTCTACAATTATTTATTCTAGTAGAAATGACAAAAATGTGTTACAATAAAGAATGGTTAAAGTGTGATATATCCAGGTAATAGTTAAATAAATTGTTGTATGCCCATAAGCACCCATCAAATAGCATCTTTTCAAAGTATATTTGAATACTGGGAAACTGTTTAAGATGAAATGTTAGGTGAAAAAAGCAACTATATGTTTAGTGTTGTTCCCAATTTGATTATATATGTGTGTGTATTATATATATGTACTCCTATAATAATAGATAAAGAACTAGGAGGGAGTATGCCAAAATGCTAGCAGTGATTATCTGTGAATGACAGGATTTATAGATGATCAATATTTAGTTCTTTATAAGTTCTGTATTTTATAGATTTTTTTTGCAGTAAACAAAAAAATATATAAACATATAATTATAACTGGGAAAGTTACTCTTTAAAGGAGAGGACATTGATTTATAGAAAGGAATGGTGGAATTTCAGGCAGCAAGGAATGGGCATCTTACTGTGTGTGAGAGCCTTCTATTATATCATACATAACAGACAACAATAATTAACAACAGGTTTCATAGAATAATAATGATGAACCTTTATTGTGTACTTACCATTTGCCAGGCACTGTGCATTGGCATACCTTATATTCATTGCTTGTCTTTCAAACCTCTTAACAGCACTATGAAGGTAGGTACTAGAATTATCCTGAAGAGACAAGTGAGGTTTAGAGAAGTTAAGTATATTGGTTAGAGTATAACAAACAGCTGTAACATAAACCTGAAGCCTCATTGGATTAACAAAAAGGAAGTTGATCCCTTAATCAAGGAAAGGTTATTTCTGAATCATGTAAAATCTCATTGGCAGCCTCAGCTGAGGGTGGGGTGGAGTTCCCACTCCATCCTTGGCTTCCAAGGTTGCCCTGGATATTCATATCAGGCCAGCAGCCAGGGTGATTGAGGCAATGGAGGACTCTGCAGTTTTTGTGGGCCAGAATTTCCACCTACATTTCAGTGGCCAGAACTCAATCACATGGTCACCTGCATCCCCAGAAGGAAAGGGAAAGGAGTGTGGAGAACGGCCCACTAATTTCTGCCATGTGATATATCTTCCTGGGGGTCACATGCCAAGTAAGTGGCACAGCAGAATTTGAATACAGTTGATCCCATTCCAAAGCTGACATCTTAACCACAGAGCCATACATTCATACTACAGAGGACTTGAAGTTTAAAAGCAGTCTCCCATAGGCATAGGCTTTATAGAGCAGTGGAATCACTGTCTCTGGAAATGAGATATTCAACTTTATATTTTTTACTTACTTTAGGAGATTTTATTTTGCTTTTTAAAAGTTAGACTCAAAATGATAAGAGAGGTTGAGGTATGGCCAATGCTAAATACCCAAGAGTGGGACAAATATCCAAGAATTATAGATAGGATGAGCTATGTGCAATACTTTCAACGGCAATAAGGTAGATTTTAAAAGAGTGTGAAGCAAGGAGAACAGATTGTTATAAACTTATGACGAGGGCTTCCCTGGTGGCGCAGCGGTTGAGAGTCCGCCTGCCAGTGCAGGGGACGCGGGTTCGTGCCCCAGTCCGGGAGGATCCCACATGCCGCGCAGCGGCTGGGCCCGTGAGCCATGGCTGTTGGGCCTGCGCGTCCGGAGCCTGTGCTCCGCAACGGGAGAGGCCACAGCAGTGAGAGGCCCGCGTACCACCAAAAAGAAAAAAAAAAACAAAAACAAAAACAAACAAAAAAAAAACTTATGACGAAGGAAATGAAAAATTGCCTAATGCATATTCTATCAAGAACAGTCTTTATATAAGAAAGAGCAGGACAAACATAATTAAGAGGGCATTGGAACTGAGATGCAAAACAACAATGACCAGCAGTTCGTTGTTCTGTAAAATGAGTTCCAGGACATCTGTTTCATGGAGATGGACAAGGTGCACACATTTGCCTCCCATTACTCCCAAGAACCAACCAAAATGAAAGTACAGACCTACCAAAAAGAATGAACCCATGACAGGGAAGGGAATGGAACCAGGGAAGAGTTGACAGATGAGAGGCAGGGAAAGGTGATGGCCTAGCACCAGTCTCAGGGATGAGGGCGCCCTCTGCCCAGTAGAGAAGGCACTGGGTTGAGAGTCAGCAGGTCCTATGGAAGCAGGTGTAAGCAGTTGGGGGTTGGGGGCAGGAGGTGGTATATCTATTGAAGGTCTATCTATTGAAGAATCTATTAATGTAAAATTCAAAATGTACCTGACACAAGGTAGAATGTGGAAGGGACTAGGAAAGATGGGACGTCAAGACAGGATGTAAATTTTTATGTAAAAAGAAATAGAGGTTTGAATATTATTTAATGTTACAGTGGTTACTGTTAGAAAAAGTAAAAAAATATAAAGCCTTAGAAAGAGAGGAGAGAAATGGGATAGTATAAGCAAAATCCTTATCTTTCATATCAGAGTCAATAAAATTGCTTTAGTTGAGAAATTAAGAAATAGAAATAATTCTTAATTTTATCCAACAAATTATCCAGAAGAGGTAAAATAACTTCCAAAAGAAAAATATTAAGAAAGTTTGCCCTTTGGGTAGTGCCACTGAGAGGTGGAAAAGGGAACAGTAGCTTTTAAAGTCTTCTGCACTATTTGACTTATTCATCTATTATCTTCATGGAAAGTAAAAATCTGTTCAACTCTCTAAATTCCCTTGCTTACTCATACATAATATTTTCCCAGAGAGCCTATTAGAATGTAGATTTCTGCTCTGTTTCCAGATATTATAATTTAGCAGGAGGTTCTGATACAGGAGGTCCATGGATCGTACGTTAGCAACCATGGCTCTAGGCTGTGAGAAATTATGTCCAGTGTCCATGCCAATATCACAGGTATGAGAGCTGAACCAGTATTCTCTGCTCTCCCTTTCACCACACTTCTTGTGAAATGTGGTGTTCATGTCTAGTTACTCACTTCCTGGAGATGAAAGTGTCTTCAGGGAGGGGTTTGCTAATCTGCACCCACAGATGAGGCTGAGAAGATGCTGACACCTCGGTGACTTCCCACTTGTCTGTGCCCCCTAGAGAGTCATGCCACTGCACATGACCACAGAGACACTTTAGTCATTTACAATGAGAAGGTGACTACCACTCAGGCTAGATACTCTGGCCTGACCAGCCCACTTTCCTCTTATGGAGAAACCATTTACAGAACCAAAATAGATCTAGAAAGTTGCTTGGTAGATGTGGAATCAGAGTGTATTGGATGAGTAGAATGTTTAATAGAATACAACTCTCATGGCCCACCTAGTAGACCAGCACTTCCCAACCCTAGCTGCACATTACCTTCACAAAAGGAGCTTTTCAAAGTACCAACACAGGCTCCACCCTAGACCAATGAATCAGAATCTCTGAAGGTGGGGTCCAGGCATTGATGTTTATGTTAAGCTCCCCAGGAGATTGTAACTACTGCCAAAGTTGAGAATCACGATGCACAAGAGTCACAGAGCATTGCTGCCAAGTTGCCTTAGAACTCCCTTCCCCCGACCCACATGGGAGACAAACTAACATGTGTTCCAGGGAAAGACCTAAATGCCTGTAGCTCCACTTTGGTGATTTCCCTTTGGTCCATGACTAGTCCCTTAGCATAACACATCCAGAAACTCAATATTGTCTGTAATGCAGGTAAAACCTTGCTTTATGTGTGTTAATTCATTTAATCATCATAGCAACCCTCTGAGGTAGGTGCTGTAATTATCCACATTTCATAGATGTGGAAACTGAGGAAACAGAGAGGTTAAGTAACTTGCCTAAGGTCACAGTGTTGTTAGATGGGAGAGCTGGGATGTGAACCCTGGTGGCCTGGCCCACAGTCTGGACTCTTAATCTTTCTGTTATATTTCTTAAAAAACCCCCAACTTCTACGTGCTTCCCATTTTGGCTGATGGCCTTGATTATCACTTCACTGGGAAAACCAAAGCAATCAGAAGAGGCCTTCCTGCACTTGATTCTGCAGCCACGCCTGCCAGCCTACTGCATACATGACCAGCCTCTCCCTTTGTGCAGTAGATCCCATCTCCTCTTGCCAACTCAAGGACATGGTTCCAGCGCTTAAACCACTCTCTACTTACCATCAATTATTTTTTCAGTTGGATCTTTCTCACTAGCTGTACACATGTTAGCTGTCATACATATGCTGTTACATCTTTCATGGAAAAAAGAAAATCCCTTCCTTGGTCACATAGTTCCCTCCAGCTGCCACCCAATTTTTCTTTTCTCACCCAATTTTACAGCAGAGCTCCTCAGAAGAGTCATCTGTATTTGTCTTCACCTCTCCTGTTCTGTTCCAGTCAGACTTTAGAGCCCTCCCCACCCCCAGCATACACACGTACCCATGGGAGTCGTGCTTATCTTGTGGTTTCTACGCTGCCATCTCCAGTGGTCCACTCTGAGTCTGATCCTTCCCCACTTACCAGCAGGGTATGTCAGCATTAGTAACCTCACCTGGAAACTTCTAGGCCCCCACTCTGTCTCAGGTCTTCTCCACGTTATGGACCATCTACTCCTTTTCAGTCTCATTTGCTGATTCCCCTCACCCCTCCGTTTTCTAAAGCACTGGCATGCCCTTGGCCTGTGTCACTCCATAGGTGACCTTATTCAGCACATTGACGATCCTCAGATTTATATTTCTAAACATCTTCATGACCATGGGGTAGGGAAAAATTCTGAAACAGAACATAAAATGGGCTAGTCAAAATGGGAAAGTGGATTAAGTCAAACTGTATTAAAATATAGACTGTAAATCAAAAAACACTCTTCAGAGAATGAAAAGGAAAGCCACAGAGAGAAAGGTATTTATAATGGATATATCTGACAAAGGACCTGTATCTATAGTATATGAATAACTATTACAAACAATAAGAAAAGGATAAATAAAGCAGTAGGAAAATGAGCAAAGGCTTGAACAGCCCAGATATCTCCCCTAAATTCCAAACTTGAGTATACAACTGCATATTCATGATCTCCATTGACCAGGCCTCTTAAATTTAACCCATCCAAAACACTTCCTGCTTCCTCCCCTCCCTCTCAACCTGCTCCTCCGCCAATAAATGGCAACTCCAGGAGCCAGTTGTACAGGGCAAAACCTTTGGAGTCATCCTCTGTCATTCTCTTTCTCTTCTATCCCATCTCCAACCTGTATTAGTTCTCTATTGCTGTGCAACAAGTTATACCTTAATTTTGGAAGGCTGGGAATCTGGGCACAGGTTAGCTGGGTCTCCAGGATCAGAGTCTATAACGAGGCTATAGTCAAGGTGCTGCCAGGGCTGCAGTCATCTCAAGGCTTGACTGCGGAGGCCCACTTCCAATCTCAGTCCCGTGGCTGTTGGCAGGCCTCCAGTCCTCACAGGCTGTTAGCTGGAGATGACAGTTTCTTGCCACATGGGCCTCTCCAAGGGAAAATCACAATATGCATCTGGATTTCCCCCAAGTTAGCCAGAGAGGGAGAGTGAGAGAGGGCAGCTAGACAGAAGTCACATTTTGTAACCTAGTCTTGAAACTGACATACCATCACTTTTGCCATATTCTTTTCATTAGAAGTGAGTCACTAGGTCCAGTCCACACTCAAGGGGAAGTGAGGATCATTGGGGGCCATCATAGAGGCTGCCAACCACACAATCCAACAGCAAGTTCTGCTCTTTCTACTTCCAAATATGTGCAGGATCCAAGTACTTCTCACCACCTCCGTTGCTGGCACCCTGGTCCACCTGGCTTATTGCAATAGCCTCTTAAATGGTATCTTTCCTCCCTAACGCCTACTACACACAGAGTGTTTGACACACAGTAGTGAGAGTGAGCCTTTGAAAAGATAGTGAGATCATGTTAATCCTCTGCTAAAAAAAATCCCTGATGTTCCATAAGGACCTACATGCTCGGCCCCTGCCCCAACCTTTTCCCCTACTGCTCCCTGCTTCGCTCATTCTGCTCCAGACACACTGGCCTTCTTGATGGTCCTTGAACATACTACGCGTGTACCACCTTAGACCCTTTGCATGGGTGTGTTTTCTCTTAGATATCTGCAAGGCTGCGTAAATGTCACCTTTCCTTTGAGGCCTTCCCCGAACTCCCTGTATAAAATAGCAACACGCATACCTCCCCACTCCTTTACTCCCTATACCCCTTAACCAGCTTTTATTCTATTCCATAGCACTTACCATCAGTCTTGTTTTGTTTGTTTATTTTCTGTCTCCAGTAGAATTTATTGGCGTGTAATAGGAACTCGATAAATATTTATTAAATACATATGTACATACATGCATACCTCCGATCAGGTTATTCCAAATTCTTGCTCTTCCTATAGCTGGTACTGAACACTTTTTTTTTTTTTTTTTTTTTTTGCGGTACGCGGGCCTCTCACTGTTGTGGCCTCTCCCGTTGTGGAGCACAGGCTCCGGACACGCAGCCTCAGCGGCCATGGCTCACGGGCCCAGCCGCTCCGTGGCATGTGGGATCTTCCCAGACTGGGGCACGAACCCGTGTCCCCTGCATCGGCAGGCGGGCTCTCAACCACTGCGCCGCCAGGGAAGCCCCTGAACACTTTTGTGTATGTGTGGCACCATTTGCATAGTTAACCTCATCTCAGTTGTGCTGAATCCATCATTTAACTCTACTACAAGTGGAAGGGGTGAGTAGGAATGTGGAAGAGGGTAGGAGGAGAGATTGGCTGCTACATCCCTAGCCCTCCACAGCCCCTTCCAACCCACTGGTTCTTCATCCTCGTAAAAACCCTTCCTCCCCTGAGCCTCACGGTACCTGTTCATACTTCTGCCTGCTTGCTGTCATTTCCAGATTCTGTGTTCATCTGAGACCCTAGCCCAGCACCTCCATTCAGACCCAGGGTTCTTGCTCTACCTTTGAAATCCTAAACTCTGGAATATCAATGTTTGACCCCAACTTTCTACTTTTTCAGTTTATTCCCCGTCTATTTGCCCTTGAAACACACCGAGACCTCCACCCTACGCTCCTCCATTTTCAGCCAAACAATTGTCCCGTTTTGGCTTTATGTCCTCTATCCAGCCTAAACATTTGATTCATCACCTCATTCTGTATAAAGAAGGTGGAGTGTATAGTGGTGGAAAACACAGGCTCTGGAGATGCAGACATAGGCTCAAAGCCTGGTTTCACCACATGCTAAATCTTGTGATCTTGGGCAAATTAATTAGTATGTCTGAAGCCTACTTTCCTTAAATGAGAGTAATAGCTTCCTTATAGGGAGGTTGTGAGGATCGTAAGAGTTTTAAAGAAGCTCCTAGACAGAACAATAAATGGAAACAATGACTATTGATGACCATTTTTTAATGAGTTAATATTTAGAAATGTTTAGAAGAGTGCCTGGCACATAGTAATTACTATTTAGTGTTTGTTAAATAAATTAATATTTATTTCTATTTCTATCCCATATCGTTCATTTTCTTACCTTTCCCTCACTCGCAGAACGTCGCAGTTTCTGTTGCTCTAACCTGAGTTCTGTTCAGTCATATTGCACACCTAGCAAAATGAGAGCAAAGTCCTGGGCTCCAGCCTCAGCTGTGGCCCAGGGTAGCTCCTAAGTCCCTTCACTGTCCCTCAGCAACGCCCTCTCTCCTTTGCTCAGCAACTACCTCGGCTCTTCTTTCTCAGATCCAGAGCTCTCCCTTACCATGTCTTCTCTCACATTGAATAGATGTTCTTACCTCCTACTGGGCAGGGGAAAATAGAGGTCTGGTGCCAACAACGTCAACTGTTTGACCCCCTCAGCAATAACTTTCCTTTATTTATACTCGTCCTTACCTCTTACCTCCTACCTGAGGGCTCTGTCTTGTCTGGGCTCCTTGGGAATGCCACACACTCTGCATCTTCGACCTTTTCCTCTCCTCTGCCTGGTTGCTCATCCTGTAGGTGTGGAGTCAGTAAAGCACAGTGATTATGCATGTAACCCTGTACCCAGAACACTCAGGTATGGATCCTGGAGCTGCTGTTGTGACCCTGGACCTGCTGTTGTGATCCTGGGCAAGTCATTTAACCTCATCCTTGTTTAGTTTCCTCCTCTGGAAAGCACTGAGAATAATGGTACCTATCACATTGGGTAGTTGAAAGGAATTCATGCATGTGAAACACTTAGAGCAGCGCCTTGCATACAGCAACTTCGCAATAATTGTATGCTATTCTAAGTCATTCCAATCTAAAAAAGCACATGAAACTTTCGTATTTATGTCTTCCCCTAGCAACTGCCTTTCCTTTCCTCCCATCACATTGAAGTCTCTTGAAAAAAATGTAGCCTTCGATATTTTCTCCCTTATTCTATTGCTTACATTTCCCCCTCTGTTAAAATGCATTGCCCAATTCTCCCATTAAAATGCTTTTGCTTAGGCCTTGCAAAAACGTGTGTGTGTGTGTGTGTGTGTGTGTGTGCGCTTATATTGACCAGTATGAGACATCTGACACTAGACCGCTTCTCCCTTCTTCATATCTCTCTTGGCCTTCCAAGGCACCATTTTCTTTTCATTCTCTTATCTCTCTGGCCCAATCTTCTCCTTTTTCCATTCTTGTCTTATAAATAGTTGTTGTCCCTGGGTCTCTATCATCAGCCCTACCTCCTTTTCAGGCTACACATTCTTCTGCAATCCTTCTACCTAAGTCTTCAGTGTTCACTTACATGGAAGGACTCTCAAACTGATTTACAAACTCATCTATCCCAAAGCCTCCTTATAATTTTACTTAGTTGTACTATGGGCTTCTTAAATTTACCATATCCAAACTTAAACTTCATCTTCATCTCCCCCACCAAACACACTCCCCTTTTCTTATTCCATATCTAAGTAAATGGCACCATCATCTACCTGTTGCCAAAGCCAGAAAATGGAGTATCACCCTCGACAACACCCTGATATTAGATGGCCTTATAGTCTCAGAGATTTTGCTTTCTTGTTACTTCTAAAATCTGTCCCCATCACTCCACTCCTGCTTCCTCTTAGCTAATCTCTCAGTGTTCAATATTTCTTGCCAGGATTATTGCAATTCCCTCCTGTTGAAGTCTCCCCTCTTTACTCTCTAGCTGTGCCAATCTACACTTCACAATTCTACAGAGATTTTTTTTTTTCTTTTTTGCTGTACGTGGGCCTGTCACTGGTGTGGCCTCTCCTGTTGCAGAGCACAGGCTCTGGACGCAGGCTCAGCGGCCATGGCTCACAGGCCCAGCCACTCCACGGCATGTGGGATCTTCCCGGACCGGGGCACGAACCCGTGTCCCCTGCACTGGCAGGTGGACTCTCAACCACTGCGCCACCAAGGAAGCCCTGCAGAGATTTTTTTTTAACATACAAATCTGCTTATATTATTCCTTTGCTTACAATTTCCAGTAACTCTTATGAACAAAACTCAGATTGCTTAGCCTGACGTAAGGCTGTCATGAATGTGCCTCTGCCTGCCCTTCTATCTTTACCTCCTAGATTTCCCCTTTGTGAATCTTATGCAGTTCTCTGAACACATCATTCTCTCTCTTCCTTACCTTCCTGGCTTTGCCGAGAATGTCTTTTCCTGGCTCTCATCCTTTAAGATTATACTCATCCTTTAAGATTCATCCAAGCTTTATCTTCTCCTGGAAGCCTTTCCTGACCAGCTCCAGCCTATGTGAAGTATCTCTGATTCAATTAGGAATTAGTTGTAGCTAACGATCTATTCAGCTAGCTTTAAAAAAGGAAGAGGGGAGTAACAGGTGCTCATAAAATGATTGGAAGGGTTAGAGGAGCAGGCTCTAGGCTGAGTTTCCAGGGGTGACTCCAAAATTATCACTGCAGAACTGGCCCACCAAGGGATCACTGCCTCTGCGAAGCTGGAAGCTGGTACCCAGGAAGCTGGGGACTGCCACTAAAAAATAAAAAAGCCTCCACACCCATGTTTGTATAAATGATGGCAGCAGTAACATGTCACCTCTACATCAGGTACACCTGTGTTCCAAGTCGTTCAGTCTTTGCTTTTGTTTGGCAAAGCCTAAGTCCATGTAAGGAAATAGAGCAACAAGGAAACTGGGAGACGTAGTCCTTAGCTTTCCAGTCTCTAATGCACAGTAAGGCGTACTGGAAGGAGGGTGGAATAGAGTAGAGGGAGGCAGCTTGTATATCTGCCTCTCATTCCTTTATGCCCTCGTACCATCATGTATACATTCTGTAGACATACTTACTACTCGTGTTCTACTTAACTGACTACCAGTCTGTCTCTGAACAGGCTGTCACCTTCTTGAAGGCAAAAAACTATTCTTGTTCATCTCTAAATTGTGCCCAGCACATAGTAGGTTCTCGGTAAATGTTTGTTAACTGAATGAGTGAATAAGAAGCTTTAGCTTTATCTTAGAAGTCTCCTTTAATCCACCAGCCAACAGCTCCTACTAATTCTGTCTCCAAAATGTCCTTCCAACAAGCTCTTCTCATCTCACCCAGTGCAACAACCTCAGTATTAATTTCTACCACTTTGTTCTGTTCTGTGGTGTAAACTCCCTATCACCATTGTACTTACCTTTCTAAAATGCAGATCTTTTCATATCATTCCCCAGTCTAAAAGCTTCCAATGGCCTTTCCTTTAAGAAAAGTACAAATTCCTTAGCATAGCATTCAAAGCCTTCCTCCCTCTGTCTACAGTCTGTTTTCTAGCTTTTGTTCACAACACTCCCTTACACACACTCTCTGTGCTAATCACTCCCTCAGTGCAGCCAATGCCAAGCTTCCGTCCTTTGCTCTAGCTGCTCAATCCTGTTCACCCTTCACCATCTAGCTCAGGTGCCACTTACTTTAGGGAAGTTTTCCATTACCTACTTTTTATACCTTCACCCTCCACATCTGACCAGCAGATTATATTCAGATTACCTTCTCTGAAGTTCTAGAGCCGTGGTTGTTTACACTGTGTTGCATAGGGCTCTGGGGCTCCACAGGGTGGGGGTGTTTCTAGGGCCTCTGAAGGGAGCAGAAGGAGGCTAAGCCCTCATCTCACTTCACCCGCAGCAGCTCTGCTCAGTCTGACCCACGTATAGTGTTTCATATAAGACTTTGTTGAGAAAAGGTTTACATTGCTATGGGGAAAAAAATCCCCCAAACTTTAAAAGGCAGTTTCTAAAGGACTTTATACTGTGGGTATGGCAGTCATCCTAATGAATTAAGTTTAATTACGTGTGTGCCTGGCCCTGCATCCTGCTCATTTTTGAATCCCCTATGTTCTTAACCTGATAGAGGCAGCCAGTAAGACTGAAGAGATAAGGCTTAGAGAAGACGTTATGGTGGACACCAACTTCATGCAGAGCTGTAAGAGAGAAGAAGGTTAGACTTCTACTTCCTCAGAAAAACAAAAAGTGAAAACCGAAGGGGAATATTAGAGAGATGGAAGTTTTAGATCTGTATGAATAATTGCCAATTTGACCTAAGCAGCGATGGACTACCTTGCAAAAGCCTCTCTGCCAGGAATGGCATAGAAGTGCTCTCAGAGTGAGGATGGTCATCCCACTAGAAGACCTTGCAGGCCCCCTTGACTTCTGGGCCTCCCTGATCTGTTTTGTGTTCCCACTGAGAATACAGATGGCTCGGTGTCTGCATTTTTTGAGACTGTAATATCAGCAGTATTTTTTTTTAAGTTGTAAATGAATTGGTTTGACACTTTTATATTATCAAATTGATTGCTGTCTGTTTCTGACTAAAGAAAGTCCCCTAAGGCCATTTTAGAAAGGCAGCCCCGGAACTGGTGTCAGGTGGGAGAGCCAATGCTGTGGCTGAAGCAATGCTGTTGGCATCTTCTGGCCACAGATTTGCTAGGGCAGCACATTTAGAGGAAAATTTATAGCTTCTGCTCCTGAGTAGTAAATGGAAATTCACTTGACTGAGGTAATGGATTGTAGGGGTTCTGTAATTGTCTCTGTGGGTGGCCAGCAGCCGTTTGTCAGCAGCATTAGGAGTCAAGGGTTTACTTTGCTGCCTATTTTATGTTATACTTTTATTGCAGTTTGACTGAGTTTCCCCACTTGGAGGTTGGGTAATGGTACATTTTATTCCCAGAACAACTAACTTTTTACTAGAAAACAAGAAGATTACTTATTATTTCCATGCCTTGAGATCTTTTGTGTGGTGTGTTTTGGAACATATTGGCAAGCGAGATGAACAAAGACCCTGGGACTGCCACGGTTCTCAGAAAATTTTGACACAGAAACTTACAAACGTGGAAAGAATTTGTTTGCTCACTTAACTGGACCAAATACCTATCGTTTCTAGGAATGTTTTGTAAGACGGAAAAGTACTAGATGTAGTTTGATAATTCTGTTTTATTAATATTATTCTAATTAATTCTTGAAGCCCTGGCTAATGTCCTCAGGGAAGAATAGTTAGCACAAATAATTAATTGCACTTCTTTTTACCTTTCTATTTCCAGAGGTGGTTGTTTAAGTACAGGCTTATGGCATAATATTTTTCTTTAATAAGGAGAAATGTTTGATTTCATAAACCTCATAAGGAAAGACTCAAAAAATAAGCTTTGAAGAACATATCTTCATATCAAGACAGGATATCCTCCTTGATCAGTTACTCTTGGGAACAGAAGACTAAGAAGTAAAAATCTGTGAATTATATTATAGATGTCAGCTGACACTGATATTAATACTAAACAAGGGCTGGCTTACAGCACAGTACAATTTGTGATAATCACCGTATTTTCTTCTATAGCTTAATTGATCCTATATCCTTTAGCCTCTTGTACATATATGCACATGCTCCATGCCTGCTTTCTGATTCTGTTGGCACCATGTTACCTCCAGTTGATAATGGGGCAAAGGAGAAATAACCGTATTTGAAATGCTAGCTGCTGACATGCATATTCTCTCACATCAAACCATTGTCCTGTAGCTAAAGATCCTCTTTGAAATTCTGGCAAACTCATAAAGTGTCTTATTTTCTTAAATCTGATGCTACGTTAACAAGATAGTTTAGCTATTCATCATTTTCAACATGGTGAATAAGAAAGGAATTTATATAATTGTCCATGGCTGAAACTAACAGGATTAAAAACCCAGATAGTTAAGTGTTAAAAGCATATGGCCTGTTTTCACGACTAATCACTTGAGATATGTAAATGGTGTCACCGTAGAAGCAGAAGAAGGAAATATAAAAATATGTGATAATAATTCTATTCAGAGACGGAATAACCAATTATGTTACACAGGATCAGCTCTAAAAGGATCAAGGAACTCCTTGTGTATGGCTAAGGATCAAACAGTGCTTTATTTTATGGACTCAAACAAATAGGTTCAGAAACCAAAGTCCAGGATTAAAAGGACTGTCATAAGGGATGCAAAATGCTTAGCACAGACACAATCTTTGATGCAAATGTCACAGTTCTAAAAATCGCCTGATAGTGCTGGGCAGCCTTTGAAATTTGGTTCATATGTCGAGCTTGTCAATACATTACCCATTCTGCCAGAGGCTTAAAATTGGTTCTTTTCTTGGTTCATTTGGGGTGGGGGGAGGGAATGCAAAATTTGTTGCTCATTCATTATACATACAAGGCAACATCTGTTCCCTGCTCATTTTTTGTCTGCATTTCTGCCTTCAGAGTATGTTAAATAACCACAGAAATGAACTTTGTGGTTGAAACTTGCTAACCCAAAGGTGAAAATAGATAGGTAGGCCCATTACCCAGGCTGATGTTCAGCTGGGATGCACCAGCTGTTAAAACGCTAAACCCTTTGGTGTTGGTTGGTCAATAGCTACAATCCTGACAGCACCCCCTGCAAGTACTTTCTGCCCTGGCTGCCCCAGCCCCTCCCTTGGGATGCTCTAGGCCTTTCCATAATCCAGCAACTAAAGGGATAATGCCTGGTTCAGCAGGGCCTCCAGGACCTTGCTGGAGCACCACGTTAAAAGTTTTGAGTAGTTGGGCTTTCCTGGTGGTGCAGTGGTTGAGAGTCCGCCTGCCAATACAGGGGACACGGGTTCATGCCCCAGTCCGGGAAGATCCCACATGCCACAGAGTGGCTAGGCCCGTGAGCCATGGCTGCTGAGCCTGCGCGTCCGGAGCCTGTGCTCCACAACGGGAGAGGCCGCGACGGTGAGAGGCCCGCGTACCGCAAAAAAAAAAAAAAAAAAGTTTTGAGTAACATCTCTGCATAGTAAGTCTTTGGAAAGCAGATTTTCAAAATGAGACTGCAATGTTTCTCCCCGCCCCCATATTGAGCAATATAATATTATCCAGTTAGGGTCCATTGTCCAGTTAGCAAGAAAGAGATGGCACACCAAATTAAAATAATCTGTTGAGAGTCTATTTATAAGGGAGCTATTTACAGAGATGTGGGTGTGTGTTGGGGCAGGGTGCAGAGGTCGTGTGGTAACCCAGGACTAGAAGCAGCAAAACTGCCCTCACCCTGGGCCCTAATGGGTGGAGGAGGGGTGGCCATAATACAGATAGAGAAAGGGGCCTTGAAAGAAGTGACCTTAGGTCAGGGACACAGTCAACCTGAAGGGGTCCTGAAGACAGAGATTCTGATTTGCCAGGGACAGCTTGAACAGGGGCCCATCTCCTGCGAGTTCCCCATTGGCAGAAGCCAACCGGAAGCTGGGAAGCACAAGAACCCATTGACACGGTCTATAGGTTGTGCGCCTGGGGCGACAGTCAGACTGGAGAGGGTGGTGAGTGGATCTGGAGGAAAGACAACCCAGCCCGCTGTCAATCACCGTCCTTCTGCGGAATTTCTCAAAATAGTTCTCATCCCACAGCAAGTGTTCTTTACAAGGAGAAAGACTTAGCTTGTTTCTTTAAATTTATTACATTAGATCAGGAAAGGTATCTCTTTTTGTTGTTAACTGACTTCATGCTCCATGTTAATGCTTAGTGCCACATCAAAGCCACAACTCTCAGGTGGTTTTTCACAATAGATCAGGTTTACACAAAATTTCAATATTAGAATGATAAAAAGCAAATAGGTGTGCAACTGTTCATCAGAGATTCTTGAAAATAAAGTGACAGAAACTCTAACAGGTGTAATTGCTCCCGACGTAGGGCAGGTAATTGTTTATTCTCAGTAAGATTCAGCTGATCCTTGTGACGTCTTCAAGTGTGCAAACACAACTCTCTTAGCAACTCTGTGGGCGAAAACATACTATCTTTCTTAGAGAGGTCACAGTTTTCTCTGAGCAAACTGACTCAAGTTCTTTCCCCATGTAAGAACAGATCCATATTATCTACATATTAAAAGATCAAAAGATAGATTATAGGACAAAGAGAAACTGTACTTTTTTTTTTTTTTTTGCCTTTGTTCCTTTCCAGCTTCACCTCTAGAATGTTGAGTACACAGTGGTCTTGGTAGGAATTGGATTTGCACTGCTTGCTATATGCTTCCAGGGTCCCACTGTTATTGCCACATCTACCCGCTTGGTACTTTCAGACTTGAGCAAGCATTAAGGTGGTGGAGCACATGCATGATTAGCCAGCGGTGGGAGAAATGACTGCCAAGGTGTGAGACAGCAAAAATCCTACTGCCCTGAGGACATAGTCAACTAGGAAGTGTTACCACTGCCTAATCCATGTGGGACCCCTGGCCGCACTGGGTTGCCTGGACCAGCTACTCCCAGGAGTAACATCCTTATCCCCACAGTTGGTGACACAGAATAGCTGAGGTCTAGATTCCCTTAGGCAAATTGCTTACCCTCTTGCATGATCATATATGACTTCAGAGGACTTTTGTGAGGACCATTCAGCATGGTGGTGGCCTGCCCCAGCCAGAGGAGCCACTGTTCTTTTAACCAACAACCTGAATGGCCATTTCTACCCCTTTGTCAACTGTAGCTTCTGCGCTCATGATGATGTCGGCCCACCTTGGCACTGAATTAAGGAAATTATAATGTCCTCACCTCCTAAGGATATAATCTAATACAACAATATCTGAACAGCTTTGTATCTGGAGACGTATTCTATCCAAAGAGGAGCAGAAAGAAAGTGAGTTTTAAAGTTCTCTGAACATTGGGGTTTTTTTTGTTTTTTGTTTTAAATGATATGCATCAAGTAGGCAGCAAGAAACTTGGATAGTGAAAAAAAAAATGATAAGTCCAAGTTCATTTATTAAGTGCCTACTGAATGCTCAGCACTGTTCCAGGTGCTGAAACAGTGATAGACTATGTCTACCTTAGCCTCAAGAAGCACATGGTCTGATAGGAGAGTACATTTAGACTTAGGAACACTAAGGGTAGAGAGTACAGAGGGTTTAGCTGCTAGAGGGAGAGTGGAAACAGGGAAGGTGTCTTAGAAGAGGTGACATCTGAGCTGGACTTTGAAGGATAAATCCTAAGCAGAGGAAACAACCTAGGCAAAGGCATGGGGTGTGATCAACAGCATGGTAGGTTTGGAGAAGGCATAGTGGGAGGGTCTGGATGGGTGGAGAGCCTGGTGCCAGGAGCCTGGACTTTATCCAGTACACAATGGGGAGCCATTGTAGGACCTTAAACCAGGCAGGGACATGGTCAGATTGGCATTTTATAACCATCAGCCTTGTGTGGGTGTGAGGGATGAACTAAATATTTCTGTTCCAGACATCTGTATTGGACCTTAGCATATATTAAATGGCTTTCTAATTTTTGCTTTAATTTAAATTAACAATGAAATTAATTGTGTAGCAGTCAGGAGACAGAAACCACATCTGTTATTTTAAGAGAGAGAATTTTAATATACAGAATTATTAACTAAGTGTTGCAGGACTGAGAAGACTAAGACTACATTAGAGTGTCTTGGGGGTGGTCACTGAAGGAAGTAGCTACCAGCCCAAAGCTTAGAGGAACAAGGGAAGAGGTCAGAATTATTAAAACCTAAAAGCTTTTGATGGTGGTGGTCATGCATTATGAGGCCAGTTCTGTGAGTACTGGAAAAACTGCAAGCTAGAATCAACTCCTGCTACTGGAATGAATTGCCACTGCCAGGGTGAAGAAGTGAGGCTGGGGAGGCGCTGAGAACTGGGAGGCAAGCAGAAAGCAAACAGGAAAAAGCAGCCTCCTTCCTTCTCCAGCCTTGCCGTCTCCATCTAGCGCACTCCTGGTGTGTTTCCCGCCACCTGCAGGGCCTAATAGGGAGCAGCAAGCCATAGGGTCCCAGCCCAGAACCACCAGGCAGAGCACCAAAAGTTGAGTTTCTAGCTTAGTAACTAGCACAGTGGCCATTCCCAGAGTAAACCCCAGTGGACGCCAGGAAAGAGGACAGACATCCTAGAAGCTAAAGATTTCCTAAAACATTCGCAGGTCATCAGTCACCTTTCAGGCTTATTTTCATCGTTACCAGTGAGTTCTGTTTGCTGTCTTTGTGACCTAATTCACATTTTCTTTACTGTCTTAGGATTTTACTTTTCATCTGACATCCCCCACCCTGGGTCTATTATCCTATAGACCGTGGAACTTTAGGGAGAAGGTGTGAGTGGGCCCAGGCCCCTCAGAAGGTGGGCCTACAGCCTCGTGCCCATCTTCTCAGTCATCTTGCATCATCTGAAGCATTTATGTCACTGATAAAAAAATCATGCTTCCTTTAGTCCCTTCACTAATGTCCCTTTGCTCAGGGCCCTGATCTTTGTAGGCATTTATACTCGTTTATAGAATTGGAATCAGGAGTCCCGATCACGTGAATTGTAAGCATTTGATTTTGTACTGCTGGTATTTTTCTCCAATGGATTTCTACGTGTAAGCCTTACCTTACCCACTAGATGACAGTCTTCTCGAGGGCAGATCTGTGTGTTAGGTGCGCCTGGATTTGGAGTCCACAGAATTAAGTGCACATCCCAGCTCTGACACTTATTAAGTAATTTAAGCAAGTTATTTAATCTCTCTCAACCTTTGTTGCTTCTTCTGCAAAATAGGTGATAGTATCTATTCTTACTGGGTTGTGATGGTGAAATGAAGTGGTATCACAACATAGAATCTGGTATTTAATAGATGTTTAATAACTTACTTCCTTTCTCCTCCCTTTATCTTATATAACTATTTTAACATATCTCATTATGCTAGGAATGCAGTAACACTGGTGACCTGACTTAACCGAAATAGAGAAGTTGTGGAATCCTTTTAGGAGAGAATCTGAAATATCTTTATACAATTTCCCTCCTTTCCAGGCATCTAGAACATTGAGTATCCCAATAACAATTAAAAATATTTATAATGGCTGGAAGTTATTTCTAGAGAGGAAGGTCGTCTTCAGTGTGTGTGGATGTGAGCGGCCGGATACAGTGTCAGAACAATAGCTATTCATTGTGTCGGTTTCAAAGCTGGCACCGGCAAGCTAGTATTCTAGTGTTATTCCCACACAAATAAATCTCAAGCAAAATTTCCATGACCCAATGCATTGGTGTAAACAGCTCATTGCAAGAGCTTTTTACGTCTATCCCCATGTCACTCATTTAAACATTCAGTGCTTCTCAGAGAGTCTTGTAAGCACAGCTTACAAATTAATGACTTTTTTTGTTTAAACAAATGTTCATCAACCCCTACCCTCAGGATTGTGTTTTGTTGCTGAGTACACATGGTAAACAGCTTGGTTCCTTCCACCAGAGCTGTCAATGGGAGATTCAGCCATCAGATAACCCAGGCTGAAGGAAAAGTCCTTTAAAGGTGCTGAAGCGATAACAGGCTGACCGAGGCCTGCAGGCGGCCAGAGGTCCTGACTCCTAGGCCAAAGAATAATGACAGGCTTTTTATTTTTAAGTAGTGGTTAGTATTTGATAGCACTTAATATTTGCAGTGACCTTTACAGCTATTGTTATTAGTTATTCCTCCCATTGGCTCTGAACTAAATGACAAAATTATTTTTACTCAAGTCCGCCAACCCCCTCTCCTTCCACTCTAGTCACAAGATCTGTGTGGTTCTCAGCACGTTGTGCAGACCTTCGTTTAGGTGTCAGCTCCATTTCCTCATGAACAACGATCTCAGTGATAAAGAACATTTTGAAACAACCTAAAATGCCGTGCATTTTAATATACTCGTGTAAGTCGGATCATGTCACTTCTCTGCTTTCAACCCCACAGCGGTTCCTCAGCTCACTTGGTATCGAAGCCGACGTTTTGACAATGGCCTGGAAGACCTGCCACCCCTCCGCCACTGACTGGGCCTCACCTCTTCCCCTTCACCCTCTCCCTAACCTGCTCCAGTCATGGGGGTCTCTTTGCAGTTCCTCCAACCAGGCAGGCTCTTGTCCTGGGCTTTTGCATTGGTTGTATCCTCTGCCTCAAATGTTTCTCCTTCAGATACCTACATGATTGACTGTCTCACCTCCTTCAAGTCTCTGCTTAGATGTCAAAGAGGTCTCCCCTGCCAGCCTAATTTAAAACTGCAACTATGATCAAGTACTTAAAGCCTTTTAATATACTATATAATTTACTCAGCTATAATGTTTACTATTTTCTCTACCCCCATAAGACTGTAAAATCCACGCAGGCAGGGATCTTTGTCTATTTAGTTCACTGCTATGTACCAAGCACCTAGAACAATGCACATAGAAGGCATGTAATAAATACTTGGTGAATGAACAAATACTACTCCTCTGAAGACCATTGTAATGCAATTTGACCTACAGACTTAGAATGCGTCTCAACATGTGGCTTATCTTTATATTCCTTAGCAATAGTTCCTATGCTTATTTTCCACTCATAACAAACAATTCATTTTGATAGCAATTCTGTAGAGATAAATGAAACACACAGATTCTTAAGGTTGCAAGGAAGTGTAAAATCTCAGTGTTGCAACAAGGAAAGGAGTTTATGGGTATTCTAGCCCAAACACTCATCTATTCTAATCCCATCAGCTCTTGTGCCATGCTGTATTACACTCTCTTTCCATGTTTATAAGGGGATAGAAGGATATAGGGGTTAAAAGGATAGGCTCTGCGATTGGGAAGCCCTATCGTCTAATTCTTGTTCCATCAATGTCTACTGCGTGAACAAGGTATTTTAGCCTCTCCCCCCCCTCAGTCTCCTCATCTGTAAAATGGTGATAAAAAGTAGTCTCCAGGGGCTTCCCTGGTGGCGCAGTGGTTGAGAGTCCGCCTGCCGATGCAGGGGACACGGGTTCGTGCCCCGCTCCGGGAAGATCCCACATGCCGTGGAGCGGCTGGGCCCATGAGACATGGCCGCTGGGCCTGCACATCTGGAGCCTGTGCTCCGCAGCGGGAGAGGCCACAACAGTGAGAGGCCTGCGTACCGCAAAAAAAAAAAAAAAAAAGTAGTCTCCATCTCATGGAGTTTTATGAGGATTAATGAGCTAAGGCATAGAAAGATATTGGCTTATAATAAGTGTTAAATAAATAGTAGCTACTATTACTAATTCTGATTTTTTTAAAGATTTATTTTATTATTTATTTATTTATTTAATTTATTTTTGGCTGCGTTGGGTCTTAGTTGCGGCACACAGGATCTTCGTTGAGGCCTGAGGGATCTTTCGTTGCAGTGCGTGGACTCTTCGTTGCAGCACGCGGGCTTCTCTCTAGTTGTGGCTTACAGGCTCCAGGGTGTGTGGGCTCTGTAGTTGTGCTGTGCAAGTTCCAGAGCAGTGGGCTCTGTAGTTTGTGGCACACGGGCTTTCTAGTTGAGGCGCGTGAGCTCGGTAGTTCTGGTGCACGGGCTTAGTTGCCCTGGGATCTTAGTTCCCTGACCAGGGATCGAACCCGCGTCCCCTGCATTGTAAGGTGGATTCTTTACCACTGGACCACCAGGGAAATCCCAATTCTGATTTTTAGAAAGTTCTTAATGTTGAGCTTAATCAAGTCTTATTGAATAAATACAACTGATTTAACCTATTTTACCAGCTTGGCATGGGGATTAAATATAATAGATATATCTTTTTCCCCCTGTTAGTTGCCGGAATATCTTCCTGCTCACACCAGTAGGAAGTCCAAAATATCTCTCTTAACCCCTGCACTTCCTACCTCTTCTAAACATATAAGAACACCAAGAACACTCTTCATTCATTCCACAAGGGTCCCGGTTCCAAATGCAGGCAGAGAAAAACCTGGGGAGTCTGCATGGTCTGTTGGTGTTGCTGCCTCTCACCAGGTGGTGACAATGAACTCTGGCTATGCACGGTCCAGCACCACTGCCCACTGCTGCGGGCATTCTCTTCTCACCCTAGAGCCTTTGTGTGGTATGTGTGCTTGGGCTCCAAGGTGGCAGCTCTTTTAGTTCATAGTCTCAGTCATTGTTCTCAGGTCGCTCCCACATCAGAAGGGTGTCTAGTTGCAGCCACGGGCTGTGTTGGAACAAGCCCCCCACACCCCTGCAGGAGGTACCCTGCAGCCCTGCTGGTAAGCCAAGACCATCAGACTAGACTGCTCCTTTTCTCATGGTGCGTTTCCCTTTGAGATCTTTGGTTCCTTTCCTCTCAAAGGATTTCTTACGGGGTCTATCCTAACCCATGAGGGAGATTCTAATAACATCTCCTCCCAGGAGGCTCCTGACCTTTGTGCAGTTGCTCCACCTCTCAGAGATCAGCTCTGCATAGCAAGGGGTGTTGCTCGAAGGGGCAGGCTTTGTCAGGCCACAGGTAGCTTTACTAGACTCTCCCTCCAGGCCAGTGGGGCACGGCATCTTACAGCATTGAAAATAAGAGTGACCACTTAATGACTCTTTACCTGAACCAGGAGAATCTGTATTTACTTTGGCAGAAAGTAACTGACATTACCTAGCTAACTAATTTCAGGCTGTGCCTTACCAAACGCCCTGTTACACTTATGTTCACTGGGTCTGGTTCTACTTCTTTAAGTCAGTACAAGCCTCCCCCTCCTTCCCTTTGACAGACTTCACCCCCTAGAAAGTAACTAGGATTCTTCTCCACTGGTTCCCCAACTTACAGGGTGATTTTAGGCATAGTTTCTTAACAATAATATCTGATCTTTATTGAGCTTACTAAATGCTAAGCACTGTGCTAAGTACTCTGATGTATTAACTAATTTAGTCTTTGAACAATCCCTTGAAGTAGGTGTCATACCCCTCTTCTGTAGATGAGGAAATTGAGGCTTAGGAAGACTGAGTAGCATGCCCAAGGTCACACAGCTGCTAGAATTTGAACCCAGGCTGTCTGGCTCCAGAGTCCACAGTGATGCAATGCTGCTTCCCTAATTCAACTTCACAGAACCGTGGTTCTACAAAACAGAGATAATGCTCATCTTGGAATATCATGGTAAGGATCAGATGTGATAAAGTATGAAAAAGGGATTAGTGCAGTGGTTCCATTAGTGCTCAAAAGATGTTCATTTGCCACCTTTTCCCTCCAGTCAAATTGAGCATCTCATATCTTAACTACTTCACATTTTTAAAGTGCCTGACACAGAATGGGTGCTCAGTGGGCGGTAACCCCTCCTGCCATTACAGTCTGTGGTTTGAAGCCCCCTCCCTATCCTGAGTGCTCCTCTAGCTCATTTAGATCTTAGACTGTGGCACCCAGAACTACACATGATACACCAGGTGGGCTTGGATAAAGCAGAGTGCAAGGGACAGTCTGCTCCCACGGAGAGCGAGGTCCCTATCAGGCGGTCCCTAAATTATGTCATATTACCTGCAGTTATTCCTTTTTTTAATTCGTCATTTACACTGTCAACAAGTATTGGAATTGCTGTCAGTCAGATCCTGGACATCTCTTTACTTAGGCTGTAACGGATCCACACCTCACTTGGCCTGTCCCTGGGTAATTGATTTTTTCTTTTCCAAAAATGTCCTCTTTTTCTTTCTGATTTCTTAAATACTACATGTTTGTTGGAAAAATGCAGAAAACCACAAAGAAGAAAATTAAAGTCACCATGAATAGCACGATCCAGAGATAACCACTATTCATTCTTGCATATACATCTTCCCAGCATATGTATATGTGTGTATTTCTTTTTTACAAAATTAGGGTCATACTATTCAAAATATATTTTCAGTCTGCCACTTCTCACCATTTCCTCCCAACTAAGCCACCATCGTCTTTTTCTTAAAATACCACAAAACTGAGGACTTCCCTGATGACGCAGCGGTTAAGAATCCACCTGCCAATGCAGGGGACACAGGTTCGATCCCTGGTCTGGGAAGATCCCACATGACATGGGTCATCTAAGCCCGTGCGCCACAACTACTGAGCCCGCGTGCCACAACTACTGAAGCCCGCGCGCACCTAGAGCCCGTGCTCTGCAACAAGAGAAGCCACGGCAATGAGAAGCCTGCGCACTGCAACTTAGAGCAGCCCCCGCTCGCTGCAACTAGAGAAAGCCCGCGCACAACAAAGACCCAACACAGTCAAAAATAAAAAATTAAATTAAAAAATTACCACTAAACTATTAAATTATTATTGCCCAAAATAGGTTCCCCTACTTCCTTTCCTACCCCCCTACAGTCTGTTCTCCAAAAAGTAGCCAATGTGACCCCTTAAAATCTTAATCTCTCCTGCTCACAATCTCCAGTGGCTTCCCATGTCACATAAAATAAGAGCTTCCCTTGGCTGGAAGGACCCTGCATGGCGAGGCCTCTCCAACCCCATTTCCTTCTCCTCTCCGCATTGCACACTGTGCTCCAGCCTCATGTGCTTCCTTCCAATCCAAGCCCTTTCCTGCTTTAGGGCCTTTGCTCTTCCCAGGGCTGCATGGCTCCAGCCTCTCATTTCAGTACCTGATTAGTACCATCCCTCAGAGACCACCTTCCCCAAAAAGTACCTCGGCCTCCATCACCTCATCTCCCTAACCCTGATTCATTTTCTTCATTGCCTTAATTATTATTCTTCATGACGTTCATGGCCATGATATTCCGTCATACATATGTACTATCAATTCCCTATTGGTAGACTTTTAGGCTGTTTTCCTTATTTGGCATTAACATTTATTATTAATATTTTCTCTTCATAGCTTTCATTTTATAAGACTCCACCATTTCAGCCAGACAAGATAGTTGGGCTCTTGATAACTTCTCTAATCAGGTACTCTTCTAAATGCTTTAATACATACTAATTTAATCTACCTCATCTAGTGAGGTTGATACAGTTATTCCCCCCATTTTCCAGAGGGGAAAATTGAGTCAGAGAGTATAAGTAACTCTGTTAACATCACACAGCTAACAAGGGGTGGAACTAGGATCCAAACACAGGCTCTTTGCTTCCTCAGCTGCCGTCTCAACCCCTCTTCCACCCCACCACTGCCTCCTGGTCTTTCTCCCAGCAGATGTCAGCAAACTTCCTTTGTTCTGCAAGCCACGACCCCTGTCTGTATAGAGAGGCACTGAAGACCAAGTTCTGTGACATTAAAATCCCTCTACAGATGGATGCTAACCTGTTCTCCAGTCCTCTTTGAGGATTATAGTTGAGCCACTCTGAGTTCTTACTTGTACTGTCACAGAGTCTGTACTTTTCTGCCTGGCTCACAAAGAGATTGTGAAGCCTTGTTTGTTACCATTTCCTAAGTGGATAATGTCTGTGGCACAGAGTTACCATTTGAGGAACCCTGTGAGAGGGATGAGGTTGGTGTGACCAGCATTCATCTTCCTGGGTCAACACAAGGCATCGAATCTGTGCTAGAATTTTGCTAACAGTCTCTGGTACTTATATTGAAACATTTGCCCCTCTGCAAGTTTCTGGAAGTTCTTCCATGCTTCATAAACTCATATATTATCATAGTGCCATTTTTCAGATATTATAATCATGAACTCGTGTTCTTTGAGCATCCTGGGGCTGTACATCTTGCCATCCCTGTTGCAGTACATATTTGGGAGCACTTAGAGATGCTGCCGAGTCAGAATTCATCGGAGCCTGGAGACTTAAATACGGTGGCAGGTACTCTCCTCCTATCTCCTCACTATCTCAGACTTTAATTTCCCCTTGGCCATGTTTCTGTTCTTCATTCTGACTCACAGATCATTCTTCTTGATAGAGAAGGTGGAAACAAACTAGGAACTGAGTAATTCTGTATTCACTATATTATGTCTAAGTTAATGGTGTCATCTGCCCCAAGCAGTAGGCGAGCCCTTCTCTTGTTCTTTTTCTTGTTCTAAAGCGTTGCTGTTCCGTGTGCATTAATCCCAAACCCAGCCTTCCACTTCCCTGACTTGATTCTTTCATTTCATGCCATTCCTTTGTGTCTGCTCTTGGCTGCAAATTCCTCCTTCCTGCCTTTGTAAGTGTCCTTGTAAATACAAACTGATTGGAGACATAGTGATTTCTTTGGATAACTCCCTCTCTTCTTCCTCTCCAGAATTAGGTATGAATAGATAATCAGAATTATATTATGTGGAGCCTTCAATCTTTTCAGAATCAAGCTCTATATGATTAGAGTCTCTGACCATGGGATCAAAAAGCATCTAGCCTAGTGCCTTACACATAGGAGGCCTGCAAGAGTGGTAACAGCACAGTAATGGCCACCCTTTGAGTGTTTACCATGATTCAGGCACTGTGCTTTACATATCTTATCTCATTTAATTCCCATAATTGACATATGAGGTAGGTCTTGTTATTCATGATTATAGTGAGGAACCTGAGCTACGGGGAGGTGACATTTGCACAGCTGTGGGGGCAGAGCTGTGAGCCTGACTCAGGTATGTACAGATTCCTGAGTGTGTACTTTAACCTCCACATTATGCTGCCCTCTGGCTTTGTTAAGTCCATAGAACCACACCTTCTTTTCGCCGGACTTGTGGAGTTCTGCTTTCCTACAGTCACAGGAACATTAGCTGCTCATATTCCCTTCTTCGGCTCTTACAAATCATGTGATGGCAAGGCCCCTTTCTCTCCAAGTGCCAGTCAGCTCCATTCTGTCATCCATTTAGTTCTCCCTCATTGGCCAAAAATAGGTCCAAGCAGCAGCTCTCGTCACCGTATCTTTGTCTTTCTATGATGTGAGCTTGTCAGCAGAGCAAGGCTTGAGTGAATTAAATGCTCTGCTTCTGGCAGAGTGGGGCTCCTAACAGACTTCTGGATGGCTCTTCCATCATTCCTCAGCCTGCAGGGAACAGGCCCTGATGAGGGAATGACAGGTGTGCCTGGCCAGGTGGGCCTGAGGGGAACCGACCCTGCATCTTGCTGCCTCCTCACTGAACTTTTCATGCTCTGGGAATATTACATCAGTTTGAAGGGTTTTCTTCAACTATGATTTACATGCCACCTACTCTCAAAAAGAATGTGTGAAGTGGTTTACAATAAAACATGTCACAAATAGAGTTAAAACACCTTTTTAAAAGTAGAGGCAGTCAGAGAGAGGTCAGAAATCACTCGGTTTGAATCCCTGACAAGAAGTTTTATGGCACATGAATATATTTGATTAATTCCCGATACAACTGTCTAGGTGTGTGGGGATGGGGAAGGAACTCTGCAGATGGGGAAAACCTAGGACCTCAAGGGCCTGTTCTATACACACAGTCAAAATCAAACGGCATCATGCCTAGTGATGTCCATGGAAATACTCATTAATACCACCTCGTCTCAGGAAGCCTCAGGGGAAGGCAGCAGGGGGGCAATTGCATGGGTTAATCCTAAATTTAGAGTAGCTAATCTGCCCAAGGGTCATAGCCAAGATAATTCATCATTGTCGTTGACCAAGGACCACAATAAATTTGTCTTTAAATTTTAATACCTAATTCACATATTACACGGATAGAAATCACACTATCTGTTTATCTCTCTGTTATTATCTTTAAGCAGAGAATTGGTATGAATCATAAAGGAACCTTTTAAAATTACCACAGTTCTTCAAGGGAAGCTCATGCTATGGCTTATCTGCTGAACAAGATTTCCAGTAGAGAATGGATGAGAGAGGAATGAATGAATGAATGAATGAGTGCCCACATGGACCCACAACACCATGAATCAGTCTCATACTGGCTGTGCCACAAAGAGTTCATTCATTAAGGCTGGGCGTGTCCCCTGGCAGCTCTTCCCACTGTGACAGAGGCTGGCACAAGGGGAGTTGTGAATCAGACTGGCGGGCAGCACTGTGACGCAGGACATTGTAGGACAGGGCAAGGAGCTCAGGTACCTTGCTGACCCCCTCCAGACACACACCTTCAACCACCTTGATAGTTTTGCCGTGATCAAGTTCATTCTACAGCCAGGTGGAAACATAGAGAAGGATCACTGGCAGTGGAGGGTGAATTCATGAATTTCTGTGCCATCAGGGGTGTGACAGCACTCAAAGCTACCAAATGAACCTGAGACCCCTGGTGGGCCTTTTCCTGGTCCCCTACAATTCTATAGGGGCATTTCTGTAGTTCACTAGCTGGAATCAGTATGCTAAGACCACCTAGAAACTGAGTGCTGGCCAGGTTTGGTTAAAAACCAAAACAGGCTGAACAATGAAATATCAGGCCACAGATCTAACTAAAACTATTATTTTAGTTCTTTCTGTTTCCCTAACGTGAAGATTCTAAGTATAGAGTTATTTATGGGAGAGGTAGTGGTTATTTGTTGTAAGCAAATACTGATATTCTCCTGGGTACAGGAAGTCATTACAAATGGGGATAATTAGACAGGGGAGAGGACATTGATAAGTCTGGGTGTGGCTATTTTTTTGTCAGCTTGATGGAATTTGGTGAGTAATAATTTTTAAAAGTATCTTGTAAGTTTGGATGAAAATATATAATGTAAAAACCTTTAGAGTATTATAGCAAAACCAATCTTCACAAGTGATTGTGTAAATTTACTTGACTTACCTAGTGTTCGTTGACTACCTAGTTGTTCATCCATCCATCCATCTATTCATCCACCCGTCCTTCCACCATTCACTCATTCAACACTTACAATGGGCTGATTTGTGTCCCCCCAAAATTTATATGTTGAAGTCCTAACTTCCAATATCTCAGAATGTGACTGTATTTGGAGATACGGTCTTTAAAGAGCTAATTAATTTAAAATGAGATTATTAGGGTGGGCCCTAATCCAATATGACCTGTGTCCTTTGAAAAAGAAGAAATTTAGACAGAAATGTACAAAGGGAAGATCATGTGAAGACACAAGGAGAAGGTGGTCACCTGCAGGCAGAGGAGAGAGGCCTCAGAAGAAACCAACCATGCTGACACCTTGATCTCAGATTTCTAACCTCCAAAATTGTGAGAAAATACATTTCTGTTGTTTAAATCACATATTTCTGTTGTTTCAGTACTACTTTGTGGCAGTTGGTTATGGTAACCCTAGCAAACTACTACGAGCATCTATAATATACCAGGGCCCTGTGCTACACATGAATAAGATACCTTTTCTGCCTTCAAAGAGCTCCCAGCCTGCTAGGTGCAAAACACTGCTAACTGTTAGGGAAACTATAAGGCTACAGTGATGAATCAGATACTTAGTTTTGTGAGATGTTAACATTCTATAAACCAAAGCTCTTGCTCCCATCAGTCTGACTATTGGGGCTACTAATTGGCATGCGCCTTCATTTTATTTTGAATTCTGACAAAAAAATTTCCAGGGTGAGGGGTCAGCTGGGAGTTAAGTGAAATTTATATCAGCCACAGGAACTAAATACCTGCAAAGGTATGGAAGGTTGTTTTTTTTTTTTTACATTCACGTGGGATCATTTAGGTATAAAACAATCTTCAGACCATTTCTGCTGCTTTAAACATGTCAGAAAGCTCATTTTCACAGTAAAATCCTATCTTCCTGGCAGATCTATTTACTCCCAGCTCCCAGGGCTTTAGCTGATCTCCAGAGTAAGCAGAGGCTACAACAGTGACAGCTGGCACCCTGGTTCACTCAGATTCTGTTTGTGCAGTTACTGTTTACATGGAGCCTCTAACGTAGGGAACAAATCATGACTCAGACCAACGTGGCGGACACGGAGCAGGATTTGGAATAGAACACAGTCACACATTTTAACAAGCAGCATGAACAAAACTGTAGAAACATGGAGTTTTTAGAGCTTTAAGGACTTCGGATGTTGTCCAGTATAAAAAAGAAAATTCCTTGTTTTATAGTATTGGAGTGAGAGACACAGGTGAAGTGTTAAGTGACTTACCTACAGTCAAAAGACTAGCTGGTATCAGCAGTCATGACAAAGTAGTAGTTAATATGTTCTTGTAAGTATTTGTGTATGTGTGTGTGTGTGTGTGTATGTGTATAATTCAAATTTTCTTGAATAAAAGTGCTTAGGAAAAAAAAAAAAAAAAGACTACCTAGTAGCAAAAATGGGATGAAAACCCTTGTCTCTTGCTCCAAGCCCAGATGTCTTTTCTGCTACTGTACGTTCAGGTTTGGGAAATTATGCTCCACAGCTAATCACTTCACAGACACCATGTCTGTGATTCAGGTGCATTGTTGTCGAATAGCGCTAGATAGTCCTTGGTTTTGGTCTGAGCAGCTGGGAGTCCTGTTGGTGTGGGAAACCGAGTCAGGCAAGTATAGCCCTCTTTTCTATTCAAAAATAGAGCTGTTTTTTAACATAACACATGTGAAAGAAATGGGAAGAAGAAACAAATGCTTATTAGGCACCAACTATGTGGCAGGCCCCATGCCGGCGCTTCACAGCATCCTTGAGGCAGGTATGGTTATCCCCATATTAAGAGCTCACGGTACCAATGGACAGTTCCAGGATTTGTTCTGTTCCACAGCCTGCAATTCTCCCGCTATTCTACACTGCCTTGCTCGTCATGATCAATAAATGTTATAAGGCTAAACTAAGTTATATTAAGATGTAAAGACACACAAACAGAGTAATATCTGTTAACCTTCAGCTTTTCTCAATCAGTCACTGTTACTACAGCACTGGTTCAAACTCCAGGCTAAAATAGAAACACCATTGAAGCTCATTTAGAACTTCCCTTGGCCAGAAATTTGCCCAGAGTTATATAACTTTGGGGCAGCTTTGCATCAAGAGCCATTGCTGGAAGCTTTCACTTAACCCTTATAAGGGAGGAGATTCACCATCTGCATGGGGCCTCTTCTCTTGCTTAGCAGGTCTGGCTTCTTTCTCAGCAGAGATGCAGATGCCTTCTATGAAGATCATTTTTTTAATCCAGAAAAGTCCTTGGGTACCATGTCCTGCTCTCATGATCAGAAATCTGACTGCCTAGGTCTACTGTATATTATTTTTTCTTTCATAGACACATGGGAGAAAGGCAACAGGGATATACAGTGAGTGTGTCAGTCTGGCTCACTTAGATTCTGTTTATGTAGTGAATGCTGACATACCAGGCACCGTGTGTTCTCCCAGTCACCATATTAAGTCTTTTCTGTAGATGGTCTCCATTAAGACTCAGAAAATGTTATGTTGCACTGACCTATTTTGCAGAGGTGTAAACTCACTTAGGAAGATCAAACACCCAGCCAGGTTCACACTGCCATCAAGAAGCAGAGCTGAGCTTCGAAACCAGACTGTCTGTGAAAAGCCCTGAACTTCCTTTTTATTTATTTTTTTAACATCTTTATTGGAGTATAATTGCTTTACAATGGTATATTAGTTTCTGCTTTATAACAAAGTGAATCAGCTATACATATACATATATCCCCATATCTCCTCCCTCTTGTGTCTCCTTCCCTCCCGCCCTCCCTATCCCACTCCTCTAGGTGGTCACAAAGCACTGAGCTGATCTCCCTGTGATATGCGGCTGCTTCCCTCTAGCTATCTGTTTTACATTTGGTAGTATATATAAGTCCATGCCACTCTCTCACTTTGTCCCAGCTTACCCTTCCCCCTCCCTGTGTCCTCAAGTCAGTTCTCTACGTCTGCATCTTTATTCCTGTCCTGCCCCTAGGTTCTTCAGAACCTTTTTTTTTTCTTAGATTCCATATATATGTGTTAGCATATGCTATTTATTTTTCTCTTTCTGACTCACTTCACTCTGTATGGCAGTCTCTAGGTCCATCCACCTCACTACAAATAACTCAATTTTGTTTCTTTTTACGGGTGAGTAATATTCCATTGTATATATGTGCCACATCTTCTTTATCCATTCATCTGTCCATGGACACTTAGATTGCTTCCATATCCTGGCTACTGTAAATAGAGCTGCAATGAACATTGTGGTACATGACTCTTTTTGAATTATGGTTTTCTCAGGGTATATGCATAGTAGTGGGATTGCTGGGTCATATGGTAGTTCTATTTTTAGTTTTTTAAGGAACCTCCATACTGTTCTCCATAGTGGCCGTATCAATTTACATTCCCACCAACAGTGCAAGAGGATTCCCTTTTCTCCACACCCTCTCCAGCATTTTTTGTTTGTAAATTTTTTGATGATGGCCATTCTGACTTGTGTGAGGTGATATCTCATTGTAGTTTTGATTTGCATTTCTCTAATGAATAGTGATGTTGAGTATCCTTTCATGTGTTTGTTGACAATCAGTATATCTTTTTTGGAGAAATGTCTATTTAGGTCTTCTGCCTATTTTTGGATTGGGTTGTTCGGTTTTTTGATATTGAGCTGCATGAGCTGCTTGTAAACTTTGGAGATTACTCCTTTGTCAGTTACTTCATTTGCAAATATTTTCTCCCATTCTGAGGGTTGTCTTTTTGTCGTGTTTATGGTTTCCTTTGCTGTGCAAAAGCTTTTAAGTTTCATTAGGTCCCATTTGTTTATTTTTGTTTTTATTTCCATTTCTCTAGGAGGTGGGTCAAAAGGATCTGGCTGTGATTTATGTCATAGAGTGTTCTGCCTGTGTTTTCCTCTAAGAGTTTGATAGTGTCTGGCCTTACGTTTAGGTCTTTGATCCATTGTGAGTTTATTTTTGTGTATGGTGTTAGGGAGTGTTCTAATTTCATTGTTTTACATTTAGCTGTCCAGTTTTCCCAGCACCACTTATCAAAGAGGCTGTCTTTTCTCCATTGTATATTCTTGCCTCCTTTATCAAAGATAAGGTGACCATATGTATGTGGGTTTATCTCTGGGCTTTCTATCCTGTTCCATTGATCTATATTTCTGATTTTGTGCCAGTACCATACTGTCTTGATTACTGTAGCTTTGTAGTATAGTCTGAAGTCAGGGAGCCTGATTCCTCCATCTCCATTTTTCTTTCTCAAGATTGCTTTGGCTATTCGGGGTCTTTTGTGTTTCCATACAAATTGTGAAATTTTTTGTTCTAGTTCTGTGAAAATGCCATTGGTAGTTTGATAGGGATTGCATTGAATCTGAGATTGCTTTGGGTAGTATAGACATTTTCACAATGCTGATTCTTCCAATCCAAGAACATGGTATACCTCTCAATCTGTTTCTATCATCTTTCATTTCTTTCACCAGTGTCTTGTAGTTTTCTGCATACAGGTCTTTTGTCTCCTTAGGTAGGTTTATTCCTAGGTATTTTACTCTTTTTTTTCAGTGGTAAGTGGGAGTGTTTCCTTAATTTCTATTTCAGATTTTTCATCATTAATGTATAGGAATGCCAGAGATTTCTGTGCATTAAATTTGTATCCTGCTACTTTAACAAATTCATTGATTAGCTCTAATAGTTTTCTGGTAGCATCTTTAGGATTCCCTATGTATAGTATCATGTCATCTGGAATCAGTGACAGCTTTACTTCTTCTTTTCCAATTTGGATTCCTTTTATTTCTTTTTCTTCTCTGATTGCTGTGGCTAAAACTTCCAAAACTATGTTGAATAATAGTGGTGAGAGTGGACAACCTTATCTTGTTCCTGATCTTAGTGGAAATGGTTTCAGTTTTTCACCATTGAGAACGATGTTGTCTGTGCGTTTGTCATATATGGCCTTTATTATGTTGAGGTAAGTTCCCTCTGTGCCTACTTTCTGGAGGGTTTTTATCATAAATGGGTGTTGAATTTTGTCAAAAGCTTTTTCTGCATCTATTGAAATGATCATATGGTTTTTCTCCTTCAATTTGTTAATATGGTTTATCACACTGATTGATTTGCATTTATTGAAGAATTCTTGCATTCCTGCAAAGCCCTGAACTTTCAAACCACTGTGCATGCTGCCTCCTGACTCTCTGTTTCTTTGCACATTTCTCTAGCCAGGAGATTTTCTCCCCCTGACCATTTATTTTCCATATTTCTTGCTCTTGGAACAGATAATTTTCAAGGTCCCTTTGAGTGTTGAAATTCCATGACTGATTAAAGTTATAATTTATGTAGTTTGATTCATTTGCACTAATGCCTGGGTTCATTTATTACATTAATTCCTCTACTAAAGGTTCCAACAGCTTTTCAGTTTACTTACAGATCTTCTGATGCTATAGAACTCATGCTGCTTTTCCCAGAATAACTTTTAAAACCTGAATTTTAAAAATGTAAGATTTAAAAACATATCCAAAAGGATTTTATCATGCACGCAACACATCGATTTTCCATATGGACCAAAATAGTCATTTTAAGCCCGTTCTCTTGGTTGTCTTTCCCTAGTCTCACAGATGCAGTGCTAATTGCTTGCAGCTTCGGGCTCTTTTTAACATGAGGTAACAATTTGAGCGTCTTGGGCTTGAGTGCTGCATTTGTTAGACATGCCAGGCCTGGAATTGGCCTTGGCTCGTCAGGCTGCTGAATCTGCACAGAGGTCAACTCCTCTGAACTTCAAGAAGCTTCCTGGAGAACCTCCTGTTGTGCTCCTCTCAGACATGGTATGAGAGCCAGTGGTGTCACTGGTTCTGCAGATAGGGCATCTCTTATTCGGACCTGGCAGCTTTTGGTGATGGCCCTTTTAGACCAGCTCCAGCATCTAAGTCCTTCTAGTCAAGCTGTGCTTGTAGAGAATGTTTCTGGAAGGGGACGTTTATTCACAGACCTACTGGCTGGACTTGCTCCAGCGTCTGAGTGGCTCTTTGCAGCCAAAGGCACACCCCACTTGGGACACATGTAAGATTCATTCTGACTGGATTGAGAAAGCAAGGAAGAAGAAAAAGAAAGGAAATGACAGGATTCTACAGTCACATCTGTAATTAGGGAGCATCAGGGCATAACTTGGGAGAATTTCTAGATCTTGTTTTGTTTGTATCTTATCTGTAGTTCTGGTCATTGGAGTCAGACAAGCCTGGCTCCAACCAAGCTCTGCTATTGATGGCTGTGCAGTAATGAAGACATCATTTGACCCCCAAGCCTCAGTTTCCTCATCTGTAAATTGGGATGATCGTACCTCCCCCATGTGTATGTTTTGAGGACAACATGTAATGATGCTGCTAAAGCTCCCAGGCACCCTGTGCTCCACTGTGCAGCCAGTGCACAGGCAGCAACTACATGACGCTGTTTTTACTCCCCTCCTCCCCTCCCCTACACAGGACACATGCTAGAAAAATAAAGTTCATGCAAACTAGCATTTTAGGAGCACTTACACAGGTGTGTGCCATGCAGTGCATGTGTGCTTGATGAGGTTTCCGTAAATCTAACTTTAAAATCATATTTTAGATATACCTAGGGAGTTACAGAAAGGTACCCCAGGGTAGGCTGCTTTAGAAAGACAATAATAACTTTATGAATTAATTTGGGCTTTTTACATATCGTATTTTCACCAAATTAGACAACCCCCTCCCCACCTCATAGCTCCCTAGAGGAACAAAAGCACATCCCTCCTGGGGATGCACAGTCCCTCCTTCTGGGGTTTTCTCCTAAAGATCACCCCATTCAATGAAGCTGTCAGGGGCTTGCTACTCTTCCCTTTTGATAAGGAGACGTAGACCCAGGTCCTAGGCTGGCTAAGACATGAGCAAGAATGTTGAAGTTGGAGAGTCAAGACGAGTCTGTGTCGGAGGCTTAGCAGAGGGCAAGGAAGCTGCCTGAGGCCACCTGACTCAGGATGGTCCTCGCCTTGCCCCACAGATCATATTCCTAGTAGATCCATGTGAAGATTAGAACTGTACCCGGCACAAAGTAAGTGATGCTTGTTAACCATCATTATTACTGCTACTACTATTATTACAGCGCTTGTTACGAGGCTCTCGGGTATTTGGCTTGGGTTGTCTTTCCGAAATGGTCTTCAGTCTTACAGAATCGAGAGGTGGATTTGGAACCAATAGTTTCACAGCATATGAAGGAGCAATTTGACAGCCTTGGGATTGATTCCACAAGTCATGTGAGACCCTCTGTGTCCTCCTTACTCTCCCTAAATAGCCAGGACTAGCTGAGCCCTGGCTGGGCTGTTCAGGTTTACCTGCACGATTGCCATCTCCTGAGCTGGGTGGAAGCGCCTCATTGTGTATTCATCGGATGGGCTGATGGAAATGGGATGCAGCCAGACTGCTAAGACCACACTGTCCTGCATTTAGGCCACAGAAATCTGATTCCAAGAATGTACATCTTGGTTGGCCTCGGATAGCCGGTCCCCTGCCGTCCCCGCCGGCGGGCTGCTGCCCGCGTCCCCCGGGGCGTGGCGCAGCGCACCCCGCCGCACGTTGGGACCGGGGTCCGGTGCGGAGAGCCCTTCGTCCTGGGACACGGGGTGCGGCCGGAAAGGCAGCCGCCCCCTCGCCCGTCACGCACCGCACGTTCGTGGGGAACCTGGTGCTAAACCATTCGTAGACGACCTGATTCTGGGTCAGAGTTTCGTACGTAACAGAGCAGCTCCCTCGCTGCGATCTATTGAAAGCCCTCAACACAAGGGTTTGAAAAAAGAGGAAAAATTAAAAAAAGAAAAAGAAAAAAGGAAAAACAAGAATGTACATCTTGCATTGCAATCTAGATGTCCAGAGGAAAGTTTTGGACAAAATAACCCAGACCCAGGTCTTGGTAATTTAAAGCCTGGGTGAAATGGGGCACAGAGAACCCAGAGGAGCTGGCTGGGGAGATGTGGAAGATTCGAGGTGCCAGACGGTCGGCTTCTCTCCAAATGTTTACCACCCTGGTGCCATGGGGCTGTGGGTAGCCCATGTGCTCATTCTCTCCCCTTCTCTCCCCCTCCCTCCTTCTCTCCCCCTCTCTCCTTTTCTCTCCCCTCCTCCTCAGATTTTCCATAGGTTGGAGAAACCGAGGAACCTACTGACCCAGAGGGAGGGTGATGAGACAAATGAAACAGAGGAATCAGACTGACCCTTCCTTGGCTGAGGATACCATGAAGTTTAAGGGCTGGCCCTGGACTTTGAACCCCAGCCTCACCCACCTCTGCCTGGGTGTGCCTTTCTTCTCTGGAAGCCTTGGTCCTCTGGATAGAGAATGGCATGAGGCCTAGGGCCAAATCTCCAGGAAGCAGGAAGACTGTGGCTGCCCCTGATTCAGACAGAGCCCACGAGAACAAGGGCTGCTCTTTCCTCTTGGGCTCATGCCCCACCCCCACCCTGCCCTGTGGTACCCAGGCTGCCTGTACTGCTTGGATGCCACAGACTTGCCGGGGGCCTCCTAAGAGACCTCAGAGGCTTGCAGCTGGTGGGGCCGTTAGTCAGCGTGTCTCTGAGTTCACCTCTCAGAGGAGAAAGCATATGCTGCTGGGGCCAACGGCGGTCCTCACTGATGTGTCCGCTGCCCAGGCAGTAGTTGTTCGGTCTGGCATTGCTTTCTCTTCTTCCTAAAGCAGAATATCACACGGAGTCCTGAGCCCTGAGCCCAGTCTAGCCTCTGGGACAGAAGAATTTGTGCTTTTGTAAACCCACAATACTGCAGGTACCGCACAGGGAAGTGTTTCTCCAATTCCTACCCTCCCCCAACAACTATGTATCAAACCAGAGGAACGACCTTACGGTGAAAGGAAGGTGTCTTGTGACTGTCATTGCTCCACTTCCTGGGGCCAGCAGCCTGTGAATGGATGACACCAGAGGCCAAGAGGGTGGCGAGCTGCAGACGTGGACACCAATCATGTGGGGCAGGGGGGCAGGCACACCCTCAAAGCCCCGACTTCTCTCCTGTGTCCCCCGACCCACCCCAGCACGCTGCTACCGGGCTCCCAGATGCTGGCCAACCCCCATGGCTCAGTTGCCCCCAGCCACACTTAGGACCCCTTTCCAGGGGTCCTCTTGGACCTATTCCAGGGGCACATGGCAAAGGAAGGCCTTTCATCCAGGGATCTCACACTCACCAAAGGCTTCAAATTTGGATTTAAGAAATTTTATCTTCAAAGATATGCTAATAGGACTAAAAGAAGGAAATGATCATCGGCTTTAAACTTCTGCCAGACTTTGGTACCATGCCCATGAATTTTAAAAATAAATTCTGCTATTTTATTGTGAACAGGATGATCACACTGCCTTGTGTGTGTGTTTTAAATTTTACACGTGTCACAAGCCTTCATTTATTAAATGTAAATTTCTAAAATATATCACAATTGTTGAAACCCTATTTGGACATGTCTGTTTTCACATGCCTGGAGCCTCAGAGGATGAAAGCATCCCGGGCCTCTCTTGACCATCATCCACTCTCCTCTTGGTGGACTGTGGGAAAAGCTGTTCCCCTTCCACATTGTCATTTTAACCTCAGAAAATCTAAGGTGCATCTCCCTGTTTCGTTACAGCAGCTGACCTATAATGGAAGAGGCCTTCAAGGTTTAGGCATGTACAGTTCAGCCCCTTTCTCACTCCATTTTAAACACTGTTTTCTTCCGTACAGTAAGGCTGCCTTACTCACCTGCTTACCAGCTCTGGGGGAATGGCTGGTAATCTTGAATCCCTTACCCTTAGACGACGGGGTTCAACCATGGCTGCACATTGGAATCAAGGCTGGGGGAATTCAAAAAACTGATGCCTGAGTCCCACCCCTAGAGATTCTGATTTACTTGACATTGGATGTGATCTGGGCATTGGAAATTTTAAATCCTCCCCAGGTGATTTTAATATATTGCCAAGTTTCAGAAACACTACCCTAGGACATGCAAGTATTAGCATGCATCAGAATAACGTGGAGGAAGGTTTGTTAAAAATCAGGTTGCTAGACCCCATCCCCACAGTTTCTGAATCAGTTTCTGGATTGTGCCTGATAGTTTGCATTTCTAACAAGTTCCCAGGTGAAGCGATGCTGCTAGTTCAAGGACCGCATTTTGAGAACCACTGTCCTAAAAGAAAGCAAGCCAGGGAGATGGGCTGGGAGGGAAATGTGAGTGAATGCACAAAGATCCAGCTCTTTCTTATTCTCAGACTCTGCTGTTGGCTTCAGAGGCGGGAAACCCTAAGCACCATAGCTGCTGCTGTGCAGAAAACCCATGTGGGGTTGAGCTGAGTCCAGAAAGCCAGAGTCTCGGTTGGATAAAGCATGGACCTGCAACAGAGAGTCTGGAGGTCTGGATCAGCTCTGTCCAATGAGAATACCATGCAAGCCACAAATGTGAGTCACATACATACTTTCATATTTTCTACCCACATTAAAAAATTAGATATGAATTTTAACTATGTATGTATTTAACCTAATTATTCCAAAATCTTATCATTTTGACATGTCATCAACATAATTATTAGTGAGATAATTTACATTCTTTTTTTCACCCCAAGTCTTTGGAACCAGGTATGTGTTTTACAGGAGCACATCTCAGTTCGAACTAGCCACCTTTCAGTGGCCACATGTGGACAGTGCAGGTCTGGATACACCAAGTACTGGGGCCATCAGCTTCTGAAGAAGGGCTGATGCATGGAGGTCAGCAGGCAGACCCCTCCTTCCCACCCCTCCTAGAGCCCATGGAACCTGTTCTCCGCATCTGAGAATCTTCCTGTGTTCACCATCAGTGCTTCTGCAGAGCGTGAGAGGTGAAGAGGGCCAGATCAGGTCTGCAGGGCTTGTTTCTTCATGTCTGTGTGTCTGAGGTCAGACTCTAAGAGGCTTTCACAGCCACCTCTCCCCGTTTCCAGACTTAAGCGTCGACAGATATGAGCAGAGCCCCTGGGTGTTGGTGGGAGAAGCTGAGGCTTTGGTTAGGGAGAAATGGGTGTCTGAATTAGACTGAGGAAGAGAGCGAAGGGAGAGCTGTGGTTGGCCTGAACAGCCATGAGTGTTCGTTTGAATGCTGCAAGCAGGCGTGAGCTGACAGGTCCAGTGCTGTCACTGGCCAGGGAGCCCAGAGCACTGTGGGTTTTTACAGCACCGGGTCGACAGCCATTGTGCTCTTCCCGTGGCATGCCGCCCTCTGTCCAGTGGCAGTCATTAACCATGCTAGTACTGAGTGCCTACTGCCTGTGCCAGTATACCAGGAAGCCAGTAGACTGTAGTTATTGGGATCACATGTTTTGGAGTCAGGCAGGCCTGAGTTCGAATCCCCACTTTTGCAGTATGATCTTAGGAAGTTTTAAAATCTCTAAACCATAGTTTCTTCATTTGCAAAATGGGGATAATAACACCTATACCTGAGAAATCTTGTGAGGATAAAGTGAGGTGATATGTGTAATTTCTGAGCTCAGATCCTGGCTCACAGGCACTCAGTGAACGGCGGTGGTCGGGACGAGGTGAAGTGAGCAAGGTGCACCGTAGCTCTCATCACCATCACCATTGTTGCGCTTGAGTTATTACACCATCGTCGGTGCCCCAAGAATTACCAAGCTGCACAAGGCCTGGTCCTTTCTCACCAGGGGCAGAGGGTCTGTAAGGGGAGAGAAGATGTACAGATGAGTCGAAGATGAGCTAGGTGTGATGAGTGCCTTGAGAGAGGAAGGAGGAATCACTTCCACCCAAGGGATTTAGAGACTGTGCCCTTGAAGAATGGACGAGAAGTCTACTGGCAGAGATTGAGGGGAAGGACAGTTTATGGAGAGAATGGCTTGATCAAAAGCCCCAAAGGTGAAGGACTGTGCTCAGGAAGTACTGAATGGTTGTGACACTGGTGCATGGAGACAGCTAAAAGGGGTTTGTAAGAGGCTGGTTGCAGCCCATTTGTATGGGACTTATGTGCCAGGCTAAGGAGTTTGGACTGTGTTTGGTAAAAAATAGAAAGCCATAGACAGCAGCCCAGGAGGGAATGACAAGAGTAATGATGAATACTTTTTCCTTTTGAAACAGAGGGGTTTTGAGAGTCAGAGTTTACTGACACTGCCCCATCAAAATTGAACACAAACTTTCATGCCTTGAGACACAGGTAACTTGTCAATCATGTTATCCATTACCACCCCTTCCCAATCCCAGTCCCCAAAGGAACCCTTGTCACCAATGTGGTGGGTAGCCTTCCAGACTTTCCTCTGTACAAAGACAACATATAGAGACTAAAAAGATTTTAACCAAAATTGGAGCATAGTATACTTACTGTTCTGCCATTTACTTTTTTATTGTAACTAACTCCCCATTCCCCCTCCTCCAGCCTCTAGTAACCACCACTCTTCTTCCTATTTTTACAACTTTGGCCACTCTAGTTACCTCATATAGATGGAATCATACATTATTTGTTCTTTTGTGACTGGCTTATCTCATTTAGCATAATGTCTTCAAGGTTTCTCTATGTTATACTATAGAATGTGTCAGAATTTCCTTCCTTTTTAAGGCTGAATAATATCCCATTGCATGTATATACTACTTTCTGTTTGTCCATTCATCCATTATTGAACACTTGGGTTGCTTTCACCTTCTGGCTCTTGTCTGCTATGTACTTTTAAAATAATATATTGTGGGCATGTTTCCCTGTGGGTTCCTATAGAGCCAGCTCATTCTTCATGGCTGCCTAATATTCCATTGTATGGAAGTGACTAGTCTAGAATCACACAATCAGCTAGTGGTGTAGTGGGGATTTGAAAACAGTTCTTTCTGGCTCCAAAGGCTGAGCACTTTTCACCACTCCAGGAGACATGATGGATGTGTACGTTTTGAGCCACCGCGTGGCCTGCATGGTGTTAGGCAAGTATAAAATAATGTGATACAATTTGATTGAGTTCTGAGAGGATTCTGACAAATGAAGTGATGGGAGTGGGTAGAGCCCAGATCTAGCCCTGAATTAGGAGTCTTCCCACGACAGAGTTATGGCCAATGACACTCAGATTGATTTTCCATTGCTGGAAGGAAGAGAAGGAAGTAAAAGTGATCGGAGAACATAAATAACTTTTAATAAAGCCAGGCAAGACTCTGTGTCTTCCCAAGACACAATTATGGCCAATTCTCGATCAACGCTGACTTGGGTCCCTCTCAGAGTAGCTCTGGAACAGTAACAAATAGTAGCACATTTAAGCCAGAAGGGGCCTTGGAGTTCATCTGGCCCAACGCTTTGTTCTAGGAGAGGAGAAAACTGGAGCCTGAGAGATGGGCCCCACTACATGCCTGCACCTCAAGGTTGTGGCTGCTGGCTAAGCAAAGTGGTAAGATGCTCCGGAGTGTGTCCCATCCCAATTTTATTGACTCATACTCACCCTGTTGTTGCTGGAAACTTGTGCATTGTTTTTGTTGTTCATTTCTCCCGTACACATGCAGGCTGCCAGGCTTTATTAAAAGTTACTTATGTTCTCTGATCGCTTCTACTCCCTTCTCTTCCTTCCAGCAATGGAAAATCAATCCGAGTGTCATTAAGAGGATATTCCCTGAAGAAGATTGCTGGCGACAGTGGATCTGTCACCCAACTTACTTCTTTTCACTGAGCAACTGGAATTTCTTCCACAGGGGATGAGCCCCAGTGTTATTTCACTGTCTGAATTCAGGCAGGCCTCGCGCTGACTTACCAAGTTTTCATCCCATTGTCTCACTGTCACTGGCTGATCTGATCTCTGCACTGATTAATTAGTTTCAAATCCCTTCATATTGGTCTAGTAAAATTGGCTGGTTTAATTCGTGATGGGAAATCCTGAGAATGTTTTATTTCGACTCTGATGAGGGGCACCTTTTTATAATGTCCTGTTGGAGACATCCCTTGGGAGAGAGACATTGTCCTCCATGCAGTCTCCTGAATTACACAGAGCAGACGCCGAAACGGTGGTGAGACTCTCCCTGCTGCCAGGTCTGGGTGCTTTTACAACAAGCACTTCTGCCTGTTAATGGGGCAGTTTATCGTGTCCTCTCACCACATGCAACTTGGACCACCATCTTTCCTCTAGAGGTTGTCTGAGCTGCTTCTAAGCATCAACACCTAGCCTGTCCGGGTGGGGCCTGCTTGCTGTCCACCCCTGCCGTCCGGGGCCAGAACAGAGCCACGGCCACTTCACCAGCCCCAGTGGCATGCTGCTTGATTTATAAATACCTTCTTTTTTTCTACTGGCTGTGATTCCCCCCAGGAGAGGTTGGAGTAAAAGTCCCAAAGTTGAATATTTTCTGTTCTGTCACAAAGAGAAATGGATGAGCAGATATAAGTGGCCTTAAAGGGGAGAAGAGAATTCAGCTAAGAGCCAACCCCATCCTGGATACAGGACTGACTCATGGCACTCAGCAAGATGCCTTCCGTGGTGTGGTCACTCACTGGCTGGAATTAAATTCTAACAGCTGCTTTCCCAATCAGCAGCCACGAGGATGCAAGGAGCTTGTTTATTTAACACGATCAGACCACTGTGTCCAGCTAATCTCTACTTGCCTATCTCCCCTAAGATAGCTTTCACAAAAATGTGTAAGCACATTCTAATAATCTTCTTGAAGTCCCTTAAAATCCCCCTGCGAGGCCTGCCCCAATGGCCAGGCAGTGGCTGAGTCGCCCCGTGGTGGAAGGGTTCTCGTACATCTCCGTTAGGCAAGGCAAGAGCTGCAGCCCAGCCAGAAATGAGCTTCCCCCACAGAGCAGCCTCCCTGCGAGGCAGGGCCCTGGGAGCTGCTGTGCAAGTTGCAGCATTTGGCTCATTCATTTGTCTTCATTAATGTTGCTTATAGCAAGGCCTTTGTCACATATACGATTATGGGAGATTCAATTCTCCTGAATGTGTAAACACAGAGCACCAGTGAGAGGCTCCAGGCAGGCAGCAGCCTGAAAAGGAGCTTTTCTGCTATTGGAGGGATGACATACGCTTTCGGTCCCTAGGGATGGGGGCCACACTGGAGGACTGGGTCTTAAATATCAGGGACTGGGTCTTGCTCCTCGGTCCTTGGCCCCAGGGGCCCACCTCTGCCCACCAGTCACCTCGCATGACCTCATGTCCTTATCCATTCCTCCCTCCCCTCAGCCACATTCACCAAGTCCACTCAGGTTTCCGCCTTAACATCTCTTAACTCAATCCCTTTCTCTTTCCTCCTCCAGGGTCCTGTCCTCATCTAAGGCCACCGTCGTCTCATGGCTGGATTCCTGTGACAGCCTCTTAATCATACTGCCTACCTCTAATCTTGTCCCACTCTCCTCCATTCTCACCCTGCTGCTGTCCTCATCTTTCTGAAATGCAAGTCAGTTTGGGCCACTCTGCTTCTCTGGGAGAAGGCCAAACTGCTTCACCTGGTCTGCAAGCCTCTTCAGAACAAGGCCCCTGGAACCTTCCAGGCTTCAACCCCATCCCCTTTTTGGGCTATACTTTGTTCCAAGGTTCCAAAACAATTCTACCTTGTGCATAATATCTTCGGGCTTTTACCTAAAGCAATTTTTTAGGTTTTTAAAAAAATATATTTTTATTAAGGTATAATTGACATATAACATTAGCTTCAGGTGTACAACCTAATGATTCAATATTTGTATACACTGTTAAATAATCACCACAGTAAGTCTAGTTACCATCTGTCACCATACAAAGTTACAAAAAAGTGTTTTCTTGCTGCGAGAACTTTGAAGATTTAGTCTCTTAGCAACCTTCAAATAAGCAGTACAATATTATTGACTATAATCACCATGCTGTACATTACATCAACATGACTTACTTATTTTTAGCTTTTAATTCACTTACTCTGCCATTTCTCAGATTAAGCCAGGAGAACATGGGGAGCTGGATTAAATAAAATGTCCAAATCACTGCTTTACTAAGTATCATTCTTCTCCAGGGATTGATGTTTCTGTTCTGAGCTGTCATACTCAGGCCACTTTAGGTGCAAGAAAGAGAACAATCGAGTTACCAGAGGAAAAAAGGGGGAATTTATTAAAGGATATACATGAGGGAACCCAGCGAAATCTGGCTTCGGGAAGGGTAGAAACAAGACAGCCCTATGGCCCTGCCAGTCTTTCTCTGTCTCTCTGTCTCTGTGTCTGTCTCCCTTTCTGTCTTTCTCATCAGCTTCACCTCTCTCCATTCTCTTTACTTTCTCTTGACCAGCTTACTCATCTTGTACACAACCCAAAATGTCACCCACATGCCAGGGTCTCCATGGGCTTCCAACTTTAGCACCCACCACCCACTACAACTTCCTTTTATTGGAGAGGGCACGGGCTGGCCCTGAGTCATCTCTCTGAGCCGGGCTGCAGCGGTCCTGGGTCCTGGTGAGCCTGGGGATTGGTTGTCCTTGGCTCAGAACTCTTTCCCGCAATTCTTCCCCATAGCTTTGACCCAGGGCAGGAGGTTACAAGGGTATCCTGCTTTCTCTGTCAGGGGCAGGGAGCAGAGGCAGATTATCAATGGGAGGCTGTATTAATTTATTACATTAACTGTATTACTAACAAAGTACCATAAAAAAGTAATAAAGGAGGCTGTGTTAGTAACGAAGTACCACAAACTGGGTGGCTTAAACAATAAAAATCTATTGTCTCAGTTCTGGAGGCTAGAAGTCTGAGCTCAAAGAGTTGACAGTGTTGGTTCCTTCTGTGAGGGAAGGATCTCTTCCATGCTATTCTCCTGGTTTCTGGTAGCCTTGAGCATCCCTGGCTTGTATATTGCATTCTCCCTGTGTCTTCACATCATCTGCCTTCTGTACATGTCTGTCTCTGTGTCTTAAGTCTTCCCTTTTATAAGGACACGAGTCATATTGGATTAGGGTCCACCCTAATGACCTCATCTTAATTTGACCTTCTACAAAGACCCTATGTCCAAATAAGGTCACATTCACAGGTACTGGGGGTTAGGACTTCAACATCTTTGGGGGGGGGGCATAATTCAACCCATAACAGAGGCTAAGGGCAGGGCCAAGAAATATCCCTACTGTTCCTCTCAAGGGCCCCCTCAGGAGCTCCCTGGTGAGCCCACTTTGCCAGTCTTCCAGATACAACTAGACACTGGAGTAGAGAGAGACATTAGGTGCAAATTGAGGCCCACGCTACAGACAGGAAAAGCCTTGTAAACCCCAAGTAAACACCTTCTACAGGTAAACAATGCCCCACTGAACCCTGGTCATGAATGTAGCTTTTTGGTTTTGTAAGACCTATAGGGAAAGGTTATTTATAACCTGGATAGGTTGGTAGCTCTGATGGCAGCTGCTAACCTGGTCAATAATAACTACAACAGTAATGCTAATACTGTATACCATGTGTGGTGCCTTAGAATTGTCAAAGTGTTTCCATATCCATTATTTTATTTGTTCCTCACAACAACTGTGCGAAGTAGGAAAAAGCAGATTTTCTTTTCTTTTTTTTTTTACAGCTTTATTGGAGTATAATTGCTTCACAATGGTGTGTTAGTTTCTGCTTTATAACAAAGTGAATCAGTTATACATATACATCTGTTCCCATATCTCTTCCATCTTGCATCTCCCTCCCTCCCAACATCCCTATCCCACCCCTCTAGGTGGTCACAAAGCACCTAGCTGATCTCCCTGTGCTATGCGGCTGCTTCCCACTAGCTATCTATTTTACATTTCGTAGTGTATATATGTTCATGCCACTCTCTCGCTTTGTCACAGCTTACCCTTCCCTCTCCCCATATCCTCAAGTCCATTCTCAAGTAGGTCTGTGTCTTTATTCCTTAGATTTTCTTTTGTTTCATTTTATTTTACTTTTTTATTGAGAAATAATTGACATATAACAGTATATTAGTTTCAGGTGTACAAGATGATTTGATATTTGTATATACTGTGAAATGATCACCAGCATGGGTCTGGTTAACACCCATCACCATACTTAGTTACAAAAATGTTTTTCTTGTGATGAGAACTTTTAAGATCTACTCTCTTAGCAACTTTCAAATATGCAATACAGTATTATTAACTGTGGTCTCCACGCTGTACGTCCCCATGAATTATTTATTTTATAACCATAGGTTGGTACCTTTTGACCCCTTTTACCCATTTTGCCCACCCCCAGCCTCTGTCTCTGGCAACCACCAATCTGTTCTCTGTATCTATGAGCTTCTTTTTTTCTTTTCTTTTTTTTTTTGCAGTACGCGGGCCTCTCACTGTTGTGGCCTCTCCCGTTGCGGAGCACAGGCTCCGGACGCGCGGGCTCAGCGGCCATGGCTCACGGGCCCAGCCGCTCCGTGGCATGTGGATCTTCCCGGACCGGGGCACGAACCCATGTCCCCTGCATCGGCAGGCGGACTCTCAACCACTGCACCACCAGGGAAGCCCCTTTTTTTTCTTAAAGATCATATGGTATTTATCTTTCTCTCCTGAAGTCTTTAACTTAGCATAATGCCCCCAAAGTTCATCCATGTTGTTGCAAACGGCAAGATTTTGTTCTTTTTATGGCTGAATAATATTCTGTTCTGAGTAAGTCACATTGTATTTATCCATTTGCCCACTGATGGACACTTAGGTTGTTTCCATATCTTGGCTATTGTGAATAATGCTTCAATGAACATGAGGTTGCATAAATCTTTTTGAGTTAATGTTTTCATTTTCTTCAGATAAATACCCAGGAGTGGAAGCACTGGATTTATATGGTAGTTCTATTTTTAACTTTTTGAGGAATCTCCATACTGTTTTCCATAGTGGCTGCCCCAACTTACATTCCCACCAGCAGTAAACAAGAATTCCCTTTTCTCTACATCCTTGCCAACACTTGTTACCTTTTGTCTTTTTGATGATACCCGCTCTGACCCGTGTGAGGTGATATAGCTCATTGTGGTTTTGATTTGCGTTTCCCTGATGATTAGCGATGTTGAGCGTCATTTTATGTACCAGTGCAGATTTTGGTTATATTATTTCTTTGTGCCTCAGTTTCCTCATCTGTGAAATGAAGATAGCAATAGCTGCTCGAAGGATCATTGCGAGAGTTAAATGCATTAATAAATTTGAGCACTGGTACCCTGTAAACATGATATAATGGATGATGTTTTCATCACCGTCATTCATATCACAGTCAGAGAAAGGAGACATGGAGGGTAAGAGTCTCAGCTAAGACTCTCAAACCCACTACCAAGCCAGGGCTGTCCCTCACAGCTCAGGGGCAAGAGGATCAAATGGGTACCTCTGTTAACCCAGAAAGAAGATGCCTCTCCATTCCCACCACCTCTTTCCATCATACCCTAGAGTTACTTTGCTAGAGGCTCATATAATGTCACTTCTTTTAACTGTATTTTCATTTATTTTATTTCCTGTCAGAGCTGTTTTGTTGTTACCAAAATTAAGAAAGCATAAAGAAAATATATTTTAGGTTAAAATAACATGCAACTCTTTAGTTATGCCTATAAGATCCAAAGGGCATGCAGTGCAATTCTTTGACAGAAAGAGAAAGGGGAAAGGAAAATCATACACCACATGTACACACACACACATATTAGAAGACATGTGGGATCTGGAAGATTGTACAAAATTTGTCTTTAGTTTCGGTCTAAAAACTGTCTAGCCCTTTCTATCAAGCCCTCCTCTCTCATTTCCATCCATCCACATCTCCGGGTCCCAACTGTTGGAGACTTGTTTTTCTCTCTCTCCCCTTTTTGCAGCCTCTCGGCTTCATCCTGGGATGTCTTAAGTTGGGCTCCTCAGAGGCTGCTGCTGAGATAAGGATCATGTGAAAGAGATTTATTAGGAAGCATTCCCAGGAAAAATTGGCAGGGAGGTCGATCAGGAAGGGAGGTATAGGAAAATATCAAGCGAAGTCCCACAGAGTTGCTCTTGGAGAGAGAGGAGGTCATACTTCAGAGCTGTCTTCATCAGGAAGGGATGGGCAAGGCACTGGAATATTTTCCACCTAATCAACTGTCATTGGTTGTTAAGTCCTACCCGTCCCCCTTTCCCTCCCCAGGACAGAAATTCCCCATCACTTCCAGCTGTCTGTGTGCAGTCCTGAGGGTGGGCCTTTACATGAGAAGCAGGTGCTTGCTGTTGGACATGAAGGCACAGCTGGTGTGTATGAAGATGATAGAGAGATCTGAGGGGAAAGGGGGCAGCTCCATTGGGCGGTTCCTGACTCCATCCTGTAAGAGGCTGCATGAAGTCCCTCCTGAGCCGGGCTGAGGCAGCTTTAAATCCTTGAGTGGAAAGTCTGCAGAACGATCACCTTTCTGTTGCTTGTGTGCACTGTCTCTTTGGAGAAAGCTTTGATGTTTCATGCTACACAGGGTCTGCTTTTTTATTTGTTTTACTAAACTCAGTGAAGGTAAAGAAATGCCATGAGTGAAGGTGGGAGAAAATCCCACCAGTCCGCAAACATGTTTTAGTTCCATGTTACTGATTTTTAAACGAAAATAAGAGACCCCGTGGCCCTGGGGTCTCAGCTGTCCTTGGACGTGTTCCCGATTCAATGTCAGGTGCCCCCTGTAATCGAAGACTCACTCCACATCTTTTTTTTTTCTCTTTGTCTTCCTCACTCTTCCTTTTCTGTCCAAAACTGGGCTTGGTTTCTTTATTTCCTTCTCCTTTTTTCTTCTTTGAAAGCTATGGCTTTGCTAGTAAGGGGGAGATGCTGAGAATGGTGGGTTGAACCCCCAGTCTAGATCCTTTTCGGGATCAGAGTTTTGAGGTGAGGAGAGTTGTGAGGTAACCCTCCATGGCACGGATGAAAGGAAACAGGGAGGAACGTAGAGAGCGTGCTGTCCGAACTCCACGTGTCAGAGGTAATTTCAGAAAAGGCATTCTGGGCTTCCCTGGTGGCGCAGTGGTTGAGAGTTCGCCTGCCGATGCAGGGGACACGGGTTCGTGCCCCGGTCCGTGGAAGATCCCACATGCCGCGGAGCGGCTGGGCCCATGAGCCATGGCCGCTGAGCCTGCGCGTCCGGAGCCTGTGCTCCGCAGCGGGAGAGGCCACGGCAGTGAGAGGCCCGCGTACCGCAAAAAAAAAAAAAAAAAAAAAAGGAAAAGAAAAGACATTCTCCCTAATGAGGGAAGTTGGGTTTCTGGCCTACAGGTGGAGGGTGAGGTGCTTGGCTGGGGCGGGGCGAGTGGGGGGCTGCTGGCAGCTGGCGCCTGAGGCAGGGAACTGAGCCACTCACCTCCAGTGCCTCTTGGCAGAAAGGCAAGGTACTTCCTAATGGAGACTGATGAAGCCGGAACTCTGAGAGATAATGAACTGAAACAGGATTCCTCGCTGAAATGAAAGTCAGGGCCGGCGATAATAAACGCAGCTGTCTCTCTTGAGCCTAGAAGCTGCACTCTGCGTGGAACTTTGTGAAATGAGGCCTTCCTTGTCGAACAACAGATTGTGAGGAGCGGACTCCATGTTTAAATTGCTGTTAAACTGAGCTAAGCAAAGTCAAGCCATAGCCTTCCAACTCAACAGATTAGTCCTGCAAGCAAGGTGCTTGGAAATGTCTAAGAGGCCTGAAGCCTTCTCAAGTCTCCTGGCAACCTTTGAAAGGAAACAGTTGTAAAATTCCTCCTGCCAGGTAGGAGCTTAAGCATCTCAAGGGTAACCTGCGACTCTTGTCCAAGGTTTTTCTCTGAATGGAGGGACATCCTCAAGTCGGAAATTTGTGATATTATGGGTAAACAAAAGAAGACAGAACCCTCAGGTGCAAGAACTTTGGAACTCTAGAGAGACATTTTCCCGGGCTGGGAAGTATCAACAAAATATCCCAGACTTTGGGACACAGTAAAGAAGGAACTGAAGGAATGTTTATTCCATAACAAGGTCGGATAACAAGTCTACTGCTCCTGAACTCCCAGTATGACTCCCAACATCACTAGCTTTTCTACTGTGCTGAATGGAAAGAGTTGGGTCTGGATCAGAGAGATGTGCTCCTGAGGTAGGATATTTTATTGATTTTTAAACTGATATTTATCTGTATAACACTTGATATTTGCATTGTCGTTCACTAAATTTTTAACTTCTGCCCTACATGACTGCCCATAGTATGTAGTCTGTACTTCAGGAAATTTTGTGTAGGTTGGATTTTTTAAATCCATCATAATTTTGATGGTTTAAGGCAATAATAACACCACACATCTATAAATCACTTCTACAGTTTACAGAGCATTTTAGTATATTTGGTATCAACTGCCACAACATCTTCGTGAGGAAGTGTTGTCATCTCCATCTTCCAGATGCAGGAACTAAGACTCATGAGGGTGCAGGGACACACTCAACCTTCCAGTGCTTCCTGGCTTGTGTTCAGAAGTCAGTTCTCCTTACTGCAAATCTTATATTCTTCTTTAAAATTCAGTACTCACTAATTAAATTAATTCCCTTGTAGAATAAATGCTCATTATGCCAGGTTAATTTTTCTGTTTAATATGTATAAGGTCAACAAATGTTTCTTTTTATTTATCATATTATTGTAAAGTGAGGTATACCTATAGGGGGTCAGCATTGAATGAGTATCAACTAAGACTGAAAGAAGGATTCCTTTCCCCATGTTGTGGGTAAGAGAATGAAACAACAGTAAGGTTAAGTGAATTTCCTAAAGTCTTGGTGAAATGGTAGTATCAGTACTGAGTGTTTCAGGTCTCCTGGTCAGCCCATAAAACACCCCTATATCTTCTATTCTTGCTTTGATAGACCAGTTATTTGCAATACCCATAAGAACACTTCCAGTAGAAGCATAATACGTGACCTTACACAAGACTCAAGAGCAGATCCATATGTCTGTGCTTTGAAGGTTACCCAGTTTAACAGAACAATTTTAAGAAAAAGAATACAAAATTAGTAAGGGACTCTGAAGATTAAGCTTCATGAGCTTCACAGTAAATCCACCTCTGCCAATAGCTGGTGGGAATGCTCCAGGCTCTCACCACACTCCACCTCCCAGAGTTATACTATCCCCATGAGCAGGAATGAATTGATTTTTATCTCCCTTCATTGGTGAGGACACATCCTAGAAAGATGAGGTAAAGCCCCAATTGAGGACAAAGATATTGAGAGCAGCTGGCCATTTGAAATGCATTCAGGTCTCCAAGGCCAGATAAATTACTTTCCAGGGAACCAAAACAATTGAAATATGTGATTAAGGAACAACTTTTTAACAGTTTTTGAACAAGTTACCAAGGAATGAATAGCCACAGGTCAGAGGGAGAAATTGGTACCCCCAAATTTCAGAGGTGGACTCTGCAAACTGCAGACTGGTGATCTTAACATTAGCCACTGGCAAATTTCTAGAATGGGTTATCTAACAAATAGTTTGTTAAAATGTATACAGGGGAGACATGATTACCAGGTTCTACGACGGATTTAGTAAAAAGAAATCATCACAAATCAAGTTCATTTCCACTTTTTAAACTGAAATATTAAACCCAAAGATCAGGGGAATATGTTTGGGTCTTAGAAGGCTTTTTGACAGGCTTTTTCGTGATATTTTTTCAAACAAGTTGGAGAAATGTGGATTGAACTATGAAATAGTTAAATAAATTAGTTTGGTTGACCAATAGAGTGAGATGAATTAGTGCTGAAGTGAAAGAATTGCCCATTTCTTTTCAGCTCTTGTTCAATGGGGATACAAAGATGAATAAGACAGGGCTACTGCCTTCAAGACTTCAGCAGAGGAAAATGATTTATAAGCAACTAGCTATGATCATTCTGGAGAGGGCTGTACCAAGGATATATACAGGAAATGGGATGACTGAAGTAGAATCACTGGGGTGGTGGGTGGGAGAGCTTTATGGCAGTTAGCAATGTCAACTGATACAGAGACCATCTTGCAAATTAGTGAGGATTTCAACTGGAGAGGAGATAACTTGGGGAAGGTCATTGAACTAAACGACTTTCAGGTTCTCTTCAAAGGCTAAGGTTCTGAGTTTGTTCATGATTAAATCATAACCGCTGGTCTCAGCACAGCCAAGCCTGGCCAAAGCTCTTAGCTTACGTCTCCACAGCCAGACTGTGGGGCAGGGGAAGCAGGGCTGCTGAGGTAGGTACCAGAGTCAGCTCGGAAACCACATTTATGCTAGGAGCAAAGGACAGGGAAAGAAAGCTTGTTAGCTTGTTCAGATTATTGGGATCCTCCTGAAAGGGAACATATTTGTCTATTTAAAAAATTACAAGCTAGGGCTTCCCTGGTGGCGCAGTGGTTGAGAGTCCGCCTGCCAATGCAGGGGACACGGGTTCATGCCCTGGTCCGGGAAGATCCCACATGCCGCGGAGCAGCTGAGCCCGTGAGCCATGGCCGCTGAACCTGCACGTCCAGAGCCTGTGCTCCGCAACGGGAGAGGCCACAATGGTGAGAGGCCCGCGTACCGCAAAAAAATAAATAAATAAATAAAATTATAAGCTAAAGGGTCCGGGAATTAAAGGAGGCTTGTGGTCTAGCAAACGAAAGCTGGCAATAGCAGGGGGAAACCCTCCACTCAGAGAGATTGAATTTATGCTAAAGAGTGCAGAAAACCTCCACATTCTCCTCATTTCAAAGCTTTTTCATGCCACTGAAAAGACTGATTCTGCTTTTCGAAAGAACAGTGTGGGTTATTTATTAATGTTCATAAGAAATATTTCTGTAATGCTACCTCAGGGTTTGAAACCAATCTGGCTGGATGAGCCACATCTGAAGTCTAAAAATCCTAGTAATGTCAGCCTTGTTTCCTGTGCAGAGCATGGTTTAAAATGAAATATTAAGTCATTGAGTCATCTAAGTCCCTGGAAACGATTCACATCCGACTGGGAAGAATTTATTAGAAAAACACATCCCAGTCCCCCAGCACAGGAGCCCACAGCTCACCATGCACAGTTGTCAACAGCAGAGTTCTGTTAGGTTCTCTCACTGGCAGCTGTCCTGGCCTAAATCTAAACTCTGACCAGGAATCTTCTCCACACCCCAAAGTCACCGTAACAAGATAGCCACCCCTCCTCAAAATCGTTTATAAATGTCTCTCCCTAGGGGCTCACCCTTTCTCAGATTGACACCCTCCTCTAAGGACAAAAACTGGGCATGTGGTGTGAGCAAAGCCCTTTTCACCAGGCGGTCCCTAATTACGCACGGCCTTTCTCCAGCGCATTCAGCGGCAAAGACCAGCCAGACAATGAACCCATGTTCAGGGCTCTGGATAATGCCGGGCATTTAATGCGGTTGAATATTGCAGCCAGGGCCTTCCTGTTTCCAAACCGGTCAATAGAGGTGCAGGGCCCTGAGTGTGTTTCCCAGCCTTTTGCCATCCCATGGAAAACAAAAAGGAGTTTGATGTCTGTGCCCTGAATACTTAGCACAAGATGCTGAGGTCCAGCCATCCCTCTGCACGGCAGTGGAAGGCTGTGGTGCTTGGACAGATCGGGGTAGAGCTCAGTTTGCTAGGCAGCACCACGCGCTGTACTCACAGGTCCACAGAGAGGGTGGTCTCAATGTGACTGAAAGGATCTTTGGTCACAAAATAGTATCTATTTTCCCACGTAAGTACACAAACATTATACTTCTTTCAGGAACAAAAATATTAGTTGAATTTACCCGTCCATTTTCATACCCTGGCATTCCATGTTTTATTGGTAAAAACCACCTGTGTTCTTTGAAAATTTAATGAAACAATATTAAATAAATAATCCAGAAGTAGCATAATAAAATGCCAGTACATCCAGGCTGTGACTCTGTTCTGAGAGATGGGTGATGTGTAAATCTTGCTTTCTTTCTATTCAAGGAACTACCCTGCTAGTCTGAACATGTGAAAATCTAGCTGGGATGGGCCTTAGACCTTTGGCTCTTGGTAATAGAAAGAGAATACAGATTTGTACATAGGCAGTCTCTTCATTTTATCCATAATAGCTTGGCAGTCAGATCATTCCCACATTTTGGATGAAAATGGAATGCTGTGAATAGCAATAAACTGCGTGAAACCAATGGGCTGGAGTGTTCTGTAAGAGAGAGCTCAATCCATCCCTCTCCCATCCCCCTCCCTCCCCACCTTCCATTTGTAAGAAACACTGTCCCAAACATCTCAGGCAGCTAAGAATGAAAAGCTACAGAGATGCTATAAAGTACGTATGCTTGTGCTCCTCCCCAGACCATGTCTAGCAAGTACAAAGGACTTGTGTGTTCTTGGCTAGGAATATGTAGATAGATGGATAGAATCGATAGATCAGTAGATACAGACAGATAATTACGTTATCATTTAATAACTGTTTATGGCATAGGGGCCGTTTAAGTAAATAGAGGAAAGCCAAGGTGACAATCCTAGAAATGATCAAGCTACGTTAAATCTTTCAGTTCTTTGAAAATACTCTTCTTTCATTCTCCCTAGCACCCATAACCAGCTAACTCAAGGTCTTATTTTAAGAAACACCAACGATGTGACGCATTCCATGATCTCCCAAGCCTAGGAGAAGAGTTGCCCTCGTTCTGTACCCTGTAGCATGCTATTCTCTCCCCGTCAGAGGGTCTTCACTGCCAGTCTGTGTTGTAACTGCTTGTTTAACTATGTTTCCCACTGGCCTATTAGTTCCCCATCTTTCTCACACTTTGATCTCCAGCGCAGGTCGTGACACACAGTAGGTATTCAATAGGCATTTGTTGAATGAATGATCTCACTGTAATTCAGGGTCACCCTACTTTGTAGAGCCAACAAGTATGAATTGTGCCCCTTTTATGTGTGAACTCCATGCTCTGTCCTGGTTCTCCTGAGGTCACTGAAGGATATGAGCAGTGGCCCTGCTCTCAAATCCCTTGCAGATGAGCCAGACAAATGAGACAATCAGAAGCTCATCAAGAGCCTCTTTGAGCTGCTGATTTCAGCTGAAATTCAGAGGAGCGAGAGAGCATGGGGGCCTAGGAAGTCCTGTAAGGCAAGGAGTGAAGGGGACTGCAGCTGGGCTGGAAGGAGGGGGGGACTTTGATTAGGCAGAGAGGGTGAGGCAGGCACTGCGGAAAGGAGGAGTAAGAAATGGAGGTGGGGATGAGTCTGGCATGAACAGGAAACGGGGAGGAGGCTGGCTTAGCTGGAACAGAAGGTCCAGATTCTCCACGAGCTGTAGAAGCTGGAGCTGGATTATGGAGGATTTGGAAAGCCAGGCAGGGGGGTCTGAGCTCTAGATACTGCATGACAGGATATTGATGTAAAACTTGGAGTGGGAATTTCGTGATAGAAAAAGTCGTGCAGGAAGTAAGTCTTCTGGTCATGGCAAGGAAAACCTGAAGGGGAGAGAACTGTGCTGAGAAGGCCACACTGTAGCCATTGTAATTACCCAAGAATGAGATGACATGGCCTGTGCTAGGGTGATGCAGGAATATGGGAAGAGGGGAAAAGGAAAACATTTTGGAGAAAGGAATGGCAGGCTGGCCTCAGCTAGAGGCATCTTATGCTTTTCAAAAGCCACAGGTCTGTTTCTTCTGAAGGTACAAGTGGCTGCACCCTGGGAACCAGTGGCCAGGGACTGGATGGCCGATGAGGAGGAAGGAGATGGCTTTGGGGGTCATCCTGCTGTGCTGGCGCCCCTCATGGAGGTTGCCGGCCAACCTTCCCTTCCCCAGGGCTGTGCTCCTGTGCAGCTCTTACTCACTGCCCCGGCAAGCACAGGAGGGTAACCTTCTTCTCTCGGTACCACGCTTCTGTCTTCCAGGCGGGAGTTCAAGGACAGCTACCTTGCAGAGCTTCGAGTGCCTCCAGGACAAAGAACCCAGGCTGTGCTGGAGGCTTAGCTGAGGGCAGGACTGTACCAGGGGTCGCTGGGGAAGAATTCGTTTTTAAAAATATGTCAGCCTTTGACTGCCTTCTCTAAGGCCTCAGGGTTCTGCTTTCACACTTCCCTCTAATGGCTTTTCATCGTGGTCTTGACAACCGTCACGTGAACGTATTACGTGAAAAGAAAAGGTGCCACTTTTCCGGAATGTGCTCAGGAGGAGTAGCCGTTTCCCTTGTGTCCCCACTCGCAGCGAAGCTCTTGGTCTGGAGAGAACTCAGGGCCTGGTTGCCATGATTTATCATCCTGGTGTCTTTCCCGGAGAGCCTCCCTGCTCCCCCAGTTCAGCTTTTCATCATCATTTCGGGGCTGTTTGCTCAGCCTTCACTATTGCTATTGCAATTGTGTTTTGGACCTGACCTCCTGGCAAGCCGTGGGCTTGGCTGAGGGAGCTGGCAGAGGCTGAGCCCAAGCTCCTGAGGGTGGGAGGAGACAGAGACACAGGTGTGTGTTTTCTGAGCCAAGAAGGGGATTCATTGAGCAACCAGCTTTGGTGCTCTTCTGGAGCATTCTCCGGTGACCAGGGTCCTCTGTGGTGTGGCTCCCTGCTTCATCTCTCCTTAATTCCATCTCCCCCTTCAGACTTCCATGCTTTTGTCACCTCCCCAAAAGATGATTATAATTCTCTCCAAATGGTGCTTCATTTGAAATAAACTCAAAAGCAGCCCTGAGGGCAGGACACAGCTGCCTGCTTCCATTTAGGAGCCAGGGCCCTGGGAGCCAGAGTCCACTCGATCTCCTCCCCGCCGCCCCCTTCACCCCTGGCCTGAGCCTACGGGCTGGCGAGGCAGCAGAGAGATGGAGAAGAGGAAAGAGCTTTGGCCTGGACGTCTGGACATCCCGGAGTCCAGAACCATCTCTAATCACCTTCTCCTGTGCTGCCTACTTTATAAGAACAAAACCACCAGCCTCTGTCTTGACCTAGGAGGGATGGATTTAGCTTTACTGATCATGTATTATGTGTCAAGCTATTTACATACCCTGTTAATCCTCAGGACAGCCCTTAAGAAGTAAATAGTTGTATCCTAAATTTATGGTTGCTCAGAGAGTGAAAGTAACTACCTAAGGCTGCACAGCTATTAAGTGCTAAAGCTGGAATCGAGGTCTTCCTAACTTCTCTTATTCCCCACTGCCTCTGAGAATGGGTGGGCCAGCCTGTACACTGGCTCTTTCTGATCCGTACTCAAGCATCCATATTAGAAGGCTGTTATTGACATAAAAAAATATATATACCTTTTGAGTCCCTTCAATGTAAAGCAAGAAAATGCTTCTAGCTTCTCAGAGGGAAAATGCCATAGAAAACTCAACTTAGGTTCATAGTGGTTCTTGTCCACCTCTCTTCAGGGCTATTTTGATAACCTTATGCTATGAACCATGGGCATCATGTTTTCTACTGTCAGCTCAGTCAAGTCTTCTTGAACCAGAGGAGCCTGAAGGCTGATCCTAGCTGCCTCCCGTGTGTCAGGGAACTCATCATGCAGCCTTGTCTGGGTTCCAGTTCCTCCACCTCAAAGGAGAAACTGAAACCCATGCCCTACAGAGCTTTGCTGTGAAGATAGATGCAAACATTTCAGGTTTACAAAGGTGCCACTGCCAAACAAAAAGCTATACCCAGGTAATTTTCTGTTGTCCCCTCCTGGGAAGACAGGAAAAGAGAAATTTTTCCTTTACCGGCTTCCCTTTACTTCTGAAACAAATCCTTCCTTCCTTGTCCCCGTGTCACCCCTAACCCAGGAGCAGAAGCAGTTTGCTCCATCAAATTGTATAACACTAGCATTTTCCACATGGGCAGGCGATCTTGGGGTACAAGCAGCTTATAGCACAGGCATGTCTTCTGGGCAGACTCAGTTATTCATGGGGCCTGGTGCAGAATTAATGCTGTTTCCTTCCTCCTTCAATAAACTGGCTGCTCTTCTGGACTCATGCTTTGGGATAACAGACTTTGCCAGGTGATTTGACTTCTTAGCTTAGCCTCTTGGGCCTCTTGGAAAACAGGACCTTTTTCTGTCTGGGTCTCGGATCCAGCCCCAGGACATTCCTTGAGTTAGGCTGAGACTGTTCTACACGCACCCAACAACCTACATAGAAGGCTTGAGCCACACCACAGATCTCAGCCATCTGTTGGGGCTCCTCCCGGGCCCTGTCCTCATCTTCCTTAAATGACCTCACACTCTTTCACCGCCCTGTCCTTCCTATGCTCCAGCTCAGCCATAACTAATGGCTTATATTATGTCTATCAACACCAACCACCCAGTAATGACCGCATGAAATACAGTGTTGACAAAGATTCTGAAGTTAAGCCTCAGTTTGGTGAGAGCAGAATAGCCTAGACTTGATTAGCGGTGTCTGTCACGGGCACAGGAGGAAGGGGGTCAACATGCATGTGAGGTACTTGCTGTCTCTGCACCAGCATTTTAAGAGCTTGTTTCCCTGGCCTCACATCAACTGTTTTCGCTTTGCTTTGTTTTATTCTTTATTCAGCTCACATATTTTCCCCTTGGATGTGCAGTACCATTTTTTTCCCCTGATAAGAGTAGCATATTTAAAAGCACACATTTACATTTTATCATAATTGCCCTCCTCAATGCAGTGATTCTTGGAGAAAGGATACTCTTTTTGCCATTGAGTTCTGTAGAAAATTTTGCTACTAGTAGTTCCCTCCTATTTCCTTGAGAAGTTAGAAAAAAAAAATGGGAACATATATTTTATGGAGACAGGTACTAGAAATTTATTCACTCACTAAATAAGTCTTTATTGAGTGGTAATTATGGGCCAGAACTTCTAGGCACTAGGATACAAAAAGGAAAATGACACCGACTCTCTCTGCAAGAAGCTCACATTCTGGCCTGGAAAAGCCACATGTTAACAACTGACTATAAACAGATCACAAAGCCTTGCCACCTCTTCTAAGGGAAGCCGCCATGATGTTCCTGGAACTGGAGAATTGTTCTCACCATCTTTCATTTTCTAAATGGGTTAAGCTGTTGAAGAAGGAAGTTCAGAAGGAAGAACTAACCTCCTCCACGTTGTTATCTATCAGTGAGTCAGTTCCCAGTGTCAAAGTTCCCGTGGTGCCTTTAAAACAGTCTTAGGCAAAAACTGCCGAACTGGGCTAATAAATCTGACTGAGGTAGCAACCAGCTATTTGGCAGTAGTCCTCAGAACCACCCTGTTCAGCCTGTACAGATTCCGGTGCTCAGGAGTTGGCTGCCCATCCTGCATCCTGAATCAGCTCTGCCCTGGGCTTGAGATCTTCAGGCTGTGCCTCCTACTCCCAGTGTAACCTCACAACCCGGGGCTTCAGATTTCAGGCCTCTTCTAGAACAGCACTTGATGTTTCCTCATGTGAAGTCCCGTGGCTGATGCCACTGCCCATCTTCAGTGCTGCCTTTTCAGACCAAGCCTGACCTCCTGTCACTGACCTGGCATGCCCCAAATTCCATTTCCGCTAAGAGTCATTGCACCAGAATGGGTCACCCATGTAGCTGCTAAATGGTGCTAGAGCATGGGATAGGCCTGAATTAGTTTGGCGATATCCAGGTATTTCACATTTGCTTTCATTGTGATTCTGGGCTGAATTTCAGAGCTCATCAACATGTTTGGCAATCCAGAGACTCAGCCTTGGCCTGGAGAAGGCTGAAGCCATCTGTTCTTTTAAGTGATAGAAAGGATGAGACTGAATTAGTTAGAACCAGGATAACACAGGGAATGCTTTCTGAAGAGCATGACCGGGTAGACATTTTGCTTTGTGTGCTTATGCAGAAATACATAAAACTGTGGAACGCAATTATCAGAAAACTCTTGTCAGAGACAGAAACTGAGTTAGTGGTTGCCAGGGGTTGAGGGATAGAGGATAGGGAAGAATGGCTAACGGTTACAGAGTTTTGGGGAGAGGTGCTAAAAATGTTCTCAAATTAGATAGTGGTAATAATTGTACAATTCTGTGAATACACTAAAACCCACTGAATTGTATACTTTAAAAGGGTGAATTTCATGGTTTGTGAAGTATATCTCAATAAAGTTGTTATTTAAAAAAAGAAATCTATGATGTGTAGCAAAGACAACAACCAATAACCTGGTATACATTTAACAAACACTTGCTCAGCATCTACTATATGCATCAAGCTTTGTCTGAAGCATGAGAGGCATTCAGAAATTAGACAAACAAGGAGTTTGTAGCTACAAGCAACCCATAGATGCAATTGAAACTCCTCCTTGCCCACATCTAGGGCTCACCTGGATATTGGTAGCCTAGAGTCAGGTGTAGATACCCGTCCAGCCACAGTGGTCACCTTTGGACTTTCTACCAAGGAAAGACTGCCTGTCTTGGCAACCCTGAAGCCCTTTCATCTCCAGGGAGTGTTTCACTGATGAGCTGGCTTATCTCACTCATTTGTTAGTAATCACAGGAACAGAACAGTTTGTAATGAATTTTTATCTTTCCCTATGCTTGTGGGAGTCATCCAGGCCTTTTTCTAGGGCTCCATAATCAGAGCCCCAGAGCTAATACAAGAAGGAGAATGCTAATACAAGACGTCCTCCCAAGTGGGTGCACTCCTGCAAGGTGGGATTGCCTGGCAGTTCCAAGTCCTTAGTAGGCCACTGTACCCAATTTTCATCCTCACCTTGAGAGGCTGAGTCCGTGGAGTGGCAGTCATGCTCCTGGACAAAGATGAGGCCCTACCTCCACTTCCTCTCTGGGAGACCATGTCTGCCTTGGCAGGGACATAATGTTATTTATGTGAGATCATTCTCAGCCATGGTACCCAACCACACCTCCATCCACGACCAAAATTAAAAGAGCTTGGAAGCAATCTTCCTGTCCTCCACAGCTTACATTTTCTAACTTCCAGAAATGTCCAACATCTGGCCCTCAGCCTTCCCTCCAAACCAGAGCAAGGCCAGGCCTTGACTGACCCCGCCTCTGCCCTCCCCATACCAAATACAACCCACTGTCCAACACCCACCTCTTTCCTGTGGAGCAAAACCAATTATAACCAGGTGAGAATTTCCATTTGTGCCAGTGAGCTCCCAGACAGGAGAAGAAAGGGACAACTTTAGAAAGATGTCACCTAGTATGGAGACAGTTACGAGTTCACATTCTGGGAGCCAACTGGCTGTAAACTGAGCCTAGACTCCTGCTCTGAGATACATGCGTACATCCCTCAGGGATGGGAAAGCTATGCAGACAAGCACAGCCCTAGTGGTGTACTTGGAAACTCTAGGAACAGAGAGGAGGGGGCCTGTGGGAGGACAGAAGGACTCAGGGCATCTAGAAACTAGACACTTCCAGTCTGGGGCTGTCTGGGGAGTTGGGTGGGGCTCATTACTTCTTCTTTAAGGACTTGGGCTAGGTGGGAAAGCTTACTTGGCAGAGGAGATAGAAATACGAAAGTTCATTTTTATTTTTGATGAAGTGAAACTTCAGCTTAAAAAAATTCTGTCGTGACCAGAGCCCTTCTCACAGATAAACACAGAAAAGCACCGTTGGCTATTGCCATCTACCCTCAGGAACTGTGCCTTCAAAACACACTAAGGGGCAGTTTGAAGGTCATGAACAGGTCCCGTCCAGCTGTCTCATAGGAGAAGAAAACAGGAGAGCAGAAGGCGAAGAGTTTAAAATAAGGGGGCTCTTAAATAGAGCCATAAAACTGGGTGGCAAACCTAGTCCAAGGGTTAAAAACAAGCTTTTCCTCCAAAGTTTCTATGGCAACTAGATAAAATCTACAGCAAGAGTGTACTTAATGAAATATTCCTTCTAGATCAACATGTAGCAATAGCTAGTGAAGGCCGACTTTGTGCAGGGATCCAACACAGGTTACATTTTTAGCTGCTTCTGTTTTTTTCCGGCAAGAATTAGGTATGGAGTTTGGTGAGACTCCATTTGCTATACGCCCTGGTATCTCTTTCTCACAGCACAGAGTCTAGAAAGCGGGGGCAGATACGCTGGTGTGGATCCAAATCACTTGGACTGGAGAGAAACCTTCTCCCTCCCTCCTTCCCCGCCCCCACCAGCAGTTTGGATTCCTTTGACACACACTCGCAGTGTTAATTTGGACATTTAGCACAAATGCTCGTGACTGACTAATTTTATCTGTACATAAAGAATAAACACAGTCTGGTGAGGTTAGTTGGGGGCTACTTATGTTGTACATGATGAAGAAGCAATGAGAATGCTTGGACTTGGAGGCCTTGAAATGGTATTTTAACCTGGTCAGTTATTAGCAGTGGGACTTTAGGCAGATTATTTACCCTGTGTCCCAATCTCCCATAAAATGGACCTGAGGGAAGTGCCCACCCAAAAGCTGGTTTGAGGATTAAAAGAGGTTAAAATGTATAAATGTGCCTAGCAGCAACTGGTATAGAGTAGGTTTTCAATGACAGCTTACTGAATCTAATTAAATTTCTTTGGCTACAAATCACTTTAGGGTTCCAGAGGAGCTCCACTATGTTTCTCACCAAAAAGATTGAATCCTAAATCCTTTCTATTAAGGTGGCTTCTCAGAGAACAATTTTGAGATATGAGATTATTCTAAAAATGGAACACATAATTGGATAATAATAAAAGTGGCTAACACTATTGACACTAATTTTGTGTTAGGCATTGTTCAAAGCATGGTATATGCATTTGCTTGCAATCCTCACAGAACACTATGTGGTAGGCAGTAGTATTATCTGTTTAATTGATGAGGAAATCGAGGCACAGAGAAGTTAAATTCTGGATAAAGTCCTAGACTATTTAAGTTACCACCACTATGACCATTGCTGTCAACACTAACATCTCATGAGCCTGACATTGTGCCAAACACTTTATGTGTATTATTTCATCACATCCTCATAACTTGGTATGACCACCTTACAGATGAGGACAATAAGCCTGTTATACTAAGTAATTAGTCCAAGATCACAAAGCTAGTATGTGTTGTAGTCACCATTCAACATAAGCCATCATGCCATCTGTAAATAAAGACAGTGTTGTTTTTTCTTTTCAGATCTTTATGCTTTCCATTTCTTTTTCTTGCTTTATTGCACTGGTTATGACTTCTTTGTTCAATGATGACTAGAAATTGTAAGAGTGGACACTTTACCTTGTTCCCATCTTAGGGGGAAAGCAGCCAGTATTTCACTGCTAAGTATATTTGCTGTAGGTTTTTATAGATGCTGTTTATTCCACTCTGGAAAATTCCCTTCTAGTTCTCATTTTTTGAGAATTTTTACCACAAATGAATGTGGAATGTCAAATGCTTTTGTTCCTCTATTAAGATGGTGATATGGCTTTTCTCTTTTATTCTGTTAAAATGATGAATTTCAATGATTGATTTTCAAATATTATGCTAACTTTCAATCTGGAATAAACCCCACTTGGTCATGATGTATTATCCTTTTTGTATTGCTGCGTTTGATTTGCTAGCATTTTATTATGAATTTTTGTGTCTATAATTCATGAGCTATATTGGTCTGTAATTTTCTTTTCCTGCATGTTATTGTCAAGTATTAGTATCAAGGTTCTTCTGGCCTCAAAAAGGAGTTGAGGAGTATATGCATTAGGGTTCCAGCAGAAAAGAATCTAGTAGGGTAAATATATGTGTATATATATATGTATGTGTGAGTGTGTGTGTGTGAGGAAAGAAAGAAAGAAAGAAAAAAAGAAAAAAAGAGAAAAGAAGGAAGAAAGAAAGATGGCTATATTGCAAGTATTGGCTTATACTTATTGGGTGCTGGGTAGTCAAGTCCAAAATTTGTAAGACAGGCCATAAAGAAGGGCAGGTTGGAAACATCTGGGCAGGAGTTGAAGTTTCAGCCCACAGGTAGAATTTTTTCTTCTTCAGGGAAACCTCAGTTCTGCTCTTAAGGTCTTTGTAGCTGATTGGGTCAGGCCTATCCAAATTAGTGAAGATAATCTCCTTAAAATCAGCTGATCATAGCTGTTGATCACATCTACAAAATACCTTCAGAGTAACACCTAGATTAGTGTTTGATTGAATAACTGGGGACTATTGCCTAGTAGAGTTCACATAAAACAGATCATCACAGTCTATCCCTTATCAATGTGACGCTCATATATATCTCCTTAAACTATACTTAATTTCCAAATAAAGACAATAACAAAGCCCTACTTTTGCCTAACGTGATACAACTATCCTGTATATAACCAAAAATGCACTGATCCTTTCTCCAAAAGAGGATGAAAAGGTCTTGGGTGATGTTCACTCTTCTCCCTGATATCCTATAATTTAAATACTGTTATGTAAAGTTCACTATTAATATATCTATGTTAGATGATATGGGGATAAGAGAGGGAAGAAAACAAACAAAAATATGTACACACATATACATAAACATGTTTAATAAAATAAGCAAGAAATACTCATAACAATTATAGTCCTCATTTCTGTAACTGGTCACGTGGTTATAGCTGGTATTTATAATTAGCTTCTTACACTACATTTCCATATTCCTTTTGTTTGCAGCAAGCACCTTAGGTGATTGTGGTTCCTTACCTCATAGTGTGATCCAAATCTTCATTCCTGAAGGGTCTGTCTGGACCATTAGCAGTCCTGCTTGAATTGGATTGTTCTAGTTTTCCACTGACTTCAATCATACAGCATGGTAGTACTAAGAGACACCCTGAGGGATTCTTATATTCCAGAAATTCTCTTCCTTATATCCATTGTGTAGTACCAGCCCAGTTTCCCCTTGATAATCAGGATCAATAACTCTAGCCAATATAGTAACCCTCTTCTTTGCCTTTTGACTCAGAGGCATGAGGAGTCCAAAGTGGCTGAATGGCAGTTATACCTTCCAGTTCAATAGAATCATTGTTGTGTCTCCTGGTAAAAGCATTTCTCCCTTTGGAACAAAGATCAACAGACCAACAAAGCATTAAATCACAGGGATGGGAAGCAAACATTTTACACTGGTGGATCACTAGAGGTAATAGTGAGTGGTGCTACTCCCATTTCCACCCCTTGGTTCTTAGACTCATGAATTCTGACTATGGGAGAAACGGCACCACATACTCTATGCTGATTTAAAGCATACATAGCCTCTTGGAGGATATTGCCATAGTCCTGCAAGGTATTGCCACCTAGCCGTCACTGTGACTAAGTTTTCAAAAGGCCATTCCACCACTCTGTCAAGGCAGCTGCTTCAGGATGATGACATAGTTTGACCAGTGAAATCCATGAGCATGGGCCCATTGCCACATAGCCCATCACTGGGAAGTGAGTCGCTTGATCAGAAGCAATGCGGTGTGGAATACCATGATGATGGATAAGACATCCCATAAGTCTGTGGATGGTAGTTTTGGCAGAAGCATTGCACAGAGGTAAAGCAAATCCATTTCCAGAGTAAGTACCTATTCCAGGAAGAACAAAGAACTGCCCCTTCCATGATGGAGGTGGTTCATTGTAATCAACTTGCCATCAGATAGCCAGCTAATTAGCCTGGGGAATGGTGCCATATCAAGAACTCAGCACTGCTGCTGGCCGATTGGGTCTTCAACAGTAATTGTATTCAGGTGGGCCTTGGTGAATGGAAGTTCATGTTGCTGATCCCGTGCATAATCTCCTTCATTGCTACCATAGCCACTTTATTCATGAGCTCTTTGGAAAATGGCAGGAGTGGCTGGAAAAAGAGGATGACATGTATTGCAGAAAGGGTTATTCTATCCACTTGATTATTAAAAAATCCTCCTTGCTTAGGTCACCCTTTGGTGAGCATTCACATGGAACACAAATATATTCACTTTATTTGCCCATTCAGAGAAATCTATCTACATACCTCTTTCTCAGACTTTATTGTCACCAATTTTCCATTCATGTTACTTTCAAGTCCTTACCCATGCAGCCAAACCATTGGCCACAGAACATGAATTACCATAGACTTGCACCTCTGACCATTTTTCCTTCCAAACAAAATGAGCAACAAAGTGCACTGCTTGAAGTTCTGCCCACTGGAAGGATTTCCCTTCACCACTGTCCCTCAGGGATATCCCAAAAAGAGGCTGTAGTGTTGCAACTATCCACTTTTGAGTGACACCTGCATATAGCGCAGAACTAACTGTAAACTAGGCATGAGTCTTCTCTTTCTCAGCCAACTTATTGTAGGGAACTCCCCATGAAGTCATAGGTATGGGCTAGGGGAGAGAAGGTAATGTGGCAGGAGTGGGGACCATGAGTATTTGTGCCACTTCTTCATACAAATTACTTGTGCCTTCAGGATCTACTCAAACCCAATCTTGTATATACCACTTCCATTTGATAATGTAGTGCTTCTGTGCAAACCCAACCTTGGTAGGTCAGACAACACCCAGTTCACGATGGGAAGCTCAGATTGCATAGTAACTTGGTGGCCCATAGTAAGACCAGTGTGATGTCTTCTGGAAGGGAAAGGTGATCAAGGTACTGTGGACTAAATTATGACACAGGACTGGAGAGTTGCTATACCACTGAGGTAGGACGGTGAAGGTGTATTGTTGGCTTTGCCCCTGAAAGCAAACTGTTTCTGGTGTTCTTTACTTAACAGGGTTTGAGAAACAGGCATTTGCCAGCTCAATGGCTGCCTATCAGGTGCCAGGGGGAGTGTTACATTTGCTCAAACAATGAAACTACATCTGGAACAGCAGATGCAATTGGAGTCAGCACTTGGTTAACTTTACAATAATCAGTTGTCATTCTCTAAGATCCATTTGGGGGTTATATTTCCTGCTCTGTTCTTTTTCCACAGGATTGCCTTGGCAATTCTGGGCCTTTTATGATACCATATGAATTTTGGGATTATTTGTTCTAGTTCTGTGAAAAATCTCATGGGTAGTTTGATAGGGATTGCATTAAATCTGTAGATTGCTTTAGGTAGTATGGCCATTTTAACAATATTAATTCTTCCAATCCAAGAGCATAGAATATCTTTCCATTTCTTTGAATCATTTTCAAATTCCTTTATCAATGTTTTATAGTTCTCAACATATAAGTCTTTGACTTCCTTGGTCAGGTTTATTCCTAAGTATTTTTTATGTGATTTTAAAAGGGATTGTTTTGTTACTTTCCCTTTCTGATATTTCATTGTTAGTGTAAAGAAATGCAACTCATTTCTGTATGTTAATCTTGTATCCTGCTACTTTGCTGAATTCGTTTATCAGTTCTAGTAGTTTTTGTGTTGAGTCTTTAGGGTGTTCTATGTATAGTATCATGTCATCTGTATGTAATGACAATTTTAGCTCTTCTCTTCCAATTTGGATACCTTTTATTTCTTTTTCTTTTCTGATTGCTATAGCTAGGACCTGCAATACTCCATATGCTCTTGAAGAGAATGTGTATTCTCAGTTGTTGAGTGTGGTGTTTTCTAAATGGCAACTGCATCTAGTGAGTTGATAATCTTGTTTAAATCTTCCTTGTCCACTCTGATTTTTTAAATTGTTTTATCAATTGCTGAGAGAAGGGTATCAAAATCCCCAACTATGACTGTCTATTTCTCCCTTTAGTTCTGCCAGTTGTTATTTCATAAATTTTGAAGTTCTGTAATTAGGTAAGTATACATTTAGAATTTTTATGTCTTCCTGATTTCTCCTTAAGAAATATCCTTTTAAAAAATCTGTGATAATACTCTTTACTTTGTCTGATATTAATAAATCACAGCAGTTTTCTTTTGCTTACTGTTTCCATAGTATATCTTTTTCCAACATTTTCACTTTAAGTTATCTCTGTGTTTATATGTATCAAGTGGATGTCTTCTTGACAATATTTAGTTGGGTCTCACTTTTTAATCTCTCCTTTTTAATTGGAATATTAGTTCATTTACATTAATATGATTATTAGTTTCAAGTATATCATCTCATTTTATTTTCTAGTTGCCAAATCTGTTTTTTGTTCCCCCTTTCCTGACTTCTTTTGGATTAAAGAAATACTTTTTTTAGTATGTTAGACCACATGATTGTCTCATAGATCACTGAGTTTTGTTCATTTTTTAACCTATCTTTTATCTCCAGAATGGATAATTTCTATTTGTCTTTCTTCAAGTTTACTAATAATTTTCATTTCATATATTTGTACTTGTCAGTTTTAGAATTTCCATTTTATTCTTTTCTGTATTTTTCAGCTCTGCAGAGATTTCCCATCTGTGCACTCATTTTAACCATCTTTTAAGTCCTTTAACATATTTGTAGTAGCTCTTTTAAAGTACTTGTCTAATAATTCCAACATCTAGAATATCTTGGGGTTTTTTTCCTTTTTTTCTCTCTATTTCTTTAGTTTAGGTCATATTTATCTTTTTCTTTGCATGCCTGGTAAATTTTTGTTGTAGCCTGGACATTATGGGTGATACATTATAGAGACTCTGGATTATGTGCTGAGTGTTGGGTGTAAAGAGTGTTGAGTTTTGTTCTTATGGGTAGTTAAGTCACTGGTAGATACTTTTTGGTTCTGTCAGACTCAGTTTTGTTTTTTGTTAGGGGAGGACTGTCTTGGTTTTGAAGTTAGTCCTTACTCTATGATATGATTCTTACTCTTAAAGTTCTTATTTCTCAAGTAGGAACTGTAATCCTAAAGCACAGTCTTTCTCAGGTCTCAACTGAATTCTACTACAGCCCCACCCATACCAAGGACCCATGGTGAATCCCCACACAGACTTTTGGGACCTCCCTTTGCACAGGTTTTTCTCTAGCATCTGATCTCACACACTGTAACTGTTTCAGCAGCCTGGAATTGTAATCTCTGCCTTATCTGCTCATTCTGCTTTGTCTCCATCTCCTCATAGTATGGCAGAAGTATGCCCAGGGCAGAAAACTGGGGCAATTCTGGGGTTCATTTCATGCTTCCCTTCTCTCAAGAATTGCAGAATTGGGCTTCCCTGGTGGCGCAGTGGTTGAGAGTCCGCCTGCCGATGCAGGGGACGCGGGTTCGTGCCCCGGTCCGGGAAGATCCCACATGCCACGGAGTGGCTGGGTCCGTGAGCCGTGGCCGCTGAGCCTGCGCGTCCGGAGCCTGTGCTCCGCAATGGGAGAGGCCACAACAGTGAGAGGCCCGCATACCGCAAAAAAAAAAAAAAAAAAAAAAGAATTGCAGAATTACAAGAATTATAGTCCTATGCTCCCTATTGTTCTTTGCCTGAAAACAGTTGTCTCATATGTCTTGTTCATTGTTATAGTTTATTGCAGTAGGAAGACAAGCCAGGTATCAGTTACTCTGTCATTGTTCGATGCTGAAGTCTCTGAACACATCATCTTAAAACCATTTTGAAATATGGAATGCTTGTATGTGATGTTTGCCAATGAGAAGACCAAGCTTTGGTAAAGAAAAATATGGCTATTTTCTATCTCTTTTAAATGAATATTCATCCATCCAATGGCTTAGAAGTAGTTACACTTTTTACTTGGTGTGTACCAAATAAAAGATAAAATCGGGCTTCCCTGGTGGTGCAGTGGTTGAGAGTCCGCCTGCCGATGCAGGGGACTCGGGTTCGTGCCCCCGTCCGGGAGGATCCCACATGCCGCAGAGCGGCTGGGCCCGTGAGCCATGGCCGCTGAGCCTGCGCGTCCAGAGCCTGTGCTCCGCAACAGGAGAGGCCACAACAGTGAGAGGCCCGCGTACGGCAAAAAAAAAAAAAAAGAAAAATGAATCATACAAATGGGACCATGATGTCACACAGGCTGTCCATTGAGACACAAGAAACTAGTTCCTGCTATAAATTATGATAATGAGTTAGTTTTTTAAATGTTTTATGAGGTTAAGAAGCGAAACGTCAAATTATTTTTCCTCCATATCTCATTACTTTGAATGCCTTTCAGAAGACAGAGGGTAACATTTCCTTTCAAAAATTCCTTCCAAGTTTACTGCCTGTTGCTTTACCAATCAGGTCTTTCTCCAAGGATGGTTTTAGTGCATGATTTTCATGACTCAGCTTAAAATGAACAAGACCCCATTGTTGGCTTTCTTGTTTTTGGACCAGCATTATTGACAAGATCTGCATAACTCTTGGGAAAAGGTCTGTTGTCTAACCAAGCTACTATGGAAACCTGATCCAGGCCATTTAGAAGCCTAATGCCCTTTCCTCTTGAATTTGTGAAAAATTTTGAGGCTGGTAAAACTTCACTCAGAAAATATTCATCAGGGCAGAGGGGTACAGCTTGTTCATTACACTTTGCTTTTCATCTTAAATCAGCTTTGCAAATAGACTCACTGGCCGAGGGTGAGAGACGGGCAGCGCTGCCCAAAGGGTCATTGTAAAAAAGCATGCAGCTTTCACTTATTTTATTCCTTATGTTCTGACTGGGCAGGAGCAGAGAGAAGCAAGGGCTTGGCTTCTTTTTTTTTTTTTTAAAGCACACCTACATAATTGATAGCTGGAAAAAAATTGTAGATACCTACTTTATATCAATAATTAGCTCTATATGTAAGAAAAAGAGTTGAAACTTTACCTTAAACTTCCAGGTTCTAAAGAGGAGCCCAGAAATGTAGTCTATATTCTGCTCTCTCAGGAGAATCTTCCTCTTCCCACCCCCTTTCTCTGGGTATCACCTGAGAAGGGAAAGAACACACTGGAAGCCAACACCAGGAGTGCCCCAGCTGTGGCTGGTCAAGGACTTTCCTCAATAAATTCTTCAGGCTATTTCCTTTCCCTGTCTATTGCTGAGTGTCCTGAGGCCTTAAAAGGGTGGAGGGAGGCTTTACTTTCAGTATCTTTAGGTATAAATCTCATCTCTGTGCAACAAGGCTTGCAAAATTTATAATGTGGTTATTCGTCATTATTTATGATTCATACACACTTGAACTTTATGACAACCCTGACCACAGTCATCTCTCCTGGAACATGGGCCAGAGGGAGAGAGCCATGGGAATGTTTCATGTGAACACTAACAGGATTCCTCACAATGTGACAACCAGGAACCGAGTATCTGTGAGTAACAGTCTCCTTCTTGGGATGTGAGATGCGGGATGAGCCCATGCTGTGCCGAGCAGGGTACAGAACCTGAGGAGGTCGGAGCCATTTCATATTCTCCTTTCCTCGTCCTCAGAGCTGATAATATAATCGCACCATTATCTGAGGTAAATGGGATAACTCAATGCACAGAGTCTACCCCTAATTCTTGCCAATATTTCAAGCTCTTTTTCCTGCCAGATCTTTTATACAGGCTGGAAATTCAGTGCTATTGAGGTTTATGTTTCCCCTACCCTTTTGCTCAAGTTCTGCGATCTTATCAATAATACTGGTGCACAAACAAAGCGAGGGAAAGGAAAAAAAAAAGCAGGAGTTTGAACAGTCCAATGCTGGATTATCTGCCCTCGGTGAGGTCATTCCTGGCCCAGAGGGTATAGCTGAAGTTGGGGTGTGGTTTGGGCTCCCTCAGATTCCCCTGGGGAGAGTTTCTCCCGCAGTTCCCTTTATAGAATCTAAGATACTGGCACAGAGACTTCAAGAAGGTGGTCAGCTTCCTGGCAGATTCAATGAGAGGTAGATTCTGAGATCGGTGGAAAGACTGTTGGATTATGACATATTAGATTATTAATTGGTTCAATCAAAAACTTTTATTGAGTACCTACTATGGGCTGGCCACTGTTCCAGATGCTTAGAATACATTGCTGAACAAAAAAGACAAAAATTCCTGCCCCCATGGAGCTTACATTCCAGTGGAAATAAAACCAATAAAAATAGGCAGAATCAATCATCTTTAATGATAAAGATAAGGGGGACTGGAAGCATTGAAGGGTGCAGTTCTGATTTTAAACAGTATTAGTTAGTTAGAGTGACCAGGATAGATCTCATTGAGAAGTGAAGTGTTTTTTTTTTTGTTTTTTTGCAGCACGCGGGCCTCTCACTGTTGTGGCCTCTCCCGTTGCGGAGCACAGGCTCCGGACGCGCAGGCTCAGCGGCCATGGCTCACAGGCCCAGCCACTCCGTGGCATGTGGGATCTTCCCGGACCGGGGCACAAACCCATGTCCCCTGAATCAGCAGGCGGACTCTCAACCACTGCGCCACCAGGGAAGCCCCCAAGAAGTGAAGTTTTGAGGAGAGTTGAAGGCGGGGAGGGAGTTCTCCATGGGGCTATTGGAAGGAAGAGCATCCAGATGGAAGGGACAGATCAGAGGAAGGCCCTTAGGCAGAGGCCTGTTGGTGCATTTGAGGACAGCAAAAGGCCTTGTAGCTGGAGCAGAGTGAGCAAGGGGGAGAGGAGTAGGAGAAAAGGTCAAAAGCAGTGGGGTGGGGCAGAGCAAGTAGCGACTTGCAGGCCATTGGAAGGACTTGGGCTTTTACTCTGCATAAAGTGGGCAGCCACTGGACAGAGGAGTGATATAATCTGACCTTGTGCAAGGATAACGCTGGTTACTGTACTAAGAACAGGCTATAGGAGAACGAAGGAGGAAGCAGAGACTGTTGCAGTCATCAAGGTGAGAGATGATGGTGGTTCAGCCCAGAGCGCTAGGAATGGCAGAGTGAAGAGAGAGAGAGAAAGGGAGGATTCTGGATATATTTGGCTATAAAGGTAAAGCCAAAAAGACCTCCTAATGGGTAGGAGAGTGAGTGAGTGGCTTCTGGTTCTCGGAATAAGTATTATGATAAACATGAGCAGAAGAAAAATCTCAGTGCCCAGTGAGAGTCCCCCAAGACTTGGTTGGCCCTGGGAGCAGCAGTAGTAGTAACAGCAACAGCTCGTGGTTGGTCTGGCTCTGCTTGGTCCTGACCCCTCTTGGACTTCTGGCCTGTCTTTTCCCTTTCTTTCATTGGCTACTCCACCCCAGACACCTTCAGGGTGATAGGCCAAAATAATATTAAATGTACACTCTGCAGTTTATTCAAGTATTTATCCTGCAAATACATATTTAGCACCTGTTCTGTGCCAATTACTGTGCCAGATGCTGAGGATAAGAGACTCACAGTCATGCCTTAGTTTACTCAGCCAGACTGGGATCTCAGCTCAGTGCCTGCTCATCTAATTCCTCCCAAAGATCCTTTGGGATAAGGACTGTTTTTGTCTCTGTTTTACAGATAAGGAAAGTGGAGCTTAGAAAGGTTAAGCTCACCCTTAGTTAGGGGTGAGCTATTATTTGACCTAGGTGTGTCTGACTTAGATGGTTACTTTTAGCCTCTATGTTCTAAAGCAGAAGCTGGCAAACTTTTTCCGTAAAGGGCCAGAAAATAAATATTTTAGGCTTTGTGGATCATGTTGTCTTTGTCACAACTACTCTGCCATTGTAGTGAGAAAGCAGCCATAGACAGTATGTAAACCAGCGGTCCCAAAACTTTTGAAACCAGGGACTGGTATCGTGGAAGACAGTTTTTCCATGGAGACGGCAGGGGGATGGTTCAGGCAGTAACGTGAGCGATGGGGAGAGATGGGGAGCAGCAGATGAAGCTTCACTCGTGCTGTGCGGCCCGGCTCCTAACAGGCCAGACGGGTACTTCCTCGGCCCTGATGTAAATGATCGAGCATGGCTGTGTTAGATAAAACTTTACTTATGGACACTGAAATCTGAATTTCATATTGTTTTCATGTCATGAAATATTATTTTTCTGTTGATTTTTTCCGACCGTTTGAAAATGTAAACCCCATTCTTAGCTCACAGGTCATTAAAAAACAGGCAGCAAGCTGGATTTGGCCCATGGACCATAGTTGTCAACTCATACTCTGAAAGAGAAAGTCTCCTAAAATTGTGGAATTTTCCACACACAATGTGCCCATTAGATTTTGATCCTCATAATTCTGAGATTCAGAGCAGGGGAAACTGAGGCCCACAGGGGCTATTACTTGCTGAGGGCCACAGAGCAGTGGTGACTGGCCCTGGGTCTGCTGAATGCATTCATGGGCTTCTAGAAGGGTCACTGTCCCATTGCTTATGGCTGCCTGCTTTCCATAGAATGCTGAGGGTAGCAGTCTCCCAGGAACATCATCAGGGTCCATGCAGGCCTCAGTCTACTTAGCTTAGGGTTCTCAGTAGTAAAATCTTGAGATCAGAAAGGAAAACAAATCCTGGGCTTGACAAGAGACTTAAAAAGGACATGAGAGAGATTAATTACACACCTTTCAAGAGCTTAGCCTCCAGCATCTGAGCCAAACAGAATGATTGTCACCTGCCAGTCCCTTTGCTGTGAATTTAGTTGTCTCAGTTTGTTCCCTCTCCAAGTTCAAGCAGTCCTCCCTACTGGTAAGAGAAGCAAGCTCCCTAATACAGCATTTCTGGTCTCTGCCCAGGACCTGCCACACAGGATGCCCTTGTCAGATCTAGAATCTGCCCAAGACAAAAAAAAAAAAAAAAAGCTTGTGTGACTTTTGATTCCACATGAACTGTAACGTCTTTAACACGTGTCATGATTTTTAAGACATTTTTGGGTAAAACTAACTGATTAAAAATCAATCAAATAAAAAATTGAAATGAACCTCCTACTGCCTTTAAAGGGGAATGTAGGAGGTAAAAGAGCATTCTTGGAGAAGGAGGAGGATAGTATTTGGGAGGTCAATGGCCTGATCCTTCTAGAAGCTGTCCCTCGAGTGATTTCTGCTGAATGGGGAGTAGATCAGACAATACCTGCATTACATCGTACGTGAGTGGAGCTGGGGAGGGCATTGGCTCAACCAGTAGAAAAGCCAGAGACTTAGGAACTATTGACCTGGCTTGAAAAGATGATCTGAGATCATCGGACTCCTCTATGGGTAAACTGTGACCAAGAGAGTTGTTGGAGGTAAGGCAGTAAACTCAGACCCAGAGCTGTCACGTGGCCCAGTACAAGCTGAAGTGATGAGGAAATCAGGAATCTCTGAGGAGGGGAGAAGTGAAGCGTGGTCGTGATGGAGTGCTGGAGTCAAGGTCTTCCCAGCCCTGCCATTGAGGTCCTGGCCACCTGCTCCAGTTCTTGCCTCCAGGACACCCAGCCCCAACAAGTAACCTACCAACATTCCTATTGTTGGGTTTCTGTAAGACTCCTTATTAAGGCAAATCCCCTTTACTTGAGATTGCTTGAGTGAGTGTCTGTTCCTATCAACCAGAGGAGTGATACCTAAAACACATGTTCATCTATTTGCTCATTCACTCAATCAATATTTATTTTTAAGTTCTGGGGATCCAGCAATGAGCAAGACGAAGCTGCTGCTCCTGTGGGCTCATGTTCTAGTTGGGGTCGGGGAGGGATAAAGAGGCTAAACAGATAAACAAGTGGATATATACTATATCAGATGCTGGTAATTACAACGGAAGAATGTGGAGGAAATGACAGAAGTCCTCACTGATAAGGTAACATCTGAGTGGAGACCTTAGGAGGTGGGAGAGCCAGTCCCACAAATATCTAGGGGGAGCATTCCAGGCCCAGAGTACAGTGAATGCAAAGGAAGCACATGTTTGGTGTGTCTTGAGTATCAGCCACGGGACTCGAGTGGCTGGGCTGAGTGAGTGAGGGTGAGAGCTGCAGAAGATGGATCAGAGTTTCCGATTATTATTATTCATTCAATAATCTTTGCTGAACTCTACTATGTGCTAGGTCTCCTGAAAGTTCTAGAATTAGGAATTAGGGCACAAATGTCTTTTGTCTTCAAAGGCTCCCAGTTTCACTCCAGCCACCTGACACTAAAATAATCTGCAGCTTGTATTTTCCATACTCGAAAATGAAACAAATATATTAGGAGAGATAAAGCGGTCAAGTAATTTGCTTACTTCCTCGGACGAGTATAACGCGTGGGAAAAGATACCGAACTGCAGGGTTGAAACAAGGCTTTAAAGTTTTATTCATCTACTTCTGCCCCTGCCTCCACGGCGTGGGCGGGGGGTGGTGTGCTCCCAAGCTGCCCCAGAAATGCAGCCCTCTCTCCTGAGCTTTGGAGAGATTCCAATGAGGACTTTCCAAAGCTGTCTTTGGAAATGCCTTCTGCAAACCCAACACTGAACTTGTGCAGTGCTGCATGAAAACATAAAGGCTTTCCCCACAAGGTACTGCTGCTACCAAAAATGTTACCAGGTGACCCAATTCCTTCATTCAAATGTTATTTTTAGTGAATGTCAGATAAAGGAAGAGTATCATTATGAAGCCGAGAACAAATCCCCTGCACATGCCTCCTCTTTTCATCTGTACCACCCATGGAGGATAAGAGAGACACCTGGCCAGTCTCTCTCTCTCTCAAGATGATATCTGACCAGATCCCAAAGTAGTCATGCTTCAGCCGAAAGATGAGTCTGCCTTTTCTCTTCCAAAGAAAATCAAAACTGTCCCCCATTTAAGTTCCTAAATGCATAATAACTCTGCTAAGTAACAGACTTGAATATAATTTACCATTTCCCAGAGACAGAAATAACATTAATAACTATCATTTGGATGCATCTGCTCCTCAGATTTACAATCAATCTAAAAGATTGTATATTTGTTTCTGTGTCTTCTATGAAAAGTTTAAATGTTGACCTGTGCTTCCTTAAAGAAAATACATGAAAATGAAGTATTACTAAATCTCCCATCCTGCTCTCATTATAGACAAATCACTATCACTCTTGTGTTTGCTGTACTGCTGTGGGTGGCTCTGTGTGTGTGCATGTGTGTGTATGTATATATTTGTGTGTGCAGTTGTGTATGTGTGTGTTGGGGTGTGTGTGTGTGTGTGTGTGATGGTGTATGTGTGTAGGGTTTGGACAATCCACATTAGAAATCTGCCTTCTGTTTGTCCCAGTGAATTTCCATTTTCTATTCCTTTCTTCTTGCAAGCCAAGAAAGGCAAAAAAGAAAGTTTGCTCAATTGTCAGAAACACAGATTCTTGCCATCTGTTTACTAGGGTACAAAAAATGGAATTGCTCAAGATAACAATTAGGAATTGATGAGGGCAACTGGTTTCTTTGGATGAAGTGCAGTGCTAATGTGACCAGGGCACAGGTTCAATCCCTTATGGACCACCTCGAGTCACACACAGATGAGACCTGGCTTCACAGTGTTTCTTCCTCCTGAACCCTGACCAGTTGTCCTTTCAGTGTTCACTGTTGCCCACAAATAGGAAACCACATGCAGTGAGTAGAGCTCCATGAAAATTACTACAGAGGAAATAGCTCAAAGAGCTGGCCCTGCCAATGGGAAATACCATCTATATGACATAATGACTAAATGACAGAATATTGCCAACACTTGGTGCTTATGTAAATGTTAAGAGCTCAACATCTGTACACTGATGTCTGTTTTTTCAGTATGATTAATTTCTTTATAAAACCAGTAGAGCCTAATGATTAAGATCTTGAGCTCCAGAGTCAAAGAATTTTTTTTTTGCATTTTTTTAAAATTTAGTTTTTATTTTATGTTGGGGTATAGTTGATTTACAATGTTGTGTTAGTTTCAGGTATACAGCAAAGTGACTCAGTTATGCATATACATGTATCCATTCTTTTTCAGAGTCTTTTCCCATATAGGTTATTACAGAAAATTGAATAGACTTCCCTGTGCCATACAGTAGGTCCTTGTTGATTATGTATTTTATATATAGTAGTGTGTCTATGTTAATCTCATTTTATATATAGTAGTGTGTCTATGTTAATCTCAAACTCTTAGTTTATCCCTTCCCCCAGCCTTTCCTTTTTGGTAACCATAAGTTTGTTTCTGAAGTCTGTAAGTCTGTTTCTGTTTTATAAATAAGTTCATTTGTACCATTCTTTTTAGATTCCACATATAAGTGATATATGATTTTTGTCTTTCTCTGACTTACTTCACTTAGTATGATAATCTCTAGGTCCATCCATGTTGCTGCAAATGGCATTTTTAATTCAAAATCCTCCTTCACCTTTTACTAGCTGTGTCATCTTGGACAAATTAATGAACCTCTCTAAGCCTCAATTTACTATCTGTTAAATAGAGGTTAAATAGTAGCCAGCTCATTATTAACAGGATTATATGAGATGCATGTAATACACTTGGCATACTGTCCCCCACAATCAGCATTCAGGAGCCGTTAGCTGTTGTTATCAGTATTATTTGTGTCTACAGATAATAATGATAGTGCCTACTGCATCAGGCTGTTGCAAGCATTAAATGAGATAATCCAGGTAAAGAGCTTAGCACAGTGCCTAATTCATAGTAAGGTCTCAATAAATGGAGGCCTCCATAATAGTGATAATGATGACAGTGACCAGAGAGGTGAAGTGACTATCTCAAATTTACATAGTTGGTTAGTGGGTGAGTGGGAAATAGAATCTGAGTGCAGTGTCAGTTATGCACTATGCCTCTATATTAAAATGTGAGCTAAGGGGACTTCCCTGGTGGTCCAGTGGCTAAGGCTCCACATTCCCAATGCAGGGGACCCAAGTTCGATCCCTGGTCAGGGAACTAGATCCCACATGACACAACTAAGAGTTCACATGCCACAACTAAGAGTCCACATGACACAACTAAGAGTCCACATGCCACAACGAAGATCCCACGTGCCGCAACTAAGACCTGGTGCAGCTAAATAAATAAATAAATAAATAAATAAATAATTTTTAAAATGTGAGCTAAGAACTGGTAATGAATATAATTCTTCCTGAACCTTAATTTCTGTCACCTTAGCACCAGTAGACAGCTTCTTAATATTTGAAAATGTTGTTTCTCTTTACTTTGAGGAATCCACGTTTTTCTAGAACCACATTTCAAACAAAAGTCTCTTGTCCCATCTTTCATATTATGAAGTAATCAGCTTTTCAATTTTCAATAAATTCAATGGCCATTTTTCATAGAGAAAGAGTTTATCACTTCTGGAGAACAGTAGAGAACAACAAAGTCAGGCTAAGACGAGATTCAAAATGACAAATTCCTATGTATCATAGAAATCCAGAGTCACTTACAAATAGCAGAAATGGCAGATTGTAAACACGCCAGTGTGAAATCCTCAAATGCCAAGGGTCTACCCTCCCCATTCATTTCCCAAGATCTTGTTTTAGGAAAAATCTTTGGAGAATTTGGAGAAAAGCCTGAAATAGTTTCAAAGAACATTAGCTTTAAACTGTCTCTTGGTATGCAAGTTTCTTACAAGTTCAGATTTAATCAAACTCATTTAAAAAAATTTAAATAAAAAGATATGATAAAGAACACCTATTATCATAGTCGGTGGTAAAGAAAGAGTTGTTTTAATCTCACTAATCCATCATGATAGTTGAGATAGTTGAAGCTGGGAAAAGCACATTTCTTCTGTGACCTGAAAGATTTTTCTTTTCTTCAACAAATCTCATTTGGATTTTTAGATTTCATCATAATTTCTTATATTTAATTATTATTACTTTAGATTCAGACCAATTAATTATTACTTCAGATTCAAGCATTTTTCAAAAGCTATTCTACCTATACTAAGCTGGGTCTTATAGGAGGGCAAGAATAGATTTCATAGGTGGTAAATCTGGGCCTAAATGTCTCTGAGTATTATGGGAATAGACATATTTCTCATTTTGTTCTCAGCAGAAACTTTCTCTCATATTTCATGATAATGAAAATTATTCAAGGCATTATAAAGAATGGGAGAGGAGGATAATGGGAAGGGTTGAATGCGAAATCAAGACTTGAGTGGTATCAGATACCAATGAAGTATGTAGCCCGATGGTTGTTTCTTACTATGATTAGATGTCATGGGAGATCAAAATGAAACCCATTCCTCATGTGCACGGTGCACCCCACACTATCCAAACTTTCCTAGAGTTTGGGTAGAGGAGGAGGTGGGAGGTGACACCCCTGCTCTTGATTCCTGTTTCCAGTGGAGTAGTTTATGGGTCATCTGAGCACCTACGTGTGTATTTCTTACTCACTTGGTACTTTCCCACACATGAAACTCAGCACCTTTCACTGCTTGGCACAAAGCAAGTAAAACCACAAAAAGGCCTCACTTGTGACCCTTGTGTGTACAGCAGACTTTATATAAATATGGGGAGATGAAGGGATTTTATAACCCTGAAACATAACTTCAAATTGAATTTAATACGCCCCTGAGCTTAAACATCTCTGCTCCTGCCTCCTGAAATGTTTAACCCTCTCCTCTTCCCTCTCTCCCCTCTTAAAAGCTAATTTCTTCCATTTGCTATGTATAACCATTTAGCTTTTCCTTTGTTCTGCCTTGCCCTTCCAGATGCTGTATTTAGTCTGTGTAAATGGTCCATCAATGTTTTTTATGCATTCATTTTTTTCCAACAAATATTTATTGAGCACCTATTATGTGCCCACCACTGAGCTTAGGCCCTGGGTATCCAAAGAGAAGTAAAAGAGATATAGTTCCTATCCTCATGGAACTTAGCAGTCAGTTCTCTACACAAAAGGAATTCTGGTAGCAAACGTTCTGATAGTGATTCTTTTTAAATCTCACTACATTATAAATTGGCATCTGAACTTCCTAATTCATCATGTCATCCAATATTCTGTAATCGTGATTATAATTTGGAAATGTGTTAAACCCTCGTGGGAACATGGCAGTGGGCTATTCATGTCCCAAGTAAGTTTTAGTACTTTAAAGTCAACAAAAGGTGAACAGGTCCAGAGAGATATTTAAGATGCTAAATCCACTCCTCTGCCACTCCTCTTTCTCCTCCTTCTCTTCCTCCTCCTTCTCACCTTGTCCAGTCTCTGCGCTCCCACTCCGGAACCCACAGCCTTCCCCAGACCATGCCAGGGACTCGGACCCCGCACCCTGAGAGTCTTTCTTAATGGATGTGGTGGCTCGAAGCACCACGACCCAGAGGAGCAGGTTGAAAAAATCCGATAGCAGCACCACTCTGACAAGCTTCATCCTCAGACAGGAGGAAGACAAAATGTAAAAAGCCAACGTCTGCTTCCAGGTCAGCTGAGGGCCGGACACCAGAGAGGAGGTGCACCAGCCCTGAGTGACAGGCGGAGCCCCAACGACGTTGGAACAGCCCTGGGACTGAGTGGAGGTGAACAACAGGCTCAGGGAGTTTTGGGCTGTGCCTGGGTTCACAACCAGCAAGTGCCTGAGGCATCACTTCATCCAGTTCTTCTAACTTTAAACGCTTCTGCTCTCTCAAGTGTCGGATGCCTGCCACAACCATGTGGCTTACAGGGTCTTGGTGCTACGGCCGGGTGTCAGGCTTGAGCCTCTGAGGTGGGAGATCCAAGTTCAAGACATTGGACCACCAGAGACCTCCAGGCCCCACATAATATCATTGGCAAGAGCTCTACCAGAGATCTCCGTCTCAACGCTAAGATCCAGCTCCACTCAATGAGCAGCAAGCTCCATTGCTGGACACCCCATGCCAAACAACTAGCAAGACAGGAACACAACCCCACCCATTAGCAGACTGGCTGCCTAAAAACATAATAAGGTCACAGACACCCCAAAAGACACCACTGGACACGGTCCTGCCCACCAGAAAGACATGATCCAGCCTCATCGAACACAACACAGACACCAGTCCTGTCCACCAGGAAGCCTACACAGCCCACTGAACCAACCTTACCCACTGGGGACAGATACCAAAACAACGGGAACTACGAACCTGCAGCCTGCAAAAAGGAGACCCCAAACACAGTAAGTTAAGCAAAATGAGAAGACAGAGAAATATGCAGCAGATGAAGGAGCAATGGAAAAACATTCTCCAGGATAGATCATATATTGGGTCACAAATCAAGCCTTGGTAAATTTAAGAAAATTGAAATTGTATCAAGTATCTTTTCTGACCACAATGCTATGAGACTATATATCAATTACAGGAAAAAAACTGTGAAAAATACAAATACATGGAGGCTAAACAACACGCTACTAAATAACCAAGAGATCGCTAAGAAATCAAAGAGGAAATCAAACAATACCTAGAAGAAAATGACAATGAAAACACGATGACCCAAAACATATGGGATGCAGTAAAAGCAGTTCTAAGAGGGAAGTTTATAGCAATACAATCCTACCTCAAGAAACAAGAAAAATCTCAAATAATCAACCTAACCTTACACCTAAAGCAATTAGAGAAAGAAGAACAAAACAACCCCAAAGTTAGCAGAAGGAAAGAAATCATAAAGATCAGATGTAAATGAGAAAGAAATGATGGCAAAGATCAATAAAACTAAAAGCTGTTACTTTGAGAAGATAAACAAAATTGATAAACCATCAGCCAGAATCATCAAGAAGAGAGAAGACTCAAATCAACAGAATTAGAAATGAAAAAGAAGTAACAACTGACACTGCAGAAATACAAAGGATCATGAGAGATTACTACAAGCAACTATATGCCAATACAATGGACAACCTGGAAGAAATGGACAAATTCTTAGAAAAGCACAACCTTCCAACACTGAAGCAGGAAGAAAGAGAAAATATAAACAGACCAATCACAAGCATTGAAATTGCAATTGTGATTAAAAATTTTCCAACATACAAAAGCCCAGGACCAGATGGATTCACAGGCACATTCTATCAAACATTTAGAGAAGAGCTAACACGTATCCTTCTCAAACTCTTTCAAAATATAACAGAGGGAGGAACACTCCCAAACTCATTCTATGAGGCCACCATCACCCTGATACCAAGACCAGACAAAGATGTCATAAAGAAAGAAAACTACAGGCCAATATCACTGATGAACATAGATGCAAAAATACTAGCAAACAGAATCCAGCAGCACATTAAAAGGATCATACACCATGATCACATGAGGTTTATCCCAGGAATGCAAGGATTCTTCAGGATACACAAATCAATCAATGTAATATACCATATTAACACACCGAAGGATAAAAACTATATGATCATCTCAATAGATGCAGAAAAAGATTTCGACAAAATTCAACACCCATTTATGATAAAAATCCTGAAGAAAGTAGGCATAGAGGGAACTAACCTCAACATAATAAAGGCCATATATGACAAACCCACAGCCAACATCATTCTCAATGGAAAAACTGAAACCATTTCCACTAAGATCAGGAACAAGACAAGGTTGCCTACTCTCACCACTCTTATTCAACATAGTTTTGGAAGTTTTAGCCACAGAAGTCAGAGATGAAAAAGAAATAAAAGGAATCCAAATTGGAAAAGAAGAAGTAAAGCTGTCACTGTTTGCAGATGACATGATACTATACATAGAGAATCCTAAAGATGCTACCAGAAAACTACTAGAGCTAATCAGTGAATTTGTTAAAGTAGCAGGATACAAAATTCATGCACAGAAATCTCTTGACTTCCTATACACTAATGATGAAAAATCTGAAACAGAAATTAAGGAAACACTCCCACTTACCACTGAAACAAAAAGAATAAAATACCTAGGAATAAACCTACATAAGGAGTCAAAAGACCTGTATGCAGAAAACTGTAAGACATTGATGAAAGAAATTAAAGATAATGCAAACAGATGGAGAGATATACCATGTTCTTGGATTGGAGGAATCAACATTGTGATCATGACTATACTACCCAAGGCAATCTACGGATTCAATGCAATCCCTATCAAATTACCAATGGCATTTTTCACAGAACTAGAACAAAAAATTTCAGAATTTGTATGGAAACACAAAAGACCCCGAATAGCCAAAGCAATCTTGAGAAGGAAAAATGGAGCTGGAGGAATCAGGCTCCCTGATCTCAGACTACACTACAAAGCTACAGTAATCAAGACAGTATGGTACTGGCACGAAGTCAGAAATATAGATCAGTGGAACAGGATAGAAAGCCCAGAGATAAACCCATGCACATATGGTTACCTTATCTTTGATAAAGGATGCAAGAATATACAATGGAAAAAAAACAGCCTCTTCAATAAGCGGTGCTGGGAAAACTGGACAGCTACATGTAAAAGAGTGAAATTAGAACACTCCCTAACACCATACAGAAAATAAACTCAAAATGGATTAAAGACCTTAATGTAAGGCCAGACACTATCAAACTCTTAGAGGAAAACGTAGGCAGAACACTCTATGACATAAATCACAGCAAGATCCTTTTTGACCCGCCTCCTATAGAAATGGAAATAAAAACAAAAATAAACACATGGGACCTAATGAAACTTAAAAGCTTTTGCACAACAAAGGAAACCATAAATAAGACAAAAAGACAACCCTCAGAATGGGAGAAAATATTTGCAAATGAAGCAACTGACAAAGGGTTAATATCCAAAATATACAAGCAGCTCGTGCAGCTCAATATCAAATATCAAACAACCCAATCCAAAAATGGGTGGAAGACCTAAATAGACATTTCTCTAAAGTAGACATACAGATTGCCAACAAACACATGAAAAGATGCTCAACATCACTAATTATTACGGAAATGCAAATCAAAACTACAATGAGGTATCACCTCACACCAGTCAGAATGGCCATCATCAAAAAATTTACAAACAATAAATGCTGGAGAGGGTGTGGAGAAAAGGGAACCCTCTTGCACTGTTGGTGGGAATGTAAATTGATACAGCCACTATGGAGAACAGTATAGATGTTCCTTAAAAAACTAAAAATAGGACTACCATATGACCCAGCAGTCCCACTACTGGGCATATACCCTGAGCAAACCATAATTCAAAAAGAGTCATGTACCACAATGTTCACTGCTGCACTGTTTACAGTAACCAGGACATGGAAGCAACCTAAATGTCCATTGACAGATGAGTGGATAAAGATGTGACCCATATACACAATGGAATATTACCCAGCTGTAAAAAGGAATGAAATTGAGTTATTTGTAATGAGATGGATGGACCTAGAGTCGGTCATACAGAGTGAAGTAAGTCAGAAAGAGAAAAACCAATACCGGATGCTAACGCACATATATGGAATCTAAAAAAACGGTACTGATGCACCTAGTGGCAAGGCAGGAAAAAAGACACAGACGTAGAGAACGGACTTGAGGACATGGTGGAGGAAGGGGAAGCTGGGACGAAGTGAGAGAGTAGCACTGACATATATCCACTTACCAAATGTAAAATAGACAGCTAGTGGGAAGCTGCTGCATAGCATAGGGAGATCAGCTCAGTGCTTTGTGACCACCTAGAGGGGTGGGATAGGGAGGGTGGGAAGGAGGCTCAAGAGGGAGGGATTATGGGGATATATGTATACATATAGCTGATTCACTTTGTTGTACAGCAGAAACTAATACAACATTGTAAAGCAATTATACTCCAATAAAGATATTTTTTAAATAAGTTAAAAAAAATAAAAGATGCTAGATCCAGAGGAGATTATTATGAACCCTCCCTAATGGCCTGGACACAGCCATAGCTGACCTCAGAGCCATCATGAAGATGGAGCAGGAGAAAGAGCCCTGTCATCACTGCCTGCCTTCTTCTTTGGAAAAATAGATACAAGGGAAGTACCCAGGATGTTCCTAAGAGTGTGGGTCAAAATAAACAATGGATTGTGGATGCATGAAAACAGCATTCTTTAAACATGTTTAGTCCTCAAATTAGTGATCCCTGGGACGTATGAGAGTGCAAACAAGTGTGAGGGCCAAGAGTTTGAATTAGCTCAAGGGAGCCCTTTTTCTTCTCTTACAAGTGCCATGCAGGTGCAACTGAAAGCATCCAACTGGGGACAGCTAAAGACATGCAAAATCAGAGTCTAAGCCAGGAGACTCTGGTCCTTGGGGCTGGAAAGAAAGGCAGCAGTCAATGGGCAGATTGTGCTGCCTTCTTATCAGGCCTCAGAAGCTAAATAGTGCAAGACTTGTCCAATACGCAGATGGTGAAAGAGCAGATTCTTGTTTTCTACCAATGGCCTCATAACTACCATCAAGTGAGAAGCAATAGCAACGGGCAGACGGTCGGGATTTATTTAGAGCAAGAGGGGTGGAATGGCTCCTTTGGGGCCAGGCATCACACAACCAGCCCATACAGCAGCATGCCTGGGTCAGCTCCGCCCAAAAGAACCCAGCTGCTGGCCAGCCTCAGGACACAGATGTGGTAGGTAGTTTTGTTAAATACAGCAGCTTGTGCTTCTCGAATGTTTCTGCTCAGGCATCCTACCTGCCAGAGCACAGGCATGCTACTCCCTGGAAGCCTGGCATTGAGCAAAATACTCACGGACGTTGGAAGAATTTGTTTCACTCTCTCCTTTTATGTTAAAATTATATTAGAATATTATACTCTACTCATATCTTGCTTTTTTGAAATATAAAACTATTTAAATTACTAGTTAAGTTGCTTTACATGTCCCAACCCCCAAATCTTTGGGGAAAACATTTGTATTCTGGGAAGATGGATTTGTTTATCCCTTGGCTACCAGTAGCAGGCACATGGCTACCTATTTCCCGGAAGAAGGAAGGTGTATATTCTGGTTTGAGAAATAGAGCAGAGTGGAAATGAGTAGCAATGCTGCATATGCTGAGAGAGGGATGACACTGCTTAAAGGTCATCCCTCTGCACTGCCACCACCACCCCTGCTCCTCCTTTCCATCCTATGTCCTCATGTTGGTGTCATTTGAAAGTCAGTTCCTGCCAATTCTCAGTCATTTAAGTATGATAAACAGCCAAATAGCCACATCCTTAAGAGACTGAAAAGCTGTGCATTATTTAAACCCGCTTGTCTCGGTCTTTCACAGACAGAATCAACACAGCCTCTGTCCTCTCTGGGTAAACCTGCAAGAAATGTTCTGAGAACAGAGATGATCAACAATGTTGGGTCATTAACTTCTTCCTTTTTCATTTGGAGTGGAAATAATGGGCATAAAAGAAGATGTGTAATTTCCATCTTTCCTAAAATAGGATAGAAACTGAGATGAAAGTAAAGGAAAATCTAATCCCTTCTCAACTTCATAATATGGCCACTTTGGCACAGGTAATCCATGTGAGAGAGAATTGAGAGATTGCAGTTCTACCTAAAAATACAGGTCTCCAGAGTAAAACAGAATGTGGAGGTAAGTATCCAGGTAAAATTCTAGCCTGTTCCTGAATTAATCTAGATTCAGACGCAAGTGAGATTTTGCCTGAACTGCCCATGGCAATTGAGATTGTGAGAGGTTGCCCCAAAACAAGAATGTGAATACAACTGTTTGAGACATACCAAGGCCAGAAGAATAATTGACCAATTCCTTGAAAAACTTGGTGGCAGAAGAAAGGAATCATGACTGTGTTCCTCATTCCATTACTTTTCTCCTCTCTAGTTGGCAATGCCACTTGACCCACCCAGCAAAAGAGAGACTACATTTGCATGTGGTAAACATCCCAAGGAAATCACAGTATCTGCTAAAGCTGACGAAAAATGGCTGTTCTTTAACCTAGAGATTTGTCTGCAGCTGAGTGCTAGGCTCTCTCACTTTTTTAAATGAAGCGAGAGATCTCATGGCTCAGGATGGGATTATTTCAGTTTGAAATGTGTCCCACCAGGGGTGGGGCTAGCAGATGAAAATGGTGTCATGAATAGCTGACTTGCCAAAATCCACAGAAAATGAGAACCGGGCAATCAAACTTGAAATCACTTCTGAAATTCCAGCCTTAAAACTGAGAAGAGAGACTTCATACCCTGTGTTTTGGAAGTTGCCAATGGGACACTGTATTATCAGGAATTGGAGGTATAAAGGAGGCTCCCAGCCCATGCAGCCTCTTCAGGACAGAGTGGGTAGGGGGCTAGTAACACTTAACACTGTAAAGGTAGCTCTACCAGCCCTCACCCAAAAGGTAGCTGGGCAGGTATCAACTTTCCTTTTTCCCTTTTGAAACCAAGCTTTTACTTTCAGAGAGAATTTCCAAGGTAACCAAATAGATTCTACTCACCTAATTTGACATTATACCCAGGAAAACTCTGGGCTGAAAACCTAGAGCTGCTGATCAAGATTGTGAGGGGTCTGTTCTGAGAGCAGCACTGTTCTAAGTGTGTGTGCAAGAGATATGCCAGCCCAGCAGGCCACTGAGTCAAAACAAGTTATGGGGTCTTAAAAACCACTGGCAAATATTTTATGATATTGCTTATATGTAGAATCTAAAAAAAAAAAATGGATACAAATGAACTTGTATACAAAACAGAAATAGATCTACAGACATAGGGGAAAAAAAAGTTATGGTTACCAAGGGGGGAAGGAAGGAGGGATAAATTAAGAGTTTGGGATTAACATATGCACACTACATATATAAAATAGATAACCAACAAGGACTTACTGTATAGCACAGGGAACTCTACTCAATATTTTGTAATAACTTATAAGGGAAAAGAATGAAAAAGAATATATGTATAACTGAATCGCTTTGCTGTACACCTGAAACTAACACAACATTGTAAATCACCTATACTTCAATTAAAACGAATTAAAAAAACCCACTGGCTGGACCAAGGAGAGAAGACTGGGCTGCCTGCTCCAGCTCGCATCCCCTTAGACGGGGCTTGGGCAGCATTGTGAATGGAAGAGCTCCCGCTGCCCCCAGCCCCGCTTCCAGAGGGAGTCATATGATGAACAAATTCCCACCGGCTTGTTAATGATTCAGTGTGTGGTTTGTTGTCTTCTCCCAGGAGACAAGGACAAGGAATCTCTAATGATGGAATTCCACAGATGCTGTTGAGCTGGGAGGGCATGTTGGCTGGGGATGGGGCCTTTTCCTCTCCCCTTGGTCCCCACCACCTTCTCTGAGTATGGGGTCAGCCCACACTCTCAGCTCCAACCTTCTGTTCTGACTTGGGGTTGGCCGTCTGTTTCCCTGACCCCAGGGAATGCCAGTCTTGCCTGCTGAGTGTCTGTCCTGTATGAAAGAATCCTGTGAGTCTTTGCAAAGGTAAACAGTTACGTAAGGAAAGATAGACTTACTTTAGTCCTAGATCTTATTGAGTGGAGCCTGCAATACCACATGGGGTATTAAAAAATAATGTGGGGATTTGTGCCGTCTCTTCTCTGTTTGTTCTTCTGAGTCATGCTCTAGTTTAAGCAGCAAGAAAGATGATGACCTTTCTCTTCACTCTAAATTAAAGAGCAACTGATACCTAATGGAAAATTTTGAGAAAGTTGTCACTATGAAGCAATTAAATGGCCAGAGAATTTCCTGCAAGGCTTTTTTTGGGGGGGAAGAAAGAGAATTTCAGGGTGAGACACCTGGTGTTGGAGGATGAATCAGGAGGTCCAGGGAAGTGTTAGAACCACAGGGGGACCAACAAGCTCCCCTTTGTGGCTGTGGTTCTCGGAAATTCCTTGAGATTTTTCTGGACTTTTACCTTGAAGACATGAAGGATACTTTGGACGGTGGGCGGGGCAAGAAAGTTCAAGTTCAGACACGGGAGGTTTTTCCTGGCTGTGCTGATAACTTGCTGGGGAAAGGCACATTCCGGTTTCTTCCCTCATGTGGAGGTGATCATTCGTGCCCTATATGAGTCTTATAAAACTGTTTGGAAGAGTATGTGGTCAATTTGGGGGTGATAATCTAGGCTAAACGCTAAAGAAATATGCAGTTAATTCCCAATCTGTAATTGTTTTATTGTGATTCTCTTCCCTGTGCCTGGTTCATGATGCTGCGCACGAGGATGTGTTAGGAAAAGGCAGCAGAAGCAGGTCTCATTGTCTATTTAGTTCTTGTTCAAAGCCTTCCTGGAGAGGAGGGGGAGGAGACGGCTAATGAATAACCTAAGAGTAAAGAGTATCAAGGAATGTACTGTCCAGAAGATGGGTGCTAATTAATCTCCTCCGCTGAAGCTGCAGAGAGAGGGAAAAGGAAACTTGTATTAAAGCAAGAGAGATACAGGTTAGACATAATGAAGAACTTGCTGTTAATGAGTATTTTAAGTTGCTGAGCAGGGCAAATAAAACCATAATCTTGGCCTTGGCCAATATAGAAAACAATGAAGGGACTTCCTGACAGCCCAGTGGTTAGGACTCTGTGCTTTCACTGCTGAAAAAAGGCAATGAAGTGGGCCAGATTTCCCACAAGGAAAGAGTTCATATCTTCTGAACAAGTTAAGTCTGCTTTCTGGCATAAGCAGGCTTCCTTTCCTCACAAACAGCACTCTAACCTGGGGGCTTGGCAATTTTAGGGTCTCTCCCTTTTTGGAAATGAGAGCCTTTCTCATCACTGTGAAAGTGAACTTACAGTTTCAGGAAAACTATAGATTTTTTAACTGGGAGGGTTTTTTCTTCCTCCCTCCCTCTCTCTTTCTTTCTTGCTATCTTAAATGTTGTATTCAGTCCGTTATACCACCACAGACACAGACTCTTCCCAGGGGGCTATTTCTGCCTCCCACTTATGGAGACTACCAGGTCATATCACTTGTTTTCCATTAACTCAGAGCTCTCAGAAGCTGCTATTACGCCATTAGCTGCTTTACTAGATGCCAACTCCCAAGTCTTCCTCCTCTTCCCTCCAGTCTGGCTACTTCACTGCACTTCCTTCCTCCTATATGCTCCACTGTCCTGCCTGCTTCGCTACATCTTCCTTTTTTTTACCCTTTCTCTCTTCTCCTGAGAGCAAACGAGCTTCTTTCTTTCTTTCTTCCTTTCTTTCTTTCTTCCTTCCTTTCTTTCTTTCTTTCCTTCCTTCTTTCCTTCTTTCTTCGCTTTTCTTTCTTTCTTTCTTTTCCTCCCTTTCTTCCCTTCTTCCTTTCTTCCTTTCCCCTTCTAAAACATGCTTACTGTACCTTCCAGAGTCATGATTGGAATAACTAGATTGCTTCTGGAATCTACAATAGGAAGCTTGGCTGAAAATCACTCCTGTGAGGTCCAGGAAAGCCAGAACAGGCATTCAGATTTGTTTATTCATTCAACAGATACTTACTGAGCAGCTACTATGTGCCACATCCCTGAGATTAAAGCTCTCGGCAATCTTTAAACTGAGAGATAGTCTTGCTCATCTGACACATAGGCTTAATCGAAGATTAGAAGATAAAAAGCCCTTGTGTTATTCCCCAGCTCTGTGTTCATAATCAGTGATTATTGCTACAAAAAAAGTGCAACCAGAGCCTTTTACAAATGTTGCAAACATCCCAATGGCCATACTGGTTTGCCTTGGAATGTCACTAGGATTATGTGTGGTAATTAGTTTCCTTTTTCCCAGCCAAAGACCCCTTCAGCATAGCAGTGTCTGGCCCTTTCAAACTCTTTGAGCAACCGGTTTCTAGATCATTGTAATCAATTGTTTCCTATGGGCAAACCCTTCTCAATAATGAGCTCATCCTCCTATCAGGGGAAAATACAGCAGCACAATTAATATTGGGGGATAAAAATCGATTACTGTTTTCTGAGTAATGAGCCCTGAGTCCTGGTTTAAAGCTGAATATGCAGTGCAAGAACAAAATATAATTCTTTTCATGAGAACCGACAGACTTTACTTCAAACCAACTATACTTCATTAAAGCTCTGATAAGAGTCTGCAAAGCAGCACAGAAATCTTGCAGCTGTGGGATCTCGGAGAGAAGGAAAGAATCCTTATATTGTTCAAGTATGACACAATGAGTTTGTTATGGAGTCACTCCATCCCAGATATATTCAGATTCAATGCATTAATTCTCCTCGTCTGCCACCAGGGTTCAGCTAATGGTGAAAGGGAGGCAGCATCCAATTCTCTTACTTGCTTTAGGCTGTAAGTCATTGAGCAACAGAGTTGGAGCTGGGGGGAGGTGCAGAAGCATAAGAAGGATAAATTCCCTCTGAATAAGAGTGTGGGACTAGGAACAACAGTTTGGGCCAATCACATCCGGCCAAGATATGGAGGAAGAAAAGGGACTGGAGGCTGGACAGGCCTCCATAGAGGTGGAGGAGGTGACCACCCTTTGTGACTGTATTAGTGACCCTGCCTCTGGACTAGGGATTGGGGGTCAGAGGTCGCTCAGAGAACATCTCCTCCAGGAAGTCTTCTGTAATTCCTCAGGCCAAGTTAGGTGATTTCTCTGTGCTCCCCAGGTATCGTATACAAACTCCTTTATAGTTCTTACTACCTTCTACTGAAATTGTCTACATTTTCACAGTGGTTGCGCCATGGACTTTGGAGAAAGGCTGTTTGGCTCTTTCACCAATTAGCTGTGTGACGTTGGGCAAGTCACTTAACCTACCTGATGCTTGGCTTCCTCATGCATAAAGATTAGAGGTAATAACACTTCATAGGGAAGATGTAGTAAGTTAGTAAAGGACCTGGCATATACTAATCATTATCATCATTATCATTAATAATATCATCTTTCTCACTTTATCAGAAGTTTCATGTTCAGGGTTTGTATACTAAGAGCTCAGCACATAGGACACTCTCAGTAAAAATCTGTTTGATGGATTTCACAGCAATCTGCCAGCATCTAGTAAGAGGCTAGATGTGCCTCTCATGGGATGGTGATTAAGCCTGGAGAGAACTAAGAGTCAACAGTGACACAGAGGGGGTCACTTGCTGTTCTATATCTTTGCAGTGGTCAACGAGAAGTGATAGGAATGACCTTTGCAATGAGGGTTAGGATAGGAAGGACTTCCTGCTGAGGAGGTGGTATGCTAAATCCAGAGAATCTTGCACCAGGTACAAGCTCTCTGCCACACTTCAGGTGTGTCCATTTAGAAGGGAGTGACTATTGGAGCATGTGTCCCAGGAAAAGGTCCTTAATAAAGAGCCCAGCATCATGCATGTAGGAAATGGAGCTGTGAGTAACTTTGTACCCTTCTCCATCTGTACTGCCTTTTTTTTTTTTTTTTTTGCGGTACGCGGGCCTCTCACTGTTGTGGCCTCTCCCATTGCGGAGCACAGGCTCTGGACGCGCAGGTTCAGTGGCCATGGCTCACGGGCCCAGCCGCTCTGCAGCATGTGGGATCTTCCCGGACCGGGGCACAAACCCGTGTCCCCTGCGTCGGCCTCCAAGGGCAATGGGGGTCCTCTGGTCCCCTGTGCTGCCCACAGTGTGCCTGTGTGTGGCGTGTACTCCTACAGCGTTCACACTTAGCAAGAATTACTGAAGGGCACTCCCAAGGGAGGAGTCCTCTGTATAAACAGTCAGATTTCCTTACATCTGGGATGTACAGGTGTGATCATGTCTAAGGTGAACAAACTAGATAACTCCTCAGGCTCTTTTGCAGCCCTTTGGGTACAGGAAATAATCTGTGTGTATGTGCGTGCGTGCATGTGTGTGTATGTGTGTGTGAGAGAGAGAGAGACAGAAAAAGACAGAGACAGAGACACAGAGAGATAGAGAGACAAGCGGGTAAGAGGCAAAAAAGAGAAAATCATGGCATTTGTAACCAAATTGTTTCTACAATATTTTCTCCCTTAAATTAGCATAGCTAGTGAAATGAGGAGGTGCTGCTGACTTGGAGATATTTCAGACAGCAGTGTTTCCACCAATTGATCAGAAATGTCATTAAGAAAGAGAATGGGGCTTCCCTAGTGGCGCAGTGGTTGAGAGTCAGCCTGCTGATGCAGGGGACACGGGTTCGTGCCCCGATCCGGGAAGATCCCTCATGCCGCAGAGCGGCTGGGCCCGTGAGCCATGGCCGCTGAGCCTGCGCGTCCAGAGCCTGTGCTCCACAATGGGAGAGGCCACGGCAGTGAGAGGCCCGTGTACCGCAAAAAGGAAAGAAAAGAAACAGAATGACTAGAGTCTGGTGGTATAATTACTGCTTTCAGCAGCCTTTTTTGAAGAGAGGGACTGGCTCACCTCTGGAACAGGGGACTTCAAAATTAAAGGGGGAGATGTTCATGTGACACGGTGACAAAAGTACAGCTAAGGAGAGGGCATGGTAACTGAGCAGGCAATAGAGGGGAAAAACGCCTAATGGGGGTTAGGACATCTGGGTCCTAGTCCAGAATCTGCTACTAACTAATGTGTGACCTTGGGCAAGTCACTTTATTTCTTCAGACTTTAGTTTTTAAATTTGGTGGGTCTCTTCCAGCCCTAACATTCTAACTTATTAAAGCATGAGTATGTACATGTGAAGTAGCAAATAAGACAGAGCTCTACTCTTTATATATTCTTGCACATTGGAATTCTGATGCTGCGTTAGTCCATGTTTATCAATGTCTAGACAAATATTCAAATGGGTTATATATTGATTCTCTTTCAAAGTTTCTTACAATGAAAATTGCTCTATCATCAAAAAAAGTACAGTTCCCCAGCTCATGGCATTATTTCAAGTAATTATTTCTACGTTTAATTCTTTCATCCAGTTATTTAATAAGCATTTTTAACACCAACTGTGTGCCTGATGCTGTCCAAAGGAAGAGGACAACAAGATTCCTGCACTTAAGAAGCCACCACAAAATGACAGCCCAGTAAAACATTAGCAGCATCTTGGAATATGTCTCAGGACCTGACCTGCCCACAAATTTTGAAGTGATTATTTACATGAGTATTTCAGCTGAAGACAGCTAGTCCAGGGTGTGCCTACCTGCAGCATCAATACTGTGTCAGCCAGGTTTGAATTGACTAACCTGAATCGTGGCTGGCATACAATGACACTTCCTCTGTCCAAGGAACAAATGGAAGCTTAAAGAGGAAGTTCCCACCCAAAGTCTGAGAAGACAGGGTCTGGAATTCTGATAGCTTTACAGGGGATGATGGACTTTCCCTTGATCTGGGATCATCCAGAGTTCCAGCTCCTGACAGGTGGCGATAGTGGGTGATGACTGGAGCCCTGGCATGGAGGATGTCCACTGCACGTTTTCCTGTAAACACTTCTCTGCTTCCCTGAGGCGTTTATCAGGCTTCATGGTCTCTGTGTATTGCAGAAGAGCTCAAATATTTTAACTCAAGGGGTACCAAAAACCAACAAGGAAGTGATCAGCAAAGGGAGCATGATGGCAGAGGATGCTATGCAGGTACAAGCTTTGTAAATATTTAATAGGAGTTTTTTTTTAACGGCTTCCAACTTAAACCTTTAAATCACTAACCTGATAGTGTGTGCATAGGAGATGTTTGCTCTTTCTCCTTTCCTAAGGATTAGGGAGCCCTAAGGGATGGGCAAGAGCTAAGGGTCAGATATGACTAGTGAGAGGAATTGGACAAACAGTATCTCCCAGCCCTCAGTAGTCCTGGTTCACAAGAATCTTCAGGAACCTCCTAGGCAAAGAATTTGAAGTGAGTCCTTTAGCAAACTGGAGGAAAGGGATTTGGAAGAGAAAGATGTATCAAATACTAAACTGCAAGAGCTGTACAGTCCCTGGGAGAAAACTTCTCCTTAGGGGAAGAAAAATTCTGGCACAGCAAGCTGGACTTAGCAAGAGCACTTAAGGATCAAAGAGTAATGACTCTTGGTTGAGCACAGAGGCCATTATTTGAAGCCACCCTGGCCCAATTATCTCGGTGTTGTATGCTAGCCCTAGAGAGAAGAATAAATAAAACTGGAAAAGCAGTGTCACCAGAGTGTAACACTACAGAGCCCAGACAACTCCACTGCAGAGTGAGGCCTCTCCCCCAACAGAGCTTAACACAAGGAAGAACACCATCTCCTTTCTGTGTGGCCAGGGCACCTGGCAATGCTCTGCCCCCCAAGCAGAACATCGGCATTGGCAGGGCTGTTAGACTGCAGTGGCAGTGGCTGCCAAAGTTGGGACGCGATGCAGAGGTGTGGTCGTCACAGTGAGCACTGCCCGATGGAGTCTCAAACACATCTGAGACATTCCCCAGATTCCCAAGAACACCTACAGGGTGAGGGGCTCTGGAGAGGGAATAATGCAAATGGAGCCCTACACAAGCTAGTAAAATTCCATATTAAGGACAAAATTGGTTCATTGATTCCTGTAGCCTGGAAACAGTCGGGTCACACTTCTTTGGAAATGTGCTTTTGAGGAGTGTATCAAACACATCATGTTCTACTTCAGTTATTCTCAGCCTCACCTGCTTGTTGCAGCTGCTTCAGAAGTAGCCAGCTCTGCATGGACTCCAATGGGCTTCACACAGCTGCCACCTGACACTGTCTACCCTCATGACTGCACTGTAAGCTCTTCACATTCCTGGTGCTTCCCTATTGACACAAAGGTATGGGACCCCCACCCCCCAGGTGCCCAAGCATGAGCAGCAACCTAGAAGTGCAAGAGAGTTAACAATCCCATGGGTCATACCTTTGACCAGTGGAAAATGGGAGTTCTCCACCAATGGTGGAGAAATTCTTCCGTCTTTCTCTCCCATCCCAACACAACATACAATCTTTGAGGTAAAGTTTATGCATATTCTTGGAGGATGGTCCCATCAGATGGAGCAAGGAGGTGTGGAGAAGAGACACATAGCTGGACCTATGTGACTGGGCACAAAGTGTGCAGATCTTTGTGTCTCATATTAATGATCACCAAAGAGTATCCACCACAGAGGAGGATTTCAGTAACCAGGAGGACCGCTGATTTATCCTGTGGATATAAGCCAGTGTCTCTCATCAGCTACCCAGTGCTTGAGCAATGATCCCATAGACAGTGTGGCCAAGGTAGGAAGGAGCCTATGCATGGGCCCAAAGTATGGGCTCCCCCTTACCAAGGCTGCTCAAGGCTTCTTGGCAGAAGCAGAGACCAGTGTTGATTCCTTGCTATGACCCCATTCTTCAGTGAGGCAGCTGGCTACGTCATGGCAGGGTAATCATATTGGTCCCTTCTACCTTGATGGGCGGCACTTCAGGGCTGATACCTACTCTGCATATGGGTTTGTTTTCCCTTCCCGTCGTGCCTCCACCAATATAACCATCTGAGGCCTTTCAGAATGCCTGATATATTGATGTAGTAGCCCTTACAACATTGCATAAGACCAAGAGACCCATTTTACAGCAACAGCAAAAGAGGTGTGACAATAGGCACCTAACTACAGGGTCTACCATGTACCCTGTCATCCAGAGGCAGCCAGTCTCATAGAATGGTGGAATAGGCTAGTAAAATCTCAGCTAAGTTGTCACCTTGGGGAAAACACCCTGCAAAGTTGGAGTACTTTCCTCTGGGCACACAATATATGTGTTGAACCAGCAGCCAATATATGGTGTTATGTTCCCAGTAGTTAGAACACATGGGTCTGCAAAGGAGGCATGGCCTGTCTTATCAGTTCCAGAAACCTTAGTGAATCTATTTTATGTTCCCACAAACAGAATTGTCCAAGTTTAGAGGCCCTGGTATTCAGAGGTTTCCCTTGAACTTGAACGGCAACTACAACTGGCTCACTTTGGGCCCCTTATGCTGGTGTATCAGCAAGCAAAGGAAGAGGAGCTGTGGTTGTCCTGTGCAGTGTGAACAGGGAAGAGTACTTCTGAAACCCACAGGATTCATGAAGATGTATTTTGTTGCATCCATAGAAAATGGGTAATGACAGCAATCACAGCCCAAGGGCAAAGCAATAAAGACCTCAGATCCCTTGGGAGTGTAGATCTTGATTATGCTACTAGGCAAGCAATGCAGATCAGTGGCAAAGTGCTGGCCAATGTGATAGAAATCTAAAACGGGAGGTGGAAGAGGGGGATGGTGAATGTCAATTATAGCCTCAGGACCAGCTGCAACTGTAGTACTACATCTTATATCATTAACCCTCTTGCTTTAGAGCTTTTTGAAAATTTCAACTGCCACCACCTTGAGGGAAATTCTGTGACTGATTAGATTTAGACCTCCCCTTCAGGGAAAAAAAATGAGAGCATCTTGCTCTTAGGAAAACAGAGGTTCCAGAGTAAACTAAGTGAGCCAGATGACAGAGGGCACAGCAGGCTGCTTGGTACAGGGGTGGGCTGTACTAGACCATTCTTATCCACCACTTTAGATTTCTCAGCTCCAGCTGTCAAGCAGTGTCACAAAGGCGCAACCTGACAACACTTTGCCTCACGTGCAAGCTGTACACCATTTGCCTGTTACTCTGGGACTTCTTTGATACCAAGACATAGACATAGAAATTCACAGCAACCTTCACACCTGTACACCTGAGTGTGCAGGAGAATTAACTCTATGGAGTGAAACTTTTGACCAATGGACTGTGAGAGCAGGGGATAAATTCTTCCCCTACTCTTCCCTAGAGGTACATTGCTGAGACATTGTTTACATGGCTCCATGGAAGATGGTCCTGTGATATCAAACAATCAGTTGTGTGCTCAGTGGTCGTCAGCTCAGTACACAGCTGGTCTGTGTACTTGTATACTGTGTACTTCGTTGTATGGGTTCTATCTCCTTTTCTGCCTCACTTCCCTTGTCCTTCACTCCTGATCCTTCGTGTACCCTCCCTAATAATATAGTAGCACATGAACCCTTGCCTCAGGCTCTGCTTTCTAAAGAAACCAGGCTAAGAAAGTGTATCTGATGATAGAAAAATACATAAATATACAAAAGAAATCATCCTCCTCCATGGAGGAAAGATAAGTCAAAATTTAAGCCCAACCATAGATGAACAGTCCACTGTACCAAGTGTCCCCAGTGGGGCTGAGATTTAGACTTGAGTCCTTGGTGTCAGGTAGCAAGAGCTATAGAAGAGCAGTTTATAAGCCTTTTTAAATTGCCATGGGGTACTTCCATTGGAGTTTCGGGATATTTTTATATAGAATTCAAGAGCAGCAAACACTAATATCAGATTTGGGTTGGCCCAGGGTAACCTTGTAAGAAGGTGAAATTGATCTTCAATGCCTCTGCAGATATATTTTCAGCATCTTGCACTCATGTCCTAAAACCTTCAGTGCTTATGTTTTCTTTTCTCTCTCCCTTATCCGAACATTTTTAGCTACATATTATTTGGAAGTGGTCACTTAAGATTTGCAGTTGAATGTTAATAACTAATAGAGTTTAATCTGGTAGTCCTCCTAGCACCCCAGGAGGTTTATATAGAACAATCCCTAAACTCAGAAGACCACGTTTGTAATGGTAGAATTTCTGGCATCAATACTTGGCTGCTATAGATAGATTTGAGGGTTCCTTAAAAAAATCACATATACAATTCTTACTTTTCATTTTGTCTAGGACTTAGTCCAAGCTATTTTCTTTCTGTGTCCTTTCAGATAATGATCTTTAACTATTAGAAGAAAGGGCAAGAAAATTAAAAAAGCAAAGCAAAACCTTGACTCAGTTTTTTACCACAATACTATTATAAACTGTTTAATAATAAAGTTGAAAGTTAAAAAAATTTTACATGAACATGCTTATACCTACCACCTAGATTTCTTCCATTAATATTTCACTATACTTGCCTTATGACATGTCTACATATCTATCCATCCCTCTACCCAACCCAATAATCCATTTTATTTTTTTGATGCATTTCAAAGTAAATTGCAGGCACTCTTCCCTCTAAATACTTCCCTGGCTTGATTACCTTCTTAAATAGTCTGCAGGTCAGGACAAAGCAAAGAATTCAGCAACTGCTGCTTAAAAACTCATTCATTACTTTAGGAATCAAGGCAAAGTGATATACATGAATGGAATGAATTCAGTTCCTCCTCCTATTGTGTTTCTAGCAAGGAGATGACTAAAGCCGTGAATGTGCGTTTCCTGGAAACTTAAAGTCCTGACTTGTCATCTTTGTAGTAAGAAAGAGCCATCAAACAGTTCTTACATAGCCACATGCCATAGTAAAACCAGCTCTCAACTGTTTATTTTAAAGACTCAAATCATTTTGCAGTGTCTTTGTGTTTATAGGTAAAAGTGTTTGAAGCTATAAATCAGACCTTGAACTAAGTACAAAGTTTGAGTCAGACCAACATAAGTTGTCTGATTGCATTCCTGACCCACACAGATACCCTTTGTGGATAAAAACAAGTTGCCCCATCAAAATCCTTTCTAAATTCATCTTCCTGAAAAGGCACCAGCCACTGGGTTGGTGGCTTCTCCACAAAGTGTTCCTTTACAGCTTCAGGCCCAGGGCTCTCCCATGGCCACCTGGCACAGCTCTACTTATTACCACACAGTTGAGCACTTAACTGTTTAACTATCAGTTGTTTAACTATGGGATGATCATGTCTCACTTCCTGTGTCTAAGTTCTTGGAAGATAAGAAACCTGTCTTCTGAATCTTCTACATTCCTAGGGGGTTGGCATGGTGCTAGGCACACACCTAGGACTATAGATCTTAAAGCCTTCAGATAGATATATAGATATAGATTTTCTTTTTTCATCTCATTAAACTCAATGCATAGTAGACTGCTTGGCCTACTTGCTTCCAAAAAACTGGCTCTGAGTACTGTCAAAGTGCTTCCCCGGGATACATGATCACGGCAATTAATATCAGCCAGAATACTTTCCAACAAGTCCGCAGGCAGTCATCATGAGCAGGGACTTAGAGACAGGGTTTTTCTGTGTCGGAGCCAGAATTCAGAAATGCTCTGCTTTTCTTGTTTAAAAGAGACCCAGGGTTTTTCTTTTCAACACCGACTTGCACTGACCTCTTTTTCTGGCTTCTCAGTAAAAGGATTAAGGACTCAGGAAGCACTGGGGGTGGGGGGGAAATGGCTTGTTTAGCTGGAGAGGGGGCTTAGGCAATTCTGACAGTGTGGAGTGGAAAAGCCATGAAGGAGCTTCCTCTATGTCTGGCAGTTCTAGAAACCCAGGTCCCTGTCCAACGCTGGGTCATCCCAAGATGTGCATGGCAGTACGTCTGTTACGTGTACATTGCATCAAACTATTCCCTCAAGTAAGCACATCCTGGGAGTTAGCAGAACACAGGGTGCTGAAGCACTGGGGCAATTCATCAACTCATACCTTAACAACCTAAATCATTTCTGTTGGCTTCTGGAGGGTCCAGTATCTTCTAAGAATGTAGCCCATGGCAATGTGCTGATCCTTACACATAACACCTTGTGGGTTTAGCTAAAAAACAAATACCCTCATATGCTTAAAAAATGAAAACAGATTCCAGCAATAGATGAATGTGCTTTTCTTTCTTCTAAATTTCCCCAGAGAGACTTCCTTCTCATTCTGACTTTATGTGATAGAAAAATCATCTATAAATGCACTGGAAATATTGAAAATAATTTCACTGAGGCCCCATGATAGGTGACAGAAACTGAGTCTTACGGCTTGTTCCTGACCTGAGCTGGATTTAATTCCAGAACACAGGTGGGCTACAAAGTGACCCACTTTTCATTATCCTTGCTTTTACTGTGATTTTGCAGTAGTTTCAGCAATGTACAGGCTGAAAGAAATCCTTAGGGGCTTATCATCAAAGTTGGATATAGAAACAGAGATGTAAGGCACCCAGCAAGAAACTGATTATCTAGAGAAGAGTGAGTCCCAGAGCTTCTACTTCTGTATTTCTTCCTTCCTCTGTCATTCTACAATATCATTGCCTCCAGTGTTTTTCATAATAATCTTCCCAGAAGTGGTCTGGAAAACAAGGAAGCATGGAGAACAAACTTTGCCAGAAGAAACATAACCACACTGAGGGAGAAAAGGTGGGGCAGCTTTATAGTGATCTTGGCAAAGAAGCACCATGTGATATTCAGAGGCCGCTCAGTCCTCCCCACCATGTCCACACATGGGGTGGTCTTGAATTCCCATCAGAGCCTACACGCCATGGTGCCTAAAGATTGAAGAGACCCGTAGGCCACCTCAGACACAGCCTGTGAGTTGCCAGATTGGGACTCCTGCAACTTATTAAGATGTTTGCATGCAGTGGCCAGCCCTGCAGGAGCCAGGAGTGCCTGTGTATTTTACAGCTCTGATCTTGCTCAGATGAAGTAGAGTAATGGGTTAATAACTCCCCCTCCCCATTTAAACCCTAATTCCCTCACAGGAGGCTGTTATCAAGCCCACAGTCAATTTAAGAGAGCTCCCAGAGAGGATTCAAGAGAGTCAGTCTCAGACTGTCAGGAAGGACTATCCTAAAAGATTTCCACGAGAGGAGGAAGCAGTACATGGTGAACAAAGCCAGAAGAACAGCTGGAAGCAGAGATGGTAGGGCTTAAACCCTGGATTAAATAGTGACAGTATTAGATGGAATTGTTCAGTAGATAGTCACAGAAAATCCACTATGAGAATGTCTGTTGTTTACTTAAGAAAACCTTGAGCTAAGCTTTCCAGGTTTGTGTCAGCATCTTCAGAACTCAAGGGTTCTGAGTCAGAGTCTTTGCAATTCTTTTGACCTCCCCCTCAGGATCACAAAATGGTTGCCGTAACTCCAGGCATTGTGACCTCACAAAGCAATTTCCAAAGGCAGCTAGCAGAAACGTTCTTCGTGTGCCTTCTGTCATTTATTAATTATAATCATAACCAACATTTTTAAACATTTACTATATTTCAGGGACTATCCTAAGTAATTTCTATGTGTTAACTCCTTTAATTCTACAGCAGTTAAGAAAAACCAAAACAAACCAAACCAAAGCACAAGAAAAACCAAAGAGAGTACAATTAACTTTATCAGGGTCACACAGATAAGACGTAGTAGAGCTGGGACTCACCCTCTGACAGTTTGTCTCCAGAGCCCTTACAGTGTCAAACTAGCTCCCAATAAGGGAAGAAGAGATTTTCCAGAATCCCCTCAGCAACCTTACCTTATGTGCCATGGTTTAGACCTGGGTCACATGACCACCCTGGCTGCAAGGGAGGCTGGGAATACAAGTATCTGCTTACTTCAACCCATAGCAAGATGGGGGCTGTGAAGGTCAGTTACATAGCCAACCAAAAGTGTCTGCCATGGTTGCAAAAGGAACAATGGCCTTTGTCATAGGGGAAAGGTCCTAGTGCCCTAAGGGTGTAGGTGAAAACCTGAGGTCACAGGGTCATTTGGTTTACTGCCGCTGGGGAAGAAAAACAAGCTTCTGGTCAAGACCAGCCAGAAATAACAAAAATGCCAGCAGCCTGGTAGTCTTATCTTTCAACCAATCACTGGAGTATCTGTGCATGAGCAGTTCTTATTAAATTATTCATCCTGATTTAATGGGGAGGAAATCAGATGCAACAGGTATGGCTCTTCCTGCTTGTTAAATGGCTTTAAAACAAACTTCCAGATATTGGTCGCCTTGGGGGAAAGCAGCAGGAGGACAAATCAGCTGTATTTTAAGCTAATTACCAAAGTGCTACACTAGTACCTGTCAAAGAAGGACATTTGTTCCGGTGTCAGTGGTCATAAAATAAAAATCTGGAAAGAAAAAGAGAATATTACATAAGCAATATGCTTTACATGTACTTTAAAAAAGCCTCTCAAATGCAAGATGTAGTCACATGCCAAGTGTTATTGTACCTGCTTGTAAACTTGAGTAGAATCTCATTTTAATAAGCTTGAAGAGACTTCCAAATTGCTATGTTAGATCCAAATCTCATTAAACTTGAACCCTATTGTTATAATATACTAAAATACACTCTATTGTTTCCTGGATTTAAAATTCACTTACACAAAACAAATGTTAGGTATACAATTCATTTGCAAATGACATGTGGGTGGAGGGGAAGAGATGGGTGCCAAAGGACTTGCGTGCCTTGTGCCAACCCGTTAGAGCCAGAGAAGGTAAATGATGCTACATCTTTCTGCAATGACTGAGGTTGAATGCAGCACAACATCTTAATGAAATATGACATGTGTTTCAAATGTTAGGTGGTTATGTTTCACAGTTTTATAAATTGTGGTTGTTCGGTTTTGCCTCAATTTTTCTTTCTCTTTTTTGGTCATGAGCTCATTGTATTGGTACTAACAGCTAAAAAAGGATGTAAAATGAGCAAGGTTTTAAAGTGCTGTTATCTATTCAGAAAATAATTAGAGGTTCACTAAATACAGTCTGTAACTAGAAGATGCTGAGAGCTCACAAAGCAAACCTCCCCTCTTTTTTCTCCCTGGCCCTGCAGAGAACCATCACCTCCACTGTCCCTCATCTCCCTGAGCCTTAGTTTTCTCATCTGCAAAATAGGGAACTGAACTTAATGATCTCTTGGATTTTTGAAGTGCTGAGGTTGTAAAGTTCTATGATTCTGCACACCCTGGGTCAAGATTTAACAGAGACACCAAATTTGATAAATGTCACTAAGCCACAACTGACATGCTTTTTCATATGCTGCTAAGAATATTTAACCGAGTAATAAGGGATACAGTCAATCACACTGTAATAATTTTATATGGTGACAGATGGTTACCAGACTTGTTTTGATGATCATTTCATAATATATTTGATTGTCAGATCGCTATGTTGTACACCTGAAACTAACATAATATTGTATATTAACTATACTTCAATAAAAAGAATGTTTAACAATGCAAACAAAACACTATATGAAAAGGAAATATCTTCATTCAAAAAATAGATGATTAAGAGGATACATATTTCTAAATGCTTTGTTGCACTGGGGTTTTTTCCTCCACACCATTCCCTGTAGGCACACTGACAAATAATGCTAATACACAAAGCACACTTAAGGCATGGAAATAGCCTTGTTCAGTTGGATGTTAAAATGGCATTCTCCTTACATTTTGCTTTATGAATGGAAGGTTAATGAAATTGTGCATGTTTCAGTTTTCACTCTGCAGGTTATTTTGTAATAAGGATGAGACTGTCTTACCTTTAATCTGGTGTTTTATTAAATTAAATGCATTTCAAAGGAAGGGCCATTTTATTCTGCTATTCTGTCTTATATATTCACAAGCAAGAGGGCATGCTAAATGCTTTCTCTGTTGGTTCTTTTAGGAGTCTCCTGTTTCCAGTGAATGTGATATAAGCCCATATTTAGCACATAGAAGAAAAGTAATATTAATTTCTTTAAATCAAAGGTCTTTAAACTGAGGCAGGAGTGTCCTTTTGGATTTTTATGATTTGTTCTCATCTCACCTAAAAAAAAGAAGACTTAAACATAGGAATCATTGGGACTTCCCTGGTGGTGCAGTGGTTAAGAATCCGCCTGCCAGGGGCTTCCCTGGTGGTGCAGTGGTTGGGGGTCTGCCTGCTGGTGCAGGGGACGTGGGTTCGAGCCCTGGTCTGGGAGGATCCCACATGCCGCGGAGCGGCTGGACCCGTGGGCCACAACAGCTGAGCCTGCGCGTCTGGAGCCTGTGCTCCGCAACGGGAGGGGCCGCGGCGGTGGGAGGCCTGCACACCACGATGGGGAGTGGACCCCGCTCGCCACGGCTGGAGAGAGCCCTCGCGCAGAAACGGAGACCCAACACAGCCAAAGATAAATAAATAAATAAATAAAATGTGACACCTTTATTAAAAAAAAAAAAGAATCCGCCTGCCAATGCAGGGGACACGGGTTTGCTCCCTGGTCCGGGAAGATCCCACATGCTGTGGAGCAACTGGGCCCGTGTGCCATAGCTGCTGAGCCTGTGCTCTGGAGCCCACGAGCCACAACTGCTGAGTCCGCGTGCCACAACTACTGAAGTCTGCGCACCCTGGAGCCCGTGATCTGCAACAGGAGAAGCCACCGCAGTGAGAAGCCCACGCACCGCAGCGATGAGTAACCCCCGCTCGCCACAGCTAGAGAAAGCCTGCGTGCAGCAACGAAGACCCAATGCAACCAAAAATAAATAAATAAATGAAAATAAGAAACATATGAATGGTTAACTCAATGGTTCCCGACTAAGGGCTTAACATATCCTTTAAGTCAGTGGTTCTCAGCTGCGGGGTTATTATTGTTGGTGGAACAATATTCGATTTTCATGACTGACCATGCATTGCAAGGTATCTGGCATTCCTGTCTCCCACCCACTAAATGCCAGAAGCACCCTCCTACCATTTCGACAACCATACTTGCTCCCCACACATTACCTAATGCCAACTCCTCTGAAACAGTCCAAAGTAGAAGTGTCCCTCTGCAGAAAGGAGGTCTGGTAATAAGAGGTTAGTTTCCAAAAGCCCATAGAGGGTCTGTATCCACATGTGGAGAATGTGACATTTCATCATTTCAGTCCTTGTCTCCAGTTGACGTACCTTGGTGACTTCATTGCTCCCCAGATGATGACACATATATTAAGAGAAAAAGCATAAGAGAGGATGTTTGAGAATCATATGACTTATAAAACATCGTACACTTTTCCTTGATCTTAAATAAGAATCGAAGCTGGCAACATGTAACTTTATAGGAGATGTAGACTTATTTCTCTTTCATACTCTATGAAGTAGACTGCATGTGGTCCACCGTAAAATGAGAAGTAAAGATCTTGCATAATGAGAAACACAACAAGAGAATAAGTGGATTTTGTTTCCATATTCCAGATTCCTCTGTGGTGTCAGCATTTTGAATTCCAACAAAATTCAACATTTCTGGGTATTGCGTGCTAAATGAGAAGGATTCTCTCTTGGGCCCTGGGAATGTAAAAGATGAATCAGACATGTTCTCTGCTTTTGAGGCTCACAGCTGTGCCTGGGAGACTGACTCTTGGAAAACCAGGATGTAAAATAATAAACACCACCATAGAAGTGTGTTTACATGCTATCGGAATCAGGAAAAGGAGTCGCTGATTTCACCCAGGCATAGGGGTGTGGTGGCGGTGAGAGAAGGCGGAGACTGGCAGCTCCAGGGAAAGCTTCAGGGAAAAGGGGTCAGGTGAGTGGGCCTTGAAGGAGAAATGGGCATTTGCCAGGTGGTGATGAGGTAGGGAACAGAATTGCTAGCAGAGAACAGCATATACGTGGTCACAAAAGTGTGAAAGAGAATGGAGAAAATCCAGCGTGTTGAGGCCTTAGTGGAAGGATGGTGGAGGGGACGGTATCAGCATCTAGAAGGCCTGATATACCAGGCTAAGAAGTTGGAGCTTAACTCATAGGTAGAAAGAAAGCAATTTAGATTTTTAAGCAGGAAAGTAAAATAATCAGATTTATATGGGGACAGAACTCTAATGGCAGTATAGAAGATGGATAAATGTAGACAAACTTCAACCAGGGATACCAGTTAAGTGAATTGTCTGAATACTTCACTATTAAGCATTCATTCATAAGATTTGAGAAACCAAGTTAATCCACAGCAAATTGAAGGCAAATAATAAATTTGAAGATTTTCACCAGGGAAAATGTTCATGATTTGCCCTATTTTCATACTCTGAGTGCTGGCTCCAACCACAGTTTCTTCCTTTCTAAACAAGGAAGCATGAAACATTTTCTTACACCAGGCCACCATGTTTGTATGATATATTCCCACTGCCAAAGACATAGATGACTGAGTCAGAGATTCACTGTAGGCACCATAAAAAGCCATTGATAGCCTAGGTGGACTGGCTCTGGGTTCTGACCAGTGATGGGTGCCCTTTATTGGGTAAGGGGTACCTAACAGATCCTCTCAGGCTGTCTGAACACAGACATAGACAGAGACTTGCAGAAAACACAATGGTAAAGAAGCCAAGATACATAGAGAACAGCTCACACAAGTAGTGAGGAAGAAGAAACCAGGAGGTGCTGAGAAGAACAGAGAGACCATCAGAAGCAGCAGGAAAGAAAGATGCAGGACCCACTAGTGAGGAGGTGAGCCTTGTGGGTGGGGCAGCCAAAGTCCCTCCTGAGAGGTACTCCTGAGCTTCCAGGAATACTGCCCCCAATTCGAGTCCTTTTCATCACCCATGTGATGTTCTAGCTCAGGTTTTTTCCTGCTCTTTCTTGTTTCCTTGTATCTCTTTAAAAAATTCAAATGAACTGAAATAACTTGTATGTGTCTCTGTTTCTTTCAAACCGAAGGAAACTTTCACATCTCACTGAGTGAGATGGTGGCATTTTTTCCACAGTTAACAATGAAAACACCGTTTGCTGATGGCTCACTAAGTGCTGGGCACTGTGACAGGAGTTGTGCGTGCATGACCTTGCTTGAACCCCATGACAAACCTGTGAGACAGATTCTTCCATTATCCCCATTTTACAGAGGAGGAAAGCGTCTCAAAGGTGACGTAGAGTGTTCTGCCTTTGTTTTCCTCTAAGAGTTTGATAGTTTCTGACCTTACATTTAGGTCTTTAATCCATTTTGAGCTTATTTTTGTGTATGGTGTTAGGGAGTGATCTAATCTCATACTTTTACATGTACCTGTCCAGAAGCAGCCGCATAGCACAGGGAGATCAGCTGGGTGCTTTGTGACCACCTAGAGGGGTGGGATAGGGAGGGTGGGAGGGAGGGAGACGCAAGAGGGAAGAGATATGGGAACATATGTATATGTATAACTGATTCACTTTGTTATAAAGCAGAAACTAACATACCATTGTAAAGCAATTACACTCCAATAAAGATGTAAAAATAAATAAATAAATAAATAAATAAATAAATGCTATCAACTTTCTCACATTAAAAAAAAAAAAAGGTGACATAATGTGCCCCTGTGTACATGGCTAGTGAGTGGTAGAACTGGGGTCTGGATTCAGGTCTGTTGGGCTCTAGAACTGGCATTCTTGACAACTGTACCTCTGTGGCAGAGATGGCTGGCTGCCCCTGCCAATTTATATTCCACATTTCCTAACCTCCTTGTCCGGGGGGGCGGAGCCATGTGACTCGTTCTTGCCAGTGGAGTATGAACTTTGGTTCTGAGTGTCACCTGTGGGCAGAGAGAGCCTTCTGCACACTCTCCTCTTCTGCCAGCTGAATGCAGATGACAGACGGGGCTCCAGGGAACAACAGAGCCACAGTGTGGAAGAGCCCAGGTCCCTAAGTCATAACATGGAAGAAAATTGCTGAACCGAAACCCTTGTATTGTATTATTGCATAAGCAGGAAATAAACTGAGACTTTGGGATCTGTTGGTTTCCCCAGTCTAACAGCCGTGCTGCCTCGCCTTCTTGCCTTAGGGGTCAAGAGCGGGGCGGTAAGCTTAAAGCTTGAACCTCTCGTGCCCTGGTAGGTTAACCAGTGTTGCTAAAGGAGCGTGGTAACAACCTCACATTGCACTGCTTTCCCACACCAAGAGAAGCTCCCTCTTTTTATTCAGCATAACAGGAAAACCAGAAGGTGTCAAAAACACGGAGTATGTTTGTAAACACATTGTTCTTACGACTTCTCAAAATCCTTGAAAACTCAGGAAGAAAAAAACAACAGGGCTTTGAGCCTTGGAGCACCTCTCATCTGTTAGAGGCCTCCATTCTAGTCCAACTTACATTTAGATGTCACTCCCTCTTTTACACTTCTGCCTGCTAGATCGCAGCCACCTTTGATGTGAAACCTGGCACCTGTTTGATGAGCGCACAAGAGACGACACAGCTGTTTTCAATAGTAAGCAAAAGCGTACCGGACCTGGGGGAGTTCGCTGGTGGAGCGGTGGTTAAGAATCCGCCTGCCAATGCAGGGGACACAGGTTCGAGCCCTGGTCCAGGAAGATCCCACATGCTGCAGAGAAACTAAGGCCATGCACCACAACTACTGAGCCAGCACTCTAGAGCCCACGAGCCACAGTACTGAAGCCCATGCACCTACAGCCCGTGCTCCGCAACAAGAGAAGCCACTGCAATGAGAAGCCCGTGCACTGCAACGAAGACTAGCCCCCACTCACCGCAACTAGAGAAAGCCCGCGTGCGGCAATGAAGACCCAACGCAGCCAAAAATAAATAAATAAGCTAATTAATTAATTAAAGAAAAAAGTAACACACCTGGGAAGAGGCAGCATGACTGGAAAGGAGGAAAGCTAGGAATGTGGAGAGTTCGCCTGTACTCCTATCCAGTTGTGGACTATGCCACTGATATGGGCGCCTGGGATCCACCCCACAGGGACACTCAAGGGAGACATACAGACCACACCTCAGAGTTATCTGTCTGGGCGGGTGGAAAGGGAAAGCACTTACCCATGAGTGACCATCCCCCATTGGTCAAGGGTTGCTCAGTGGGGTGTTAATCCCTGAGAACTTCCAGGTTACACATTCCTGGGGCCAGTTCCAATAGGTATACCACCCTCAGGTGTCAAAAGCAGCCTCACTGAGAGAAGAGAGGCTATGAGGTGGGGCACCAGCAGTGTCTGATACAGACCTCAGTGTTAGACAATGCAGGTGGGATTTGAATCCAATACCTTCTAATTCCAGAGTACAATGTCACTGCCCACACACTGGCCTAGGGGAGAGAATGCAGGCCTGGAACTTGTAACATTTGCTTCTAGTTTTGGAATTGCTGCTCCTGGCTACTTCACTTAGGCAAACCCTTTAATATCTAGACCTCAGTTTCTTTACGTCTAAAATAGGGATACTGGGGCTTCCCTGGTGGTGCAGTGGTTGAGAGTCCGCCTGCCGATGCAGGGGACACGGGTTCGTGCCCCGGTCCAGGAAGATCCCACATGCCGCGGAGCAGCCGTGAGCCATGGCCGCTGAGCCTGCGCGTCCAGAGCCTGTGCTCTGCAACGGGAGAGGCCACAACAGCGAGAGGCCTGCGTACCACAAAAAAAAAATTAAAAAAAAAAAAAAGGGATACTAAACTAATTCATTATTTCCCAAAGTGTGTTCAATGTTACAATAATGTTGCAGAATATTAATTAACAGGTATAGTTGAGAAGAGGGGGTTTTGCGGCCAAATAAGATTGGTAAATGGAGCCAAACAAAGTTATACAAATTTCTTCCCCGAAGGCTATTTCAGAGTCTTTACAATATATATTACACAAGCTTCTTTATTTGAGAAACATTTCAGAGAACTAGGTTGGTTTTTATGCTGATATTTATTGAGTACTTACTATTTGCCAGGAATCATGCCAAGAACTTCTCTTGTGTTCTTTCAGCCATTCATTTCTTCAGAACAACGTTGGCGAGCTCCTGCTATGTGACCACATTGTTCCTGGCACTGGAGATACCTCCATGAACAAGCTAAAGTCCCTGATTTTTACTTGGGAGTAAGGTAAAGAGAAGACAGAGTACAGGTAACCAAATATGTGAACAAAAAAATCGGCATGCCTCTTCACATATTCTCAACTAGTGCAACAGGGACTATTTTTATCGTGTCCATTTTATAAATAATGAGACCAAGGATTAGAGAAGGTCACATTTAAAATCATAGGGGTGGAAATACCAGAACTAGGACTATATCTGCATTAAAGTCTGCTTTAAAAATGTTGTTGGCATCAGGTGAACAGCACTGGATCAATCAGTATTCTGAGTCCAATACACTCCTTGTCATAATCCACATATAGATCATGCCCATACCCACTGAGGTTGCCACCACTGTGCTGTGTGGTTTTGTCCACCATCCTGAAGGTCAGTGTTCTGCAAAACACCATTTTGAGAAACAATGCACCAGATAGTCTGGAAGGAGAACCTCTGGCCCTAAAGAGATGAGAAGCAGCAAAAGATTTTGCTCATATACCCAAGTAGAGATTTGGAACTCAAGTGAATGAGAAGTGACAGTTTTGCAAAATACTGCATAGTGTCTTGTGAGTTATGCCTTTCAACAGTTCTGAATAGACTTACGTTATTATTCTCTTCTTACCGTAACAAATTTTTTCTCTATAAGAAGTAAATGATGTTTGTGGAAGTTCTTGTGTCTTTAATAATCTAGGGAGGGACTTGTCGGTGATAAGCTGATTTAAAAAGCGTATACTTTCTCTTGACACTTTCCTCTGAAGAAAATAAAAAGTCCAGGGCCTGATTAATGATCCTTTGGTCTGTGATATCACTAACAGAAAAAATAAAATAGGGAAAGGAGGATTGTATTTTCTGTGCATGGCCTAGTGAAATGGTCAGGATTGTTGAATGTTAGATACAACGAAATATCCTTTGAAGATATGAACTGTTCATATGTAGATAACATTTCCTTAAATGCTTTGCTATTTTTACCATTGAAAGACCCCTCTTAAAGCTCAATCTAGATCTAATCTGACTTTAAAACTTCCCATATGAAAAGAGCTTCAGAGAGTTATAATTTATATAAAATCCCCTCAGTAGATGGAAACATCACTTATACACAGCATTATGTTTAAACAATTAAGTGACCAGATTTGAAAAATGAAAAAAAGGAAACATTGTTCTTCCTGGAGATTTGCACAGTAAAGAGTTACAAACATAAAAACAACACAGGATAATCTTAGAATGATGAGACCTCAGTCATCTGAGGCCTTTAGGCCACATCCCCACTGGATCTGAAAACTGTAGCAAAATAGTTTCCTCTGCTTCCACTGGTTGACATTCAGCTGGGCCATTTTCTTTGGATGTGCATTAGGGAAAAGAACGGGAATAGGAAAAGGTACAAGAGAGTCAATGCAGTGATCATTCACCATACAGCATGTGGTTTTAAAAGTATATCATCTTGGGCTTCCCTGGTGGCGCAGTGGTTGGGAGTCCGCCTGCTGATTCAGGGGACATGGGTTCGTGCCCCGGTCTGGGAAGATCCCACATGCCGCGGAGCGGCTGGGCCCGTGAGCCATGGCTGCTGAGCCTGCGCATCCGGAGCCTGTGCTCCGCAACGGGAGAGGCCACAGCAGTGAGAGGCCCGCGTACCACAAAAAAAAAAAAAAAAAGTATATCATCTTATTTAACAGGGTTGAGGCAGGGATCACAGATCTTTGACTTCTGACAGAGACACAGTGAAGGTGACTTAGAATGGGTTAGAGGCTGTGCTGGGAGAATGTCAAAAGCCCCAACATTTTTATGTTGGGGCAAGCCTCAAAACCTAGTTCTCCACTTCCATATAAGAAAATATGGTCATCTGTGTCCAACCTTCCTAGAATAACCAAGGCTTTCATCAAATGTGAAGTAATTATATAATATTCAAGTAGATGATCAAGGGAAATGCATCCACTGTTCTAAACAGGTCATAGCAGAAAACTAATTACAGATGATTGAAAAAAGAAAAGGGCAGGGTGTGTGGATAATGAGACAGAAAAACACATTACAAAGCAAAGTCCATCTCATCTGGTCCTTGAAATTTGATTCAGGATTCCTGAGTCCTCGTTAAGAGGAAGTAAGTGTTAAAGCTGTAATTCTCATCTAGCACAGGAGTCCATTTGCCACCTCTACAAGAATTCTTTGGATACTCATGCAAAGTCAGAAAGAAGAGGACAAACCTTTGCAAAGGAAACACTTGCCTATCTTACTAGAATAAAATCAGAATTAGAACTGCTTTCTAGCAATGACTGGGATAGTAAAGTTCTGGTGTTCTCTCTTTTAGAGGGGATTTAGCCCAACTAGTCCTCCTGCGCTTTGATCCTTTCTACCTCATCATCACCAAGCTTAGATAACCCCAGGGTAGGAAACCTACCTCTGGTCTGACACAGCCTACATTTTTATGAGGATGACACAAACAGAACACGACCTACTCTGAAAGTCCAAAGGTGGTCATTAGAAGGAACTACTCATGATAGGTATGGGTGGATAATTTTTTCCCTTCATTAATTCATCAAACCTATGCTGAGCAATTTCCATGTCTCTACTAGGCCTTGGGAACACCAAAGCGAATTACACCTTGTTTTTTGAGAGCTTTCAGTTTAGTGTGTGTGTGTGTGTGTGTGTGTGTGTGTGTGTGTGTGATAGGATAGATCAGTCACAGGAAACTACAGTATGGTAGTTAATGGGGGAGATACATGGTCTAGGAGCACAGAGAAGAGATGCTTAAGAAAACCTTGGGAAGTTAGTGACACCTTCTACAAGTTGGCAAACAATAATCATTAAAAGGGGATTATGAAAATTGAGTAAAACTTTCCCATATGCGTACTCTTCTCTTGGTATCCAAGCACACAGGAACCCCTTTTATTTTTTTAAATTTTATTGAAGTATAGTTGATTTACAATGTTGTGTTTAATTTTTGCTGTACAGAAAAATGACTCAGTTATACATATATATATTCTTTTTCATATTCTTTTCCATTATGGTTTATCATAGGATATTGAATATAGTTCCCTGTGCCATACAGTAGGACCTTGTTTATCCATCCTATATATGGTAGTTTGCATCTGCTAATCCCAAACTCCCAATCCTTCCTTCCCCTAGTTGATCATCCCTTGGCAACCACAAGTCTGTTCTCTATGTTTGTGAGTCTGTTTTTCTTTTTAATAAATTTATTTATTTTATTTATTTATCTTTGGCTGTGTTGGGTCTTTGTTGCTGTGCATGGGCTTACTCTAGTTGCGGCAAACGGGGTCTACTCTTCGTGGCAGTGCGCAGGCTTCTCATTGTGGTGGCTTCTCTTTTTGCGGAGCACAGGCTCTAGACGCGCAGGCTTCAGCAGTTGTGGCTCATGGGCTCTGGTGCACAGGCTCAGTAGTTGTGGCGCTTGGGCTTAGCTGCTCCTTGGCATGTGAGGTCTTCCTGGACCAGGGCTTAAATCCATGTCCCCTGCATTGGCAGGCAGATTCTTAACCACTGTGCCACCAGGGAAGCCCTGTGAGTCTGTTTTTGTTTGGTAAGTGTGTTCATTTGTGTCATATTTTTCCACATATAAGTGATAACATATAGTATTTGTCTTTCTGACTTAACTTCACTTAGTATTATAAGCTCTAGGTCCATCCATGTTGCTGCAAATGGCATTATTTCATTCTTTTTTATGGCTGAGTAATATTCCATTGTGTATATATACCACATCTTCTTTATGCATTCATCTGTCAATGGACATTTAGGTTGATTCCTTGTCTTAGCTATTGTAAATAGTGCTGTTATGAACATAGGGGTGAATGTATCTTTTCAAATTATAGTTTTGTCTGGGTATATGCCCAGGAGTGGGATTGCTGGATCATATGACAGCTCTATTTTTAGTTTTTTGAGGAACCTCCATACTGTTTTCCATAGTGGTTGCACCAGTTTACATTCCCAGCAACAGTGTAAGAGGGTTCCCTTTTCTCCACACCCTCTCCAGCATTTATTATTTGTACTTTTTAATGATGGCCATTCTGACCGGTGTGAGGTGGTACCTCGTTGCTGTTTTGATTTGCATTTCTCTAATAATTAGCCATGATGAGCATTTTTTCATGTACCTCCTGGCCATCTGTATGTCTTCTTTGGAGAAATGTCTATTTAGGTCTTCTGCCCATTTTTTGATTGGATTGTTTGTTTTTTGTTATCGAATTGTAGGAGCTGTTTGTATATTTTAGAAATTAAGTCCTTGTTGGTTGCATCATTTGCAAATATTTTCTCCCAGTCCATAGCTTCTCTTTTCGTTTTGTTTATGCTTTCCTTTGCTATGCAAAAGCTTATAAGTTGATTAGGTCCCATTTGTTTATTTTTGCTTTTATTCCTATTGCCTTGGGAGATGAAACCACTCTCAGAAGTCTACCATATTTCTTTTCCCTGAATGCTGTCACCTTGTGCTGTGGTGGGTTGAACAGCTCTGAGCACCTATTGGTGCCCTGTTAATAGAATGAATGTTTGTGTTCCCTCAAAATTTATATGTTGAAGCTGCACCCCACATTGTGATGGTACTAGGAGGTGGGGCCTTTGGAAGGCTATTGGGATTAGATGAGGTCCTAAGGATGGAGCTTTCATGAATGGGATTAGTGCCCTTAGAAGACTCATAAGAGAGACGGCTTCGTCTACTCTCAGCCATGGGAGGATACCGCGAGAAGGTAGCTGTCTGCAACATGGAAGAGATTTCTCACGAGAATCTGACCATGCCCACACCCTGATCCTGGACTTGCAGCTTCCAGAACAGTGAGAAATAAATTTCTGTTGTGTATAAGCCCCCCAGTCTCTGGTATTTTGTTATAGCAGCCTGAGCTGAATATGACATGACCCCTTGCTTACCTTCATTTAGTCTTACAGGTCACATTGGTCACATGCTGTCTGAATCCTTTTCCAGGCTTGGTACAAAGGCAGTGCTGGGCACAGGTCCAGATGAAGAGCTTGGCCTTCATCATTGTATTTTAACCAAAGCACAGTGTCAGCTTTGTCTCTTTTATTATGCTGATAGCCTGCACTAATCAAATTTAACATTTTGCCCTTCTATTCATTTTCTATAGCTATCATTCCTCTGATACTTCATTACTTACTTTTTCAGAGGAAATAGTTTGTGTCCAATGTGACAGGGGTATCCTGGAGAAGAAGCTAATTGCAAAAGATTTATCTAAGTAGAGAGTCACATAAAATCAGTTACTATCAGTTCAATAAAAAATTGTGTCTATTATGTGCCAAGTATAGGCAACTTAAATTTGGGGTATATAACTTGACATATATGCAAATAAATTAGTGGATGGATGGATGGATGGATGGATATGGTTGGAAGAACAGTCAAACTGATAAGGCAGGTGCCTCTGTCCCCTAGAATATCACCAAAAGGAAAACAGTTCACACTCCTAGTGGGATATATGCCATAATTACAGTTGCCATGCTGTCTAAACCAAGACTGCCAAGTGCTGGCATCCTTGTGTAGATAAACTGACAGAATATTTGAAACTGAGATTGCCAGAGAGCTAGAACTTAAGTTCACTCTACGTATAACATAAGACAAAAATAAAATCTTAAAAGAACAAATCAATTCTGACCAGGAAAAGAGGGATGTTTACACAAAGGAGTTGATATATGGGTTGGCTCTGAGGGGCGAGCAGGGTTATTCCATCAGGTAACCAAGAAGGGCAAAGTACTGAGGCAAAAAGAACACTGTGCAAAGGGCACAGGGCTGGGTAAGCTGTTATCCAGTGTGCCCAGATGGTTGGGGTTCTGCCCTGAGGTGCTGGGAGATGGAGCCTGAGAGAGGAACTAGGGTTGCTGGTGAAGGGGTTTTTTGCTCCGTAGGAAATGAGGAGACGGAGATGAAGTGACACTTTAAACCTAAAATGGGAAGGAGGGCAAGGGAGTCTGACCACACATCTTGAGCTCCAGAAGGCCAAAAACCATGTCTCCTACCTAGTTCAAAAGAATTCCACCAGTAAACATTAGAGCTTAAAGGAAGATTAGAAGTGTCCATCGACAGATGAATGGATAAAGAAGATGTGGCACATACATACAATTGAATATTACTCAGCCATAAAAAGAAACGAAACTGAATTATTTGTAGTGAGGTGGATTGACCTAGAGACTGTCATACAGAGTGAAGTAAGTCAGAAAGAGAAAAATAAATACCGTATGCTAACACATATGTATGAAATCTAAAAAAAAAAAGGTTCTGAAGAACATAGGGGCAGGACAGGAATAAAGACACAGATGTAGAGAATGGACTTGAGGATACAGGGAGAGGGAAGGGTAAACTGGGACGAAGTGAGAGAGTGGCATGGACTTATATACACTACCAAATGTAAAATAGATAGCTAGTGGGAAGCAGCCACATAGCACAGGGAGATCAGCTCCATGCTCTGTGACCACCTAGAGGGGTGGGATAGGGAGGGTGGGAGGGAGATACAAGAGGGAGGAGATATGGGGATATATGTATATGTATAGCTGACTCATTTTGTTATAAAGCAGAAACTAACACACTATTGTAAAGCAATTATACTCCAATAAATATGTTAAAAAAATAATACAATAAAATAAAATAATGAATCAAAAAAAGGAAGATTAGAAGAGCTCTAGCATCTAGTCCACCAGCCCTCATCTCCAAATGAGAAAACCCAGTGACTTAAATGACTCACGTAACTACTCAAATAACTGATTTACTACTTAGTGATAAAATCAAATTTCTGCTTTGCCCTCACTATCTCTGGCTTTAGGCAAATTACTTAACCTTTCCAAGTCTTAGTTTCCTCACCCATAAATGCATGGTTGTTGTGATGATTCAGTGATAATATATGTAAAGTGCTTAGTAACATGCCTGATATGTAGGAAGAACTCAATATTAACAGAAATTATTATGAACAACAAAAATAATAACTACAATATTACCAAAGTTCCCTGATTCTGTCCAATGCTCATTGGCCAGTAGGGCCCAATGCTGGCTGATCATCTTAATCACCTGGGGTGTTTTAGACAGTTATAAATTTTCTGGCCTACCCCAAGCCTACTGAATATGAATCTTGAGATGGTTGGGGAACCTGAGCTTTTGAAAAGCTCCCTAAATGTTCCTGACAATAAGACTAGGATTAGAAACAATTGTCCATATTTACTGCTGTTCAAATACTGCTTTATTTTCTTAGTCTCAGATAAGAACATGGAATTATCTTTCATGGTTCAGTCCTTTAAAGGTAGGTGTAGGAGCAGGGGGTTGGGGGAGGGGTATTGCACATAATGCTGTGTTCCCAGGAGGATAGAAACACACATCTCTGCTCCCAAGAAAGGAGGGATTGGACTGCAAGGTTGGAAATGGGATATTTATCACTGGTGGAAATGATTAATTATGCCCAGTTTTGCACATACATTAGCATGCCTCCTAATATAACATATGCAAATACAACTTTAATAGCATGAGTTGTTTGCCAATGTTGAATGCTAACCGTAAATAATTTCTATTTTTTGTAGTGTTTAGGAAACTTCAATATGGCACTTGCTGGCAGACAGTTGCTGTCTCCTGGATTTAGCAACATATTAAGTAATCATTACAGAAACATTTTTTCACTTACTACTAACAAAAGAAGTCTAGACAATTTGTGGTTGTCTATGGAAACAGAAGATAGGTAAAGCAGAAATAACTTAAATTTATGAAAAAAATTTAAAATATGGCCTATAGTTTCCATTTTTTTCCCCTTACTAAGTTTTGGCTAGTACAGAGTAAAATAGGCCATTAGACATTTCACCCCTTCTTTTAGTATCCTAGTCAGTTTTTCTGATGTCATCAACAGCCAACATAAGGTGGGCAATAGAATAGAGAGAGAAAATACCCAGGCGCCCTGCTAGCCAGTACTTGGAAATATTAATCCCTGAATAACTACCTATTAATGTCCCCCTCTACCTGACTTCCTCTCCCCCATGCCATCCCCCAACACCCAGTGCATTGTTCTTAGTCTGTATAAGAATCATAGAAACTCTTGTTTGACCTGCAGATTCCTGGGACCCCACTTTCAGAGTTTTTGATACAGTATATCTAGGGGGTGGGCCTAGAAATCTGCAATAATAACAATACCCTCCCTCCCCAACCAGCCCTGTGATTTTGATGTAGATGGTCCTCAGGACATACTTTGATAAACACTGCCCTGGGTAACGTAGAGCCTTGAAACTAAGTAGCTCCTGGGCCAGTAGTGTCAACATCACCTGGGAGTTCATTAGAAATGAAGAATCTCTGGACCCAGTCCAGGCCTACTCAGTCAGAATCTGCATTTCAACAAGATCCCAAGGTGATTCATAGGCACATTTAAGTTTAAAAAGCACTGGTCTAGAGGAGGCATCTTCTTCCTTCTTTGTATGTATGAACCTATTTGTTTTACTGAGTCTTCCTCTACTAAATTACCTGGGATTGCTGGGTTCTCAAGGTGGATCCCCAGACCTACTGAGTCAGAAACTCTGCGGGGAGGGCCCAGCAGTGTGTGTTCTAGCAAGCCCTCTGGTCGAGGTCCAGGTGATTTTGATGCATGCCAAATTTCGGGAACCACTGGCATAGTTGATGTTATTGGTCTACATTTGAAAATGAAGTTCACTGGAATACACAGTGTCTTCAGTCGTGTATAACAAATAGGCCCGTGTCACCTGAGGTAGAGCACATCTCACAGACTTTTTTTTTTTTTTTTTTTGCAGTACGTGGGCCTCTCACTGTTGTGGCCTCTCCCGTTGCGGAGCACAGGCTCCGGACGCATAGGCCCAGCGGCCATGGCTCACGGACCCAGCCGCTCCGCGGCATGTGGGATCTTCCCAGACCGCGGCACGAACCCGTTTCCCCTGCATCGGCAGGCGGACTCTCAACCACTGCGCCACCAGGGAAGCCCCCATCTCACAGACTTTTGCTTTGCATTGTCAATACCCCAGAATCAGTCAATCCTGCAGTGTCTCCTACCTCCTGCTTCACTGGCGAAGAGGTTGCTTCAACTAACGCAAGTGTTGGAGGCGATCATCTCCTGTAGTAATTAGTGAAATGCCAGGATCTGCAAGCACCCTGGGCAGCTAAGCAGTATAATGGTGTCAGGGGATGAGTGGCTCAGACCCTTTGAGTTTCAAATGAAAACTAACTCCCTGATCCAAATACCTTGGAGATTACAAATTAGTATTCTCCACTTTCTGGTGACTGACTCAACTGGAACAACCTGAGTAAAAATACCAAGGTTAGATGATGCTCAAAATAGAGACCCTGAACGTGACGTGGGGGCATGATGTGGAGGAAAGATCAGGGATAATATGATTGGACCACAGAGCAAGTCAATTTAAGCTGAATACATCCACCTTCCTTTCACTCTTGTTTGGACTTTCCAACAGGTTATTATACTCAATGCCTAACCTAATATCAACTGGCTCTGAATTAGAGGCTTTTGTTTCTCTCTCAGCTTCTCGCTCTATGTCATCTGTCTTGGGCTCTCTCTCTCTCTGTCTCTCTCCGTGTCTCTGGGTCTCTTCCTCTGTCTGTATCTCTTCATCACACTCTCTTTCTTTCTGTCTCTGACTCTTGCTACCTTCCCATCTCAATCTCTTTAATGAAAAGATGGAGCACACCTCCCAGGGGATTGTGGGAGCGGGAGGGAATTTCAATATGAGCAAAAGCGAAGAGGCTGCCAATAGGTTTTTGTTGGTACTGTTGATTATTTTTTCTGATGTTGGAGAGCTGCATGTTATCCTGATATCTCTGCTCCTTTTTTTTTTTTAATTTGCAAGTGTTTGCTATAGATTATTATCATGCCATTTCTCCATGGGACTAGAGTACTAGTTTATCAAAATCTCAGCATAAAGACCAAAAGTCAAGCAAATTTGCTGCAGTGAGGAGAGGCTGTAAATTTGCTGTCAGTTAAGAAATCCTCTCAAATTCAAAGTGCAAGTCTAGCTGAAAGCATTTTTTAATAATTGTGACTGAATGAATGTGAGGTTAACCCAGTGTGTGCGCACTTCGATCTTGTGCCTTGTTAAATTTCTCAGTTTTAATAATAGGGGCCATTATTTATGCTATGATTCCAGGAGCTATGCTATCAGGGAATGACAAAAATATAAAATCAGTTTCATTTTGCTAATTCATTTGTTGAAACTCATATCTATCCCCCTTTTATTCTTTTTGAATGTTAATAACAATGCACCCAGGAATAACTTTCTTCTTCAAGTCTTAATTACAGTTTGAGTGAAATAGTGAACCGTTTTAACATTGAAAATATTTGGCAAATAAGCCTGATAAGAGAAATTTTTATAAAAGTTCTCATTGTATCCTGGATATAAGCACAAAGAGATGAAGCATGTGGAGAAAGACCTTTACCTCCTTGGAATTTTAAGTCTTTCTGTAATACACAAAGCAGTCACAGAATAGCAGTCCCCAACCTTTTTGGCACCAGGGACCAGTTTCGCGGAAGACAACTTTTCCAGGGACGGGGTGGTGTGGAGTTCAGGCGGTAATGCGAGCCATGGGGAGTGATGGGGAGTGGCAGATGAAGCCTTGCTGTGCGGCCCGGTTCGTAACAGGCCATGGACTGGTACTGGTCCACGGCCCAGGGGTTGGAGACCCCTGTCATAGAAGACCAAAAAAAAAAAAAGACTCCCTCAAATCTAATTATCAAAAGGCAATTCACCTTGCTTGAGTATTTCAATGAACACATCCCTGAAACCACTTTCTCAGTTTGCTCTCCTGTCTGATGTGTGGATGTGTGTGTGTGTGTGTGTGTGTGTGTGTGTGAGCATTTGGAGAAACCTCTTAGCATATGGTGGAAAAAATGCTGTTTTGTTAATTTTATGTTTTATTTCTTAATAGCCTACTTCTCTGCAGCAGCTTTAGTAGAATGGTTTAAGCTCAGTCTGACTTTTTTGAGAGTCATTTACTCTGTGACAGTGACTCAGCTGGGTTAGAGCCAAGATGTTTACATGATTGAGGTGTGTGCATCGGCTTCAGCTTTTGCTGCTTTTGCAGAGAGCTTACAAATTGTAGGCACTCAGAATAGGTGGCATCATTAGTGGGCACAAAATGCCCTAAGGGTATGGGAGTGATTTAGAACTCTAGGATTCAGTGGAGAGAAAGTAGGCTAGGGGCTCAGGTGTCTGAGGGAACTGGATCCAGTAGTAGTGCTGAAGTGTGACCCTGGTTATATCACTTGACCTTAATTCTTTACCTTTAAAATAAGGTGAATACATGCATTTTTCCTTTTATTGAAATGCTGCAAGTTATCAGGGCAGTATTTGTCAAGCACAAGGAAGTCTTTTCACTTTAAGACAATTATTTTAGGTAATGATTTGCAAAATATTACTTAAAACAGTCAGCTTTAATCTAAGATTCTGTGAAAATTGCATGTGTCACAGAGGACATCAGCTCATAACCAAAGGGGTCATTGGCAGAATAACTATTTGATTTCCCTCGAAAGGGAGAGATGAGCTGGGCTCTTTGGAAATTTGGTCTTTTGAAACAAAAGTTGAAATTGTATAAATAACTGAATCAACCATTATTTTGTAGCCAAGGTCAAAAGATCATGCCTACATTAGTATTCCCATCAAATGTGCATACCCTTGGTAAATCAATAAAGCAAAACATAAGTGCTCAACTGAATTTTTCCTGTGTAATCACTGTGTTATGCACTGCTGGGTTTCCAGAACCTTAGCTATAGTCCTTACCCTCCAAAGGTTTAGATTTCAGACCTGCACTCTTTAATAGAACTTTCCATGATGATGGAAATGCTCTCTACCTTTTTGGATGGGCATTTTAATCAAAGACAAAATTAATGCCCATAAAATCATCAGTGACCACACATAAGGAGGTTTATAAAGAAATGTTGTCTTGGACGGAGGGAAACTTGAGCTGAGCCTTGTTGGCTAGGGTAAGACAGAGATGGAAAAGAGAAGAGCGGATGTTCTGGACTAAAGGGATAATAAACCAGTGACCTAGAAACAAGAAGAGCCTGACGCTGTTACTGAATAGTTAGGAGATCACCTTGATGGGAGCTGAAGGGGAAAGCACACTGGAAGGGGTGGGAGAGAGGGCACAGAGGGAACACCTATTCTGTACTGGGCACCTTTACATGTGTAATATAATTTAATCCGCACAACCAACTGATGAATAGTTGCTGCTATTATCCTTATTTAATGTCAGGGAAAAGACTCAGGGAAGTTAAACAATTTCCCCCAAGATCACCAGCTACAGTAGTGAGCCAGGCTTCAGAACCCAGGCAGGTTTCCTCCAGATGCCATACTTTTTAACCGCCTCACTCCACCGCAGTGATTGAGAATTTGTTTCTGGGATCATCACACTTCTTTCTCTATTAGCATGTGACAATGGGCATCTATAAATTGAGGACATTTAAGACTGTTGTGCTAGGATTACATAAGATATTTCATGTAGAGCACCTAGCAGTTCCTGGCATATAATAAGGGCTCAGTAAACCTTTGCCCAATCTTATTATGTCAGCAATAGACTCGAAAGGCAGCAAAGAAATTAGGGTTTGCTTGAGTAGGCATTAGGCAACCACTGCGTCTTCTTGAACTGAGTGTTGACATGTTGAAACTATTATAAAGGACAAAGGACAGAAGGGAAGGAGGCCTGGAATGAAGGAGGCCTCCAAGAGGCAGTTGCAGTCAACTAGATCTGGAGGCTCACATTCAACAGATGAAAGGAATGCAATTTTATTCTTCCCCTAGAAACAAAAATAATATATACTTATTGGGGATAATTTAAAAATTTTAGAGGACAAGAAAGCAAATTAAAATCACCCATAATACCACATCTAAGAGATAATCACCATCAGTATTTTGGCATATATACTTCCAGGTTTTTATGTTTGTGCTTGTGTGTGTTAATTCATTTTTTAAGTTTACCGTATTCACCTACAGTAAAATTCACACTTTTGATGTAATGTGGAGTTTTGACAGACACACACTGTCCTGTTACCACCAGCACAGTTAAATTACAAAACAGTTCTAACAACCTCAAAAAAATTCCTTTCGTTGCCCTTATAGTCAACCTCTCCTCTTACTCCCGTCCCCAGCCCCTGGTGACCACTGATGTGTTTTCTCTTCCTATAATTTTGCCTTTTCCGGAATGTCATATAAGCAGGCTTGTACAGGATGTAGTCTTTTGAGTCTGACTTCTTTCACTTAGCATAAGGCATTTGAGATTCATCCATGTTGTGTGAATGAACAGTTCATTTCTTTTTATTATTGAGTAAGATTTTATTGTATAGATAGATGTACCACAGTTTGTTTCCATTCACCAGAGGTACATTTGAGTTGTCTCCAGTTTTCAGCAATTTGAATAAAGCCAATTGGAAATAAGTTTTCATTTCTCTTGCATGAATACCTAAGAATGGGATTGTTAGATCATATGTTAGGTAAAGGTTTAACTTTATAAGAAAATACCAAACTGTTTTCCAGACTGGGGATGAGAAATTTCCAATCCACACAAATTAACTCTTCTAATTAGCTGATAACCTTTGAAAAGGACTATTTGCATCTTTGATGAAATATGAAGAGAAAACTGCAGTAAATTTTGAAAGCCATTATAAAGGCTGAGGCAAAGGAATGGTCGTAGACTCCTGAAGTCAAGCTACTCCTCAGGAATCTGGGGAATCGAAAATCTCTATCTTATGATAGTAACAGTAAATAACTTTAACATACAATAGAGTTCTCTGATGTTTGTAAAGAAAGTTCTCTTTCTTCAATTAAAAAATACTTGTGTAGATAGCTATAGATGCAGATTTACACATGCATATACATAGGTTTGAGAAGAGAGAGTCAACAACCTTTTGATAAATTTTATTCTGAAGCATTTTTTATTTTGAGATGTTTTTTCCCTGGATAAGTAAGTTTTTCATTTAAAAAAATAGAAATGTGAGTGTTTTCGACCCTAGAAACATGCATTCAAGAGTAATACACACTAAGTACCCACTTTAGTCTTATTTTTAGAATTCCAAGAATCTGCTTTTCTTCCAAGTTTTATTTTGGAAAATGCAATCTAGTTACTCTTCAGATGCTCATTAAAAAAAAATGTCATTCATTGCTTTATTTTATATGTGAGTCAGAGCTCAAGATAATGGTAAATCTTGCCCGGAGGCCTCAGGGATACTAAGCATGAAGTTTGGGAGGAATTTGGTTTTTGTTGGTGTCCTTCTTTCCCAGTCTGGGGTTCAGATGAGTCTGTGTCTTTCAAAATGTTTGCACGAGAGGATGAACTTCAATGTTTGCATCGTTTCCCCTGTTTTACACTCTCCTCGCATAGACCACAGCTGAGAGTTTTAGAGAAAAGGCGCTTTCGGCAAGTGCAAAGTGGGATTGTCATGTTGCTACTGGAGCTGTCTGTGAGAGCCAAGAAAATAGGACAGAATAAAAAGGAAGTAAAATAAGTCATAGTGAAACCCTCTCCCTCAGAGGAAGAAAAGCAAACGTTGAAATATTGCTTTTTCCTGGCTGCTTATTAAAGGGGAAATTTGCCTACTGTGTTGGAAGAGTCCTTTATTCATCGTTCTGTTGATGTGAAGCTTCCAACTTGAGGTTTGTTTTTGTATGCACAGCCCATTCTGTTTCTTAAGGTGAACTCTACTGACAGTGAGTATTGAACAGATTCAACGTTTCTCTGATTACAAAAGATGTTGTTTTGTTTTCATCCTTCAATAATTTAAACTAGTCCAATTCTCTGAAACAGTTCAGTTTAAACATTTGCGGCAAAGTCCCTTCAAATTTCTGAAATATATGAAATCATTATTTATATGAGAGTGGAAGTCTTATTTTCAATACGGATCAGTTTGTTTGAAATAAATGCTATTTGGTTATCTTGTGAAACTTACATAATTTTGTCACTTTCAGAAATGTTTAGGTACAGGGTATTGTAAATTAATTAATATAAAAACCTCGAGTTTATAGATATAGAATTTTAGTGCCACATTATGCAATTAAATACCCGATGTTCTATTTTCTTAAGTCCAAGTCATTGGTCTAAACTACAATTATATAATTTCTGTTATGATCGCTGGTGATTGGTATGATTCAACTAATTATTGTCTAAACAATGGATGGAAGTTGGCTGGGACTCAAACTGCAACAAATGCTTTTTTATATGAGAGGACCAAGGAAACTTAATACTTTTTCCTTTTGTCATTCATTATGTTAGGCTGCAACTAATCATAAATATTGTACTGGGGGGTGTAGAAAGCTTTCCTTATTTTTCAGGATCATCTTACTTGAATGGGATGGAAGGTAACCCTCCAGAGAAAAATAAATGATTATGTTTAGGGAAACATCACATTGACTGACTAATTGGAAGGATAGTTTTGCAATTGCAATGCTGACTAATTGGAAGGATAGCTTTCCAATTGCAATACAAGGAAAAATCCCACAGGAAACAGTCTGAAGCCTGTGACTTTTACAGTCAATGCTCTTCTTAGACAGAGCAAACATTCCTTTTAATGGCATGAAAATCCATTTAAATTGAAAGTACCATCTGCCCAACCTTATTATCTGACCACAGGGTCAAGAGTAACCATTGACAGATAAGGAAATAATAAAATAATAAAATGTCATGAAATATAGAATGAACTTGGGTCTAAATAATAAGAGTGTGATTACAAATTAGGGGGCTGCCTTTTGAAAAGGCACTTGTACTTTGGGGCAACTTAATATATTACATCATTTATTAAAACCTTCTTAGCCTTTCCAACCTTTTCCAGTAATTTCTTTGTCTATTTTGACCACAAACTTTGAATGAATTGGTGATGAGAGAACTTGGTCATTGTCACTTTCCAGAGGCATAGAGAGTTGTGTGAGTACAGATAACATAGAACCGTCACAGCTGAGAATAGAAAAGCTAGGGAAGAAAATAGTGTGCACGATTTAGCTGTGCACCCAAAGATGTTAGGAATTGCACAGGGTTCTTGGAATTCCTTAGCATCTCTACTAGAGCTGAGGAACCCCCTGGTCTCTGGAGGCGAGGGGTATACTGTAAAAGTCTACTGCTGAGGAGGCACTGTGGGGACATCCCAGGGGCTCAGGGTGGGCAACAAGTTTTTTCCACAAACCTCAAGGCAATGAGGTTTTCCCAGTCAAAGTGACAGGATTGAGAATTCCATCTGTCTTCTGGTCACTTCCCACAAATTCTAGGTAGAGAGTTGCCCCTTCTTCCCCAACCCCTTGCAAAGTGCTTTATAACTTGGAATATGTTCACAGAGGCTGTTAACGCCATTTCCCCACATGTTGTATCCTCAATGTCAGAAAATTCCTATTGAAAAGAATAATAGATTGGATAGGGTAAATCTTCCATGCTAGTATCACATTCTAAAATTAATGGTATGACTTCTGAAGTACTAAATGAAATAAATTCCTTATTTAAATCTCATTTGAACGTTTTATGCTGCTCACCTTAGAGACTGTCTCATTTCCTTGGCAACTAAGGACAAGTAGGCAGAGACAAGCTGACCGTTGTGGAGCTGGACCTTCTGGAAACAAAAGAGACCTTCTGGAAGGCCATATAGCACACCGTTTAAACATGTCAGATCTGGAACCCAGTTGCCTGGCTTAAATTCTTATTCTGCCACTACTAGCTATGAATCCTCAAGCAAGTTGCTTAACTTCTGTGGATCTCAGTTTCCTCATTGGTGCAATGGAATATATAATTATACCTACCTCAAAGGATTACTGTGAGGATTCATCAAAATCATTCACGTCAAACACTTATAAATTTTAGCTGCCATTATTATGAATTCATTTCTTCTACCTCGATATTCCTTCATCTGGCATTTCACACACCAGGATTATTCAGAATTATTATTGAGAATGCTTTAGCCTACCAAAATTTTAAATGCCTAAACAACAATCCTAGAGAAAGTTATTTATTCTTTAGATACAGTATAGACACATTTCCAAAAAGCCCTGATCTCTGGGTTTCCTCAACACTGATAGAATATCCTTAGACCACAGTTATACCCAAAGTTATTTAAGTGAGCCCAGAACCTCTAAAAAATTAGGCAAATGCAAAATTTGCAGGCCAAGTAGCATTCCAATGATTCTGAACATCATGATTATAGAAGTTTCTGATCCACTGGGGGCACACTCTTCTCATTTGTCTCAGTAGCGAGAGCTCTGTAGTTCCACCACCCCCTTTTTAGCTCACAGAACTATTTCTTCATTTTTGAAGATGCAGTAAAATGTGAAGGGGGAAGGTGCTTGAGCACCTGCATAGCCTGGTGCCCACCTGGTCTTTGATGGTTTGTCAGGGGTTTCGTTCTGGAGTTCATATTTTGAGTTACGTGTGGATTAGAGGTTATTGGCTGGAATTTTTTCTAAGCCAGAAAAAATAGTTACTTTGGTTTTTTAGGTCATAGCAGTCATGAATGTTATTAAAGATTAGTATGGAGTATAAAAAAATTGTTTTCCTTAGAATTCTTGACCTAAAAAAGTAACCTTTTTATTTTAACCTCTGAGCTTACCTTGCAATACAAGTAAATAGACTGTAGCAATATTATACTCCTTAGCTGCAGCAGCAAACATTTCATCTTTCTAGGATGCTGCAAAATCAGAAACTGAAGAAGTCAAAGTCAATTTATGAACTCTCCAAGATCTTATTAAGGAAAGAGCTAGAAAATAGATAGAAAACGTATATTTATCCTTATGGTACATGTAAAATAATCTCAGTACACTTCCCTAAGTGCCTCTACTATGCTATGTAGGCTATGTAAGATTATGAATGCATTGAGTTTACTTAATATGATGCTTTTGGGAATGTGGTATAATTGAAAGCTTCAGAGATAAAACTAGCATCAACTGAGTTGAAAAGTTCCTTTTTAAATAAGAGCTGTTAAATTATACTGCAAAATGCTGGAGAAAATATTACACACTATCTAAATGTGAAATTAATGTCTCCCTTAACATTGCTATAAGTAGTGCATCTCAACTTAGTTCATAATTGAGAGGATTGTTTCCTTTGTTTCTGGTGATTCAGATTTCCCACGTAATAATATATCTTTTCCTTGTCTCTTTCTGTAACCAAATTCTGCTGCTAGAGGAGTCTGTTTGAACAAGAAAATTAGTGCCTTAGGAAGGTGTTAATAAGTCACAGAGCTGAGAGGAATATTTCAAGGTAAATATATTACACAATTTTCTGAAAGTGAGCAAGTTTGCTTCATGATTTTCCTCACTGACTTAGAACCATAGCTCTTTCACCGTGGTCTTCCTTCTCTTTTGTAACTTGTGGCTTCATTTGAGTGACTCATTTCACTTGTTAGGTTTATCTCCATGGACACTAACCATCCAATAAGCCATACTTTGGGCATTTAAAAACAAGATATAAATCAGCACTTCTCAACCTGTGTTTTCAATATCCAAGGGTGTGTTGATGTAAATCAAGGGTTATCTTTAGTTCTTTAAAAGCTAACTCAAAATAGCTTTGGACTTCAAGATGCCACTGAAAACTAGAATGAATGATTGTGCAACAGCTTGTTTTCTAAGATATGAAATACAGTTGACCCTCAAACAACATGAGGGTTTGGGGCCCCATTCTCTGCTCAGTGGAAAATCCTCCTATAACTTTACAGTTGACCCTCTGTGTCTGTGGATCTGTACCCACAGATTCAACTGTGGATCATTTAGTACTACAGTAGTTACTATTGAAAAAATCCACATATAAGTGGACTGGCACAGTTCTAACTCATGTTGTTCAAGGGTCTACTGTATATATGCTTAAAGAATTCTTAGTATAGCTATAACTACTTGATTGAAGAAATCAGTTGCTAAGCAAACAACTGAATGGTCTTTAAAATATAACTTGTACTTGCTTCCATTTTTGGATTCCCATTCCCTTCCCTCAAATCCATAATATTTGGAGGCACTGTGTTGATATTATAAAACTTATAGAGAAACTAGACTCTGCTTATTAGATTTCACCATTGAAATGTTTAGGCTCTAGAGGTCATTATCATTTTAAAAATTGGCTTTCTTCAGCCAAATAAAATCATAGATGCATGATCTTAGAAACTCCTCATTTGTAAAGGAGCAAAGGCCCACAACATTCAAAGGAATTGTTTGAGTTTACCCAACTAGTTAGCAACAGAGTTCTACCAAGAACCTAGGACCCTTCCCACCAATATTTTATTTTTTTCCAATATACCAGACTACTATCTCATTGGCACATATCCATACATTTTAGAATAAAGTGAGTGACAAGGCAAGGGAATAAGAACTTGAGAATTAGAAATTTAGTGTAGGGTCTATGACATTGTGTCTCAAAGTATAATCTGATGATCACCTGTATTAATTACTTGGATGCCTGTTTAAAATGTAGATTCCTGGACCCTACCCCAGACCTACTGAATTTCAATCTTCCAGGGGTGGAACCCAGGAATATGCAACTTAAACAAGCTCTCTAGGTAATTTTTCCATACCCTAATGATATCCTACCTGTTTCACTGAATGTTATTTAAAATGTTTTAAAGTGTCATAATAACATAAAGATTCCCATTTGAGAAATGTGTAAAATTTTGCAGTGGATTCTAAGGAGTGGCGCAGAGGAGACAGGGTGAAAGGGAAGGGCCTTGAGTTTGGGTTTCAGTCCAGGCTCTTCCACGTTTCTATGTGAGCCTGGGCAGGGCACTTAACTCTCTGAGTCTCCAACTTTTCTTCTTTAAAATAAGAATAATGCCACCCTTGCAGGATTGCTGAGAGATAATGGATAGAAAATACCTGGCAGATACTGGGCCTAGCATAGTAGAGGCATGCAGCTATTAATTACTGTCATTACCTAAGCTAATATAGCTGTTTTTTTCCATGCCTCTTCCCTTCCCATGCAAAGTAGAAATATATTGAATTCGACGTTGTTTTAGACTTAGCTACCATCTGTGGATTACTTCTGTCCTTCACTCCTCCTCCTGTCCTCTGTGGCTTCCTGCCTACCTCTTGGCCATTTCACTGTCCATAGTCACCTCCACCAGGAGGAAAGGGAAAAAAAAGAAATTCAATTCAAAACACCTATTTTCCTTATATGTTATTACTTTTACTAAAAGGTTTGGTTTGAGTGAAAGAGGCTGAATCACTGGCCAAAATAACATTTTTTAGTTTTTTTGAGACTTGAGTTTATATATTTTTTAGATAGTTTCTGTTCCTGCTCTTGTAATGGATAAGTGGTAGTCATCTACTTGACATGCCCTCATTTGAAAACAGTGATTTTAGTCAACATTGCATGATAAAGGGATATTTCTAAATGAATCATCTGAATCTTGTTTCCTTCCTTACATTTTAGGGAAACTGAGAAGATTTGGTTTAGTGAAACTCATTAAGATCCTACTGAGAAGGAAACCGAGTATGAAGTAGGTCAAATTCAATCTCCCAGTCATGCCCTTCAGGCACTGCTGACACGAGTCTCTAGCATGGCAGAGGTGGATTGCATGTGGATGGATTCCTAGATCACAGAGCTGCTCAGTCAGTATAGCTCATACCTAATGAGAAGGTGCCTGCACAGGGCAGGCAGCCAGGAACCTAGAGTTTCATGTAAAATGCCCTCGGTTCCTTCAGATCTTCAGGTTTTTCCTCATGAAAAGTTCTTGGTGATAGGCATCTGTTGGTTGGAAAGGAGAGCCACAGTCTCAGCTGCAAGAACTGTGAGCCTCCAGAGGTGGTAAAACCCAAAGCGTCACACAAAGGTGAGTGTAGCAATATGGAATTTTTTTCTTAACCATGCTGGTGTGTAGTCAGACTCTGGCAGGAGGGTGGGGGTGGGGTGTGGCTGTCTGGAGGCCTGGTCTTTTCTTCTTCCCACTCTTTACCTATTGCCAGTCCTGGGTCCTGACAGGGTGTCCGATACTGGCCCTCAGGTGGACCAGTGATATGGCTGACATGTGTGGCATGAGTGGTCCACTACAATAGCATCTTCTTGAGGGTAGGTATTTTTTTGTTTTGTTTTGTTTTTTGTTTTTAATTAGTTTCTTTTTTTAATTTTAATTTTATTCGAGTACAGTTGATTTACAGTGTTGTGTTAGTTTCAGGTGTACAGCAAAGTGATTCACTTATACAAATATATACATTCTTTTCCATTATGCTTAATCACAAGATATTGAATATAGTTCCTTGTGCTATATGTAGGACCTTGTTGTTTATCCACCCTATATATAATAGTTTGCATCTGCTAATCCCAAATTCTCAACCCATCCCCCCCACTCCCCCTTCCCCTTGGCAACCACAAGTCTGTTTTCTATGTCTGTGAGTCTGTTTGTGTTTCATAAGTAAATTCATTTGTATCATATTTTAGATTCCACATATAAGTGATATCATATAGTATTTGTCTTTCTGCTTCTGACTGACTTCAGTTAGTATGATAATCTCTAAGTCGATCCATGTTGCTGCAAATGACTTCATTTCATTCTTTTTTATGCCTGAATAGTATTCCATTGTATATATGTACTGCTTTTCTTTAGCCACTCGTCTATTGATGGACATTTAGATTGTTTCTATGTCGTGGCTATTGAGGGTAGGTATTTTTGACTGCTTTTTTCACTGCTCTAATCCCAGCACCTAGAACCAGGTCTGGCATAGAGTAGGCACTTAATAAATATTAATTAAATAAATGCATGAATTAATCATCAGGGTTAATAAATGTTGAAGGAAAAGAATGGGGGTGGGGGCCTTCAAGATGGCAGAGGAGTAAGAAATGGAGATCACCTTCCTCCCCACAAATACATCAAAAATACATCTACATGTGGAACAACTCCTACAGAACACCTACTGAACGCTGGCAGAAGACCTCAGACCTCCCAAAAGGCAAGAAAATCCCCATGTACCTGGGTAGGGCAAAAGAAAAAAGAAAAAAGAAAGACAGAAGAATAGGGACGGGGACCTGCACTTCTGGGAGTGAGCTGTGAAGGAGAGAAAGTTTCCACAGACTAGGAAGCCCCTTCACTGGGGGTTAGGGGGGGAAGCTTCGGACCCATGGAGGAGAGAACAGCAACAGGGGTGCAGAGAGCAAAGCGGAGAGATTCCCACACAGAGGATCGGTGCCAACCAGCACTCACCAGCCTGAGAGGCTTGTCTGCTCACCCATTGGGGCAGGGGGATGCTGGGAGCTGAAGCTAGGGCTTCAGAGATCAGATCCCAGGGAGAGGACGGGGGTTGACTGCATGAACACAGCCTGAAGGGGGCTAATGCACCACAGCTCACAGGGAGGGAGTCCGGGAAAATCTCTGGACCTGCCTAAGAAGCAAGAGACCATTGTTTTGGGGTGCATGAGGAGAGGGGATTCAGAGCACCCCATAAACGAGCTCCAGAGATGGGTGCAAGCTGCGGCTATCTACTCGGACCCCAGAGACAGGCATGAAGTGCTAAGGCTGCTTCTGCAGCCACCAAGAAGCCTGTGTGCAAGCGCAGGTCACTACCCACACACCCGCCCCAGGAACTTATGCAGCCCGCCACTGCCAGGGTCCTGTGACCCAAGGACAACTTCCTCAGGAGAACACACAGCTTGCAATGTCACGCTGGCCTCTGCCGCCACAGGCTCGCTCCACATTCCCATTTTAACTACCGTACCCCTCCTTCCCCCTGGCCTGAGTGAGCCAGAGCCCCCTAATCAACCGATGCTTTAACCCCATCCTGTCTGGGAAGGAAGAGAAGCCTGAGGGCAACCTACACACAGAGATGGGGCCAAAACCAAAGCTGAACCCAAGGGGCTGTGCGAACAAAGAAGAGAAAGGGAAATTTCTCTGTGCAGCCTCAGGAGCAGCAGATTAAATCCCCATGATAAACTTGAGGTATGCTGCATCTGTCGAATACCTGAATAGACAATGAATCAACCCATAATTGAGGCTGTGGAATTTGTGAGCAACTGTAGACTTGGAGTTTGCTGTCTGAAGCTGACTTGTTTCTGGTTCTTGTTTTCTTAGTATAGTTTTTAGTGCTTGTTATCATTTGTGGATTCGTTTATTGGTTTAGTTGCTCTCTTCTTTTTCTTTTTTATTACTTTTTTATTTTAATGCTGTTTTCTTTTTAATTTTAATTGTTTTATTTTATTTTACTTTTTAATTTTTTTTCTCCCTTTTCTTCTGAGCCATGTGGATGACAGGGTCTTGGTGCTCTGCCCTGGTGTCAGGCCTGAGCCTGTGAGGTGGGAGAGATGAGTTCAGGACATTGGACCACCAGAGACCTCCTGGGCCCACATAATATCAATCAGCAAGAGCTCTTCCAGAGATCTCCATCTCAACGCTAAGATCCAGATCCACCCAACAGCCAGCTAGCTCCAGTGCTGGATGCCCCATGCTAAACAACTAGCAAGATAGGAACACAACACCACCAATTAGCAGAGAGGCTGCCTAAAATCATAATAAGTTCACAGACACCCGAAAACACACCACCAGATGGAGCCCTGCCCACCAGAAAGACAAGATCCAGTCCCACCCACCAGAACACAGGCACCAGTCCCCTCCACCAGGAAGCCTACAGAAGCCACAAATCAACCTTATCCACTGGGGGCAGACACCAAAAACAAGGGGAACTACAAACCTGCAGTCTGCGAAACGAGACCCCAAACATGGTAAGTTAAGCAAAACGAGAAGACACAGAAATACGTGGCAGATGAAGGAGCAAGGTAAAAACCCACCAGACCAAACAAGTGAAGAGGAAATAGGCAGTCTACCTGAAAAAGAATTCAGAGTGATGGTAGTAAAGATGATCCAAAATCTTGGAAATAGAATGGAGAAAGTACATAAAACGTTTAACAAGGACCTAGAAGAACTAAAGAGCAAGCAAACAATGATGAACAACACTATAAATGTGATTAAAAATACTCTAGAAGGAATCAATAGCAGAATAAATGAGGCAGAATGTATAAGTGACCTGGATGATAAAACAGTAGAAATAACTACTGCAGAGCAGAATAAAGAAAAAAGAATGAAAAGAATTGAAAACAGACTCAGAGACCTTTGGGACAACATTAAGCACACCAACATTCGAATTATAGGGGTCCCAGAAGAAGAAGAGAAAAAGAAAGGGTCTGAGAAAATATTTGAAGAGATTATAGTCAAAAAGCTCCCTAACATGGGAAAAGAAGTAATGAAGCACAGAGAGTCCCATATAGGATAAATCCAAGGAGAAACACGCCAAGACACGTATTAATCAAACTATCAAAACTTAAATACAAATAAAAAATATTAAAAGCAGTAAGAGAAAAGCAACAAATAACATACACAGGAATCCCCATAAGGTTAACAGCTGATCTTTCAGCAGAAACTCTGCAAGCCAGAAGGGAGGGGAAGGACATATTTAAAGTGATGAAAGAGAAAAAACTACAATCGAGATTGCTCTACCCAGCAAGGATCTAATTCATATTTGACAGAGAAATTAAAACCTTTACAGACAAGCAAAAGTTAAGAGAATTCAGCACCACCAAACCAGCTTTACAAGAAATGCTAAAGGAACTTCTCTAGGCAGGAAACATAAGAGAAGGAAAAGACCTACAAAAACAAACCCAAAACAATTAAGAAAATGTTAATATGAACATACATATCAATAATTACCTTAAATGTAAATGTCTTAAATGTTCCAACTAAAAGACATAGACCAGCTGAATAGATACAAAAACAAGACCCATATATGTGCTGTCTACAAGAGACCCACTTCAGACCTAGGGATACATACAGACTGAAAGTGAAGGGATGCAAAAAGATATTCCATGCAAATGGAAATCAAAAGAAAGATGGAGTAGCAATTCTCATATCAGACAAAACTGACTTTAAAATAAAGACTAGGGGCTTCCCTGGTGGCACAGTGGTTGAGAGTCTGCCTGCCGATGCAGGGGACACGGGTTCGTGCCCCAGTCCAGGAAGATCCCACATGCCGCGGAGCGGCTAGACCCGTGAGCCATGGCCGCTGAGCCTGTGCGTCCGGAGCCTGTGCTCCGCAACGGAAGAGGCCACAACAGTGAGAGGCCCGTGTACTGCAAAAAAAATAAATAAATAAAATAAAATAAAGACTATTACAAGAGACAAAGAAGGACACTACATAATGATCAAGGGATCGATCCAAGAAGAAGATATAACAATTGCATTTATTTATGCACCCAAGATAGGAGCACCTCAATACATAAGGCAAATGCTAATAGCCATAAAAGGGGAAATCGACAGTAAGACAATCATAGTAGGGGACTTTAACACCCTACTTTGACCAATGGACAGATCATCCAAAATGAAAATTAAATAAGGAAACACAAGCTTTAAATGACACATTAAACAAGATGGACTTTATTGATGTTTATAGGACATACCATCCCAAAACAACAGAATACATTTTCTATGAAAGTGCTCATGGAACAGGCTCCAGGATAGATCATATCTTGGGTCACAAATCAAGCCTTGGTAAATTTAAGAAAATTGAAATCATATCAAGTATCTTTTCCAACCACAACGCACTGAGACTAGATATTTTTTTCCTGTAAAAAAAAACTGTAAAAAAAATACAAACACGTGGAGGCTAAACAATATGCTACTAAATAAACAAGATATCACTGAAGAAATCAAAGAGGAAATAAAAAAATACCTAGAAACAAATGACAATGAAAACAAGATGACCCAAGACCTATGGGATGCAGCAAAAGCAGTTCTAAGAGGGAAGTTTATAGCAATACAATCCTACCTCAAGAAACAAGAAAAAGCTCAAATAATCAACCTAACCTTACACCTAAAGCAATTAGAGAAAGAAGAACAAAAAACCCCCAAAGTTAGCAGAAGGAAAGAAATCATAAAGATCAGATCAGAAATAAATGAAAAAGGAATGAGGGAAATGATGGCAAAGATCAATAAAACTAAAAGCTGATTCTTTGGAAGATAAAGAAAATTGATAAACCATTAGCCAGACTCATCAAGAAAGAAAGGGAGAAGACTCAAATCAACAGAATTAGAAATGAAAAAGAAGTAACACCTGACCCTGCAGAAATACAAAGGATCATGAGAGATTACTACAAGCAACTATATGCCAATAAAATGGACAACCTGGAAGAAATGGACAAATTCGTAGAAAAGCACAACCTTCAGAGATTGAACCAGGAAGAAATAGAAAATATAAACAGACCAATCAGAAGTACTGAAACTGAGACTGTGATTAAAAATCTTCCAACAAACAAAAGCCCAGGAGCAGATGGCTTCACAGGCGAATTCTATCAAACATTTAAAGAAGGGCTACACTCATCCTTCTCAAACTCTTCCAAAATATAACAGAGCGAGGAACACTCCCAAACTCATTGTACGAAGCCACCATCACCCTGATACCAAAACCACACAAAGATATCACAAAAAAAGAAAGCTAGAGGCCAGTATCACTGATGAACATAGATGCAAAAATCTTCAACAACATACTAGCAAACAGAATCCAACAGCACATTAAAAGGATCATACACCGTGATCAAGTGGGGTTTATCCCAGGAATGCAAGGATTCTTCAATATCCACAAATCAATCTGGGTGATATACCATATTAACAAACTGAAGAGTAAAAACCATATGATCATCTCAATAGAGGCAGAGAAAGCTTTTGACAAAATTCAACACCAATTTATGACAAAAACCCTGCAGAAGGTAAGCATAGAGGGAACTTTCCTCAACATAATAAAGGCCATATATGACAAACCCACAGCCAACATCATTCTCAATGGTGAAAAACTGAAACCATTTCCTCTAAAATCAGGACCAAGACAAGGATGTCCGCTCTCAACAATATTATTATTCAACATAGTTTTGGAAGTTTTAGCCATATCAATCAGAGAAGAAAAAGAAATAAAAGGAATCCAAATCAGAAAAGAAGAAGTAAAGCTGTCACTGTTTTCAGATGACATGATACTATACATAGAGAATCCTAAAGATGCTACCAGAAAACTACTAGAGCTAATCAATGAATTTGGTAAAGTAGCAGGATACAAAATTAATGCACAGAGATCTCTTGCATTCCTATACATTAATGATGAAAACTCTGAAAGAGAAATTAAGGAAACACTCTCATTTACCATTGCAACAAAAAGAATAAAATACCTAGGAATAAACTTACATAAGGAGACAAAAGACCTGTGTGCAGAAAACTATAGGACACTGATGTAAGAAATTAAAGGTGATACAAACAGATGGAGAGATATACCATGTTCTTGGATTGGAAGAATCAACATTGTGATAATGATTATACTACCCAAAGCAATCTATAGATTCAATGAAATCCCTATCAAACTACCCCTAGCATTTTACCAGAACTAGAACAAAAAATTTCAGAATTTGTATGGAAACACAAAAGACCCCAAATAGCCAAAGTGATCTTAAGAAACAAAAATGGAGCTGGAGGAATCAGGCTCCCGGACTTTAGACTATACTACAAAGCTACAGTAATCAAGACGGTATGGTACTGACACAAAATCAGAAATATAGATCAATGGAACAGGATAGAAAGCCCAGAGATAAACCTATGCACATATGGTCACCTTATCTTTGATAAAGGACATAAGAATATACAATGGAGAAAAGACAGCCTCTTCAATAAGTGGTACTGGGAAATGTAGACAGCTACATGTAAAAGAATGAAATTACAACACTCCCTATCACCATACACAAAAATAAACTTAAAATGGATTAAAGACCTAAATGTAAGGCCCGGCACTATAAAACTCTTAGAGGAGAACATAGGCAGAACACTCTATGACATAAATCACAGCAAGATCCTTTTTGACCCACGTCCTAGAGAAATGGAAATAAAAACAAAAATAAAGAAATGGGACCTAATGAAACTTAAAAGCTTTTGCACAGCAAAGGAAACCGTAAACAAGATGAAAAGACAACCCTCAGAATGGGAGAAAATATTTTCAAAGGAAGCAACTGCCAAAGGATTAATCTCCAAAATATACAAGCAGCTCATGCAGCTCAATGTCACAAAAACCAAACACCCCTACAGATGAACCAGTTTGCAGAGCAGAAATAGAGACACAGATGTATAGAACAAGTGTATGGACACCAAGGCAGGAAAGTGGCGTGGGGGGAAGGGTGGTGGTGGTGGTGGTGTGATGAATTGGGAGATTGGGATTGACATATATACACTAATATGTAAATTGATAACTAATAAGAACCTGCTGTATAAAAAAATTAATTAAATTTAAAAAAAAGCAACCCAATCCAAAAATGGGCAGAAGACCTTAATAGACATTTCTCCAAAGTAGACATACAGATTGCCAACAAACACATGAAAAGATGCTCAACATCACTAATCATTAGAGAAATGCAAATCAAAACTACAATGCTGTATCACCTCACACCAGTCAGAATGGCCATCATCAAAATATCTATAATCAATAAATGCTGGAGAGGGTGTGGAGAAAAGGGAACCCTCTTGCACTGTTGGTGGGAATGTAAATTGATACAGCCACTATGGAGAACAGTATGGAGGTTCCTTAAAAAACTAAAAGTAGAACTACCATATAACCCAGCAATCTCACTACTGGGCATATACCCTAAGAAAACCATAATTCAAAAAAGTCATGTACCACAATATTCATTGCAGCACTATTTACAATAGTCAGGACATGGAAGCAACCTAAGTGTCCATCAACAGGTGAATGGATAAAGAAATCGTGGCACATATGTACAATGGAATATTACTCAGCCATAGAAAGAAACGAAATTGAGTTATTTGTAGTGAGGTGGATGGACCTAGAGTCTGTCATACAGAGTGAAGCAAGTCAGAAAGAGAAAAACAAATACCGTATGCTAACACATATATATGGAATCTAAAAAAAGATTTTAAAATTGTTCTGATAGGGCTTCCCTGGTGGCGCAGTGGTTGAGAATCTGCCTGCCAATGCAGGGGACACGGGTTCAAGCCCTGGTCTGGGAAGATCCCACATGCCGCGGAGCAAGTAGGCCCGTGAGCCACAACTACTGAGCCTGCGCGTCTGGAGCCTGTGCTCCGCAACAAGAGAGGCCGCGATGGTGAGAGGCCCGCGCACCGTGATGAAGAGTGGCCCCCGCTTGCCACAACTAGAGAAAGCCCTCACACAGAAACGAAGACCCAACACAGCCCTAAATAAATAAATAAATAAATAAATTAAAAAAAAAAAAATTGTTCTGATGAACTTAGGGGCAGGGCAGGAATAAAGACACAGATGTAGAGAATGGACTTGAGGACATGAGGACAGGGAAGGGTAAGCTGGGACGAGGTGAAAGAGTATCACTGACATATATACACTACCAAATATAAAATAGATAGCTAGTGGGAAGCAGCCGCATAGCACAGGAAGATCAGCTCGGTGCTTTGTGACCGCCTAGAGGGGTGGGATAAGGAGGATGGGAGGGATACATAAGAGGGAGGGGACATGGGGATATATGTATACGTATAGCTGATTCACTTTGTTATACAGCAGAAACTAACACAAAATTTTAAACAATTATACTCTAATAAAGATGTTTAAAAAATAAATAAATAAAAATAAAATATATGTTAAAAAAAAAAAGAAAAGAATAAGGTGGAAAAATGGAAGAGGGAAATTGTGAGATGATGATTGGCCTGGTTGAGTCAATCTGATCATCTAAAGAGTGTCCTTTGCAGAAGAAAGAAGATACTTCTTTGGTCAAAGGCCCATGAGATTCCTGCTACTGCTAGATCCTCCAAAGTTTTAGGGTCTACCCCTGATAGTATTAGTGCTGATGATTGTGTGGATTGGAAAAAATAATGATAATAATGATGATGAATAACAACAACAGCAGCAACTGACATTATATAGCACTTACACCATGTGGATTATATTTCCCAATCCATTTGTAAACAGTGAATGATAATAAAAGTATAATGGCGGGCTTCCCTGGTGGCGCAGTGGTTGAGGGTCCGCCTGCCGATGCGGGGGACGCGGGTTCGTGCCCCGGTCCGGGGGGATCCCGCATGCCGCGGAGCGGCTGGGCTCGTGAGCCGTGGCTGCTGGGCCTGCACGTCTGGAGGCTGTGCTCCGCAGCGGGAGGGGCCGCAACAGTGAGAGGCCCGCGTACCACAAAAAAACAAAAACAAAAACAAAAACAAAAAAGTATAATGGCATTTTGCCGCAGCAGTGTGAGAGCTTAGTATAATATGGTATCAAGTCCATTTAGTCACTGGAATGCAATGATACAAACAGGTCCTAAGGGCAGCAGGCAAGCCTAGTTTCTCTAAAGAGACACTTTGTATGTGTATGTATGTGTGGGTGGGTGCATGCATGTATGTGCATCTAAATACACAAAGCCTACTCAAAATCATTTTAGTAATAACCTGGATTCTGGAAGTTGGGTTGCTAGGTAAAGCTAAGTATAATTTTTACCTTAAGGCCACATCCTTTTATTCAGAGGATGGTTTTCTGGGAAGTTTCCAAAACCATAAATGCAAATGAACAAGCATCTCTAGAAATTTCCCTTTTAGGTGAATGGCAGTATGCCCACAAATGTGATGCACCGAGTGTACTTTTTTTTTTTTTTTGCAGTTCACGGGCCTCTCACTGTTGTGGCCTCTCCCGTTGCGGAGCACAGGCTCCGGACGCGCAGGCCCAGCGGCCATGGCTCACGGGCCCAGCCGCCCCGCGGCATGCGGGATTCTCCCGGACCGGGACACGAACCCGTGTCCCTTGCATCAGCAGGCAGACTCAACCACTGCGCCACCAGGGAAGCCCCAGAGCGTACTTTTAAAAGGAGCCCCTAACCTGGTCTGTATTTTATAGATCTGCTCTGTGATCTTTATTTTGTCATCTTTGTTTGCTGCTTTAACACTTTGGCTCTCGAAGGTACTTTAGTTAAATTCAGTGAAGGCAAACCGAAATGAATGGAACCATTAAATAGATTGTAGTGTCCTTCAGTGTGTCCTTTGTGAAAGGCCAAGAAGACAGGCTTGGGTGGTTTGGATTCCAGCTTTGCCAGTGGTCACTTGAATGATGTTAGGTAACTTTCTTAATAATCAGAGTTCTCCACAAAATAGAGAAAGAAATAACCTCTGAGGGTTGTTGTGAGGATCAAGTGAATAATACATAAAAAATGCTTAACATAATAACATCATATGTGTAAGGTGTATATATACTTACTTCCCTTATTACCTGCTCTTATCAACCCCCTCAGCATCCTGCACAGTGTTGGCTGCTTGGATACCTAAACATCCACAGAACTAGAGTAAATTAAGAAAAAACCCAGTTTTTCCTCCTGTCTCTTTCTCCTTTATGTTCACACAGAACACTTCACTTCTGGTCACCAAAATGGTCACCAAATGCATGCAGTGTTTTTCCCCACAACGAGGAATTCTCTGCTGTGACACTCAATTCTGGCACTGTCTTCCTGGAGATAGTGTCATATCCCACAGGTTAAGGGCTCAGTCCCACAAGACAGCTCTCATCTCATTTCAGATGCCAGGCGCAAATAGTCGGTCCCCAGCTTCTGTGGGGCTTGGCTATGAATCAGAGGTTCCCACTACTTCCATCTTGGCTTTGATTAATTTGCTAGAGCAGCTCACAGAACTCAGGCAAACACCTATTTACATTTACCAGTTTATTAAAGGATACAGATGAACAGTCAGATGAAGAGATATATAGGGCAAGGTCTGGGAGTGTCCCAGATGCAGGAGCTTCTGTCCCTGTGTAGCTGGGTGCATCACCCTCCTAGCATGGATGTGTTTGCCAACCTGAAAGCTCTCTGAACCTCATACTACTGGGATTTTATGGAGGCTTCCTCATGTAGGCCTGATCAATCATTAACTCCATTTCCAGTCCCTCTCCCATCTCTAGAGAAGTAGAGGTAGGAGCAGGGCTAAAAATTCCATTTCTAATCATGGCTTGGTCTTTCTGGTGATCAGCCCCCATCCAGAAGCCCACCTGGAGTCACCTCATTAGATCAAAAGATGCTCCTAGTTCTCTTATCACTTAAGAATTTATAAAGGTTTTAGGAGCTTTGTGTCAGAGACTGGGGATGAGGTCCAAATATATATTTCTTATTATAAATCACAGTATCACATGGAGCCTCAGGGCAGCCCCTTCTTTCCCTCATAGACTGTTGCAGTTACAGCTAGACATTGTACTTCCAGCCCACCCTCTGCATTGCCACAAGCATTATCTTAAAGACACACACACACACACACACACACAATTTTATTCTACTTCCTTCTTAGTTTTCTGCTGCCTTCAGGATAGAGCCTAAGCTCTTTGTTGAAGCATGCAAACCCTGCTCGTCTAGCTGTAGGTCTGTTGACTCATTTCTTGCAGATCCTGAACTGTTTCTTCAACCTTTCCATGCCCTTTTACATCTCTGTGGCTTTGCATATTTTTTTTCCAGCCTAAAATGCCCTTCCACTCTTCTCTACCCAGTGAATATCCACTATGTCTTCTTTCAAGGTAGAGCTCAAATGTTATCTCCTCTGTAAAGCCTCTCTGGACTGCCTGAAGCCAAGTCGGTCACTCCCCTTTATGCCTTTCTGACTCCCACAGTTCTTTAGGTATATCTTTATTTTAGCAGTGTCATGCAGTAATTAAAATTCAAACACACTTAGCAATGCCACTTTCTGGATGTGTGACTGGGGGCTCTATTAGCCTTGTTGTTTTCATTTGTACGATGGAGACAATATTAGTACCTATCAGACAGAGTTACCGTAAGTATTAAATGAGATAATCCATGTAAACCACATAGTACAGTGCCTAGAACACGGTCTTTACAGGGCTATCCTTGTTAGGCTGTGAGCTACTTCATTTTTGTATCCCTAGTACCTAGCACAAAGTCTGGATCACAGTAGGTATTTAATATATGTTTGTTGGAAGAAAAGGAGGAAGCAAACAAGCTACCTTTCATCTCTATTAACAGAAAACAGAAAGTGTTAAACTGTATTTATGAGGAAGGCTCATTAGCTGTTCTTTCCTTCAACCTTCAGCCAATACTTGGATCTTCAGTTTTACCAGCTATAAAATGCCTGCTTCCTCCCCTCTCCCAGAAAGCTTACAAAATATAATATGTAAAAATTACACAGCCTTAATTAAGTCTTCTAGGTACGTCTTAGCTATAGAAACTGCTCCAATACTGTCCCCAAAAAGGGAAGAGAAATTAAGAATGCATTTAAACTGTGAAATTAAGGAAACTTGGTAAAACGGAGGTCAGATAAGCCATTCGTAGCATTTCTAGAGTCCTCCATTTTCTGTATATAGTGTCAATACTTTTGTTTTCAGAAAACTTCACTCTCCCAATTATCAATCCTTTTTAAATTAATTGTTAATAAAATGATACTGTTGTCTTCCTTTACTTAAAATTCGAAACATAATTTTTAAAAACAAATGCCAATTGAAGACGCGGGAAGGGGGAAGGGTAAGCTGGGACGAAGTGAGAGAGTGGCATGGACTTATATACAGTACCACAAGTAAAACAGATAGCTAGTGGGAAGCAGCTGCATAGCACAGGGAGATCAGCTCGGTACTTTGTGACCATCTCGAGGGGTGGGATAGGGAGGGTGGGAGGGAGACACAAGAGGGAAGAGATATGGGAACATATGTACATGTATAACTGATTCACTTTGTTATAAAGCAGAAACTAACACACCATTGTAAAGCAATTATACTCCAATAAAGATGTTAAAAAAAAAAGCCAAATTTCACTGTAATGAGGTATAGCAGCCCATTTCTTTCTGTCTGTCTAAAAGTGAGCTTTGGCAGTGGGTGGCAAGATTTTTGGGTTCTAGTTCAGGGACAGGTATTAATAAGTGAGTTAATCTGGCCAAGTTTATAATTTACCATCTTAACAGCACTGCTGGTTATTTCTTTTTTTTTTTAAAAGCGAATTCTCAGATCCTACCCCAGCTCCACTGACTTAGGAATTCTGGGGCGGGACATGACACTATGTGTTTTAAATTTATTTATTTATTTATTTATTTATTTAGGGCTGTGTTGGGTCTTCGTTTCTGTGTGAGGGCTTTCTCTAGTTGTGGCAAGCGGGGGCCACTCTTCATCACGGTGCGCGGGCCTCTCACCATCGCGGCCTCTCTTGTTGCGGAGCACAGGCTCCAGACGCGCAGGCTCAGTAGTTGTGGCTCACGGGCCTACTTGCTCTGCGGCATGTGGGATCCTCCCAGACCAGGGCTCGAACCCGTGTCCCCTGCATTGGCAGGCAGATTCTCAACCACTGCGCCACCAGGGAAGCCCTGGTTATTTCTTAGATGCTTTGACATTTTTAATATTTTTTAATTTTTCTGCAACTCAAGTTCCTCGTTTGCAAAAAGAAAGTAAAAATACCTATGGGAAGATATGAAGGTTAAATGAATAATGTAGATAAAACATCTAACATGGTTCTTTGCATGTAGTAGATGCCTGATAAATGTTATTTTCTTCTTCGTCAGGATTTTGTTTACAGCACCACGTTTTATTCAGACTAACCTGCTTAACATATGGTTTACCTCACTATACTGTAAACTCATTCGTGGCAGGAATTATGTCATACTTATCTTTGGATTCCTAGCACCCAGCACACTACTTAACACATAAGAGGTGTTGAATACATAATTATGGAAGGCAGGAAGGAAGGATGGGAGGAAAAAAAGAAAGAAGAAAGGGAGGAGAAGGTGAGAGATGGAGGGCACTCAATACTAGGTAGAGTTGAGTACCATGGAACAAAAACCCCTATATAATTATTCAAGTTATTGTGTTTTAAATATTTGTTTTATCATACTAATTGTAAAAAGTCTAAGAAATTACCAGCACTATAAAAAATACTTGAATGCTACTTCATACTTTGAAATGAAAAAAAATATATGTATCTCCTTTTGTTTTATGCCAATGTTCATGAACAATCATTACTGAATGAATTGATTGTCAAAAGTGTAACAAATGTGAGGTGGGCTGTGATTTTGATGGCACGTGTCACTTAGGCCAGCAAAATAAGAGTGTCACCATGTTTCAAGGCTCTTATGTGGCACTTAGAAAACTCTGCAGTTTGCCATCACTTGTTCTGTGACCTAGTCAAGGTGATTTATCACAGGTAAAAAGCATATGTTTTGTGCCTTTTTAGTGATGTGCTTGGCACATCCTAAGAACTGATACAATCTGTATAGTATAAAGTTGTAGTGCATACCAATCAGGGATGTTATGCTTTGGGCTTACATAATTCACTGTTTGAAAATACCTTATCTGAAGAAAACAAAAGAACAAGAATCTGCTACCAAGATAGTTTTCAGTCTTCTCAAATAGACTTCTAGTACCCCTTCTCTAGTGTGTGCTATGGCCCCTAACTTTCTTTATTTTAGACTTTTTGTTGCTTTTGCTATTCTTTTCTCTTGGTTGACAGTTGATACATACTGTTTTCTTTTTAGTTTTTTAAAAAGTTTTAATCATAAAATGTAAACAACATAAAAGTGTAAGTAACGAATTCCTCTTTGCTGTGTCCTTACCCCCCTTCCCTTGCACTCCATCCACTTTCTTCCACAGGTACGCATCTTTCCAAACCTTTACCGTATATTAAATGTATAGATATGTGTACATATACATACACATATATTTTTCACACAAATGAGATCCAGCCATATATATGTATGTGTGTATATATATATATATATATATATATATAAAATTAAGTGACATGCTTTTTTCATTTAATATCTTAGACACCTTTTCATGTTAGTACATATAAATACATCTCATTCTAATGGCTGCATGGTATTCCATGCCATGGTTCTAACATAATTGATTTATCTATTCTTCTTTTAATCAAAATACATTTGTTTTCCCTCTTTTGCAATGTAAATAGTATAGCAATTGACATTCTTGTCTATTTATCTTTCCATGGGGTAGAGTCCTAGAAGTAGAATTGCTGTGTTAAAAGGCACACCATTTTTCTGAGTGCCACTTAGAACAGTCTATTGCAACATTTAGTAACCATTGCTATTTGTTTTTTCTTTCCTGTTTTATAGAGGTTGGAAATCTACTCTGGTTTAACTGATCCTTCAAATACATTGAGATGTCAGCATAAAGAAGCTTTTGCTTCTTAAACAGAAGGGGGAAAGGAAAGATTGTGCCTCTTATGTTAATTTAATCAGGAAGCTTTAATGATGTCTTAATGTTTGGGTTTTCACCATAACAAAGTTTCTTTTAAAGTTGAGTTCAGTTTGTTTTACCTTATTGTTTTATCTTATGCCACATCCAAGAGGAGTTTAACCATTTAAATTGGTAGTCACTTAAAAAAGTTATCTCCCCACAGCATGGATTTGAGGGGGGCAGGCAAATATGGAGTGAAGTGCTTCTCATTAGATTATACAATTGCAATCCAGTTCTACTGAAGCCCTGCAAAATTATTGCTGCCAAATTTAATGTACATTTTCTGTTTTTTGGTTTTGGGGGAACAAAGGCTTTCATTATTTCTTTTGTATTGCAGAAAGGGAAGAATATAAGAATTCTGAAATTTTAAGTGTTGAAAATGAGAAATGTAGGCTACAGCTATACGGATCGTGTTTTGAGCTATCTTTTTAAAACGTTATGGAGATTTCTAAGAATGGGGTTATATCACAGCCCCTCAAATGGGAAGTTATGAATAACACTCACAGAGGACTGAGGAACTAGGGCCATAGAGTTTTGGGAAGCCATTGGATGATGGTGTTTTGGGGCTGTTTGGTCATGCCTCCTGGACTCCCTTCTAGAATCTCCTGATACCCTCCTCCACCTATCCTGACTGCTGTGGTCACAAGTGAAATGATTTTCTTTATCATCTTATTGTTAAGCTTCTGCTACAGCTTCAAAAATCAGAAAATTTTAAAGTGGAAAAGGAGTCCTTGGAGACCACTGACTTCTTTCTCTTGTCCTGAAGCAATAAAACTGAGCTGCATTCTAGTGTAATCACAGGTCATCTGTCTTTCCAAATGATTCCTATTGAATTTCTTTCACTTTTTTTTTAACTAAAAAAAAAAAAAGTGATGACTAATAAGAACAGAATGAGCAAATCAAACATCTGCCTCTCCATGGCCTCAGCACATGTGCCCATTCCTTGGCCTTTCCCTACTCCGTTCAACATTGCAGTTCCTCCTCCTCATTCAGACTCTGGTTGGTTATCACTTCCTTGGTGATGGAAGCCATCCTTTTTATACCCTCACTCCCAGTGGAGAGCATTCTTCTAACATGCTTATCACTATAATCCAATATTTTTCTCCTGTTTGTCTCTCCCATTAAACAGTGAGAATAGATTTGTCTTTATCTTCATATCTCCAGCACCAAGCACAACATCCAGCACTCAGTATATGTTGGTTAAATGAATGGACGAATGAACAACTGACTGAATAAACCAATTTGATAAACAGTCCTTTCTTAGATGTCATAAATATATTTCAATCTAGAGGAAGAAGGATGGATTAGAGATCCCCCTCTACTTTCTGAGTCAGTAAAAGCTATAGTCATTTTACTTAGATGCTTTAAAATATTTGTGTGTGGATGATAATCACCTACTTTGGAGAATGACTAGTGCATGATTTGGTGTTTGTTAATGTGCCAAAAGGCATCATGACAGCAATTGTTCATCCATCATTTGGTAATTTGCTGGATTCTTACTTAGCCCATGGAAAGGATTCCAGAGCTTTGTTGTAGAGACCTCTGATCGTCTGGACTGGGCCAAACTGATTTATAAAAATCTGAAATTTTCAGGGACATATGTACCAAGAAACATTCCAAAATTTGTGTGTGATTGTGTTTAGATTTGATTGCCTTTTAAAAATTTGTCAGATGATGGCCAAAATGACAAGACCTGTATCAAAACAAAATACGCTGTGAAAACTGCTAAACAGTGGCATTTGGGAAACATGGTTAAGTGTGTGTGCTTTTGTAAAAGTGATTAAAGTGAATCAGGATTAGCAAAAGTTTAGGGTTCAAGATTAGCATAGAAATTAATTTCTGAACAAGCAGGTTGTCTTGTTTCATTTCATTGCTTCCTGTGTGATTATGTAAAGCTGAAATTAATTTCTGAACAGTTCTTTAGCCATGAAACTATGCTAGTATTTCTCAACTTTTTATTTGTGTCTGTGTCTAGATTCCCATTTTGTGTCCTCCCATCATGCAGTGGCTAATCAAGGGCCTAGCTATACCCTTGTGAATTTCTGACTAGTTGCTTCTGACCCTACCTATCTCATGTAGCACTTTTCAGTTTGTATCTGAACCATTCCTTAATCAGTGTGTTTCTGAGGAAGATCTTTATCCCGCCAAGAACCTGGGATAGCTTCATGAAGAGATTGCTCACCAGCCTAGAATTTGCAAGTGCTTAATCAGGGTGTAAAGCTTGCTTAAGGTTGGAGAGTTAGTTCCCATGAATGCATCTATACCCACACAGCAGAGTGACTCTGAAGGGGGCCAACCCCTAATAGGGGCCTGCAGTGTGGACCAGCCATCCCACTTTATTCAGGAATGAGAAGGATAAAAAGAGGAAGAGTTGTGGTGACAAAAGTCTTAATGCCATACTCCTTAGCCCTATAGAAGTTTTCTGGGTTTAAGGTCCTTCTGTTTTAGGCTCTATTTTTCACTGCCAGCTAAACCGCTGAAACTTTATCATGCTTATCTTGACATGACCTCTTAGATTCTTACTCAGTATAATTCTTTATACCTGGGTGAAATGTAAACATACTAAATCCTCTTTAAACTGGTACTGGCTTGTTCTGGACAGTAGTGCTATTGCCCTAAGTTAAAAAGCTACTCTTCTTCCCAGTACATTAGGTACTTAGTTACTCTTAAAACATGGGCTATCCCAAGTTTCTTTTTTTTTTTTTTTTTTTTGCGTTATGCGGGCCTCTCACTGTTGTGGCCTCTCCCATTGCAGAGCACAGGCTCCGGACGCGCAGGCTCAGCGGCCATGGCTCACGGGCCCAGCTGCTCTGCGGCATGTGGGATCTTCCCGGAGCGGGGCACGAACCCGTGTCTCCTGCATCGGCAGGCGGACTCTCAACCACTGCGCCACCAGGGAAGCCCCCAAGTTTCTTGGAGTAGAAATCTCTTTATTTCTAGGCTCCCAGTATTTTAAAATAAAAATATTTCCTGTAATTAGACTTTAAAATGATGGAACAGTTATGCATAAAAGTTATTCCTGTGACTACCTAAAACATCCACTAAGAGTTCAAAATGATTAAGAAAAGGAAGAGATGTGTGCTTGGCATTTAAATATCATGTTTGTGTATAAAGTCATATTAGTTTTATACATATACTCACTTTAGGAAAAAACATGGTCAGAAGAGTAAAATAGGGCTTCCCTGGTGGCACACTGGTTGAGAATCCGCCTACCAATGCAGGGGACATGGGTTTGAGCCCTGGTCCGGGAAGATCCCACATGCTGTGAAGCAGCTGAGCCCGTGAGCCTCAACTACTGAGCCTGAGCTCTAGAGCCTGCGAGACACAGTTACCGAAGCCGGAGTGCCTAGAGCCTGTGCTCCACAACAAGAAAAGCCACCGCAATGAGAAGCCCACGCACCACAACAAAGAGTAGCCCACACTCACCACAACTAGAGAAAGCCCGCATGCAGCAAGGAAGACCCAACGCACCCAAAAATAAATTAATTAATTTAAAAAAAGAAAAGTAAAATAAATGTTAAAGATAATGCTACAATCACATTATTGAAGAAAAGTGAACATTAAATAGATCTATAAACATTAAAATTAAAATGTGATTTGATATTTTAAAATTAAAAAGTATTATCATTTGTTGAAATTTACTAGGAACAGCACTTACAATTTCACTAACTCATTCACTCAAAATTTTCCTGAAATGCTATTTACATAAGCAATAATAATATTAATATTAGCCATTTTAAGGTATAGTTCAACTTCAACATTTAAAAAGCATGCACAAACCCTGATAGAGTAGCTTCACAGTCTATTAATCAATTACAGTCAAATAGCACAAACCAGAAAAATACTGAGTTAATAGTTATCAGCAATTAGGATAGTGATAGCTTTGGAGAAGAAAATTTCCTACAGTGATTATTTCCATAACTTACTCATTGCTGTGAAGAGAGCATTAACACATACTTTTAGCATTCTTTGCAGAAATTATCTTCTAAAGACAGCTCTGTTCTAAACTATGTCACTGACATACTATGTGATTCTTTGGACAGACTTCAATGTTTCCATCTATAATACATGGATAAATATGTTGAAACCTAATTTTGAAGATCCACTGACTAAATGGAATATAAAAAATAAAGCAATGTTTGAAAATAGGCATGCTGGATATTTTTAATGGGTTTACTGAACATAAAAGTGCAGGAATATTGAGAAATTTTTGGTAAGAACAACTTCCCTAGCATGAAAAGCATATTAATATTGCCACATGTTGACATTTACAGCCACATATGACATTTAAATGCAGTTGCATATGGTTGCTAAATCAAGGATCTGATATCATCAAAGTTTTAAAGCTCAAAGGATTCTTAAAGAGCAGCTAGTCCAAGCTCCTTATTTATTTATTTTTTTTGTGGTACGCGGGCCTCTCACTGTTGTGGCCTCTCCCGTTGCGGAGCACAGGCTCCGGAGGCGCAGGCTCAGCGGCCATGGCTCACGGGCCCAGCCGCTCCGCGGCATGCGGGATCCTCCCAATACGGGGCACGAACCCGTGTCTCCTGCATCGGCAGGCGGACTCTCAACCACTGCGCCACCAGGGAAGCCCCAAGCTCCTTATTTTATAGATGAGGAAATTAGGTTCAGAATGGAAAACGCATTTGCTGATGTTTTCACGGAGTGACTGCACATCCAGATCTCCCCTGCTCCAGTTGTTATTTCCCTCAGAGGGCTGACTTTTGTTGGGACCTTTGAAGGTGCATACCAGTGTCTGGAAACTTAACATATAGTGTCCCACAGGTACAATTTTTCAAATGCACATAAATCCCACTGGGATTAACAAAATACATTCATTTTTAAATAATAAGAAAATTCATGATAGTGTTTTTTTTTGCTGTTGTCATTTTGTATTTGTCTCATCAATAGATTCTCAAAATACAAAATATCACATGGAAGCCACTGAAAAATTTTGAAGAGAATATGAAAATTTTGGGAACCATGACACAGTATCCCTTCTCCTATCTATTTATTAAAATTTTGAATTGCTGGAAAGGATAATGATTTATTCATTTGTTATGATGATGATAATGATGATGATGATGATGATGAACTGGGGGAACAGAGGCCCAGATATACTGATGCAAAGATGAGCCTGAAACCAAGGGCTCAGGTAAGCATGCTGATATTGGTATGTACCTTGTGCCACTGGAGCATTATTTACCATGCACTCACACCAAGTGAAAGGCAACCTCCTTGTTTTATAGGCATGTTAAGACACACAGAACATTTGATTTTAATGGCATTTTTCACTTGACATAAGTAATATCATAATAATATCCACCTAGTCCTTTATCCTGACTTACTAGCAATACTCCTGATTCTGGTTTTCAAGCATCTCTGGAGAAGCCCCAAAACCCCTAAGGTATCTAGCACTGTCAGGTCTTCCTTCTTTTTAACCTTACGGCAGTGTAAGCTCATTCCCTTTTGTTCATTCTTCACTGCTTCATTTATATGCTTAAAAATAGTTTTCCTTTTCTCAAGCAAAGGAATTCAAGTTACTTCAGCTCTTATGGAGTTTATTTTCCATAAATTAGCACACTCAGAAGTACTTGTATTAAATTGCGCTCTGTTGAGGAGACAGTGAGTAGCACATCACTAGAGCAAAACACTCTGCCATGAGTCTGCACACAAGCAGGGTTCAGGAAAACATTCTGAGGCTTTCCCAGGAGAAAGGAGGATCCAGAACACAGCCCTTATTACAATTCCACAAACCAACTGTGCATTTGTAGTCAGAATGTTCTCAGAGTCTCCTCTATTATATTCTCTGCGTTCCATGTTTGTTTTGATGTATGCACCTCATCCCCATTAACTTTAATGAGTTTTACCCTCAATCAAGAGACTGACCCTTGTATGTGGGGAGTTACCATTCTCTGTATTTCTCAGGAAACAAGACGCCACAGGGGTAATCTTACATGGGAAGATAACCAAGGTCTTCCTTAAGGCCTCCTCTCCATAGCAGAATCTGTCTCTGTTTCTCTTTGCATTTAAGGGCTCGGAGTCTAAATACACTTTTGCATTTAAAAGAAAAACTAAGATTTTTAGGTTAAAAGTTTGGCAACCCAGAAAAACCTAGTTTTTGTTTAAACAATTTGAGAAATAACACACATTGCTAAAGAATTGTGACTATTATTTGTGTTGAATCAACTAATACATGTACAAAATGTTGATATTTTTAATTCTTGGATTTTCAAAATTTATTTAAAAGGGTTAATGTTTAATTATGTTTATTATTTTTCTATACTACTATTACTACTGCTCTTGCTGCTACTACTATTAATATTACCAAGAGGACTTGCTGAATAAGAATTCTGTGTTTTGCTTGTCTTAAAACATCTCCCTTTATCACTTTTCTTGGAATGTCCTGCTAAAAGTTTAGTTACACTGAAGGAAATGGAAACAGTATACGAAGGAGGGATGGCTTTTATGAAATGGAATTTGCGGAATGCCCTCATTTTGGATGAGTTGCAGACTCAAATTCCATAGAAACCCAAATAAAAACAGTTATATGCCAGTTAAAACAAGACTTCACTTGGTCTTGGAATGGCCTCTATGTCATTTGGTGGTATGGCACTAACCTAAAAACTGCAAAAAAAAAAAACAAACAACAACAACAAACCCATGAGACTACAAATTTGACAGTAGAAGAGAAAAATGGGTTAGAGTACCTCTAATGATCAGAATCTGAAAATACTGTAATTGCAAAAGTGATTTGAACAAGTTAGTTGTTTAGTTAGATTAAGGTGAAATTATTGTCCATTCAAACTTGTCATTCTATAGAAGGTTTTATCTATCTATCTATCATCTAACAATCTATCTATTTATCTGTCTATGCTTGTCATGTTTAAAAGGAAAAATTGTAAATGATGAAGTTATTATAGAATAACAGAAATTGAAAGACTTATTTGATCTTCACAGATGTAATATATGGACCTAGTTCTCAGTAAAGATCCAATCCTAGGACATGAAAATGAGTTCAGTGCAGGCAGGGGCCATGCCTTTCATGTTTATATTTCTGGTTTGAGCACAGTCTTTGGCACATAGTTGGTACAAATTGATAGTTGTTGAATGAGAGAGTATATCAAAATAATATTCCAAAGAGATGGTCTACTTAAGTTTCAAAACTCTTGTTGATTGTATTCTGTCTGCCAGACAGTGTAATTTTAAGGAACGTTGTGAATGAGAAGACATGATTAGTATGTGCAGCATTAAAAAAAGAATCCTCTTTTTAAAAAGTCCAATAAAGTATATGGATAGATAAGAAAGTATATAAAATGAATATGCAAGAAGTATAATGATAAGTATATTTTTTAGAAAATTACCCAGAGATAGCCACTGTTCATATTTTTATATATTTCCTTTCAGGCTATTTAAGTATTCATATGCTTTTTATATTTGAACAAACTTGGAATCATATTGAATTTCCAAAATATGTCAAACTCCACATATATCTCATATATAAAATAACCCAGAGTAAACTAAAAATAATTACCCTATAACCAGCTTACACTTAATATATATCACTTTCAAACAATGAGTTCTCAACAAATTTAAACTAAAAGCAAAAACTAAATAAGATTTAGACCAATGTAACAGGACTAGGGGGACTAAGGAGATTTCTAGTTGTCAGCACTCCTAGAGTGTTTCCCCTTTGTGTGAAGACTTTCCATTTTCAAATGAGGGCATTTTACTTTAGCAGCTTATAGAGTATTTATTCTCAATATCTTCGGAGAGTTTGATAGGCAAGCATTCCCTCTAAGCTGCAGGTGTACATAGTGGCATCTGATTTCTGAAAACACCTTGGCAAATACCTATTATTGTGATGATTTAGCTAAAAATACTTACCTGAAAGGTGGGCTGTGGTAGCCAATTACAGCAAGTTAACTGATGAGATGACTGGGGAGGGTGAAGAGTTTTACCCTCAGGTAAATTCAAAGAATTGTCAGCAGCCTTTTCCAATACAAGGTGAACATACAGAATGCTGTCAAAGCCAGAGCTCTTTTATTAGAATTAGGGTGACACTTGGGATGCTTACTACAGTAGCATGAACCCACAGGCCACACTGCAGATGTACACATAGTAAATCAAAAGAGAGTATCCAAACTGCAGTAGCCTCTTTTCTTTCTAATCCCTAAATTGCTGTGGCACATGATTTCTTTGAGGCCAAGAAGTTGCCTTGCACTGCAAAATATTAAAAGGCATGGCAGTATTTCAAGGTATCAAATGAAAAGATCACTTTGAAGTGCTTTAAAATTGTATTCCCTTGGCTTAAAAGAGTTAACTCACTTTCAAAAACACTTACAACTGAAAGTGAATTAGGCACCAAGGAGAAGAAGGTTAGCTGTAGTAACTCACTTTTGATCAAAATGCCTCAAAAGTTCTGCCCAAGGCTCATGCTATTGAGATAGAGATCCCAGTTGCCATGGATCAGGAAGCATATGGCTCAGAGTTTAATAGTCCTTCACCCAGATTTTCTGATAGAATGTGTGTACTGTTTCTACAACAAAATCAAATAGGATAACTGGCATGAAGCCATCCTGTATAAACAATGAGGAAGGGGAAGAAAAGTCTAAACAACAGCTATGTATTGCCAATTAAGCAAACTGATTTTAAGAATACCCTAGAAGAGAAAATATTTTACTCAATGATATTGTATCTTTTACAACATTTTGCAAGCTGGGAGAAAGAAGCATTACAAACATGCAAGGAAGTATTGGGAAATATTAATAAAGTCATTGTTGCATTAAGAAAAAGTCTTGGGGCTTCCCTGGTGGCGCAGTGGTTGGGAGTCCACCTGCCGATGCAGGGGACACGGGTTCGTGCCCCGGTCCGGGCAGATCCCACATGCCGTGGAGCGGCTGGGCCCGTGAGCCATGGCCGCTGAGCCTGCACGTCCAGAGCCTGTGCTCTGCAGCGGGAGAGGCCACAACAGTGAGAGGCCGGCATACCGCAAAAAAAAAAAAAAAAAAGAAAAAGTCTTAAGGATTTTTATGGGGAAAATTCAATCAGAGAATTTAAGATCCAGGGAGGCCCAACTCAATTATAAGGCTCACAACCCGATTTTAAAATAGGCAAAAGATTTTAATAGATATCTTATCAGAGAAGAGATACCAATGGCTAAAAAGCACATAAATAGATGCTCAACATCATTTGTCATTAGGGAAATGTGAATTTAAACTAGAATAAGATACTATTTCTTACCCATTAGAATGGCTATAATAAAAATGACAGACAATAACAAGTATTGGCCAGATTGTGGAGAAACTAGAACCCTCATACACTGCTGACAGAAATGTAAAATGGTACAACCACTTTGGAAAATATTTGGCATTTTCTTATAACAACAAACATAAATTTATTATATGACCCATCAATTTTACCCATAGGTACCTACCAAAGAGGAATGGAAACATATCCTTGCCAACATTTGTGTGTTCATAGCAGCATTATCCATGGTAGCCAAAAAAGTGCAAACAATCTAAATGCTAACTGGTGAATAGATAAATAAATGTGGTATATCCATACAATAGACTACTATTCAGCAATGAAGAGGATGGGATTACTGATGCATGCTAAAATATGAATGAACCTCAAAAATATTATAAGTCAAAAAAGCCAGATACATGAGACCACATATTGTATGATTCCATTTATATTAAATGTCCAGAATAGGCAAATCCTTAGAGGTAAAAACAAGATTAGTGGTTGTCTGGGGCTGAATGTGGAAACAAGACTGATTGTAAATGGGCACAAGGGAGAAAAAACATGGGTGAGACCATGAGCACCTGAATAGATTACTAAATAGGATTGTGAGGACCCAGGATTGGCTACTGGATGCCCAGGATGGTACTGCTGATTGGGGGGTGGGGGACAGAATGATGAATAAATTGTGGGAGTATAAAGAACTATAAGCTTAGAAACTACAAAGCAACCTTTTGTCAAAGAAGGTTCAGAGAAGCTGACCTTATAACAGGAATGTGGCTGGCTTGTTCTAGGAAACCCGGAGGTCCAAACCTAATGAAATAGATTTTAGAGATGGGTTTTGGAGGAGTGTAATTAATTTAGTTTCATCAGGATGAAGTTTTTTTTTGTTTTCTCTTTGTGGGGAGGGATGAGGTATGGGACCCAAACAAAACCCACAGGGAAGCTGAGAGTAACAACTTTGTCCTGGGTGTGATGGTGGGTGTAAATTAAGTGTGAAACAGGAAGAAGTGAAGCCTGGTCTATAGGCTAACCCTGCAAAATAATTTCAAACTCAATAATGTTAAAGTGACAAAGGGACAATTTTATGGATATGGAAACTTCAGAGAGATTCAATTACTTCTGAAGGTCACACAGAAAGCAGAACCTGAGATAACAAATTCAAGTCTCCTCATCCCCAGTTTGGTGGCCTTTCCACTACAGACTAATTTGTGCCCCAGCACTCCTTTGTACTATTGTTAAGACCATCTTTACCTTTCCTTTAAACTGGTAATCGATTGTACTGTGCTGAGGATATAGTGGAGGAGGAACTCTGCAAGATAAATGTCTGACTTAGAAAAGCAACCCTCATTTCCTTAGGGTTGATAGGAAGAAAAGGTAGCCTAAGTGTCAGCAAATCCACATGGGAAACCATCCAAATGGAACACATTTTATCATAAACCTTGTGGTCCAAAGGGAAATACCAGAGCATGTGGAAAGATCAGTTCAGCTTTATCAGCATTAGAGAAGCTACCTATTGTCTATACCTGAAAGCTTTTGAGCAGAGTCTTAGTGTAGAAATAGAGCTTAAAAATAGAATCTGTGCCATGAGACCATCAACAATAGAGGCAATGGTATTGGCAGATTTACATAATTTAAAATAAGTCATTAGGGACTTCTCTGGTGGCGCAGTGGTTAAGAATCCACCTGCCAATTCAGGGGACATGGGTTTGAGCCCTGGTCCAGGAAGATCCCACATGCCGTGGAGCAACTAAGCCTGTGCACCACAACTACTGAGCCTGCACTCTAGAGCCCACGAGCCACAACTACTGAGCCCGTGTGCCACAACTACTGAAGCCAGAGCACCCAGAGCCCATGTTCTACAACAAGAGAAGCCACCGCAATGAGAAGCTTATGCACTGCAATGAAGAGTAGCCCCTGCTCGCCTCAACTAGAGAATGCCTGCGTGCAGCAACAAAGACCCAATGCAGCCAAAAAAAAAAATAATTTAAAAAATAAAATTAAAAAATAAGTCATTAAATATAATAAAATGTATGTTCTTTGCTTGATTTGGTCTGTAAGAACTTTAAAAAAAATTCATCAAAGACAATACAATCTAGTAGTGGAAATAATAGGTTTGCCTAGACCATTTCATTCCCTTACATCAGAGACTGCTGCAGACAGAAAGAGACAATGCCCAAGGTAGCTTGTAAAAAGCCCAAGAGAAAGTTAAGGGAGAAGGAAAAGAAGATGGAGAATCAAAAATTAAAAAGAAAGGAAGAAGGAGGAAACATCTAAAGTAAGAGTAAGAGGGGGAAAAGAGTGAAGAAAAGAAAAGGGAAGAATAAAACAAAAAATAAGTAGGTATATGTATTAGGCAGTTCAATTGCTTCAAGACAGTTTACCTTATTCTGCTTTATGCATTGCCTTTTTCTCAATTTTCAACACCAGTATAATCCAAACTTTTATTGCACAAGAAATAATAGGTTCATTTTAAAAAGTTTTAATTGCAGAAAAAGCAAAAAGAATAAAATAAACATTAGCTGTAATATCACCATGTAGATTAAATCTCTAGTAACATGTTAGTCAATAATATCGCCATCTTGTTTTCAAAACATTTTCTTTTTATAAAAATAGAACTGTGCTTCCTTCCTCGCTTTGTAGCCTGATTTTTTTCACAGAAAATAAATGAATATCTTTCTACCTCAATAAATACATACTTTCAAAGTATTTTAGGACTTCCCTGTTAGTCCAGTGGTTAAGATTCCACACTCCCAATGCACGGGGCACGTGTTCGATTCTTGGTCGGGGAAAGATTCCACATGCCACACAACGTGGCCAGAAAAAAAAATAAATAAAGAGTGTTGAAAAATATTTTAAATATTTGCCTCCATTTAAATTTAATTTTAAAGAATTTGATTTATAGGACACATAGAGCTTTTACAAATTTATGAATTTTTGCTTTTACTTTTTTATCATGTTTGTAAAATCTCAGCATTCTTTTTTTTAAATTTTTTTTTTATTTTTGGCTGTGTTGGGTCTTCGTTTCTGTGCGTGGACTTTCTTCTAGTTGCGGCGGGCAGGGGCCACTCTTCATCACGGTGCGCGGGCCTCTCACTTCTCACTGTCGTGGCCTCTCTTGCTGTGGAGTACAAGCTCCAGACGCGCAGGCTCAGTAGTTGTGGCTCACGGGCCTAGTTGCTCCGCGGCATGTGGGATCTTCCCCGATGAGGGCTCGAACCCGTGTCCCCTGCATTAGCAGGCAGATTCTCAACCACTGCGCCACCAGGAAAGCCCTCAGAATTCTCAATGTAAACACTTTTGGGAGAAAGAATAGAAAAGAGTTACTTAACGTCTACTTTTAAGAGAACCAAAGCTAGAAATAATAAAGTATATGCTAGAACCCTGTTCTGGGCTGTGCTGAAGAGAGATGGGAAGACTATTTGGGGAAAGATGAGTATTGTTATTCCTCACTATGTAATAGGTGTGTATGAAAGAAGCTGTGCATCCATCAGAAAAATCACATTGTTATTTGTGAAGCTTTTTGAAGAAAATGTAGAAGCATGGATTGGTGAGACAAACATTTGCCATCTATTGCAGTTTATAATAATAGAGGAAAATGACAAAGCCTTAATTGTGAAATAATTATACACCTTATCATTGATTTCAGAAACTGCTAGCTGCATTTCTTTAGAATGTTCTCTGATGTTTCAGATCCATGGTTACTTGTTGCTAGTAACTCACATTTACCTACCAGAGAGATGTAATATGGAGAAATGTGGGTTGTACTTAGGGAAGGACATCTAACTCAACTTTCACAGGCTAATTCAGCAATTTCTTTAAATGATTTGTACTTTCCAAAGTGACTATCTCAGCTGTATTTCAAAATATAATCCAAAGCCTCCACAGAAATCCATAAAACCTAGAGTGTTTCATATTATTATTATCAAACATTTATTGAGCTTTCTACTAGTTGTATTCTAGTTATTGTATAGGACCAAACATTCATTTGTGATCCCTACCTAGAGGGGCTTACAATCTAAATTTGGCCTAAAGAGAGTGGGAATAAGGGATATTCACAAAAATTATGTGTATGGTTAAATAGTCAAGCAATACAAGGTCCTGTTTCCCATTGTAAAGATTTACAAATTACAGTGGCAACAATCTCAAAGAGAGAATTCAGTTAGCAACCTTTGCAGTTATTTTTTATCTTTATGGGGTTAACCTTATTGGGGTTGATTAAATTCAAGCTGCGATCTTTCATGAAAACTCAATGGAGGGTCCAGATGGTCCAACATTACCTCCTTTTGTGAGAGGAAATAACTTGAAAATTTTTGTCTAATTAAAGTATTTGTGCTGGTTATTCCTTTAAAAGGAGTCTGCATTACAAATAATCTTTATAAAATACTAATTAGTCAAAGCTAGAGCTCTGATTTCACTCTTTCAGTTATGTCTGAGAACCAGAGCAGCATGAACATGACATTTTGAAACTAGACTCTGATACCATCTTTGGGATTTCAGTCTGAAAATACAATTCTGAAAAATCAACAGAACAAGGTTCTGTGGAACAAAATGCCAGGAAGGTCAATGCATTACTTTCCTACTGTTCCAGTCCCATGCTCACAATTACCTTAACTCTTGTCAAAATATTTTCTATGGTCACAGCCAAGACATAATTAGCACCTTTTCTTCATGCTGAAAATATCATTGGTAGCCATAAAACAAATTTGGAGAAAGCTTTTCAGCACCTCAACTCAGCAAATGGCTACTATGGTTATATTGTGGTCATTGGTTATTGGTATTTGCCTGCTAGTGGAAGAAACACTCCATCTTACTCTGCCTTCCCTCCTTCTAATAGCCCTAACTGTATGAGATACAGAGAAAGAGAAAAGTCTAGGGAGAAGGTGGGGATTAGGTGGGTATGGAAATAAGTTGTGACATTCTGTAGGAAATTAGGCAAGAAACAACATTACCATGCTTTGGTTATTTAGTTATTTGCCTTTGTTATTTTCCAACTTCTTTGGGTATTTTGTCTGTAATCAGGTTGATATTCTGAGACAGTTTGTTCTCCAAAAGCCTGTCTTATGTCAGACAGGCAAAAAGTGTGGGTCAATTTTGTCATGAATGGAAAGGCCCTTTATTTGGCTTTTCCTATGCTCTTGGTTCAGCCTACAAAAGCCAAAGTAGTTATGATCAGAGATTTCCAGCAGGGGGTGTACCTGCTTCTATAGGGTAAGTTCATTGAAGCCAAATGACATCAAGCATCTCAATATAGTATGTAGTGTTACCACTGATGGTAGAAGGTGGAATTTTGATAACATTTTTTATGGCTGTCATCTCTTTTGATCCTAAAAAGACCATGCATATTAATACTTTATTAGGATGTGTTAAAGAACTAGAAACTTGTGGAGAATATTTAAACTAAAAACCTAAAATGCCTGACTGAAATCTTATTCTGCTAATTTTTAAAAAGTAAATGAAGAACAAAGCTTCGGGTGATTTTAATTATCCAGTACAGCAGAACAAGTGCTTAAATTTTTTTTTAAGATAAGAAGAGTAGTTGATTTGAGAGGGGTTGGTAATATTTACTCTATCTCTCCTGTGTGTGTGTGTGTGTGTGTGTAAATGATAAATTACTTATTTTCTCAAAGTTTTTGTTTTGGGTGGGGAGGGTTGGTGTTTAAAGCAATTTCTCTGAAGGCATGGTTCCTGATCAGTTTTAAAATATGCCATGTTGTCCTTGGGTTTTGTTTTATTTTCTGCTGTTTATGCCTTTTATTTATATATCTGTAAGCATTTTTAACCCTAGAACTTTTGCCCCTAATTCCTATTTTCAGATTTTTATGTGTACAGAAAACTGTATGCTTTCTTTTTTGAGAGGAGGCAGGTACTAACATAAAAATGATACAAATTTGTTAGTTATTAAGCAGTTTACCAGTATATTAGTATTAATAAGAAGCAAAGTTGTAAAGTTCCAGACCCCTTAAATCAAGATGGATGGTGCAGGAGGACTAAGAAGTAAAAACAATGCCAGCTATGAAAATTATCTTTTGAAAACCATGACTTTTTTCCCCTTACACTTTCTAGTGTCTTCATTATGAGAAAATGAGATTTTAAAAGTCATTTTTTTCCTCCTGTATTATGTCCTGATTCTTCAGTATCATGTCCTGTTTTAAAGAAAACAGTATTATGTAAAGAAAGTAACACCTTTAAAAGCCCTGATTTGACTTTGGTTTATATTGATACATGTCCATGGTTATGAAATTTCTGATTATTTAGGAAATAATTTTTTAAATATCTTTAGGACACCCTATAGTACTTAACATTTCAACCTCAAAATTATGGCTTTGAATTGGCTTCTTGTACTTTTAAGGACTTTTAGTACAAAGGTCAAAAAATGCATTTAAATGCATGAACTTTCCAACCTATACAAGTGGTGTGGCTATGTAAGGCATTAGTACCATGTTTTGATGGATCCACTCTCTGAAATTTCCTCCTCTCCTCTTTTTTCTTCCTTTTCTCTGTATTTTCTTTCATTGCAAGTTTTCTTTAGTGTCCTTTTTCCCTGCCTATAGTTTGTAACTGAAAGAAATAAGTACCTATGTACCTTACTTATCTGGTACCATTCAGATGCGAGGGAGTGACTGGAGTAATTTTAATCACACCTTTTAAACTTAGGGAGGAAGAGACATATAGAGAAATTAAACATCCCTTCTGTTTTTGTCTATTAAGTTTACCTTAGAGAAATATGGAGAATAGAGGGGCAGGGGTGTGGAAGAAATGAACAGAATTTCTGCTGGAATATAGTGACAGATTTACTGACAAATATTTTCTAACAGATTTTTACCAAAAGGCAGTTTTTGTTTTTCTTTACTGACAGACCGGAAACGTACTTCTGGTTGGAAGCAGCTGCATCATTATAACACTAAAAAGCAACCTTGGCTAACTTCAGTACCTTATGTAACATAAGAAATACAGAATAATTTTAATTTAAAAGACTTTTTTATTTATATGTTAACTTTACTGATGACAAACTGTTTTCAATGCAGGAAATCTATCCCCAAAGAGAAATTCTCCCCCACATTACTTCTTTCTTTTAAACTTAACAACAAATTGGGGTAGATTTATGTTTTTGCTCATTCATTCTTTCATCTGCTGGCAGCTATTTTAAGACCTCTGTGTAAGACGGATTCTGATGACCTTGGGAAAGTCACAAGACCTCAGTTTCTTCAATGGTAAAAGAAAAGGCATTCTTCCACCGTCCTTTCTCCACTATTCAATGCCAATGCCCAGATGAGAGATACACCGAAAGCTCAGTGTACCCCCAAACTTGTGAGATTTCCACAAGTCTCAAAAAATATTGAATATATTTAAGTCAGTGTAATAAAAGCCGGGTGGCCGATGGTTCCTAAGGTTGGGCTGGTAGTGGTGTGAGCAGGGGTCTTCTGGGCCACCCCAAAATCCGCCCCATGTCTTGGCATCTCGCTCAACTTCCATAAGAACGGACTAAACCGAGGGCCTGCCTCCGTCCCTGTGCGGTGTCGACGGCGAAATGGATTCTTCTTGCTCCCATGGAGTTTTTGCCTTCTGGGTGAGTATGGCACCAGGTCCCGGGCGGGTGATGTCTGTAGTTCGCCAGCGATCCCAGGCAGAAAACTGGCTGCACACACAGGAGCATACAGGCAAGTATGTCCCTGAGAACGAGCTTGGGCGCATATTTTCATCTCTTGAATTCTTTAACGCTCTGGGACCATAGGCTGATTTATCGAGAATCATTCAGTGCCCATGCGATGTTCTGCAACGGCTAACACAATATCAGGTTCCTTTTCAGTATTGTGGTTTGCTCTCAGTTACGGCCAGAAACCGGAACAGAAGGAAAGGGAGAAAGCAGGAAAGGTTTGGAGACGACCGTGCTCAGGGCGGCATGGTCTGCAGCTTCTAAAGCGTGGAGGATGGGACGGAGAAGGAGCAGAATACGGAGAAAGGGGAAAGCAGAGGAAAAACACTCACGCCAATGGGTAAAAGGGAAAAGGTGAGAAGGAATGGAGTAAGAGAGGGAACCAATGGGTGGGAGGGGCGGAGGAAGAGGGGGGAGGGGCAGAAGCCAATGGGGGAGCCGGGACGCGAGCGAGGACGCGGCCCCGCGCGCTCGCTCCCTCCCTCCTTCTCGGGCGCTCGCGCCTTCCCAGGCTCCCGGGAGACGAGGGCAGGGGCGGGGCCCAGCCGGGCTCGCGGCGCGGGAGGCGTCGCGAGGTGAGGGCGGGGGGGGCGGGGGATTGTGGGGAGGGCGCTGTGGCTGCGCGCGCGCGCGCCCCGTCGAGGTTGCGCCGCCGCTCCGCCCCCGGCCGGGTGTGTGGCAGCGCGCGCGCGCGCGCGCGTTCCGGCGGTGCGCGCCGGGAGGGATGCTGAGGTAAAGTTCGGGAGAGAGGGAGAGATCCGTCAGCGCGAGGGAGCCCGAGTGGCCGCCATTACTGAGCCCGGCGCGGCGGAGGGCGCAGGGGAAGGGGGGAGGGACGGGGCCGCCGCTGGTGGAGGGGAGGGAGGGAGGGTGGGTTACCCGGCCGCGGGAGCCGTAGGGCTTGCGGTTTCGGGGCGTGTGTGTTGGGGAGGGCGGGGGGAGGTGGCTGAAGGGACGCGGCGCACGGTGAGCGCGCCGGGAAAGAGAGACGAGCAGAGAGTGGAGGAGGAGGCGGCGGCGGGAGCGCTCCCCAGGAATGTCGCTGCCGCCGCCACCGCCGGGGCCGCTGCCGTTGAGGAGGAGATGGAGGAGACCGACGGTGTTAGGTAGGACCTTGCGACTCCCCGCTCCTCCGGGCCTGCCGGCTCGCCCCCTCCCCGCCGGGAACCCTCCAGCCGCCCGCTGCCCTCTGTCCCGCTCGGTCGCCGCCGCCGGTTGTAACCAGTTCAAGGGGCTGAGGCCCCGCAGCCGCCGAGGGGAGCCTGGCGCCGCGCTCGGTCCTCGCAGGCCGGGGCGGGGAGTGGCTGCCGCGGGGAGGATACGGGCGGCGTGAAGGGCAGAGAGGCCTTTGGGGGGGGGGCGGTTTCTCCACAGGTGACGGGGCAGGGGTCGGCGGAGGCCTGGTGGCGGCCGGGGATCGCGCGGGCCCCGCCGGGTGTCCGCTCTCGTCCGCCGCCCTCACTTGCTCTGGTCTCGGATGGTGCGTGGGGGAGGAAGGTGGCCGTGTCTGTTGCCCGGGTGGCTGCTGTTAACGAGTTCCACCTGGAAGGGGGAGAGGGGGTGGGCGCATATTCTCGGAGACACAGTCCTCGTTGCAAACTTGAGCGTCTTTCTGGGGGATCAGCCCTTTCACTTTTCTCCCCTAGCTCCCCCACTCCTCCCTGGGTTCTGTTCACCAATTTCCCGTCTGCTCCTAAAGCTCGGGGTAGGACATGAGAAGTTACGCTGCGCAACCAAAACACAAGAGTCCTAAGGGTTGACTGCGACTGGGTGAGCCTTTGATACTGAGTTCTCGCTAGAATAACCTCTAGATTCTCCCTGTTTCCACTAAAGAAAAGTATAGGGGTGGGGGTGGGGAGCTGCGCGGGAGCGCGCGCGCACTTATCCACACATAAATACACTCACTCCTTCACACCCTCCCTCTCCAGCGTTACTAGAAATGCAAGTGAGGTGGACGTTCTGGGTGCAGCTGAGGCTGAAAGGTGCTCGGAAGTCAAGGCAAACTATCAGGACGTTTAGTAAAATTTCGAGAAAGTTGTAGGGGAGAACCTTATGCTTTTACAATATGATAGAAATCCAGTCTGGGCCCATGCTGAATATATAGGAATTTAAATGTTCAAATTTAGGCCAAAATAGGCATGCAGATGGTGTGTACGCGCGTTTTTAACTTTAAATTCCCAACGATAATTTGCTTTTGCCTTTGTGATTGGTAGGAAACGACATCATTCTTTAAAAAGTGTTCAGGTATAAAACAGTGAAATACATCGCTATATTTACTGATTTTTGCTTATGCTGTCTTCTACAGGTGTTGGGTGGGGGGCGGGGTTTGTCGACTCCACCTAAATCCAAAACCAGTATTCAATTTGAATAGTATATTAGGGAGTGTTTATTTACATTGATGTTCTCCTTCCTTTCAGGGCATATTTCTCTAAGTCTCCATTTAAGATGGTTCTTTTAACAAAAATGTGATCTAGATTCTACTCTTAAGAAAAATATTAAGTAAGATATGTTAACAAAATCTGTTTGGAAATGTTTTGCTGTCAATTCCAGTTTATTTGACTTTAATGTGATAAAACTGTACTCTTCCTTAGTATTTTTAGATAGACATACTGACCATATAGGTAACCTGCTAGACAGTTTCCAGATTAAGGTTTTGCTTCCATTTTAAATTGCTTTCTCATTTTTGGCTTTTTTCATGTGTTCTTTGTAATTGACTCACATTTCTTGTATCTGTAGTATCAATAGATCAGAGGAAGAGACTGGTAAATGCAGATCACCAAAAGCTTGCATAGGCCTTGGAGCATATGACTAAACATACATGACTGAAAAGCTGGGAATACCTGTGCATTTAACTTTCAAGAAATAGCACTATTGATCAGATGGACTTAAAGCAAAAATTAGAGCAATACAGGTGACTAGATAACAATCGATTTGGTTGTCATGTGTAGGCTACATTTTTTTTTTAACCCACCTCAGCATGTCTTATTTTAGCATTCTTTGTATGTTAATTGTAAGAGCACTGGGGAATGGGGTGTGTTACACTTTGATATGAAAAAGAATTGTCACAGAATCTGATATCTTTTATCAATTTTTTAGCACTCCTCCCCCACATTTAAATTACTTTAGCCATTTAGAAATTGTATTTCAAAATTAATCTCTTACTTCTGTCACATGGTACTTATCCTAAATGTTTTCAAACCATGCCCCCACCCCCATCTTTTTATGTTTGAAAGGCAGATTTAAATCTGCACACTTGCTCTTTGGGAGAAAATTATTTTGACCTTGAAAGTTAAGATCTTTTAAGGAATAAGATACTGTACTTGCATTCTTTTTTTGGAATTGAAGTTGTGGCACAGCTTAGAATAATAGTTTTGTAACTCACTTTTAAATTGAAAAAATTATTTCTCAAGAAGAGCTTACTAAACTTTTACTTTTTCATCATTAGCAGGACTTAAGGTAAGTGTTGCCTTTAGTATTCACTTCTTAAATATGAAATGGCATAATAGAGATTTTCTTGATAGCTACAGAATGTTTTAATTTTCACAACTTCAGTTTCCATAGATATTATTTTTTAAACTATTTATTTGGGCTAATTTTTTCTTTGCCCACCAAGGAAGGATACAGGTAATATAGTTCACTCAAGAAACGCTGTATAGTGTTCTGTTTTAGTAATGTCTTATGTTCCTAAAGGATGTTTGTAAAATACATTTGAAGTACACCAAGGGAATTCGGCTTTTTAAAGAACTGTGAAGAAACTTTATAAAGTGATCCATTATTTGGTGACTTGAGTAATCAAGCTCCTATTTGTTTACGTGAAGGTTGTTGATAATTTTCTCAAACTCGGAAAATTAAGAAAAAATAGTTCAGTGCTAAGAATTTTAAGTATGAACTTTAATTGGTTTTCAAATTCTGTTCCTTGGATCCCTTATGGATTTTTGCTGGATGTCTTGAGACTTCCTCTGATACCCCACCCTTCAAAACCAGGGCAGCCTTTATTTTTGTCTATTAAATATATTGTATCGATACTTAAATATAAAAAATTCCTTTGAAAAAAGAAATCATCTGCATTAGGAATTTTTTTGAAAGCCTCCAGTTTGTATTCATTAATTCAGATTATCTTTTTTGGCACTTACTATGTGCCTGGCCTTGGGGGTACCAAGATAAGTTAGTAGTAACTTTACCAGGAATAAATAGTTACAAGTACTAAGAGATGCGGAAAAGAGAACCACTGTTTCTGTCAGGGCCTCTTTGGGAAACCTTTACAGAAGAAGCATTTGAATTTGGATGTTTTGACGGCAAATAGGAGTTTGAATGTAAGAGAGACAAAAAAGGTTTTGGTTTTTGTTTTCACTGTATTTTGGAGGTTGACTGCAATTCCTTAGATTTGCAGTCAGATAAAATAGGTTGTTAATATCTGGTCATGTCTGTGTTTTACTCCTTAGAATTAGACTGTTGGGAAAAATTATGCATAACTTTGTAATTTTAGGGTTAAAATATGACTGGTATGTTCCATTTGGTTAGATTCTCAAGCTTTTCATCATAAAGAGTTAATGGAAAGGTGAACTTTTATTTTTCTAGCTTCGTATTCGCTTTAGTCTATTTTATTATCCCTGACCAGTATTTTATGGAGCAGCTAGGCACTGTGAGTGATACAAGGAAATATAAAATATTGCTCCCTTAAAAGAGCTTACAGCTTTGGTGGGGAGTAAGCTTGACAATTTAGGAATAGTTAAATGCCAGTTAAAAATAAAGTAGAAGAGCCATATACAAGGTAGTACCTATTGATTTAAAAATTGGTGTAAAGGAATTTAGATAAAGGAGATGTCATTTGGAAGTTGCCTAGGATTGGGATGAGTGAGAAAAAAAAGACATTTAAGTTAATGACACTGTGGACCCAAAACACAGGGGAAGTATGGATGAATTGACAGGTGAGGGGAAAATATAAGGTAAAAATGTAAGAGCATCAGTTTGTATGTTGTGAGCCAAATTGAAGGATTGGGGGAAAGTGTTAACACAAGGTTAATAGGAGGAGTAATCGGGAAATAAACAAATTACATCTGCATTACTGTCCTTGTTATTGTATTTGGCATTGTCAAACAGCCTTGGAAAACTCATTCCTTGGCTTCTGTTAAGGTATATAGTTTGTTCATTTTCTTCCTAGTGATGCAATATTGTGATCCAGTATTTTGCGTTTCTTTCTATACTTGCCTTTCCAGAGTCAGGATAATGTATCTCTTTTTATTTGCTCCTTTATTTTTATTTTGGTTGATTACTAAAGAGAAGGTAGAAAATTAACATTCCTATGATCTGGGAAACTGAGATCCAGATTTCTACTCTTCTCTGTAAGTTTGTAAATCTTTGGATGCTTGTTACAAAGGGTATTAAATCAAATGGTCTCTTAAATAATTTTCTAAAGTTTATGATCTTGAAATTGATGTTACTGATCTTGACTTTGCCTCATTGCATTTCTGTATTTTCATTTGTCTTGGTAATACTGTTACCTGAAACTCAAGTGATAGCACCATCTGTTGCTGAGGCTGATTAGTTTTTCTCTAAGAAACATTGACTCATTTGTCTTTATTTCTTTTATCTAGCAGCCAGTCACCAAGATCTTTGTCTTGGACTGCTGTTTTCAGTTCTGTGATAGTTCAGGTGCTTTCAAGCCTCTAGTATATGTCCATCTCTTGGGCATTGTGCCCTACCAAATCCAGTTTTGTATTCTACGTACTGGAATGGCTTCTTATTGCTCATTACAAAGTCTAACTCATGTTTGCCCTTGAAGACCTTCTATAGATCTTATATCTTCAGAAATAAAAAAGAAATAAGTTCCTACTTTCCAACATGGCAGCTGTGTTCAACCACTCCACCCTAATCACACACCAGGAAGAACTTCTTTTTAAAATCCAAATTCAGTCTGTTTTCAGAGTTTACTCAGATCCTTTAATCTGTTGCAGGGGTCTGCAGATTATAGCCTCTGGGCCAAATCCAGCCTGCTGCCTGTTTTCATTTAATGGCTTTTTACATTTTGAAATGGTTGAGGAAACAGTTAAAAGAATAATATTTTGGTATATGTGAAAATTATATGGAATTCAAATTTCATTGTCCATAAATAATCAATGATCATTTTTGTAAGTATTGTCAATGGCTGTAATATTTACTGTCTGGCCTTTTACAGAAAAAGTTTTCCAAGCCCTGACCTATACCAATTTTGTACTGATTTTTCATTTCTTTGAATTCCTATTACATTTATCAGTTCCGTAGTATAGCATACTGCCTATGACTCCTCAGCTATGGTACTATATATAAAGCTTCTTAAAAATAGTGGGGAAAGTGTTTTTCAGTCTTCTAAAAAAAAAAAAATCCATACCTCCTTTTTAGTCTATACCCCTTTTTGAGATTCTTATTTGACCACCTAATGTTCCCATAGTTAAGAATACTGTTAAACTTAATACAGTTTGTTTTCCCTCCTGTGTAGCATTACAATAACAAACGTTAAATTATGCCCTCTCCCCCTGCTTTTCAGTTCTTCAAAGTGAGAAGAAAGGACTCAGACCCTGGAAGGGAGCATATTCATAGCCTGGCTTAGTGGACTTCCCTATACATACCTTTGTACCCTCAAAACTTCTGACATATGGGCTTCCCTGGTGGCGCAGTGGTTGAGAGTCCGCCTGCCGATGCAGGGGACACGGGTTCGTGCCCAGTCTGGGAAGATCCCACATGCTGCAGAGCGGCTGGGCCCGTGAGCCATGGCCGCTGAGCCTGCGCGTCCGGAGCCTGTGCTCCACAACGGGAGAGGCCACGACAGTGAGAGGCCCGAGTACCGCAAAACAAACAAGCAAACAAAAAAAACTTCTGACATAAAGCTAAGCAAATAGTAGCTAAGCACAGTATGTACTTAATGGGTTGCTTACATAGGTTGATGTAAATGAGGTTACTGTTGGTTCTTCTGTTTTCATCACAGAATACGGAAGTGGACTAGGAAGAGTTTAGAATAACTTTGACACCACGTCCTCAGAGACAGCATGTTGTTAGAGGAAAGTGTGGATTAAAAACAGGATAGGCAGTTAATCTATCTAGGGAATAGTTTACATCATTGCTTTTCAAATATTTTCTACAGTGAAACTTTTTCAAACAATAAATCCTTGAAATATCAAAAGATAAAAATGGATAAAAGCAGAATTACCTTTGCTGAGTAGGTTTTGGGGAGATCTCAGAGTGCTGCCTACTGAGATCCTTCTGGAAGGTACCCTTCAGGCTTAATGTTTATAAACCCATAATTTGTTAATGGGCAGACTAAAGATCTTGGAAAAAATACTGGACTTTTTATATTAGAATATTCTGCTGTGCTAAACCTTATGGACCCATAATAGTGTGTGATTTTTGTTAATTGTGACTACGAATATGACTTCAAGGTTGTCCAGTGGTTTGGGATCCGAGTCTGGAGATTGATTCATTCAGTCATCAAATACTTGGGCACCCACTGTGTGTCAGGCACTGATCTGAGTGCTAGGAATATGGTAAAAAACAAAACAAAATCTCCATCCTAGCAGTTTATCCTGAATCTTACCAAGATATGCTTCAATAAAGACTAATTCATAGGAATGATGACTTTAGCATTCCTTTCAACCTTAAGATAGTGTGCTTATGTGGTACAAACCTTGGTCAAAGAAAACATGGAATATGATTGACTCTCCTACAGGTGTTAACATTGTTTACTTAGCTATCTTTTATATGTTAAAATGACTTTTCCATTTCCTCTTCTAATTTTTACGGCATATATTTGTCATTGAGAATTAGCAACATTAAGAAAAGTATATTTTAAGGCAATATCATGCCATATTCATCTTTTAGTATACAGTTGATGTTTTTATTCTCAAACTATTCTAGATAAGTTTACCTAAGATTGTGGAATATATGATCACCTTTGGGCTTGGATCTGCGTCTGTCTTGAATATTTGTTTATTTAAGGGATATTTTCTCTATTTGACTTAAAGAAGATGGAGCACATAATTACAGAGCTGCTTCTGCGTAATTAGGTCTTTGAAATGTTTTCTGTAGTAAATAGTTGTGATTTAAAAAAATTTTTAGGTGTCAAAAATAAAAATTAGATGATTATTCTGGCTGAGTACAGGCATACATTTTATTGTGCTTCGCAGATACTGTGTTTTTGCTCATTCACGGTTTTTGGCAACCCTGTGTAGAGCAAGTCTATAGATGCCATTTTTCCAACAGCATTATTTTTTAATTGAGATATGTACCTTGTTTTTTTAGACATAATGGTATCGCACACTTAGCAGACTACAGTATAGTGTAAACATAACTTTCATATGCACTGAGAAACCAGAAAATTCATGTGACTTACGTTATTGTGATACTTGCTTTCTTGTGGTGGTCTGCAACCAAACCTGCGATATCTCCGAGGTATGCCTGTACAGTATTATAGATTATAGTTAGTCTTTATTCTGATGGCTTAATTTTTGACAAAAAATTTTGGGACCTTGAATATATGTATATTTTCTCCATAAATAGCTTTAGAAAATCTTTTAGATTAATAAATCATGGCACCTATTTAGTAAACCTAACATGCTTTACCTTTGTTTTTTTAAACCAAAGATTTAAGAACATTTGATTTTAATATTTATTAGCATTCATGCATTTGTTGAATAGCTACTATGTGGGAAGGACTGTTCTGGCCTCTTGGGAGCCCAGATGATGGAATGAACAGATTTGTGCCTTTGTGCATCTTTATTAAACCTGGAGTGGGGCAGGGAGAGGGATAGAGTTAATGACAGATAATAAAGAAGTAAGTTGTATAGTAAGTTAGGAGGGTAAGCAAAGGGGAATTTGGGGAGTATTAGGAAAAGTAAGTGCAAAGGTAGGAATATGTTTAGCTTGTTGAGCAGCAGTTCAGGGTTTCTTACTCTGACTGGAATAGAATGAGAATGGGGAGAATAGTATGAGAGTAGGTCAGAGAGTAAGATAGGGCTGGAGAAGGTAGATCTTGTAGAAAGCCATTTAAAGGACTTGGCTTTTACTTTTTAGGAGCCACTGGAGAGTTTTGAGCAAAAGAAAGGAAGGGTCTGACTTACGTTTTAAAAGAATTACTCTGGCTGCTCTATGAACAGACTTGGGAAGGGGAGCAGGAGTGGAAGCAGAGAAATTAGTTTAGAAGCCTTTGGAATAATCCAGAGCCAGAGATGACAGTGGAATGAGATCAGAATTATAGCAATAAAGGTAGTGAAAAGCAATAAATTCTGGATGTATTTTGAAGATAGGGCCAGCAAGAATTTCCTGACACAGTATGGTAACTTAAAAGTGTGAAATAGTTTTTAAAATATACTTTTTATTGATTAATGAGTGCAACAGTTTTGTGAAAAGGTACAAAACAAAATTTAGTTTAAGTCCAGAATTACTAAGAATCTTTTCAGATTCCTAGGTCCCTTATAGAACTTAAAAACATTTTTTTTTTGCAGAAAACTACTTCATGTTATTAAAACTCCATTAAAAGGAGCATGTTACGTTTGAATGGCTTAAAATAGCTCAGAAAACTTAGTTGTAGAGATAGCTTCATTGCAGCAGACAACTGTAGGACAGTCCCACTCAAAAATTGTAGCTTGTCATTAATTTCTGTAAGAATGCTTAATCTAAATATTTCCTTGAAGTGAAAGTTTATAGGATAATCTTAAAGGCAGGATGAGAAACTGCATTGCAAACTATTAAAAGCAGCGCTACTGCTTAAGAAAGTAAAGATTGGTCATCAAGAGACTCATCTTAACCCTGTAACTTTGAGTAGGTCATTGTTTTTATCTTTGTTTTTTCATGAGCAAAAATCAGCATGATAGTAGATATTAGAGAAAACGAGGTATTTTTAGTTATATGAAAATCGTTGTATCAAAAATAGAAAAGATATGTCTGGATTGACATAGTCAAATATTACCATTAAAAATGTTTGAAAGGAATTTTCAAATTAAATCAAACAGCCTGCCTATAGACACTGGCCATTAGCTTATTAGTGGGAACTCAAAACAAAAAAAAACAGAAGGCATTCTTTTTTTCTCAGCACAGAAGAAAAATTACGTTGGTTAGTTAATGAGGGCAGTTTTGACTTGGATAGTGAGGGCCAGTGGATAATTCATGTATGTATAAACTATCCAAGTGTCTGAAAGTAAATTTCTTTATAACCTATTACAGCCAATCTCATGAGAGCTGTCTTTCTCCCTTGAGGTGGTAATAGCATACGCACTCAAACAAATGGCAAATTTTGAGGGCAGGATGGCAACACTTTTTTTTTTCTGGTCTAGGATTTCTGAAACATTTTGAAAATCTGAAAACACTTATAAACTTTAGTTTCTGAGTTAAGTAAACCTGTAAATCAAATAAAGAAGACACTGCTCTGATGAAGAGTTGGAGAGAGCAACTATTTATTTGCCCAGTGTTCTTTTCCACCTCTAGATGAAAGAATTTTCCCACCAGAATTTGAAAATCACTATATGGTGACTCATGACATAAACTCTGGATCTGACTTCAGAATACCAGCAGGTAGCCTGCCTGAGAGAATCGTTAGAAAAAAGAATATGGATGTTCCTCACTGTGTCTAATTGGTAGTTTACTGTGAATTTGGTTTGTTAACCATAAATGTCACACAAAGCTACCTTATTTTTAATTTAAACTTCAGTATTTGTAATTCAGAGACTGCCACTAACAAATTAATTAGGATGTGTTGAAGCCTTAATATTAAAAATTATCCTCAATATAATAGAGGGTTTTTTTTGGTCAGATAAAAAGCCTTCCAGTTTTCAATGATGAAAGAGTGAAGACTTCATGCCTCCACTCATCTTCATTTACTTTTAAGGCCTTTTTCTTTCTGAAACTTTAAAAATTGATTTTGTGATAGTGTTTTTATTTCTACTCTTTTTTTTTTTTTTTTTTTTTTTTTTTTTGCGGTACGCGGGCCTCTCACTGTTGTGGCCTCTCCCGTTGTGGAGCACAGGCTCCGGATGCGCAGGCTCAGCGGCCATGGCTCACGGGCCCAGCCGCTCCGCAGCATGTGGGATCTTCCTGGACCGGGGCACAAACCCGTGTCCCCTGCATCGGCAGGTGGACTCTCAACCACTGCGCCACCAGGGAAGCCCTATTTCTACTCTTATACTCTATAACTTTAGATAGAAAAGTATCTCAGTCTTTTGAGGTTTATGCTCTAGGAGAGCATGAATGATTCTTTTCATATGTTTCGATAAGTATATGTAAAAAATATTAACAAAGATGTGACCATTATGACAAGGATTAGATTTGTAGTTGAAATTTTTCTGCAATATTCAGGTCCATATGATGTTGAATTGTTACCTTTCTATTAACAGCTTTGTGTCTCTTAAGCTGGAAAGCAGGGGACAGTCTTAAACTTCTTTGAATTGCTCTTAGTTTTCAGAATAGATGTTTGTCTACCAAAGAGTTAATAAAGAGCTATATGTAGTTCCAGTGTTTGTACTGTTTAATGTAAAAATTCCCCAGAGTAATCACTGGTTATGTTTTCTTTTGATGTACATTTAAAAGGATATCTTCTGCAGTTTTTTGCTTGCTTAGTAAGAAAGAAGGATAGACCTTATATTCCACTGTTTTCAATTTTTTTCTTAATTGTTAGTTATGAATCACTATGCTATTTTCACAAACTAATTTCCCTTTTATAAATTTGTTATCCAGTTAGTTCACTGTTGTCTTTTCAGTAAATATCCATTAAGTAGCCCAATTGTTCTTTTATGCAGTTTAGGTAAAGAATGTTAAACTTGCTAAGTGCAAATATTCAGTTTGATCACATTAAGATTTTTAAAAATTTTTACTTAATGAAAGAGAGTTAAGAGCATTGGGTGGGACTGCCCTAATTTCTTATACTGCTAGTTATTGTATATACTGCTGCCAGATAAATATTTGTAAGTCACCAGTCTGATCACATCATTTTTAATAAATCTTCAACAGCTTCCTTGGTTCTAAGAATCAAATTTTAAGAACAGAACTTAGTATTTATTAAGCATTTTTTTCTTTGCTAGGCACTTAACATTAAAGAAAAAATTAGTTCTTAAATTTGTATAGATAGGCAGCCCCATTTTATAGATGGGGGAACCATGTCTCGAGGTTTAGAGCTTTACTATTGTCATAAACTAGTAAATACTAGGAGTTGAATTTGAAATCAGTTCTATTTACTCATGGTTTTCTACTACTTATGTTGCTCTTTCAACATGGCAATATTTTATTTATTACCGAATTGAAGCTAATAAATATTTTGCTTGAATATCAGATGGCTGATATTGTTAAAATTAATATTTGGTTGAGGCTGATAGGAGAAACTTAGAGAATACGAGAATAAATTTGAAATTTTATTTTAAAATATTATTATACTAGAAATATTAGAATTTTAAATTTCAAGAATAATTTCTCTTTACCATTAGTTGTTAGTATAGCAGATGTGCAACACAACCTAAATAGATGTTTACTTGCAATTTTGAGGGTAGTGGAGAAGCCACATATTGGGGGCAGGTAGTGGTTCTTTTCTTACCTTTCTTTTATTTTTTTCCTCATGGTCTTTTTATTCTTTTATTTTGTCTGGATTGAAGATAATTTTCACATATGTTGATGTACATGACTGGATATTTTCCTTGTGAAATTTTGATGTGGTAGAAATGATGCATTGCTTTTCCTTCAACCTCAAAAGAATGTGAAGAATCTCTAAATAAAACCTTCATAAGAGACTGAGTCATTGCTTCCACACAAATAACCTAAATTAAATTACATGCAATTCTTAAAGTTTATTTGATGTTGTTGGTATATCAAATAATTCTAAAAGATTTTCTCAAATATATAATAGTAAAATTCTTTAGCTTTGTGCTACTCAAAATGTGATCTCTGAGCTCTTTGTAAATACTCAGAGGGAATAAATGCAGAAATCAAAAACATTTAGAAACAATTTGACAGTAATTTTGTGTCTCTTGAATCTAATAAGAAACTGGGACCTAGATTTTTTAAACATTTCATTCATTGTATTTTTAAAAATTGACTTACAGATATGAAATAAAAGTTGGTCCTTAGATCGCTTGAGAAGCATTGATCTAGTTAAACGCTGTCATTATTTGTATTAACTGTTCATTTATTTCTATTTCCTTGTTTAAGTATATGAATATCCTTAACTGGTTTTAGATATAAAATTTGATAGATTTCACAGGAGTATGTTGAAACTTCTTGAAAATTTTTTTTAATTCTAAAATCTTGCTAAATTCATATGAAATTCCATTTTAGGGAATAAGTTTTGAGGAACCATGTTATAGAAAGCAGATAGTTTTTTTAAGTTGTGAGAGAGTTGTTAACGCAACTAGTATGTTTTAGTTATCGTCAAACATAGCCAGCCTCCAGCCAGAAAAGGCAGGAAAATTGAGGGAGGGGAAAGGACTAGTTGTTTCCTCAAACTCATAGGAAGAAGTAGAAACAAAATGCACATTTGGTTAAGAGGGTTTTATTTTAAAGTTTGTAAGATCACATTAAAATTTGTATTTAGTTTTTTTAGTTGTTAGATTTACCTTAAATTTTGAGGTCATCTTGCATTTATAACAGTAAATCATAAACTGTCTTTGCTGATTTCTTAAAATACATGTAACATTGTTAACTTGTCTGGTGCTTTGTTATGAACATCTTTAATATGTATATAATTTGACATGTGTAATTCATGATTAAGATTTGTCTTTTTTCTCTTTCTAGGAAGATGATCCATATGATCTTGAAGACCTTTCTGCACAGAAATGAGGGAAATACAAAGAACCAAATATAGTTCTGAAATTCGGGATCTGTATTTTGAGATGATTTTATTTTCAGAATGAGAAGTATATCTGGTTATCTTTATGAATGTAGAGACATGACAAGAGAGTTATGATGGCAAAAAACAAAGAGCCTCGCCCCCCATCCTATACCATCAGTGTAGTTGGACTCTCTGGGACTGAAAAAGACAAAGGTAACTGTGGAGTTGGAAAGTCTTGTTTGTGCAATAGATTTGTACGCTCAAAAGCAGATGAATATTATCCAGAGCATACTTCTGTGCTTAGCACCATTGACTTTGGAGGACGAGTAGTAAACAATGATCACTTTTTGTACTGGGGTGACATAACACAAAGTGGTGAAGATGGAGTAGAATGCAAAATTCACGTCATTGAACAAACTGAGTTCATTGATGACCAGACTTTCTTGCCTCATCGGAGTACGAATTTGCAACCATATATAAAACGTGCAGCTGCCTCTAAATTGCAGTCAGCAGAAAAACTAATGTACATTTGCACTGATCAACTAGGCTTGGAGCAAGACTTTGAACAGAAGCAAATGCCTGAAGGGAAGCTCAATGTAGATGGATTTTTATTGTGCATTGACGTAAGTCAGGGATGCAATAGGAAGTTTGATGATCAACTTAAATTTGTAAATAACCTTTTTGTCCAACTATCAAAATCAAAAAAACCTGTAATAATAGCAGCAACTAAATGTGATGAATGTGTGGATCATTATCTTAGAGAAGTTCAGGCATTTGCTTCAAACAAAAAGAACCTTCTTGTAGTGGAAACATCTGCACGATTTAATGTCAACATTGAGACATGTTTCACTGCACTGGTACAAATGCTGGATAAAACTCGTGGCAAGCCTAAAATTATTCCCTATCTGGATGCTTATAAAACGCAGAGACAATTTGTTGTCACAGCAACAGATAAGTTTGAAAAACTTGTGCAGACTGTGAGAGATTATCATGCAACTTGGAAAACTGTTAGTAACAAATTGAAAAATCATCCTGATTATGAGGAATACATCAATTTAGAGGGAACAAGAAAGGCCAGAAATACATTCTCAAAACATATAGAACAACTTAAACAGGAACATATAAGAAAAAGAAGAGAAGAATATATAAATACTTTACCAAGAGCTTTTAACACTCTTTTGCCAAACCTAGAAGAGATTGAACATTTGAATTGGTCAGAAGCTTTGAAGTTAATGGAAAAGAGAGCAGATTTTCAGTTATGTTTTGTGGTGCTAGAAAAAACACCTTGGGATGAAACTGACCATATAGACAAAATTAATGATAGACGGATCCCATTTGACCTCCTGAGCACTTTAGAAGCTGAAAAAGTCTATCAGAACCACGTACAACATCTAATATCAGAGAAGAGGAGAGTAGAAATGAAGGAAAAATTCAAGAAGACTTTGGAAAAAATTCAGTTTATTTCACCTGGGCAGCCATGGGAGGAAGTTATGTGCTTTGTTATGGAGGATGAAGCCTTCAAATATATCACTGAGGTTGATAGCAAAGAGGTGTATGGTAGGCATCAGCGAGAAATAGTTGAAAAAGCCAAAGAAGAGTTTCAGGAAATGCTTTTTGAACATTCTGAACTTTTTTATGATTTAGATCTTAATGCAACACCTAGTTCAGATAAAATGAGTGAAATTCATACAGTTTTGAGTGAAGAACCTAGATACAAAGCTTTACAGAAACTTGCACCTGATAGGGAGTCTCTTCTACTTAAGCATATAGGATTTGTTTATCATCCCACTAAAGAAACATGTCTTAGTGGCCAAAACTGTACAGACATTAAAGTAGAGCAGTTACTTGCCAGCAGTCTTTTGCAGTTGGATCATGGCCGCTTACGGTTGTATCATGATAGTACCAATATAGATAAAGTTAACCTTTTCATTTTAGGGAAGGATGGCCTTTCCCAAGAACTAGCAAATGAGATAAGGACACAATCCACTGATGATGAGTATGCCTTAGATGGAAAAATTTATGAACTTGATCTTCGGCCCGTTGATGCCAAGTCGCCTTACTTTTTGAGTCAGTTATGGACTGCTGCCTTTAAACCACATGGGTGCTTCTGTGTATTTAATTCCATTGAGTCACTGAATTTTATTGGGGAATTTATTGGAAAAATAAGAACGGAAGCTTCTCAGATCAGAAAAGATAAGTATATGGCTAACCTTCCATTTACATTAATTCTGGCTAATCAGAGAGATTCTATTAGTAAGAATCTACCAATTCTCAGGCACCAAGGGCAACAGTTGGCCAACAAGTTACAATGTCCTTTTGTAGATGTACCTGCTGGTACATATCCTCGTAAATTTAATGAAACCCAAATAAAGCAAGCTCTAAGAGGAGTATTAGAATCAGTTAAACATAATTTAGATGTGGTGAGCCCAGTTCCCACCAATAAGGATGTATCAGAAGCTGACTTGAGAATTGTCATGTGTGCCATGTGTGGTGATCCATTTAGTGTGGATCTTATTCTTTCACCCTTCCTTGATTCTCATTCTTGCAGTGCTGCTCAAGCTGGACAGAATAATTCCCTAATGCTTGATAAAATCATTGGTGAAAAAAGGAGGCGAATACAGATCACAATATTATCATACCATTCCTCAATTGGAGTAAGGAAGGATGAACTGGTTCATGGGTATATATTAGTTTATTCTGCCAAACGGAAAGCATCAATGGGAATGCTTCGAGCATTTCTGTCAGAAGTTCAAGACACCATTCCTGTACAGCTGGTGGCAGTTACTGACAGCCAAGCAGACTTTTTTGAAAATGAAGCCATCAAAGAGTTAATGACTGAAGGAGAACACATTGCAACTGAGATCACTGCTAAATTTACAGCACTGTATTCTTTATCTCAGTATCATCGGCAAACTGAGGTCTTTACACTGTTTTTCAGTGATGTTTTAGAGAAAAAAAATATGATAGAAAATTCCTATTTATCTGATAATACAAGGGAATCAACCCATCAAAGTGAAGATGTTTTCCTGCCATCTCCCAGAGACTGTTTTCCCTATAACAACTACCCTGATTCAGATGATGATACAGAAGCACCACCTCCTTATAGTCCAATTGGGGATGATGTACAGTTGCTTCCAACACCTAGTGACCGTTCCAGATATAGATTAGATTTGGAAGGAAATGAATATCCTATTCACAGCACACCAAACTGTCATGACCATGAACGCAACCATAAAGTGCCTCCACCTATTAAACCTAAACCAGTTGTACCTAAGACAAATGTGAAAAAGTTGGATCCAAACCTTTTAAAAACAATTGAAGCTGGTATTGGTAAAAATCCAAGAAAACAGACCTCCCGGGTGCCTTTGGCACATCCTGAAGATATGGATCCTTCAGATAACTATTCAGAACCCATTGACACAATTTTCAAACAGAAGGGCTATTCTGATGAGATATATGTTGTCCCAGATGATAGTCAGAATCGCATTATTAAAATTCGAAACTCATTTGTGAATAACACCCAAGGAGATGAAGAAAATGGATTTTCTGATAGAATCTCAAAAAGTCATGGGGAACGGAGACCTTCAAAATACAAATACAAATCTAAAACCCTATTCAGTAAAGCCAAGTCATACTACAGAAGAACGCATTCAGATGCAAGTGATGATGAAGCTTTCACCACTTCTAAAACAAAAAGAAAAGGAAGACATCGTGGAAGTGAAGAAGATCCACTTCTTTCTCCTGTTGAAACTTGGAAAGGTGGTATTGATAATCCTGCTATCACTTCAGACCAGGAGTTAGATGATAAGAAAATGAAGAAGAAAACCCACAAAGTAAAAGAAGATAAAAAGGTAAGTTTAATTTATGGTTCATAATGTTTCTAAAGATGTTTGCTTTTGACTTTTTAAAAATTATTATTTTTTAAGAGAATGGATTTGACATCAATGAGAACTTAGGCTGCCTGTGTCATTCAGTAAATACAATTGACAGCTCTTTTAAATTTTCTGAGTATTTTGTGAGGGCAGATTATTTTTTGTTGCTTATTACATTTTATTGTGCTTTATCTTATTTAGAGTGGAAGTTTGATTTCATATTCTTCAGCATAAAAGTTCTAGCTGAATATGTGTATTCTCTCTGCAGAAACTCAGATATAAAGTGATTTTGTTCATTTTTTTCTGTTTGTCTGTAAGCATCCCATTTGTCTGTTTTTCCCTTTTGATCTACCAGTTTTGCAATATTAATTTGATACATTGACATAGCTTGTTTTATTGTGCTTTGCTTTTTGCGCTTCTCAGATACTGCATTTTTTACAAATTGAAGGTTTTTAGCAACCCTGCAACAAGCAAGTCTTCATCAGCACCATTTTTCCAATGGCATTTGCTTAATTCTTACTTGCTTCCATGTTACATTTTGGTAATTCTTAGAATATTCCAAACTTTTAAATTAATATATTTGTTACGGTGATCAGTGATCTTTGATGTTGCTGTTGCAAAAAGATTACAGCTCACTGTAGGCTCAGACGATGGTTAACGTTTTGTAGACTAGAAAATTACAGACAAAGATCTGGCAAGATGGATCAAATAAAAAGAGAAGGCATAAATCCTGAGAATGAAAATGGGAATATAATTACAGATAGATCAGATTAATAAGATAGTAGAGAATACTATCAACAATTTTATGTCAACAAATTTGAAAGTTTAAACAAAGTTAAACTCCTTGACAAGAAAGCTTAGAATAATCCTGTAACTATTAAATAAATTATGAAGTAGTAGTTACATCTTGCCACAAAAATACCAGGCCCAGGTAATTTTACAGGGAACTTTTTAAGGAACAGATCATTCCAGTGTTCTACAAATCCAGAAAATAGAATAGGAGAATACATTCTTTAATTCATTCTCTGAAGTTATCTATTCTTAATTCCAGAACCAGTCAAGGGTAATATTAGAAAAGAAAATTATAGTCCCATTTTACTTATGAGTGCACATGCAAAAATTCTAAATAAAGTTCAGGTCTACAGACCCTTAACTGCAATTTTGAAATCCAGTAACCTCTGAGAACCAAAAGTTTGTTTAGAACTTGGCAGCATAATCTGATTTACCCTGTTCTTGGTGGGAAAACCTGACTTGAACTAATGTGTGAGGCTACACATAAGCATTGTCTTATTTAGAGTGAATATCCATATAGTTCACTGCAAGTGTATTAATGTATTTGAATACAGGTACTGACCCACAGTTTGTTGGGGTTGTTACCTAATACACGTTTTTTGTACTGTACAGTAGGCATGATGACTAAAATTTTCTGAATTCTAAAATATCTTACCCTAAGGGTTTTACATAAGGGATTGTGAATGTATAATACCAAAAAAAAAATCCAACAATGTATATAAAAAGCACTTGATAAAATTTAATTCATGAGAAAGCTACTAAATTATGAACAGATGAGAACTTACTTGAGAAAAGATATCTATATATATGCAAACAAGTGAAATCTTCAATGAGCATCATCCTAATTAGGGAAATGGATTCCCTTTTCAACCAGGAACAAGACAGAATGTACACACCATCACCACTTCCAGTTGGTATTATACAGAGATCCTAGTTAAAGCGGTAAGTTAAAAAAAATTAAAAGGATGAGTATTGGAAAGGAAGAAACAAAATTGTCACTCTTGGCTGATGATATGATTGCTTATGTAAAAGCCAAAAAGGATCTACAGATAAATTATTAGTATTAATAAAAGAGCAAAACAGCTCCATATAAGATCAGTAATCGTCAGTTGCATCTCTATACGTCAGCAGTAAACAACTAGAAAAAATAATCAGAGAAGACACCATTTATAAAAGCATGGCAGATTATCAAGTGCCTGGTAGTAATTGTAACATCATGTGCAAACCTCCGTGTGGAAAAGTATAAAACTTTATTGTGGGCTTCCCTGGTGGTGCAGTGGTTGAGAGTCCGCCTGCCGATGCAGGGGACACGGGTTCGTGCCCCGGTCCGGGAGGATCCCACATGCCACGGAGCGGCTGGGCCCGTGAGCCGTGGCCGCTGAGCCTGCGCGTCCGGAGGCTGTGCTCCGCAGCGGGAGAGGCCACAACAGGGAGAGGCCCGTGTACCGCAAAAAACAAACAAACAAACAAACAAAAAACTTTATTGTAAGACATTAAAGAAGATCAAAATAAATGGGGTAACTATTGCCTTCCTATCCATGAATATGGCTTATCATAAAGAAGTTATTGTTGTTCAGACTTATCTCTAGATTCAGTGTTTCATTCAAAGTGTCAAAGCTCAGATCTACCGTAAAAAAAGGCAGGCATGGACAATATGTAAATGAATGAGTATGGCTTCTTTTTATTTATTTATTTATTTTTGGCTGCGTTGGGTCTTTGTTGCTGCGTGCGGGCTTTTCTCTAGTTGTGGTGAGCGGGGGCTTCTCTTGTTGCGGAGCATGGGCTCTAGGCATGCGGGCTCTAGAGCGCAGGCTCAGTGGTTGTGGCACAGAGGCTTAGTTGCTCCGCGGGATGTGGGATCTTCCCAGGCCAGGGCACGAACCCGTGTCCCCTGCATCCGCAGGCAGATTCTTAGCCACTGCGCCACCAGGGAAGCCCAGTGTAGCTATTTTTAAAAACAGGCAGCAGGGTGGATTGGTCCCCTAGGCCATAGTTTGCTGATACCTGATCTATGGGAGAGAATAATACAAGGAGAGATTTGAGACTAGGGACTAGATGCAGACCTTTTTAGCACTGTTAGGAATTTTTGTTATTTAGCCTAAGAGTAAATTGAAATTAACAAGAGTTAGTGGATCTGAAATCACTGGGTTTCAGTATGGAGTGTGGGTTGAGTGATACAGAAGACCAGTAGGCATTTACAGTAGTCTAAGCGAATCATGATAAAAGCTTTGAATAGTTGGAGTGGGGAGGGAGAGTGGTGGCAATGGATAGAATGGGATGGATTTGAGAAATACTTAAAATACATAAGATTTGATAATATATTGCATATGTGGGGGAAGAGTAAAGATGATGAAAGAGACAGGAAAGATATCTCCTTGGTTTCTAGCTTGTGCAGCTTAATCAGTGATGATGCTGTTCCTGACGTAGAGCATTGGACATTTGCCAGGTTTGGAGTGGAGGGATGGAAATTAAAACTTTTAGAGTTCAAGTGGAGATGTCAAATAGGCAGTTAGATATATAGGTCCTCAGAGAAGAGGTCTGAGTTGGAGATATGTATTTAGGAGACAATGAAGTAGAGATGGCAGTAGATGAAATGACCTAGGGAGTGAATACAGAGGAGTGCCTAACACAACCTAGACCAATGTTGAATGGCCAAGGAGCAGAGAGGATCCTTAAAGGTAGGGAGAGTCAAAATAGATGACTTACCCTTTCTTAGCTCATTCCCTCACCTGTAAATTAGGAATGATAATGTTTCCCTTGGAATTGTGGTAGAAATTGGAACTGTGTGTCTCAAGTGTCTGACATACAGCAGTGCTCAATAAATGCTATTATAGTATGCTTCAGGCCTGAAATATCCCAGTATACTCTGTCTGTATTTCAGAATAGTCCTTTGACCCATTTGTTGGATTAGTCTCCTGACTCATTTTTAAATTAAATACTCCTGTGATTTCTGATCCTGAATTTATGTACTTCTTTTTTTGTTTGTTTTCCTCTCTAAGAGAAAAGTTCATTCTCTTTACCTTCATTCTTTGATTCCAACATGGGAGCTATAGTCTAGGAATATTTTCTCAGGTTCCTTGACATTGGAAAATTATAACTTTTGGGCATTAGTGGCATCTAAGGAAGGCTCAAAGATCTGTTTCTCTTAATGTGGGCTTTAGTTGTCATTCCTGCCAAGCAGAGAAGGCTTTATGCTTAATTATCTTTTGTTCTATACCCCAAAATGAGTTTAATATTAGTTGTGGGAACAAAACCTCTAAGACGTTTCTTGATTTGCAAGGATTTTCTTAAGTCATGACCCGTTATAGACATAAATATTTCTATGTAAAGGAAATCTTGCAAAACAATACCTACTTTATAAGTTATTTTGATTTTCTAGACTATTGCAGTGAAAAAAGAGGTGCTGGTTGTGACCTACTGAATTGACTTCATAACAGGTGCTTGAAAAATAGTGCTTAAGAGAATGAACTGAATGAGAAAATTTGAGTTGTATTGATAAAATTGACAGTTTTAAACATCCATTCAATGAAGTGGGGTATACTTGTGTTTAAGCTAGTTTGTTTTTTCTTCAGTATCCATTTCAGCGCTGTCAGCTTGATTCAGATAGTAAATAGTAGAATACTTTGAATTTTGTGGTGCATTAGAATAAGCTGGTATTCTAATGATTTTTCTTTTTGAGCTTTTCTTTAAAATTGTTTTCCTGTCTTATTTCCAGGTCATGAATCTTTTCATCCTCTTATTTATATTAGCAACTACCAACTCCTATTTTACTCTCAAATGTTCCATCCAGTCCTTATTATTTTCTCTGTATTTTATTGGTCCCTTCTTATTAAACCCCTCTATCAGATAGTATCTTAGAAGATTCTGCTGCTTTAGCCATTATACTAGGGTTTGGAGCCTGTTTAGGGAAGAATACCAAAATAGGTATGTTTTCTTCAAAAAACTGAAGAGATATCTATGTGTATATATTGAGTCAAATATGTTAATTTAGTATTAGTAGATAGTGAACTGATACCAAGCTATTAATAGGGTAGATCCTTTAGAGTATAGTAAATCTTAAGTTTAGAATTATTTGACTTCTGACTTCTAGAACCTACAGTCTTTATTAAGTAAAATGCCTTTTGAAAACACTGTCAGCCAAACAGTGGTGACCAGAATTTTCTCTTGATTTATAGATTGTTCATTCCAGATACAAAACTAATGAAATATATGAAAGTATGTCTGTGTTGAACTGCTGTTTCTCTGTATCAAAATGTATAAGTTGTAGGGTAAGTTTGCTTTTTATTTTTAGTGTATATCACTTAACCTCTTGACAGTCACTTAACTGTCAGTGTTCACATCTGAGGTTCTTGAAAGAGTTATAATTAAGGCTAAATAAAAATTGGATGCTTAAAGAGCTTACTGTAGGAAGAGCAATACTTACAGATCAGATACAGAGAGTAGTTTGCACTTTGTTTAATGAGTTAAGTCATTTAACAAAGTCTTGAACTGCTCGATAGTTTCAGGTTTTCTATTTTTCACCTATTTTGGGGGGAGTACCTTGGTTAGATTTCTGGGCGGTTGATAATAGGGTGCCCATTATATATGTTATTACCTTGCAGACACTTCCTTAGGGGAGAGAGTGAGGGTCACTTTTATAAAGGAAGTATGATCAGAAGAATGAGAAAACTGTTTTCCCAGATTCCTCAACCAGCATCTTTTCCAGCCATGAGTTGGGTCTTATATCCATTCCTGACCAGTAAAGTCTGGCCAGGGGTGGAGAATTGTGCTGTTGAATGTAGGCCTGAGCCTTTAGAGCTCTGGGTGAGGTTGGCTTCCCCCAAATTAGGGTAATTTCTAAGGGATGAAAACTGCAGTGTCTAATGCAGGCTAGATTTATATGTTGTTTATAGTTGATCTCCATGGCCTAGCATAGTATGTTGTACTATGATCAGTTGAAGTCAGCTTTGTTTTTGTAGTGGTAATGAAAGAACCATTTATGGGTTTTTAAAAATAATTACATTTATTTTGACTCAAGGAAACTGTTGTTTTATTCAACAAGCATCTTACTGAATGCCTTCTATGCCTGAACACTGTCCAAAGCTAAGGATACAGGGATGACTTGGTCATGGGCTCTGCTCTCAGGAATTCAGTCTAGTACATTTGATTTTGGTGAAAATTAAACATATTTTATATTTTCATCAAGGTTAGTAAAACTGGTTCTTTCATATCTCTCATTTCATTTGGAAAGCATTTACTTAGGAGTCTTAGTAACGATTTTTATTGCTTTCATATTGGCTAAATATGTTCTACCTCTGATTGATTAGTTCTAAGGTGTTTCTGAAATTTCTCATAAAGTTAAAATTGGTTTCTTTAGTAGCATTTCTGGTGCTGGCGACATCAATTTATGGTATGACGTAAGTGTGGATATATAATGTGAGTATTTCTGCCTACATTTCACTATTTGCTGTTTCTTTGAATTTGTTCTGTGCTGTTGGGTTGACCATGATCTGTTACTCTTCAAATTCAGAATGAAGTGTAATGAGATGGTTAGTTTTTAAAGCATATTTTGACTGATGTGTTCTAATAAGACTCAATTTAAATGATTGTGTCAGTGGTATGCTTGTTTTCACTAATTTAAAAGCAAATGTAAATGTCTTCAGTGTGGCTTTCTATTCAAACTTTGTGTTTTTTCGTAGCTTTCATAACAACATGTTGAATGTTTAGCAAAAACTGGCATAGCACAAATTATTGAAATTACTCTTCTGCAGCACATTCATTATATTAATTGTTAGACTATATTTAATTAATATATCAAGGAGGCACTTTACCTCTATAACATAGAATACTGTGTTCTTACTATAATTTTATATCAATGGGCAATTGTTACTATTCCAAGACTTACAAGTGAGTTTATAGGGTTGTCAATTTTATGTGCTCCAAAAATTTATATACTACAAATCATCCCATTCAAACCTAGAAGAGTTATTTCCACAGTAGGTATAGTTTTATGATTTTCAGCTCTGTAATGTTTTTTTGTCATCTCAGCTGATGGGTTGAAAGAGTCCTCAATAGGGCTTAATCTGTGACTGTGTTAAGAGAAACCTCAACAGAAGGAGGACTGCTTTTTAAAAGTAGTAATATCTGATGTTTACAGTTCTTACAGCAGAATATAAGGGTGTGACAAAAGTGATCTTGAGTTAGTATCTAACTTTGTCTATATAAAGGTACACCTTGCATATGTTCGTGTATGTGTGTGTAGTTGTTTTGAACTTTTTGGAAATTGTTCTTAGCCTTTGAAAATTTGAGGAAAGGTTTGGATATTTTTCCTGGAAAAATGCGTGGTCACAAAATTTTAGTGGCATTTTAAGGGTATCATATATACTTTCTAAAGTATATATGGACTCTAGAACCTCTGTTGATGTAAGAGAAGAGAACACACTTGAATTTGTCTCATTCTTTACTGATGCTCTGATTGGCAATCTTTAGAGTGACAGAAAGAACCTAACAGATGACATGGGAAGCAAAGGGAGAAATATGGTTTTAAGAATGAAATGCTGGGTATAATATAAAACTTATTTTGATTTGAATACACTTGAAAAAATATTTTTAGGGAAGTTGGGAAGAAATCTACTCATCCTTAACTTGAATAGCTAGGTGTTTTGCTAGGACCCTCTCCAGGTGACTCCAGGTTTAATTTTTTGTTAGTAAAGTTGTTAATGGCATTAATGAAATACCTGCCAGGTAGATAATATATGTTGAAATGCTTTATAGGAAGGTATCATCTTAGAGATGAATCAGTGCAAGAACCAGTTTGTCTGATATATGTATACAAGAACCCAGACCACATTTATTTGCTCTCAGTTATTTTCTCTTCCCTCTTTTCACCTAGTGTTAGGTTAAAGGGTCTGAAAGAGCATTCACAACATCCAGCACCTAACATCTTTTAGAGAATTTAAAAAAAAAAAAAAAAAAAGGATTAAGTAGACCTTCATGGAGTACTGACTCTAAAGACTTCTTTCTTATGTTGATGTGTTATGCTATGGTGTAACACTTATTCTTCCCACATAAAGTAATCACTTTATAGTAGTTTTACTGCTTTGTAGTTTAATAAGTTTTGTTTTTCTTACTACATTGTAAGCTTTTTGAAGGCAGTTATGATTATCATTCATCTTTGTGTACCATACCGTAGTGATTCTCTATCTTTTTTTATATATATATAAATTTATTTATTTATTTTTGGCTGCGTTGGATCTTCGCCGCTGCACGCGGACCCCGCCCGCCGGCCGCCGCGAGCAGGGGCCACCCTTCACTGCAGTGCGCGGGCCTCTCACCACGGCGGCCCCTCCCACTGCGGAGCATGGGCTCCAGGCCCATGGCCCCCAGCAGCTATGGCACGCAGGCTCAGCAGCTGTGACCCCCGGGCTCAAGAGCACAGGCTCAGGAGTTGTGGCGCAGGGGCCCAGCCGCTCCGCGGCACACGGGCCCCCCCCCCCCGGACCAGGGCTCAAACCCGCGTCCCCCGCATTGACAGGCGGACTCCCAACCACTGCGCCACCAGGGAAGTTCCTGATTCTCTATCTTGAATTATGTATTGACTTTTTTTTTTTAAAGTTAAAGTCTCAGACTTCCCAGGGCTATATCTGTAGCCATCTCCCAAACTTGAGTTCTTAGTCCTTGATTTTATTAGCCTAGCGTAATGGTTCTCAACCAGGGTCAATTTTGACCTGCAGGGAGCACCTGGCAATACCTGGAGACATTTTTGGCTGTCACAACTCAGGTGGGGAATTGCTACTGGTATCTGTTGGATTGAGGCCAAGGATGCTGCTAAACACCCTGCAATTCAAAATGTCAATAATACTGAAAAAAAAAGTTGAGAAACCCCGTGTAGCCAAATGTGGTCTTTAATGAAATTCCTGTGAGATTCTAGAAGTCAGTCATACAAGGCTTGTTTGTACTTGCTCATTAGGAAAGGCAGGTTTTTCCTCACAGGTCATAGATATTTCTTCCCTATCCTCACCATGATTGGGTAAGAATGTATTTTCAGGAAGGAGGTACTGTGGGTCAAAACATGCTCTTGCTATTTATCTTGTCTGATCTTTATTCTGCTGTAAGACATGTTTCCATTTCATTGTCACAGTCTTAGTCGAGGTTATCATAACTTCTTACTTGGATTATTGCAATGACCTTTTTAAAAAAAAATCATTTTAATTTGAGGTAATTGTAGATGGCCATACCATTGTAAGAAATAATACAGAGAGATTCCATGCACCCTTTGCCCAGTTTCCCGCAAAGGTAACATCTAGCAAAACTAGTAAAATATCACAAACGGGGTATTAACATTAATGTGACCCACAGATTCTTTAGATTCTCCCAGGTTTGCTTGTACTTGTGAGTGCACACACGCATGTGTGTGTGTACTCTGCAGTTTTTCACACGTGTAGCTTTGTGTATCCTATCCTGCACAATACCTAGTATGATGTTACGCACATGGTAAATGCTCAGTTCTTACACACTGTTGAAAGTACATTACCTTAAATCCAAATGAATTCACATAGAGTTGGCTATTTAATTCTTGTAGTTTTATGATAAGAATCATTATTTTGTATGAATCCTGATTTTATTAGGTTCAGATGCTTAAGCTTAGGTATGTCTATATAATGACTCCCGTAGGAAAAAAAAAATTAGGTATAATGAAACTGTTTGCACAACTGGTAAATAAACTAACAGTATTTTGTATGTTTATTAACAGAAATCTTATATGGTAAAGGCTTTCTCTGGTTCCTGTTTATAATTTTGTTTGCTGCTGTTAGTGTTGACTGAGCACCTACCATGTGCCAAGTTATAGTTACTAAAAAGGAAAAGTGGACAGTTTCTAGAGTATTTTGGAAGTCATACCAACAGGGCTTCTTATGCATTCGCTGTGGAGAGTAAGGGAAAATCAAGGCTGATTCCTAAATTTATGGTTTAAGCAACTGGGTAGATTTAGATTTACTGAGATAGTGAAGAAGGTTAAGGGTGAAAGGTTTCAGACCAGAGAGACTCAAGACATCTGTTTTGTGCTTTTTATATTATGTTTAAAATATCTATGTTGACATCCCAGTGGAAGTATAAAAGTTAGATTATGAATCTGGTATTCAGAGGAAGACTTATCAGGTTATAAAAGGATTGAAAGTTCTGAGTTTAGATAAATTCACGTAAGGACAGAGAATAGCTAGAGAAGAAGGGAGGGGCTCAGAAGTGAGTTTGGGTAGACCAGGAAGACTTGTTGGCAGGTGAAACCGATCCCACTACTGGGCATATACCCTGAGAAAACCATAATTCAAAAAGAGTCATGTGCTACAACGTTTGTTGCAGTTCTATTTACAACAGCCAGGACATGGAAGCAACCTAAGTATCCACTGACAGATGAATGGATAAAGAAGATGTGGCACATATATACGATGGAACATTACTCAGCCATAAAAAGAAACGAAATTGGGTTATTTGTAGTGAGGTGGATGGACCTAGAGACTGTCATACAGAGTGAAGTAAGCCAGAAAGAGAAAAACAAATACCGTATGCTAACACATATATATGGAATCTAAAAAAAAAAAAAAAAAAAAAGGGTTATGAAGAACCTAGGGGCAGGATGACAGGAATAAAGACACAGACATAGAGAATGGACTTGAGGACATGGGGAGGGAGAAGGGTAAGATGGGACAAAGTGAGAGAGTGGCATGGACTTATATATACTACCAGATGTAAAATAGATAGCTAGTGGGAAGCAGCCACATAGCCCAGGGAGATCAGCTCCGTGCTTTGTGACCATCTAGAGGGGTGAGATAGAGAGGGTGGGAGGGAGACACAAGAGGGAGGAGATATGGGGGGATATATATATATGTATAGCTGATTCACTTTGTTACAAAGCAGAAACTAACACACCATTGTAAAGCAATTATACTCCAACGAAGATGTTAAAAAAGAAAGAAAAAAAGAAGAAAGAAAGAAAGAAAAATGAATCCCTGGTGAGAAAAGAGGAAAAATTGGTAGAGTAGTGACATGGGAGCCAAGAGAGCAAGTGTTTAAGGAGGAAGTGATCAAGAAAGAATGTTGCTGAGAGCTCAAGAGGAATGAAAAGTTTCTTTTTGATTTGATAGTGTGGAAGTATCTGATCTTGACAAGCAGTTTAGTGGAATGGGAGAGAAAGCCAGATGGAAGCAGGGTGAAGAATGAATGGGATGTGAAAAGTAGAGGTAGATGTAGATGATATCTTCAAGAAGTGTTTCTATGAAAGGGAGCAAGATTTGGGTCAGTAGCTAGAGTTCAATATGGGATCAAAAGAGGGTTTTGTTTTCATGTTTGTTTTTAAAAATGAGAGATATTATATTTGTATGTTCATAAGAATGACCCAGGAAAGGGACAGATTGATGTTATGAAAGAAGAGGTGATGGGATGTTGGCTTGTATGAACAGGGGATACTATAGTCATAGGAAGGAAAAGATGAATCAGGGTAGAGATACATAGGTGGGTTGGTTGTAGGTATAAATGAAGAAAAGGGAATTCCTATATGTCTTTTCCAATGAAATGTGAGTTGAGGACATTAGGAAGAGAGAGGGTAGGTAGTGCTTGTAGTTACATGAGTTTCTTTAATTGCACAACTTCTCAGAATTTTTTAGCATGCTGTGATATGTTGACAATCTCTTGAGTGGGACAGAGTATATAGGGACCAGAGAAAACTCAAATTGGAAGCCATTGGGGAGAAATTTGATTTCCTATTTCTTTCCATTTTGAAAAGAGGATTAAAGTTTATATATCATAGACATAAATTTTTAAATTAATTAATCTGTTTTTGGCTGTGTTGGGTCTTCATTGCTGCATGCAGGCTTTCTCTAGTTGCAGCAAGCGGGGACTACTCTTCGTTGTGGTGCGTGGGCTTCTCATTGTGGTGGCTTCTCTTGTTGCGGGGCACAGGCTGTAAGCACACGGGCTTCAGTAGCTATGGCATGCGGGCTCAGTAGTTGTAGCTCGCAGGCTCCAGAGCGCAGGCTCAGTAGTTGTGGTGCACGGGCTTAGTTGATCCGCATCATGTGGGATCTTCCCAGACCAGGGCTTGAACCCATGTCCCCTGCATTGACAGGTGGATTCTTAACCACTGTGCCACCAGGGAAGCCCAATCCATTTACATTTATTTTTTAATTTGCTTTTTTCTTGTTATCTATTTTTATTCCTCATCAGCAAAAAAAAAAAAAAGAGAAATAAAGGAACTACTAGTTATCCTTTTCCCTTGTAGATTATTACAAAACATTGAGTATAGTTCCCTGTGCTATACAGTAGGTCCTTGTTGGTTATCTATTTTATATACAGTAGTGTGTATATGTTGATCCCAAGCTCCTAATTTATCCCTCCATGCCCCGTCTCTACCCAATGATGTTTCATTATGTGTTTAGGATTTCTAAGAAGGCAGTTCGAGAGTGCTGTAATTTAAATATTAACTATTACATATTTGAGAACTTTTAAAAATCTGTAGTTGCTTGTTACACACATTTGGATGACATACTGGCTAAATGAAGAATCTTTGCCAAATCTTTTTCCCATGAACATTCACATAGAAGAGTTTTCTGACTTCCCAAGTTTTCGTGAGAACTTTGAGGCTAGCCTGATATTTTCCCTCCTTTGTTGGTCATTGGTTTCTTCTGCCTAGATGCTTTTAAGATTTTTGAAGCTTACTGAGTTCAGCAGCATGTCTGTAACTTGATGGTTTACTCCTATTTGTTTATCTTTCCTGGTGCGTGGTGAGATCATTCAATCTACAAATTAAATTCATTATTTCAGAAGAGACCTCGACTATCTTTGCACTTTTCTCTTTCTCACAAGCAGAATTCCAGAGCATTGGAGTATGTTAATGAACAAAGCAGATAAAAATCCGTGCCCTTGTGTGGAGCTTAAATTGTAGCAGGCATACACCAAATAATAATGATGATGATGATGATATATGAGAAAATTTATGTAGTGTTGTGGGTAGGAAAAGCAGTGTAAGGGGGATTAGAAGTACTGGGAAGTAGTTAGAGAAAGACAGGCCATAGATTACAATTTTTAATAGTCAATGTAGGCCTCATTGAGAAGGTAAAGGGAACAGCCAATGCAAAAGTCCTAAGTTTGGAGCATGTGTCACATGCTAAAAAAGCAAGTAAGCTGTGTAAATTACTTGCACAAGGAAGGAAAGGGAGTAAAATGATGGAGAAAGTAGAGGAAAATGAGGTCAGAATATATAGAAGCCGAGTTCAAAGCATGCTAGATTATATACGGCCTTGAAGGCTGTTATTTTGTGGGTCACTATCATTCTTGGTGCTTTATTGAGAACAGTATGTAGAGAATGGTGGTAGAAGCAGGGAGGATTGATTGAGCAGTCAACGCAGTAATCTACATTTGTGAAATGGTGATAGCTGTATGGACCAGGGAATTAGCAGTGAAGGTGGTTAAGATCTTATAGATTTGGAAGTAGGGTGTAAGAAAATAAGAGGGATCAAAAATGACTCCAAGGTTTTAACCTGGCAGCTGAAAGGATGGAATTGCCAGCAACTGAGATGTAGAAGGCTGAGCTCATTTTAAGGAAATCATCAGGAGTTCAGTTTTGCACGTTAAGAAAGAAATATCTCTTAGACATTCAAGTGAAGAGTCAGGTAGAAGGTTTCAAATGAGTCTGGAGTTCAGGAGAAAGAGCTCAGCTGGTGGTATTAATTTGGGTTAGCAGCATATGGATGACATTACCAAGAGGGTGATTATAGATATTGAGAAGAAAAGGCAGGGACTGAGGCCTGGGGTATTCACAGTATTACAAGGTTGCCGAGGAGGCACAAGCTAAGGAGACTAATAAGGGGAGAACAAGTGAGATAATAGAGGTCGTCTCCTGAAGTCCACTAAAGAGAGTGACTGCTGAAAAGTTAAGTAAGATGAGAGCTGAGAACTGACTATTGCAAAACAGTCATTCGTGAACTTAATAAGAGCAGATTTAGTGTAGTCATGAGAGTGATAAACTAATATAAGTACATATAAGAGGGAATGGAAGGAGAAGAATTGGAGACAGCTAGTATAGATGATTTATGTAGAGTTCTGCAAAAGGGAGTAGAATTCTGGAGCAGTAGCTAGCAGAGAGAAGAAGATTAAGACTTCTTTTAAAAATGGGAACAAAAGTATTTTTTGGCGTGTGTCAAAGAAATGATACAGTAGAAAAGAGAACTCTGATGATCTTTTCCACTTTATTCTGATGTTTTCAATCATATTTAATCTTTTACTAAAGAGGTATTCATTTCTTTAATGGTTTTTTTTCTTCACTTTACATTTTGCCTCTGGTTGTCTCATTTCTTCTTTAATCTTTTATTTCAAGAATCCCATAATAAATTTAATAGAGAAATCCAAAATTTCTTGTTTCCTGGTTTTATTCTTTGAAAGCCTCCTCAACTGTTTTTTGCTACTTAAGTTTTCTGCAGTTTGTTGGTTACATATGAAGCAATTGAGGTATTGGTTTTTCCAGTGTTATTGATTGTATCGATAGTATTTATTGAATATTTGAGGATGTTGCTTAGATGCTCTCCTTTGTTGTGTTGCTGATATTGCGGAAGTGGAAGAGCAGATTCTGTAAAGAGCTATTTATATGCCTTTTCCTGGTCCTGTTTACTTATACTAATGATAGTTTTTAATATCCACTGGACACTTAACTGATAACATTGTTTATATTATTTGTGAAGTAGAATGTTTATTTTACTGGATATGCTTTTGCAGACATGAGATTTGCCTAAGTGGCCAGGAAGAAAAGACCATGGGTATTTGCATTTAAGCAGAAATTAAGATTTGTATGAATGTAGTAATGAATCAGAAGTTGGATTATCATAAATCAGATCCTGTTTTCCTGCTGGCATAATTATTTATTGGGACCTGCCATTTCTGACTATTGGTTCATCAAAAGCTATAGATATAAATGACCAAATAACCATATGCCTCATCTTTTTCTTGCATTTCAGAGAACCTTGATGGAATTTTATAGCAGTTGTAATCATCTAGCCTTAGTTTAATTTATGAAATAGATTTTAAATTATATAAGTTAATTTGAATTGGTATAAATTTGTAGCTATAGATTAGCAACTCTTACCTAAGGGTTGTATGTTAGAATAATGTAGAGTTTTTCAAAATTCACATTTTTAAAGAACTCCCTGAAGTGATTCTTATGCTTAAGAACTATCCCTTATAGAAAAAAAGTTATATATGTTTTTATTCATCATAAAAGCTAATATAGGAATGTCTAATTCAAAACTATTTTCCTACATAGAGTTTTCTTTTGCACCAGTGTAAATTAGTAGGAAAATTGGTAAAGTCACATAAGCTTTTTATGCTTTTTTTCCCCATATATGTGAACTATAACTTGACTGTCAGGGCAGTTATATGTTAGTAAATTATCCCTTTATACTTTGCCAGAAATTCCATGCTATAATCCACTTAGCATTTCATTGCCTCAGATTACTGGTGTAATCTGATCTTGGAGTAACTGCAGAATTAAATAACTTGCCCTTGTAACTTTATGGACTTTGGGGGATGGATATTCCCGGAGCATAAGCCAGAGAAATCTACCCCCAATTTTAGTGAAGTATTCAGAGCTTAGTTTGGTTCCTAAAGGGTAATATGAAAAGAGAATTTCTTAAGAGTTGATTGGAACAGTTAGGACTAGCTAGCTTACTTTTCTTACAACTTTGTTTTTTAGGTGTCATTGCAGATTAAGATCTTTTATTCCTGTTGCTCCTGCCATAGGCTAGGCATTGCTGTTTTCATTAATTTGCTTAAGTGTAATCTTTTTCACCACTGTATTATCTCTCTAAACAAAAACGTCCATCTTTGCCTCAGTTTTCACTTTTGTAACCAAATGGTGCAGCTAGTAGTTTGCAGGCTGGAAAGCACCTTAGTGCCCCTGAGAAAGAAGAGGACCCAGTCGCTGTATCCCTACCTCAGCTTTGAAATTGCAATTTCTTCATTTCTACTTTCTTGCACATTGTTCTGTTTTGGTGGTGGTGGTAGTGGAAGGATTGTTTAAGGAGTAAGGAAGGATCCACACTACTTGACTTGGTGGGCTAGGTCTTGAGCCAGACCAAGTATTCCAATGCTTTGTTGGTAACATTTCAGACAACTAGTTATATTGTATGTAATCTGTACCTACCAGAGTTTATGTAATCTGTATCATCAGAGTGATAATATATGAAGACTTAGAAGTTGGATTTCATGAGATCTGGAAGTTTGCTAGGTAGAGCAGCCTGAAATTGAAATGAAGAAAGGACTTGATTGATTATGCAAGGTTGCATAACTTGGAACTTGGAAGAACACATTGAAAGATCAGTCCATCCAAAGAAGAGACTCCTCTGGGAAGAACTGGAAATTAAAATGAGGACTGTTGCTTTAAGCATTGAAAGCTCTGTCTGTGTTCCCTCCCCTGCCCCCACACACACTTTTCTGATTAGAAATGGTATGTTTTTATGTGATTTGTAAGTCAGTAACAATACTTATGACAAATATAAATACACCCTACTTTAAGGAAGACTGACTCAGAATCTCCTTAAGGGTTGAATTCCAGGCAGTATTTCCTTAGGTTTTTGAAATGTTCGCTCCCTGGTTAAGAACCCATTTACTCCCAATGCAATATTGAAATTAAACTTCGAAAATTCTTACATAATTTTGTTTTTTTATTATTGTGAAAATGTTTTGTTCATTACTTATAAAAACCATCTTTTTGGGGGTGCTTAATAAAACATTTTTAATAGACTAACATCTCCTTTCCCACTAGGATGTTATTTTCTTTTATAAAAATTACCTTAATATTTAAGAACTAGAGTCAATAGATAGGGGGGAAATGATGGGGTTAAAACTCCTGGAGTTGCATAGCTTCATTGTATAATCAATAATTAAAGCTATGTTATATTCTTACTAATATAGCTATGCACAAAAATCTCACTTGGAACTTCCCCAAAGACCAAATAACAAATGCACCAATCAACAGACCACACTGAAACTGAATTGAGCATTGCTTACTCCTAGTTTCTCCTTTTCACTTGGCACTGAAAAATGATCTTTTCTAATTTCCCTACCTATCCAGTTTTCTATTATTTTCCAAAGGGAAAAGTTTCTTCTATTCAGCCATTTTTTTGTCTGTTCACTTTTGTCTCTTTCTCTTGGTCACGTTGCTGCTTCTAGCAGAATTTATTTAATGAACCGGTATTGATGGGCATTTAGGTTGGATATGGCTTTTAAATGTATCTTTTGATACAAAATGTTTATTTACATTGCTTAATACTAATGTTTTTCTGAAGGAAATTAATTTTAATAGTTTTAACTTGAATATGTTTTCTTATAGCAGAAAAAGAAAACTAAGAACTTCAACCCACCAACACGTAGAAATTGGGAAAGTAATTACTTTGGGATGCCCCTCCAGGATCTGGTTACAGCTGAGAAGCCCATACCACTATTTGTTGAAAAATGTGTGGAATTTATTGAAGATACAGGTAGGATAGAAGTATCATTGCAAGAGGTTTGATATAAAATTTCACTTTTGCTACACCAATAGTTTGTCAAATGTTCCTGATTCAAGCTAAAATTTGAAAGAGGTGTATCGTTCTCATTAGGATTGATTATCTTGAGTATTAATACTAGATGTAACCATCTGATATTTGAAAGCAGTTTCGTTGTTAGCCAGTCATGCTTTGGTTGGACTTCTCTTTATTAAATGGCTAAGTCAAATACTAAAATGTTAAACTTACCTTATTCTGGAATTTAGAATAACTCAGTTATTAAATTAAGCTACTGTTTAATCATAGATATGATTTAAAGCAGTAATTTGAATGTTTGCAACATTTTAAGTCTAATTCTATTTTTTAACTCATTTTACACGTGAACTTTTCTTTTAAAAATTCATAGCAATATTTGTGAATGTGCAAGAGGTAGCTTGTTTGTGATGTTACTATTTATTCAGCAGCACTAGCTTAATATGGTTTGTATGGTTTGAGTTGTATTTGTAAGGAGTGTGTAGATATCCCACTGTTTTAAAAACAAGCCTGCTCTTATGTTTACTTTGTCTGATGAAACTATTACTGAGGGTTGGACTAGTCAGAGTTGGGTTATAAAGGCAGAAGAATATTATGTTTATGTGCATTTAAAATGAATACAAGTTAACCATGAAACTTCAGTGATTTGAATGGACTCCAAAATTTAATGGTTTGAAAACATGACCTAATTTCATTTTAGCTTTATTTATTCTTAATGACCTCTTTTGATAAACAAGTATTGTTTAAAGAATAAACAAGTTAGGATGCCCATGTCCTATCTAAAAAATCAAGCTCATTTTTACTTAGGTGTATGTACGCCATACCATTTAATCTTGACTGTCAGCTAAGTTCTATACGTACATATTAGGTTGTCTGGTGAGAAGTGCTAACTTTCAGTTTTAATAACGAGTGGAATATGGGGCAATACCTGTTATCCACTGGTATTAGAGTTGAAATAGCCTATCTTCTCCCTTAAGTTAATAAATTTTAATTTATAGAGCCTGTATTTGGATATGCCTTTAATCATTTGTTTTTTCCTTCAACAGAAGTATTAGGCAAATTTCTTTATGTATTTCTGTCCATCTCTAGCATAGTAGAAATGCAGAGGTTCTTATAATATTAGCTATCTGCTTTGCGGTTAAAGAAATCTCATTTTCTCTAGTAATATAATTAGGCCTTGTGGATATGACTGAGCAATTCAAAAAGACTTTTCTTTAGTGATTAGAAAATAGCAATAAAGTAATAATGGATTGCATTTTGTACATTTATTTTTATAATTAAAAAGTCCCACTTCTTGAATATTTTCATTGTAGTTGAGTGATTTGGCTTGAGGAAAATAAATTCCAAGTGTAAGATAAAATGAAAATTCTAGTTCAATTCTTAGCAACATTTGAGTTAGTTCAGTCAACTGGCAGGTAATTTATATATTTAAGTGCTTTGTTAGAAGTATACTTAGGTACCATAAGACCATAAGAATACTTATATAAAGATTAAAGCTAGTTCTTTTGATGTAGTAGTATGTATTATTTTGTTACTGATTAATGCTAATCCATTTTAGCAGAAATTCTCAGTTGTCTAAGAATTGAATATCAGATTCTCATTATGGACTGGAACAGCCATCTCCATATTTAAGGTTTAACTTGTAACGTAAATATAATCAACACCCTTGTTTAGAGGACTAACCTTCTTTTAAACAACCCTGAAGAAAATATGGTGGAAGTTTTAAAAATCAGCTTTACTGTCATAACTTACATGCAATAAAATTTACCAATTTTAATTATACAGTATGAGTTTTAATAACTCTATAGTCATATAAACACCACCACAATCAAGATATAGAACATTTTTATCACCTCAGAAAGCATCTAGTCTTTTGTCAGGTATGTTAGCTCTTAGTTTTTTGTAGATATTCTTTATCAGGTTGAAAAGTATCCTTCTATTCTATTTCTTTAAAGAAAGCACTGGATCTTTTATTTTTATTTATTTTTATTTTTTAAGATATTTATTTATTTATTTATGTCTGCATTGGGTCTTAGTTGAGGCATGTGGGGTCTTCGTTGAGGCACGCGGGATCTTTCTCGTTGCGGTGCTCGGGCTCTTCGTTGTGGTACTTGGGCTTCTCTCTAGTTGTGGCGTGCGGGTTCCAGAGCGCCAGGACTCTTTAGTTTGCAGCATGCTGGCTCTAGTTGGGGCACATGAGCTCAGTAGTTGTGGCATGTGGGTTTTAGTTGCCCTGCGGCATGTGGGATCTTAGTTCCCTGACCAGGGATTGAACCCGCGTCCCCTGCATTGGAAGGTGGATTCTTTACCACTGGACCACCAGGAAAGTCCCAATCCTTCTATTCTTAGTTTGCTGCATTTTTATCCAAAACGGATGTTGATTTTGTCATGTGGCTTTTCTGCTTCTGTTGATATGATCCTAGAGTTCTTATTAAAGTCTGTTTATGTGGTGAATTATATTAATTGATTTTTTTTGAGGTTTTTTTTTTTTTTTTTTTTTGGGCTGTGGGGTCTTCATTGGGTCTTCGTTGCTGTGCACAGGCTTAGGCTTTAGGCACGCAGGCTTCAGTAGTTGTGACTCATGGGCTCTAGAGCGCAGGCTCAGTAGTTGTGGTGCACGGGCTTAGTTGATCCGCGGCATGTGGGATCTTCCCGGCCAGGGCACGAACCCGTGTCCCCTGTATTGGCGGGTGGAATCTTAACCACTGTGCCACCAGGGAAACCCCATTAATTGATTTTTAAATGTTGATCTTTAAATTAACCTTGCGTTCCTGGGTTAGTCATACACCTCTTGGTCACAATGTTTTATCGCTGGATCCAGTTTGCTAAAATGTTAAAGATTTCTGCATTCTAAGAAATATTGGTCTATAGTTTTCTTTTCTTACAGTGTCTTTGTCTGGTTTTGCTATCAGGGTAAACCTGGCATCATAGACTGAAGTCTATTTTCTGGAAAAGTTTGTATAGAATGGTAATATTTCTTTATTAAATTTCTGTAGAATTCACCCGGGAAACTATTTGGACCTGGAATCTTGTTTGTGAGGAGGCTTTTAACTATACATTAAATTCCTTTAGTAGATACAGGGCTGTACAGATTTTTCTTCAGTAAGCATTGATTGTTTGTGTCTTTCAAGAAGTTTGTCCATTTCATTCAAGTTGGCAGAAGTGGTTTATAAAATTCCTTATCATACTTTTAATGTCTGTAGCATCTGTCTTCTCTTTTGTTTTTGGCATTACTGATTTCTTTTTTGGTCCTCGAGAGAGGTTTATCAATTTTATTGATCTTTCAAAGAACCAACTTTTGGTTTTATTGATTTTCTTCTCGTCCTTTTCTAAATTCATTGAATTCTTCTTTTCTGTTTTCCTTCTTTCTGCTTTCATTTTGTTTCTTTATGGTTTCTTAAAATGGAAGCTAGATAATGATTTTGACCAGTCTTCTACTATAATGTTAAATGTTTAAAAATTTCCTGTAAACATTATTTTAGCTGTGTGTCACTGATCTTGATATGTTTCCATTTTCATTCAGTTCAAAATACTTTGTAATTTTCCTTTTGACTTTTTAATTTAACTCATTGATTATTAAAGGTGTTTTATTTCTAAATGTTTTCCAGATATCTTTCTGTTATTCATTTCTAGTTTAATTCTGTTGTAGTTGGAAAACAGTTTGATTTCAGTGTAAGTTTATTGAGACTTGTTATTTATAGCCCAGAATGTGTCTGTTTTGAAGAATGTTCCATGGAGCCTTCAGCAGAATGTTTTTTAAGCCATTGGGTGAAGGGTTCTATAAATGTCAGGTCAGGTTCTTGAGAGTATTCGACAAGTCTTGTCTCTCCTTACTGGTTTTCTTGTTGACTTGTTTTTTTAATTGAGTACTATTGAAATCTGAAATCATGATTGAGATTTGTCTGTTTCTCCTTTCAGTTTTGTTAGTTTTTGCTTCATGTGTTTTGAAATTCTTTTAGTTGCACATACATTTAGGATTATGTCTTTTTTTGTGAACTGACCTATTATTATTATGAAGCATTCTCCTTGTTCTGAAGCCTCATTCATCTAAAATTAACATAGCCAATGGTATTTTCTTTTGAATAGTGTCTATGTGGTATATCGTTTTTCATCCTTTCATTTGTATCTTTATATTTAACGTAGTTTCTTGTGGATAGCATATCTGAATCTGACAATCCACTTCTTTTTTTTTTTTTTTTTTTTTTTTTTTTTTTTTTTTTTTTTTTTTTTTTGCGGTACGCGGGCCTCTCACTGTTGTGGCCTCTCCCGTTGCGGGGCACAGGCTCCGGATGCGCAGGCTCAGCGGCCATGGCTCACGGGCCCAGCCGCTCCGCGGCATATGGGATCCTCCCAGACCGGGGCACGAACCCGTATCCCCTGCATCGGCAGGCGGACTCTCAACCACTGCGCCACCAGGGAGGCCCAATCCACTTCTTTTAAGCGGAGCGTTTATTAGATCATTGGCTTTTCATGTAATAATCAATATAACTGGTTTAAAATCTGCCATCTTGTTTTTATTTTCTTTTTGTCTCATGTGAACATTATTCCTTTTCTCTTCTTTTCCTGCCTTCTTTTGGATTAACTGAATATTTTTTATTCTATTTTAACTCTAATGTCAGGGTTATTAGTTATATTTATCTGTTAGGATTTTTTAGTGGTGCTCTAGAATTTGAAATAATAAAAAGTTCAGAAAGTTAAAAAGGCATCAGTTATCACTTTTATACCATCCTAGTGACTTTGCTTTTTAAATGAATGGACAACGATGTACAGTTTTCACTATGTGGCCACTGGTTTAAAAGATGCTGACTTTGTTTTTTCATTCATTTTTGCGGGAAAAGGGGACTTGTACATAAGGTCAGTCCTGCTCCTTCAGAATCATGTTAAATGTGGCTAACAGTGTAGGTACAGAACTGTAGTTAATTGTGCATTTGTGATTTTTATCACTGTTTGTTTGATCACAGTTCATCTTCAGGCAGCATTACACCACCATGATATGTAGCTTAAGAACCTTGGAGCAGCTCATTTAACCCTCCTATCCCTTGTTCTTTTGTTGTACATTTTAATTTTACAATATGTTTTAAACATCACAGTATATGTTCATAATTTTTGCTTTAAACAGATAATTATCCTTATTTTTGAAAGATATCACATACTCTACAATTCACCCATTTAAATTGTACAATCCAGTGGTATATTTGTATATTCATAGAATTGTGCAGCCATTGGCAATTTCAGTTTTAGAGCATTTTCATCACTCCCAAAATAAACCCCACCCATTAAGCAGTCAGTCCTTCTTCTCCACACCCACCCCCCCTTAACTTTCTGTCTCTATAGATTTACCTGTTCTGGTCTTTTATGACTGGCTTCTTTGATTTAACATAGTGTTTTATAACACCAGTGTTAGCATCTATCAGTACTTCATTCATTTTTATTGTTGAATAATTTTCCATTGATGAACATTTGTGTTGTTTGCCACTTTTTGACTATTGTGAATATTGCTGCTGTGAACCCTCCTGTAAAAGTTTTGTGTGGACACGTTTTTCACTTCTTTTGAGTATATATACCTAAGAGTGGAATTTCTAGATCATATGGTAGCTCTGTGTTTAACCTTTTGAGGAATTTACCAGACTGTCTTCCAAAGTGGCTGCACCATTTTACATTCCCACCAGCAATATGCAAGAGTTCCAGTTTCTCCACATCTTTGCTAACACTTGTTTTCTGATTTTTTGATTATAGCCATCCTAGTGGGTATGAAATGGTATCTCATATGGTTTTGATTTTCATTTCCCTGATGACAAATGATGTTGAACATATTTTCAGGTGTTTATTGGCCATTTGTATATCTTCTTTGGAGAAGTATATATTCAGATACTTTACCATTTTTAAATTGAGTTGTTTGTCTTACTGTTGAGTTTAAGAGCTCTTTATATATCCTGGATACAAGTTGCTTTCAATATGACTTGCAAAAATTTTTTCCCAAGATTCCTTGTTGCTATCGTTTGAAGCACAAAAGTTGAAAATTTTGATGAAATCCAGTTTTTAAAAAAATTTTGTTACTGTGCACATGGTATCATATCTAAGAAGGTTTTGCCAAACCCAAGATCACAAAGATTTATTCCTATATATTCTTCTACGAGTTTTTTGGTTTTAGCTCTTTCATTGAGGTCTGTGATCCATTTTGAGTTAATTTTTGCATATGGCACAAAGAAGGATTCCAGCTTGATTCGTTCGCGTCTACGTATCCATTGTCCAAGCACCACTTATTGAATTGCCTTGGCATTCTTTTTGAAAATCAGTTGACTGTAAATATGAGTACTTCTGCACTTCCACATTTATTCCATTGATCTATATGCCTATCCATTTTTTAAAAATATTTATTTGGTTGCACTGGGTCTTAGTTGTGGCAGGTGGGCTCCTTAGTTGTGGCTCATTGGCTCCTCAGTTGCAGTATGCCGGCTTCTCAGTTGTGGCATGCGAACTCTTAGTTGCAGCATGCATGTGGGATCTAGTTCCCTGACCAGGGATTGAACCTGGGCCCCCTGCATTGGGAGCATGGGGTCTTAACCACTGCACCACCAGGGAAGTCCCTATGCCTATCCTTTTTTGCCAGTACCACTTTGTTTTCATTATTTTAGCTTTCTAGTAAGTTTTGAAGTTGAGAAGTGTAGTCCATCAACTTTGTTCTTCTGATAGTTCTAGGCTGTTGATGGATTTCTTTTTTCTTTTCAGCTTTTTTATTTTTTATTTATTTATTTTATTTATTTTTGGCTGCGTTAGGTCTAAGTTGCTATGCGTGGGCTTTCTCTAGTTGTGGCAAGCGGGGGCTACTCTTCATTGCAGTGTGCGAGCTTCTCATTGCAGTGGCTTCTCTTGTTGCGGATCATGGGCTCTAGATGCGCGGGCTTCAGTAATTGTGGCACATGGGCTCAGTAGTTGTGGCTTGCGGGCTCTAGAGTGCAGGCTCAGTAGTTGTGGCACACGGGCTTAATTGCTCTGTGGCATGTGGGATCTTCCTGGACCAGGGTGTGAACCCGTATCCCCTGCATTGGCAGGCGGGTAACCACTGCACCACCAGGGAAGCTCTTCTTTTCAGCTTTTTAAAGACTGCTTCTTGTCTTCTGCATGATATTTAAAAGGAAATCTGCTGCTATTCTTAGCAGTATTCCTCTGTATATGATGTGTTCCCCTTTCTCCCTCGATTTCCAGCTGCTTTTAACATTATTCTCTCTAGTTTTTAGCAACTTTATTAAAAATGTATTTTAGTGTGTGCTTTAAAAAAAAAAACACTTCTGCTTGAGGTTTCTGGAGCTTCTTAGATCTCATGGTTTATAATTTTCAAATTTGCGGCCATTATTGAAATATTTTTTCCTGTTCTATTTCCCAGTTATGGACTCCAGTTACATGGTGTTAGACATCTTAAAATTGTTCCACAGCTTACTGAGACTTTTCATTTTTTTAAACCTTTTTTTCTTTCAGTGTTTCATTTCACCTAGACTGTGTATCTATTGCTATATCTTCTAGTTCACTGATTTTTTTTTTTCCCTGTATGGTCAAATCTAGAAGTTCCATTTTAAGTCTCTTTTTTATTTGTTTCATTTATCAATATCATGTTGATATTTTCTTTTACATCTTTAAATATACTTATAAAATTTATAATAGCTGTTTTAAGGCCCTTGTTTTATGGATTCTGTCATATTTTATTTCTCGATCTGTTTATGTTTCTGTTGGCTTTTCTCCTGATTATGGGTTGTATTTTTCTGCTTCTTTGACTGGCGGTTTTGATTTCACATCAGACATTTTGAATTTTTCATTTTGCGCGGTGAATTTTCTAGTGTTCCTTTAAAGAGTGTTGGATTTGTTTTTTCATGTGTTAATAAGCCTTTTGTGTGTCAGTCTGGTCCTTTCTAGGCTTGCTTGTAAGTTTATTTTGGCAGAGCCACGGCAGCTTTTATTCTAGTATTTATTTAGACCTACTTTTTTTTTTTTTTTTTTTTTTGCGGTAGGCGGGCCTCTCACTGTTGTGGCCTCTCCCCTTGCAGAGCACAGGCTCCGGATGCGCAGGCTCAGCAGCCATGGCTCACGGGCCTAGCCGCTCTGCGGCATGTGGGATCTTCCCAGACCGGGGCACGAACCCGTGTCCCCTGCATCGGCAGGCGGACTCTCAACCACTGCGCCACCAGGGAAGCCCTATTTAGACCTACTTTAAGGTGTGAAGACTTCACTTAGTGCCCTGCATATTAGAGGGTCTTAAATCAGCTATACTTCAATTAAAAAAAGAAAACAATACTTAAAAAAAAAAAGTCTTTTGAGAATGGAACTTGGACTAGTCTCAGCCCCTGTCCTCAGAAAGTTTCCTCTCACACACTTGCAGTATTCAACCAAAGACTCCAGTGTCTTTTCTGCATATCTCTGAGGCTCTTTCTCTATATATCTCTCCCTCTTTTTTTGGTACTCTACCTCACAAATTCTAGACATCTCATCCTTTCTGAACTCCTGTCTCCATATTCTCAACTCTGGTGGGCCATTATGATTCCACCTCTCTGCACTGCTATCTAAAATCTGTTTCCAGGCACTAAATCGGGGCATTCAGACATTTTAATTTATTTGCTTCTTTTTCCTTACAGATTAGTTTTGAGCTGCCTATAGTTCAGTGTCTGAAAACTGTTGTTTCATATAAATTTTACAGTTTTTAGTTGAAGTTGTGCTAAGTTCCAGTTAGGAAATGACCCTTGAAATATTAGTATACGTTTTAAGTAGACAGAAAGTGTGGTGGAGAGAGATTGAAAAGAAAGAGTAATAGTCCTGTCTCAGAAACTATTTAGGATAGATAAGGAGTTGAAATAGTCTCAAAAATGCCTCTCGGGCTTCCCTGGTGGCGCAGTGGTTGAGAGTCGGCCTGCCGATGCAGAGGACATGGGTTTGTGCCCCGGTCTGGGAAGACCCCACATGCCGCGGAGCGGCTGGGCCCGTGAGCCATGGCCGCTGAGTCTGCACGTCCGGAGCCTGTGCTCCGCAACGGGAGAGGCCACAACAGTGAGAGGCCCGCATACCGCAAAAAAAAAAAAAAAGAAAAGAAAAAAAAAATGCCTCTCAGATTCTATATTAGGGTGACTATAGGTGGTACACCATTAATGAAAACAGGAATTATGGTATGAAAAGCAGATTTGACAGTTTGGTAATAGATTCATATTATGTACATCTTAAATCTTAAGGTGCCTGTAGGGCAGTGGTCCCCAACTTTTTTGGCCCCAGGGATCGGTTTTGTAGAAGACAATTTTTCCACAGACTGGCAGGGGCACGGGGCCTCTCCCATTGCAGAGCACAGGCTCTGGAGGCGCAGGCTCAGCAGCCATGGCTCACGGGCCTAGCCGCTCCATGGCATGTGGGATCTTCCCGGACCGGGGCACGAACCTGTGTCCCCTGCATCGGCAGATGGACTCTCAACCACTGTGCCACCAGGGAAGCCCAGTTATTTGGTCTTAAGATGTGACTTTGGTAATTGTCATTGTATAGATATTAATGTAAACTATGTGCTGATGAAATTCAGGGTGAGCATAGAGAGTGAGAAGAAAAGGTCACACAAAAGAATGGAGCCCTAAAACAGTAAGAAGAAAATTTTTAATAAGAAGGAAGCATGGTTATCAGCTTTGAAGTTACAGGGGTTAGATGACTGAGAATACTTTTTTTTTTTTACATTTTTATTCAGGTGAAATTCATATATTATAAAATTAACCATTTTAAAGTATACAGTTCAGTGACATGTAGTACATTTACCATGTTGTTGTACAACCACTGCTTCATCTAGTTCCAAAGATTTTCATCACCCCAAAGAAAACTATACCAATTAAGTGGTTATTCCCTTCCCTTTTCCCCCCTTGCTCCATCCTCTGCAACTATAAACTTACTTTCTGTCTTTATGGATTTACTTATTCTGGATAGTTCATATAAATGGAATCACACAATGTGTGACCTTTTGTCTGGCTTCTGTCTTTTTTTTTTTTTTTTTTTTTTTTTTGGTGGTATGTGGGCCTCACGCTGTTGTGGCCTCTCCCGTTGCAGAGCACAGGCTCTGGACGCGCAGGCTCAACGGCCATGGCTCACGGGCCCAGCTGCTCCGCGGCATGTGGGATCTTCCCGGACTGGGGCACGAACCCGTGTCCCCTGCATCGGCAGGCGGGCTCTCAACCACTGCGCCACCAGGGAAGCCCTGGCTTCTGTCATTTTGCATAATGTTTTTGAGATTCATCTGTTGTAACGTGTCATTGTATGGATACATACCACATTTTGTTTATTTGTTCAATTGGTGGGCATTTGGTTTGTTTCCACCCTTTTGCTGTTGTGAACAGTGCAGAAGTGAACATTCATGTACAAATATTTGTTTAATACCTGTTTTCAGTTATTTTGGGTACATACTTAGGAGTGAAATGGTGGGTTGTATGGTAATTCTATATTTAACTTTTTGAGGAAATGTCAAACTGTTTTCTACATTTTACATTTCCATCAGCAATGTATAAGGGTTCAAATTTGTCCACATCCTCCTCAACACATGTTATATTCTGTGTGTGTGTGTGTGTGTGTGTTTTATTTATTTTTATTTTTTTATACAGCAGGTTCTTATTAGTTATCTATTTTATACATATTAGTGTATATATGTCAATCCCAATCTCCCAATTCATCCCACCACCACCACTCCCCCACTTTCCCCCCTTGGTGTCTATACATTTGTTCTCTAAATCTGTGTCTCTATTTCTGCCTTGCAAACTTGTTCATCTGTACCATTTTTCTAGATTCCACATATATGTGTTAATATATGATATTTGTTTTTCTGTTTCTGGCTCACTTCACTCTGTATGACGGTCTCTGGGTCCATCCACATCTCTACAAATGACCCAGTTTCATTCCTTTTTATGGCTGAGTAATATTCCATTGTATATATGTGCCACATCTTCTTTATCCATTCATCTGTCGATGGGCATTTAAGTTGCTTCCATGTCGTGGCTATTGTAAATAGTGCTGCAGTGAACATTGGGGTGCATGTGTCTTTTTGAATTACGGTTTTCTCTGGGTATATGCCCAGTAGTGGGATTGCTGGGCTCATGTGGTAATTCTATTTTTAATTTTTTAAGGAACCTCCATACTGTTCTCCATAGTGGCTGTATCAATTTACATTCCCACCAACAGTGCAAGAGGGTTCCCTTTGCTCCACACCCTCTCCAGCATTTATTGTTTGTAGATTTTTTGATGATGGCCATTCTGACCGGTGTGAGGTGATACCTCATTGTAGTTTTGATTTGCATTTCTCTAATAATTAGTGGTGTTGAGCAGCTTTTCATGTGCCTGTTGGCCATCTATATGTCTTCTTTGGAGAAATGTCTATTTAGGTCTTCTGCCCATTTTTGGATTGGGTTGTTTGTTTTTTTAATATTGAGCTGCATGAGCTGTTTATATATTTTGGAGATTAATCCTTTGTCCATTGATTCGTTTGCAAATATTTTCTCCCACCCATTCTGAGGGTTGTCTTTTTGTTTTGTTTATAGTTTCCTTTGCTGTGCAAAAACTTTTTAAGTTTCACTAAGTCCCGTTTGTTTATTTTTGTTTTCATTTCCGTTACTCTAGGAGGTGGGTCAAAAAGAATCTTGCTGTGATTTATGTTAAAGAGTTTTCTTCCTATGTTTTCCTCTAAGAGTTTTATAGTGTCCAGTCTTACACTTAGGTCTTTAGTCCATTTTGAACTTATTTTTGTGTATGGTGTTAGGGAGTGTTCTAATTTCATTCTTTTACATGTAGCTGTCCTGTGTGTGTGTTTTAATTCTAGCCATCCTATTATTCCTTTTTGATAGGGATTGCATTTTGATCTGTAGATGACTTTGGTAATATTTCCATCTTAACAGTATTAAGTCTTCCAATCCATGAACACTAGATGTCTTTCCATTTATTTAGGTCTTCTTTAATTTCTCTCAACACTGTTTTATAGTTTTCACTGTACAAGTTTTGCATTTCCTTGGCTAAGTTTATTCCTAGGTATTTTATTCTTTTGGATGCTGTTATAAATGGAATTATTTTCTTAATTTCATGTTCGGAATGTTTGTTTCTACTATATAGAACTGATTTTTGTGGGATTATCTTTTATCCTGCAACTTTGCTGAAGTTTTTTTATTAGCTTATTAGTTGTTTTGGTGTGTGGGTGTATTTGGGATTTTGTCTGTATATAAGGTCATATCCATTGTGAATAGGGATAGCTTTACTTCTTCCTTTGAAATTTGGTTGCATTTTATCTCTTTGTCTTGCTCTGGCTTGAACTTCCAGTGTAATGTTGAAAAGCTGTGGTGAAAGCAGGCATTGCTGGTATTCCTTACTTTAGAGAAAAACTTTCATTCTTTCACCATTATGTTAGCTCTGAGTTTTTCATAAATGCTCTTTATCGCATCGTGGAAGTTCCCTTCTGTGTTAGTTTCCTGGAGTTGCCATAATGAAGTCCCACAGACTGAGTAGTTTAAAACAACAGAAATTTATTTGCCAACAGTCTAAAGGCTGGAAATCTGAAATCAAGATGTCAGCTGGGTCACACTTCATCTGAGACTCTGGGTAGAATCTTTCCTTGCCTCTTTCTGGCTTCTGGTGGTGGCTGTCAATCCTTGGTGTTCCTTGGCTTGCAGCAGTGTTAACTCCAGTCTCAGCCTTTGGGGTTCTCCCTGTGTCTCTGTCTTCTAAGAAAGACACTAGTCATTGTATTAAGGACTCACCCTACTCCAGTATGATGTCATCTTATCTTAGCTGATTACATCTGTGATGACCCTGTTTCCAAATAAGTTCCCCTTCTGAGGTCTTAGGGGGTTGTGACATCAACATATCTTTTGGGGAGACAGAGTCAACCCATAAAACCTTTTATTCCTAGTTAAGTATTTTTTATCATGAAAAGGGTGTTGGATTTTGTGAAATGGTTTTTCTTTCTCAATTGAGATGATCATGTGGGGTTTTTTTTCTTTCATTCTATTGATGTGGTGAGTTGCATTGATTGTTTTTTTCTTATGTTGAACCACTTTTGCATTCCTGTGATAAATCCCACTTGCTCATGGTATGTAATCTTTTTAATGCTGTTGCATTCAGTTTACTAGTGTTTTGTTAAAGTTTTTTGCATCTGTATTCATAAAGGATATTGGTCCATAGTTTTCTTTTATTTGGTGTCTGTCTGGCTTTAGTATGGGGTAATACCTCATACTGTGAGCTAGGAAGTGTTTCTTCCTTTATCCTTTTATCCTTTAGAATGATATTTTAATGAAAGTTTTCTCTGGTATTAAAAACGTGCTATCTTCAGAATCTTTTGAAGCATTCCTATGTTAGAGACTTTCTAAATTTTTTTCTAGATTTTATAGTTTTTCAATTTCCTGCTTTGTTGTCAGTGTACCTCCTGCTGCTTATAATCTTATTTTGCTTTTCCAGTTTGCAACTTCTAATCTGCTGTGAGTCAGGAAAACATATGGCACAGTTAGTTGTGTTTTTGGTTAGGTTAAATAGAATCTGTGGAAAAACAGGAGGTATTCCTCCTATAAAGGAAATAATATATTTTAGTGCAAGGGCTTTGTACATCTTTTTGGCTATTTATAATCCTTTTTGTTTCCATTTTTTTCAGTTATGACAGGTTAGGTGAGCAGATGACCAAGTTCCAGATAGGGGAATAATTTCTTTACCTATGTATCCTAAAATTTATACTTGCATGTAGATGTAGTTAATCTGGAATGCCCCCACTATTACAAATGAATTATAAAGAAATAAACTATCTGTATAGCTTAGAGGTTATTTTTTCTGCTAAGACTCTGTTAGAAGGATGAATGTCTCAGTAAGTTTCTTTAAATATTGGTCTAAAAATTATGTTGTTCCAACACACCAATGATGGATGAAATAAATGAGGTGAAATGGGTAAAACAAATCTTTGTTTTATTGCTAAAATAAAGGTCAGTATAACTTTCTTTTTATTTAAATATATAATTTTCTTTTTATTTTATTTATTTTATTTAAAAGCATTCCCACTTGCTTTTTTGAAGAACTGCTACTAATTTTCATTATTCTGACACTTTTTCACTAAATGTCATTACCTAATGTCTTCTGTACTTCCTTGTCTTACCTATATATATCTCAATCCATTTTTATATTCACTCCTTTGCATACCTTCTCAACCCCCACCATGTTATTCTCTTGGCAAACCTCAACTTTGGTTAAACTAACTCCCTGTCTACTCTGTGGTTGGACCAGAAAGTAGATTATAGCTGTAGAAAAACAAAAACCATGCATTTCATGTTAAATATGTGACCACAAATCTGAAGTAACTATCCCATATTTTCTTTATTTCTTCACATTTTGAAAACTTTTGAACCTTCAGAAATGTTACAAGAATAGTATGATTGAGCATCCATATACCTTTCATCTAGATATACCAGTTTGGATGGGGAGCTGGGTTGCCACATTTCTCCCCAACTTTTTTTTTTTTCCCCCCAAACCATTTGAAAGTTACAGACATCATGGCACTTTGCTCTTAAATCTTTTTGGCATGTGTCTCTTAAGAACAAGGACATTTTCTCCACTTAACCACAGTATAAATACCACCTTCGGGAAATATAACATTGATAAAATACTGTTATTTAGTATTTTATTTATAATAAAATTTCCTTCATTGTCCCAATAATGCCCTCTTACAACTTTTTTGTTCTTTCACTTTAGGGTCCAGTCAAGGATCGTGCATTGCATTTCTTGTTATGTTTCTTTAGTTTTCTTTAATCTAGAATAGTTCCTTACCCTTACGTATGTTTTCCTGACACATTCTTTGAAAATTTTAAGTCACTTTTTTGCAGAATGTTCCTGAATTTTGTCTGATTCCTGGTCAGATTTAAGGTAAACATTTTTGGCTGGAATTCTACACAGGGCTGTTGTGTCTTTCTTAATGCATCACACTAGGAGACATATTATTTCCTAAAGGACTTTTTATGTTGCTTTTGAAGTTCTAGGCTTTTAATAACCTTATCCGTGTCAGATAATGCTAAAAGTTGGTATCATTGGCATCTGAATTTAATGATTCAAGTGTGACTTGTTTATTCTTGATCTAGCAAAGAGGAATTATAAATTAGACCTTAAAGCCTTTCTTTAGATAATTTTAGTATGCCTATATCTAGCAGAAATTCCTTAAGATTTTTTAGTATGTTAATGTTACCTTTTGTGTTTTCCAGTTTTGAAATAAATTTTTATCTGTTAGCAAGAACATTTTCTTCTTTGAAGTAGTTGGTCATTGGGTTACAGCCAATGCTTTGTTTTGTTTTGTTTTTTAAACACTACAGCCATTAGACCATAATCTCTAAGAGAGGAGGGACCCCCAGCTCCTAAAACTAGGAGGACATGTGAATAAATCCTTTTTTAATAAATGTTTAAAAAATGAACCCTACTTATTTTTAATAATCCTAAGTGTGTGTCCTTGTGCCAGTAGTTATACATGAATGATATCTCTTTAAGTCTTTATTTAACAAACTAGAATTAACATTTATTATTTTTTCCTACAAAAATGCATGACCTTTGCAAAAGATGAGAAAATGGAGGCATTTGTGCTACAATGTGACTTTTATAATTTACATTTATATCAATTGACTAATTTGTATTGTGCTGAGCTGTTATATCATTAAAAACCCAGGTTTTACATTGTGATAATAGTGGATGATGAAGGTGATACACAATATGCAAGATGCTCTGTGGTTATGACAGGGAAAGAAAGGCTATTCTCAGGAGAAAGCTATGTCAAATACTTTGTTTTTAAGTTAGATTGAAACATATGGAATTGTCATTTTTTGTTATTGACAACCAGGTGATTATACCTGTAGCTCTTTTGTGTTTTTAATGGTGAAATTCCGGCAGGAAAATGAATGTGGTGCAAGTCTGAAGAAACACTCTAGCCCTTATTCTTTTTATCCCCAAGGTGAAATAATTAGTAATGTATTCAGCTTTTACTGAATGCTTCCTATTTGTGTAGTAAACTTTCGGTATGCTATAAAATAAGTGTGTTGTTTATTCATTTAATTTTTTTAAAGTATTTATTTGTTTATTTAGCCGTGCCGTGTGGCTTATGGGATCTTAGTTCCCCAACCAGGGATTGAACCCTTGTCCCCTGCAGTGGAAGCATGGAGCTCTAACCACTGGAATGCCAGGGAATTCCCTGTAGTTTATTCATTTAATTTTCACACCTCTGTGGCATGGGTGTGCATTTACTATCTCTGTTTTACAGAGCAAGAAACTGAGGCCCAGAGAAATTAAGTAATTTGTCTGAGGTCACACAATTGGATTCTAGTCCAGGCTCCACTACGATTATCGCTTACAGGTGATTTTTGATAGCCAGGGTTTTTTTTGTTTGTTTGTTTTGATTTGTTTTAAGGAAAGGAACTATATATTTCATTACAGCAGGAAAAAAAAGTACAGATGAGTCCATAAGGAATAGAACTGAAAAAAATCACCTGTGATTTCATGAGCAAGAGATAAGTTTTTCTTCTTCTAAATGTTTACACATTTAAACATATAGCTTTTTCAAAGGGGGAAAATTCAACATGGTTTTGTAATATTTTTAATACATGAGCAAAACTTCATTCCATTTGATAAGATACTTTGGAATTATTTTTTATGACCTATATTTCATATCTAACATCTTGATAATTATGGTTCAGTAATTCCTTATTTCTGAATATGTCTTGATACAGTCAATAATGGCAGTTATCCTTTTGTTTACATCTATGCTCGCATTTTTTTTTCTAGGAAAAATGACTAGACATGAAATTGCTATGCCCAACCCCAGTGATAGAAATCATGCAGAGAGAGGAAATCACCTAGCATAAAACAAATGAGGTAGCATGTCAGAAATATTTCCTTTTGTATATTGAATGAGACACACTAATGACCCTGGCTTGCCCAGTTTCTGATTTTAGCAAGTCACTTCACTTTTCTAAGTCTGTTTCCTTATCATTAACATAAGGCCTCTTGTCCGTTATTTTGAACATGGAATGAAAACAATGCATGTCATGTTTACGTTATGTATTTTTAAGCATTATATGTAAAGAAAGTAACAAAATGAAAGATTGGAACACTGTTGTTGCTTTTACTTAGATATTAAAGAGATACATATATCTCTCTTTAATATAACTTCCCCCCCATATTTAAAAATACTGTTTTTGATTGAGGAAAAAAAATACTGCCTTTAGCCTTCTTATTTCTGTAGCATTCTTGTCCCTGAAGTGTCACTTATCATTGCTAAAAGACTCTCGCTCCATTGATGTTACTTCATCCTTATAAGCTTTGATCTATCTATATATGTCTATATCTTTTTATTAAAAGAAGTTTTAGGTTTATAACAAAATCAAGAGGGAGGTTTAGAGATTTCCCATATACCCCCTATCCCCCCACACATGAAACCCTCCTCACCCCCAATTACCAACATCACTCACCAGAATAGTACGTTTTTTGCTAAGGATGAACCTGCATTGACACATGATAATCACCCAAAGTTCATAGTGTACATTAGTGTTCACTCTTGATGTTGTACATTCTGTTGGTTTGGACATATGTATAATGACATATCCATCATTATAATAGCATACAGAGTATTTTCATTGCCCTAAAAATCTTCTGTGCTCTGCCTATTCATCTCTCCCCACCTCCCCCACTCCTGGCAACCATTGATCTTTTTAGTGTTTTCATAGTTTTACCTTTTCCACAATGTCATATAGTTGTAATCATACAGTATGTACGCTTTTCAGATTGGCTTCTTTCATTTAGTAATACGCATTTAAGTTTCCTCCATGTCTTTTCATGGTTTAATAACTCATTTCTTTTTTGGCATTGAGAAATATTCCATTGCCTGGATATACCACAGTTTAATTATCCATTCACCTCCTGAAGAACAGCCTGTATGCTTCCAAGTTTGGGCAGTTATGCTATAAACATAGCTATAGCTATAAAATAAATGTTGTAAACATTTGTGTGCAGATTCTTATGTAGATATGTTTCTACTTCCTTTGGGTAAAATAACAGGATGATTGCTGGATGGTATGGTAAGAGTACATTTAGTTTAGGGTTTTTTTTTTTGTTTTTTTTTTTTGTCCACACTGCACAGCTTGTAGGATCGAACCCAGGCCCCTGGCGGTAGAAGTGTGGAGAGTACATTTAGTTTTGTTAAGAAACTACCAAGCTGTCTTCCAAAGTGTCTGTACCATTTTGCTTTCCCACCAGCATTGAATGAGAGTTCCTGTTCTCCACATCCTTGTCAGCAATTGGTGTTGTCAGTGTTCTGGATTTTGGCCATTCTAATAGTGGTATCTCATTGTTGTTTTAACTTGCAATTCCCTAGTCACGTGTGATGTGGAGCATCTTTTTATATGTTTATTTGCCATCTGTAGATCTTCTTTGATAAGGTATCTGTTTTTGCCCCATTTTACAATGGAGTTGTTTTCTTATTACTGAGTTTTAAGAGTTCTTGGTATATTTTGGATAACAGTCCTTTATCAGATGTGTGTTTTGTAAATATTTACTCCCAGTTTGTGACTAGTCTTCTAATTCTCTTGATGTTGTCTTTCACAGAGCAGAAGTTTTTAATTTTAACAAAGTCCAGCTTATCAATATTTTTTTCACAGATTGTGTCTTTATCTAAAAAGGCATCATCATAGCCAAGGTCGTCTAGGTTTTTTACTATGTTGTCTTCTAGGAATTTTATAGTTCTCCATTTTACATTTAAGTTTGTGATCCATTTTGAGTTCATTTTATACATATATATATAATTTATTAGGCTGCGTCGAGTCTTAGTTGCAGCATGCAGGATCTTTTCGTTGTGGTGCGCATGCTCGCTCTTCGTTGCGGCGTGCAGGCTTCTCTCTAGTTGTGGTACACAGGCTCAGTAGTTACAGCATGCAGGCTCCAGAGTGCACGGGCTCAGTAGTTGAGGTGTGTGGGCTTAGTTGCCCCACGGTGTGTGGGATCTTAGTTCCCCAACCAGGGATCAAACCTGCGTCTCCTGCATTGGAAGGCAGATTCTTAACCACTAGACCACCAGGGAAGTCCCCAGTTTGAGTTCATTTTGTCAGGGGTGAAGGTCTGTGTCTAGGTTCATTCTTTTGCATATGAATGTCCTATTTTTCTAGCACCATTTGTTGAAGAGACTGTTTCTGCTCTGTTCTTACTGCCTTTGCTCCTGTGTCAAAGATTAGTTGACTATTAATGGGTGTTTATTTCTGGGCTCTCTACTCTTTTCCATTGATCTATTGAATATTTGCCTCTTTTTTCCTCAATACCATATTGTCTTGGTTACTGTAGCTTTATAGTAAATCTTAAAGTCATGTAACATCAATCCTCCAACTTTGTTCTCTTTAAATATTGTCTTGGCTTTAAGTCTTATCCTCTCTATATAAACTCTAGAATCAGTTTGTTGATAACCATAGAATTATTTCCTGGGAATTTGATTGGGGTTGCATTGAATCTGTAGATCAGGTTGGGAAGAACTGACGACCTGACTATTTTGTCTTCCTATCCATGAACATGTTATATCTCTCCATTTACAGTTAGTTGACCCTTGAACAACGTGGGTTTGAACTGCATGGGTCCACTTATACCTGGATCTTTTTCTAAAGTAAATACTATAGTACTACACAATCCATGGTTGGTTGAATCCGTGGATATGGAGCAACAGTGGATACAGAGGGCCAACTATAAGTTATACATGGATGAACTACTGCATTGTTCAAGGGTCAGTTGTATTTAGTTCTTTGATTTCATTCATCAGTTTTGTAGTTTTTCTTATATAGATCTTGTACATATTTGTTAGAAAAGTTTCATTTTGGGACATGCTAATATAAGTGGAATTGTGTTTTTAATTTCAAGGTCCATTTATTCCTTGGTATATAAGGGAAGAAGTTGATTTTTGTATCCTGCAACCTTGCTATAATCACTTACTAGTTCAAGGATTTTTTTGGCAGATAGATTTTCTACATAGACAATCATGTCATCTGTGAAAAATGATAGTTTTATGTCTTCTTTCCTAATTTGTATACCTTTGATTTCTTTTTATTGCTTTAACAAGTACAAGAACTTCCAGTACTTTCAACCAGATGTTGAAAGGTATGGTGAGAGGGGACATCCTAGCCTTGTACCTGATCATAGTGGGAAAGCTTTGAGTTTCTTTGGGTACTAGACCCTTATTAGATAAATGATTTGCAAATATTTTCTCCCATCTTATAGATTGTCTTTCTTGATAATGTCCTTTGATGCCCAAAAGTTTTAAATATTGTTGAAATCCAATTTATTTTTATTTTGTTTCTCATGTGTTGGTGCTGTATCTAAGAATCCATTGCCAAACCCGCTGACCTGAAAATGTACTCCTGTGTTTTTTTCTAAGAGTTTTATGGTGTCAACTCTTATATTTAGTAAGTATTGTCATCAGCAATTAGGACTAATTTTACTTAATTCTTTTATGCTTTGGATTCCTTTTATTTCTTTTTCTTGCCTAATCTAGCTAGAACTCCAGAACAGTGTTTATTAGAAGTAATGAAAGCAAACATCTTTGTTGATTCTGTTTTTCTACCTTTTTATTTTTGTTTTCTACTTTTTATTTTGTTTATATCCATTTTACTTTTTATTATTTCCTTTGTTCTATGTAGCTCTCTTTGAGTTTATCCTGTTTTCAGTTCATTGAACTTCATGTATAGATTTGTAGGTTTCTTTTTCATATTTGGAAGTTTTCAGCCATTATTTTTTCAGATACTCTTCTTTCTCCTTTTCCCCTCTGGGAAAGTTTTTATGCTAGTGTTGGTATGCTTGATGGAGTCCCAGAAGTTTCTGTTCATTTTTCTTCATTCTTTCCTCTTTCTGCTCCCTAGACTGGATGATCTCAATTAACCAGTCTTTAAGTTCATTGTTTCTTCTGCCTGCTAAAATCTGTTAAGCCTCTATAGTTTATTTTTCATTTTAGTTATTATACTTTTCAGCTCCAGATTTTCTCTTAGTTCTTCTAATAATTTCTCTGTATTTATTGATAGTCTTCATTTGTTAAGTCATCATTCTCTTGGTTTTCTTTAGTTCTTTGTTCATGGTTTCCTGTAGCTCTTTGTGCACCTTTAAAGATTGATTTAAAGTCTTTGTCTAGTAAGTGCAGTGCCTGGGTTTCCTCATGGACAGTTTCTATTAATTTCTTTTTTTTCTACAATGGGCCATACTGTTTTGCTTCTTTCCATGCCTCTTAATTTTTTTGTTGAAAATAAGAGGTTTTGAATATTTTAACATAGTGAAACATAGGCAAGCCCTTGTGCTCTTTCTTCTGGTAACCACCAGACAGGTCAAAATATGCAACTACAGTTCTTTGAGAATAAGATCTGTGTTGCTCCCTCTGGCACTTGAAACCTAAACCCAGAGTGCAGGCTGCCTTCCTTATGGTCGTTGCCAGTCTAGAGTGGCAACGGGAATGGTAGGTCGGCAGCTTAAAGCTTCTTTCTTCAGCAAGCCTTCTAATGGTGGTTGTAATTTTTTTACTAGATTCCAGAGGTTCTGCAGAAGTTGATTCTGATACTTTTTGGCTGCTCATTAGTTGCTTTTATGGGGGAACCAAGCCCCAAAATTCCTTTCTCTATCTCTTTTGCTGATGTCACTTCCCATGGACATATTAATCTAATTTGTGGATTATCTACACACCTTACTTCTCCTTTACCATTTGTAATCTGTTTTATGACTTCAGTGAAACTCTTGTTTTGTATCTATTAGCAACTCAAAGAGAACTTAGACCATTTTAGAACTTCAGATATCAAGAGTTCTGTGTAGTGTAAGGATTAGTTACCTTTCTAATGAAAGAAAAAAGGGTGATGATACTTGGTTCAAACATATTTTAAATTTAGTTTTGGAATATTGGGATAGATTTTTAATACCTATATTACTTGGAGGCCCAGGATAGATACTTTGGGTGATATAAGTCAAAGTTAAACTTGGATAATTCACATCTAGATAATTGAGTTGGCTTCTTTTTTTTTTTTTTTTTTTTTTTTGAAGTCACTCAGTTATTAGTGAATGGAAGGCAAGATTTTTATCATGGATGATTAAGCACCTTATAATTTTCATTTAGCAAATAAATGCTTATCACTATGTCAGGGTTTCTCAACCTCAGCATTATTGACATTTTGGACATTTTAAATTCTTTATTAGGCAGACACTTCAGGATCTAATCTAGGTGCACTGCTTTTAGTAATCATGTCTTTTTTAACACCTTTAGTTGGGGAGAGTTGCTCAGCTTCTTTTGTTTTTCTTGACTTTGAGACTATCAGACTTTCAGCCACTAGTTTTAGCTTCCGTTGATGATTTTTTTTTAGTCTCTCATTTTTTGTATGTTTATTGGTTGGCATTTTACTGTACAAATGAACTTTTTCTTTCTCCTTCAATTTGAGGTTGCTGTTTCCTCATTATTAGATTCAAATTATGCATTTTTTTAGAAATACCACCAAAGTAATGTTGTATCCTTCTAAGTGCCTCATATCTGTTGGGATAGGATGTTATTTTGTCCCACTGTAGATGATAATAATTTTGGTTATTTGGTGGTGTCTGCCATGCTTCACTGAAGTTAAAACTTTGGATTTAATAACTTTGACACTTTTGTCAGTGGATTTTTGCTACCTTTATGATCATGAATTTCTGAATATAAAAAATTAGAATTAACATACTGTCCCATACAAGCGCCTTGACATTTGTCCAGGAATAAATTTGACAAATTCTGCGTTTCTGTTGATTCTTTTTTTCTCCTTGGGATCAGAACAATAACAGTGCCTTATCAAATTGAGTCTCTCCCAGAAGTGCTTTCAGAAACTTCCCATTGAACATAGAGATAGGTTTTCGGCTGATGACACAAAATTAGATCTTTTGTTATTGTCCCACAAATCCCTGAGGCTCATCATTTTTTTTTTTTAGTCTAATTTCTTTATGTTCTTTAGATTGGGTAATTTCTACTGATTTGTCTTCAAGTTCACTTATTCATTATCATTACTCTGTCATCACTTTTCTATTATTGATCCCATTCAGTGAATTTGTTGTTTCTGTTACTGTATTTCTAGTTCTAAAATTTCCAGTTAGTCCCTCCTTATATTTCTGTTTCTTTGCTAAAACTTTCTCTTGGGAAGTTTGTTTCAAGTGTGTTTTTAATTGTTCACTGAAGTGTTTTATGATGCTTTAAAATCCTTGTCAGATAATTCCACAACTGATATCTTTGTATTGGTGTCTGTTAATTGTTTTTTCTCATTCAGGTTGAGACTTTCTTGGTTCTTGGAATGATGAATGATTTTAGTTTTATTATTATTGTATTCTAGACATTTTGGATAGTATGCTGTGAAACATTGGATCTTATTTAAATCTATTTTAGCAGGCCTCCTCTGACACTGCACCAGCAGGGGAGGTGCAGCTGCCACATTACTACAAAGTGGGGCTGGAAGATTGGACTCCCCTCCCCACTTGATCTCTACCAGCCTCTGTTGACTACCCTGGTGAAGAGGGGGAGGGTACCTCTTACCTCAAGGTGGTAGTAGAAGTTCAGACTTGCCATTCAATCCTTGCTGACACTCTAGAGAGGGGAAGGGGCACCTTTGTTACTGCTGGCAGAGGTAGAATTCTAGTCTCCCTACTTGGTTCCACTGATGTGGATGAGGAGGAGTGGATTCCATGGTGTTTGGCTGGAGTACGGCAGTAACAGTAAAAAATGCTTTTGCTTCTTAGTCTGCACCTTTCCCAATCCTTTCACTAGAGAGAACTGGCTTTTCTTGATGGTTTTCTGAGTGGTGTTTTGTTTTCATTTTTATTTTTTGCCTGGGCTCATTGGTATTTCTGGGTTGCAGGCTTCTCTGTTGCCTGGACTAAGATATGTAAGAAGCAAAAGGAAAACCCAGGGAACTCACTGTCTTGTTGTTCTTCAAATTCTGTGGTTGCTATTCAAATTCACTTTCTCTCCACCTTTCAGAGTCTTTTGAGTTTTTTAATATATTGCACTCAGGAATTTTAGCTGTATTTAGTGGACTAGGAAGAAATGTATCTTATTTTACATGGAACTGGGTAGCCTAAATGGTTTAAAATTAAAGTAGTCCATTAAGAACTTACTTTAAATGAAATGCTCAAGAATATTTTATTCTTAAAAATATTTTACCACCATATTTTCTAAGTCGCTAAAATGTACATAAGGTTAAGTATATTCTTTGTTGTAGCCATATATTCATGTGTAAAAGTCTATTTATTTCTTTATTCTTTTAGGATTATGTACTGAAGGACTGTACCGTGTTAGTGGGAACAAAACTGATCAAGACAATATTCAAAAGCAGTTTGATCAAGGTAAGAAGATATATAGATATATATAGATAGATAGATATTTGATCAAGGTAAGAAGATAATTATAGAAGATAAAATAAAATCATTGTTTTACTATTTCCCTCATTGAAATTTCATATGAAAACCTCCTAAGAATATGGATGTTTAGGGAAGAAAGTTTTGAAGTAGTATTGGAAGTATTTAATGGAACAGATACCACAGTCAACAAATGGGAGAGCTATAAATCCATTACCAGAATTAGAGAAGCAATAAATTGAGTTATGATGCATCATTATCTTTGTATATCACAGATTGCACCTATTTAAAGTTGCGATTTAAAAGGTTTTTTTTTCCTTCATGATACTGGGCCAACTAACTAACCATTAGGAATTTTTAAAAAGCTGAATTTCCTACTCATATTAAAGGAAATCTGTATGAGATCAAAGGTTTAAATGCAAAAAATGAAAACTAAGTTCTAGGGAGAAAAACGAGTGAATATATTTATAATCTTGGAGTAGGGAGAGGCCTAAACTTGACATGAAACCTAGAAAGCATGGAAAAGATGATAAACTAGACTGCCTAAAAATGTAAAACTTCTGTATGAAATAGTGTATAAAGCAAACAGAATCAGGGGACAAACTGTAAACTTGGTGTGGATGTGGAATTTCTTTGCTAGATTAAGCAATTCATATCAGAAGAAAGCAACCAACAAATATATGAAAATATGCTCAGCCTCTGTCAGTTATAAAGAAATAAAAATTAAAACAAAAAAGGTTGTATTTATTTTATTATGTGAGTGGTAACGATTGTTGGTAGGGTGTAGGCAGGCAGGTATGTTGTATGCTGTTGGTTATGGGTTCTTCAGGTAGCTTTGCTGGAGAAATTCCATTTGTAAATACATATGTTACAAAAGTCTTTGTGTAAGCATACCAAGATATTTATTGCAGCATTGTTTGTATTTTGTTTTAAAGGTAGGGGGACCAATCCTGTTTACAAGTAGAATACTAGATAGCCGTATAAAATAATGAAGATTATATGTGTTGAAATGGTAAAATGTTGAGTGGTAAATGGTAAAGTTGAGTGGTGGTGGGGTGTTTGTGTGTGTGCCTTGCTTTGAAAGACTATTGCATGGTATTTCATTAAAAAAAAAATTGTTAGAAGAACTGTTTAGACTTTAGCAAATTGGTACAGTTTCACTTCAGGTAATGAAGGAAGAGTAGTTGTCAGTACCAGGGCCTCTTGAATTAGAGTTTCTGGTTTTGTTTTCTGGTTCTGCCACTTACTGTCTTTGTGGCCTAGGGAGGTTAACCTTTCTAAATCTCAGCTTTTTCATATCTAGAATGGGAGTGATAAGAGTAACTGAGGAATAATGAGATAATGCATATGACGAGTCTTCTGTGCCAGGCACCGTGTTAAATTTTCACTGGGTAGCTGTTATTACAAGGAATATAGCCTGCCTAAGGACCTAAGCTTTAGTACATAAAAGTTGTTATCATAACATCTTTATAATATTTTTAAATGAAATAAATCTAAATGTTCAGTAATAGAATATTATTTAAAGTTTTATATCTGGGAGCATGTTTTATAGCCATTAGAATTGTTTATGTAGGGCAAAATGTAAGGATTGATGATTCTTGGTTAAGGATATATGTGAGTTCTTTGTATTTTTATTATTCTTGCAAATTTTCTGCAAGTTTGAAATTACAATGAAATGTTACCTGCCCCCCAAAAAAGTTTTTAAAAGTTGCTTGTGAAATTTTTATTAACCTTGGATAATGCCTTAAAAATTAAATTCAATATAAAATCTATCTATATATATTTTTTTTAATGAGCAGAAAAGGGCTGAAAGGAAACATGCTAAAGTATAAACAGTGATTATCTCTTGGTTATGGGAGTAATTTTTTTATTTATCATAAATATTCATTGTATTTATAATAAGGAAAATGTGACTTTTTTAATAGCAAATTAACCTTATGATATACCTTTAATATGTTACATTCTTATTTTTTAAGTCAGAACTTCACTGATAAGTGTTTAAAGTATTTTATATTAAAATTTTTAAGGTATAAGTTATAAGTTCCCCACCAGGGAACTAGTGGATTTACACTACAGATTACAATATATATTGGCTTGCAGTATAATATTGTAGAAAAAACACACAAAAGTAGTCCTGCGATGTGAGAATGATAATGTATTTTGAAACAATAAAATTGTGTTCGCCTTTTACCCCTTTTATGTCCAGTTAAGCATACTCCATGAGGTATAGTGATTTTGTTTTTTCTTCCAGTTTTATTGAGGTATAATGGACATACAGTACTGTATAAGGTGTACAACTTAATGATTTGACTTACATATATCATGAAATGATTACCACAGTAAGCTTAGTGAACATCCATCATCCATCAAAACTTGAATATATATGCATGATTCCTATCTTTTGTCTTTCTGCTTCCTTATGGCCTCTTTTAAATAGCTTATGTGAACAAAATGTTTCAAAAGAAGAGAGATGTCAGTAGTGTTGCTCATATACTGACAAGCCTAATAGCATTTTTTATTGTCACAGAAAATGCTCCTTACTTGGTTTTCTCTTTCCTTTTCTATAGTTTGTCAGGCAAACTTATATTAAAACAATGGGGGAGGGATGAATCAGCCTGTGAAGAAAGGTGGTCCATGAGAAGACTTAAATGTCTTTGGATCTACAAGTACCCATTTAGCTTACTTCTCCTGTAATAAATTTAAATTTATTATAGTTTTTAATTTTAATTTTTATTTTTGTCTTATAGATCATAATATCAGTCTAGTATCAATGGAAGTAACAGTAAATGCTGTAGCTGGAGCTCTTAAAGCTTTCTTTGCAGATCTACCAGATCCTTTAATTCCATATTCTCTTCATCCAGAGCTATTGGAAGCAGCAAGTAAGTAAAAGCCTCCTTTTTTTTTTTTTTTGAGAGGGATGATGATAGTGGGGTTTGTACATTGATTGCTTTGTGTTAAAATCAGTCATGCACTAGAATATGTAGCTAATAAAAATTCAGCTTCTAGAACTGTTTATTAAAGCTCTTTCCCTTTAAATAAATAGTTTTAGCTAGGCTCCCAGATGACTAGGTGCTCCTAGAAGTTAGATCATTATATTAGAAGTTGGAGATTTGTGTTTTTAATTCAAACTCAAAGGCATTGTAAGAAAAAGAAATTAAGACTTCAAATGAATGTGTCTGTAATGTACTTTAGTAACATACTAACCTCTGTATGGTCTGTACACATGTGTAAATAAATTTTTTTTAAGTCAAAGAAATTAACTTAGGCCTCATGTCTTAATTCAGTTTTTGGAAAAGTAAGACAGGAAAATGGGTACTCATTCAGTATTGATTCCTGCTTGGCATCATCATTCATCCAGATGTTTCTATGAAGCAAATACTCATTTGTTATCTGGAAAATGAGACCAAAGGTCTATTTGAGTATTAGGTAACCTAGTGCTTAATCCACATTGTGTTCTCAATGGCTAAATTTAATGTAGTTTCTAAATATTTCTCTTTAATATTTCCTTTTGATTACAAGTCTTCAAGCTCTGTAGCGTGAGACTACTTATAATACTGATTGTTAAAGTTCTCAGTTAATTTTCTTTTCATCGAAATCCACTTCAGTATATTGTCACAAGATACAGTTGCCTTATACATTCTCTCTTATGAAAACTGGGAAAATAGTCCAATTGATAGCTTAGATTTTCTTACTTTTTGGCCATGATCAATAGCCTCAGAACTTTCCTACTTAGGAAATATTGAGGGCTGATTTAGAAGTAATATGTGGCAAATGAGAAATTTGTTAGTACTTGGTGTACTACCATGAGTTGGTTGGCAGACTGGCCTCCTCCAGAGGAATCCATTGTTATTTTAGAAGAATGAAATGAATGAGGAAGAGCAGCAGTAAGGCGCTCTCTCCTCTCCCATTTACAGCAGAGCCACATTTCAGTTATCCTGTTTCATAATTTGTGTAAATTTGGAAAGTAACTGAGCTAAATGCTTGTACTGCTTGTGCTACTTGTGAAGAACAATGTTTTATAAGCTAAGTGGATTATAAATAAGTATAATGCTTTAAATCAGGTGTTGTCAAACTGGCCTGTGGGCCAAATTTAGCGTGCCATCAGTTTTCAGAAGGCTTGCAAGCTAATAATGTTTTTTTACATTTTTAAATGGTTGGAAAAATATTAAAAGAAAATTTTATGAAATATTAAAATTATATGAATTCAGATTTTTAAAGTTCTATTGGATCACAGCCACTCTTGTTACATATTGTCTGTGGCCACTTTTGTACAACTGCAGAGTTGAGTAGTTTTCACCCACAAAGCTTAAAATACTCTCTGTAGCATGACTATTAAGAGCCTAACAGATTTTTAAGTAATTAGTTAATTCTAAATCAGTATCTAGTTATATAAGTTGCTTAAAGAAATTACTAATATACCATTTCCTATTTTACCACCCCCAGGTTACTTTGATCTTCAGTTATTAGCTTTACTTGGGAAAAGGCTATTGTAAATAGATGGTAGTCCGTTTATTAGCAGGTTCTTTACAACATTTTCTTTGTTTTTCTTTCCCTCTCCTGATATGCTTTATATACATTCTTGATTGTCTCACACAATAAGCATAACAGGAAGCTTTATCAATATTTTTTAATGTTTGTGTTTCACACAAATTCCTCGCTACTTTAATTTTACAGAAATCCTGGATAAAACAGAACGTCTTCATGCACTGAAAGAAATTGTTAAGAAATTTCATCCTGTTAACTATGATGTATTCAGATACGTAATAACACATCTAAACAGGTATTTTTATTTTTCGTTTTTGCAAATAAAATGCACTACGGATTTCAAACACGTAACTATAAATTGGGTAATCATAAAATAGAGAGAGACTAATTTAAACATACAGTTCAATTTTGGTTCTCTAAATTATTTTTTCTGTATTTTTAAAATAGATTTTTCATCAACTTGTTTAAAGAAAGGTATATGACCCTTTTAGTATCTAACATTATTATATAAATAGTAAGTGTGGTGAGTACTTTTTTTTTGTCACTGCTATTCTTTAACAATTCTCTTCTATAGAATCTTAGAATTTTAGTTATGAAATGACACTTAGATAATTAACCAGATCAACCTATTTGAAGTTGGAAAGATTGAGGTTTAAAGAGAGAAATCATATGCTCAAGTGACACATCTTATGACTAGAATCCAAGTTTTATTAAGTGGTTTAATTGCCTCTTCTTCTGTACTGTGTCTCTTTTGTGTATCTTGCTTGTTTTGTTTGGATATTCTTCATAGTGAAATTGTATTAGAAACTTGAATTCATATTACTATCCACCTTGACTGTTACTGAAATGCAGGACATTAATCCCATATCAAAAGCCTTAAATATGTTAAGCTTCAAGTTTATACTTTTTTCTATAAAGATACTCTTCCCAATACCATTTCTTAAATGAAAGGCAATATTAATATTGTATAATAGCGTAAAGCTCAAGACTGTGGAGTTAAATAGGCTTGGTTTTGAAACATTTTTAGTTCTGTGGCTTTGGACAAATACTTCACCCTGCCTAAGTCTTGATTTTTCTCCACTATAAGAATAAGAAGAATAACAGCTCACAAAGTTGTTATTGAGACTGAATAGAATTATTAGTATTTGTACTACTTTTTTCAAAAATCTACTCTTCACAGTATTTTCTACTAACATTTTAACGAACTGAGGTTTGGTTTTTTTAACTAACAATGTCAGTGTCCAAAACAAGTACATTTCAATCTGTACCTCTTAAAAGAGAGTATTCAGCAGTGTTTAAAGTTTTTTTGTTGTTATCAATGTAGCATAAAATTATATTAGCACTTCTAGTCATTCTTCCCTGGAGTCTCCCTCTGTGAGAAAATACCAACATACATAGTATTGCAGTATAATTAGTGGAATTTCCTCTTTTGAAAATTACCATGCAACGTGGTTCATGATTTAACAGATGGGTACAGGGTACTACAGGAGACCTTACCCAATATGGAATGTAGGGATGGTATATAAACATATTATTGTATTGCCTGATTAAAGTGCTGAAACAAAAATTGGACTTTATTAAAAACAATAGGGAAAAGAGACAAAGGGAAGAGCATATGCAAAGAATCACAGTGCTAGCCCACCATCAATGTTATATTAAGACACTTAACTGTGTTTGACTCCAGTGATACAACAGTTAATGACACAGGCATATTTGGTGTGTTGAGGAACAGCAAAGAGGCCTGTGTGGTGTGAGCAGAGTGAAGGATAAGGCAGTACTACTCAGAGTGTAGCCTACTGATTAGCTTTAGTCCTCAAAATATTTTACTGACAAGGAGGTTGCTTTCATGTCTATCACTAAGTGCACTGTTGAGTTCAGCTGACATTTATGGGGGGTGGGGTGGGGAGCAAGACTTTGTCAAAGAAAAAAGCATTGCATGATTGTTACTCTGAGTGGTATGGGGAGCCACTAGAGAGTAGAACAGAGAAATAGTATCATCAGACTTAAATTTTAGAACAAACACTCAACTATTGATTATAATGGATGTACTCTTTGTGCCAGGTAGTCTTGTAAACGCTATACAGACATAGCAGTAAATAAAATAATCACATTTCATGGAACTTTACATTCCAGTATAGGAAATAAATGATAAATATATATTGGGTGATTGACAGATTGCAAAAATTAATCCATGGAGCTGTTCTTAGGATGTATTTTCTCTCACCTTCCATATTCAGTGAGTTACTGTGTCAAATTAGTTTTTTTTCCTGATTATTTTTCCTTTTCATTCCTCTGCCACTGCTTTAGTTTAAATTTGATCATTTCTCATTTAGGAAACTCTAGTTTATCATTGAGCTCTCTCTTTGCCTATTTTTCTTCTTGATTCTCCCTTAATCCTGATGCCAGAATGATCTTTCTAAAAGCTCTTTGTGTAAAGATCACTTATATCCTAAAGGAAAAAAAATCTAAATTGTTTATCATTAAGTGGCCTAGTTCTAACTTACTCTGTTAAATCTCCTTTCCTTTTCCACCGTGTAACACCAAGTGCCACTGTATTAAACTAATAGGACTTAACCGAAAGTATCAATTTGTGCCTGGTCCCTTATCACATCTTAACATGACTGTCTCAGTCTTTCTCAAAATACAGTCCTCAAACCAGCAGCAGCAGCATCACCTGGGAACTTGTTAGGAATGCAAATTATCAGGCCCCACCCCAGACATAATTATCAATCTGTGTTTTAACAGGCCCTCCAGGAGGTTCTGATACACACTGAGAATCACTGGGTTGGCGGGAGGGGGTGGTGTTTGTTCGTTTGTTTTTTATCGAAGTATGGTTGATTTACAATGTCATGTTAGTTTTCAGGTGTACAGCAAAGTGATTCAGTTATATATATTCTTTTTTTAGATTCTTTTCCATTATAGGTTATTAAAAGCTATTGAATATAGTTCCTGTGCTATACAATATTGTTTATTTTATATATAGTAGTGTGTATCTGTTAATCCCAAACTCCTCATTTATCCCTCACCCGCCCTTTCCCTTTTGGTAACCATAGGTTTGTTTTCTGTGTCTGTGAATCTGTTTCTGTTTTGTAAATAAGTTCATTTGTATCTTTTTTTTTTTTTAGATTCCACATATAAGTGATATCATATGGTATTTATCTTTCTCTTTCTGCTTTACTTTGCTTAATATGATAATCTCTAGGTCCATCCATATAGCTGCAGATGGCATTATTTCATTCTTTTTTGTGGCTGAGCAATATACCATTGTGTGTGTGTGTGTGTGTGTGTGTGTGTGTGTGTGTGTGTATATATATATATATATATACCATATTTTCCATGTCTTAGCTATTGTAAGTAGTGCTGCCATGAACATTGGGGTGCATATATCATTTCAAATTAGAGCTTTCGTCTTTTCTGGATATATGCCCAGGAGTGGGATTGCTGGATCATATAGCAACTCTATTTTTAGTTTTTTAAGAAACCTCCATACTGTTCTCCATAGTGGCTGCACCAATTTACATTCCCAAAAACAGTGTAGGAGGGTTCCCTTTTCTCCACAGCCTCTGCAGCATTTATTATTTGTAGACTTTTTGATGGTGGCCATTCTGAGCAGTCTGTGGTGGTATCTCGTTATAGTTTTGATTTTCATTTCTCTAATAATTAGTGATGTTGAACATCTTTTTGTGTGCCTGTTGGCCATCTATATGTCTTCTTTGGAGAAATGTCTGTTTAGGTCTTCTGCCCATTTTTTGATTAGGTTGTTTGTTTGTTTTTTGATACTGAGCTGTTTGTGTATTCGGAAATTAACCCCTTGTCAGTCACATCATTTGCAAATATTTTTTCTCCGTAGGTTGTCTTTTCATTTTGTTTATGGTTTCCTTTGCTGTGCAAAAACTTATAAGTTTGATTTGGTCCCAGTTGTTTATTTTTGCTTTTATTTCTGTTGCCTTGGGAGACTGACCTGAGAAAACATTGCTATGATTTATGTCAGAGAATGTTTTGCCTATGTTCGTTAGGAGTTTTATGGTGTCATGTCTTATATTTAAATTTTTAAGCCATTTCGAATTCATTTTTGTATACAATGTGAGAGAGTGTTCTAACTTCATTGATTTACATACTGCTGTCCAACTTTTCCAACATCATTTGCTGAAGAGACTGTCTTTTCTCCATTGTATATTCTTGCCTCCTTTGTCAAAGATTAATTGAGCATAGGTGTGTGGGTTTGTTTCTGGGCTGTCTGTTGTGTTCCAGTGATCCATATGTCTGATTTTGTGCCAGTACCACGCTGTTTTGATTACTATAGCTTTGTAGTATTTGAGAACCACTGTTTTGACTAAATTACTCTTTCTTCCTACTGTTTTACTAACACCCATCACCCTTGGCTCAACCCAAACATTACCTCTTCAAGGACCCTGACCACCCTCATCTAACTGATTTACTACCTTTCCTTTGTACTTTTTGACCAACAATTAGACTTGATGCCCATATTCATGTCTTTCAAATCTATAGGTATTTTCAGAACCTATACTTGACTACCACATAGACACCCCTGACTGGGCCCCTCTATACACTATATTGTAACAGAGGTTGATTTTTTTCCAAATATTCTAATTTAGTCTCTTAACAAATAGTAATAACTTTTACCACAGAACACATGTTTTTAGAGCACTTATTTTACCTCAGATGAGCAACTCCTGTGTTTGGGGATGTGGGTCATTTGGTTTAGATTTAAAATTTTTTGATATACAAATTCAAATAAAAAATTTTCCTGTTACCTTGCATATTGGGCTGTTTCTTCATGTGTGAATGAGAGGATTGGATAAAATACCTAAAATTTCCTCCCAATTTAATAATTTTGAGTTAAAATTCAAGATTTGCTTCTTATGTTTCTTGCTTATTACAGACAATGGTAGTAGTGCTTGCTCATATTTAAAAGACTGGATGCAAAATAGTTAACATATGGTCATTTGTAAATTATTTATTGTCAGATTAAAAGAATTTTAAGGTAGAATGTGCTCTGTGAACTGTTGTCATTGAAATTAAATTTGTAACGATATACAAGGTAGTTAATGATTAAAAAGATTGTTTTTTGGAATACTAGAAACTTGAGTTTTTCGAAAGTTGAAAAGTCTCCCGGTTGGAGGATATGATAATTTTTCCAAAGTAAAAACCATCTTTGGTTCTCATAAGGAATGGATTTTACTGCTTTTTTCTGTTATTAGAATATAGTTGAACATGGAATGCACAAGCAGGAAAATGTTTTAAATTTGAAGTTAAAATTTTTTAAAAAGGTAAAACCAAATCATCTGAAATAATATCCAGCTCTCAGATTCTTTAATTGCGATGAGTTTTGACTGGTTTCTAATTGTTTTTTTCCTATCATAATTTCAGGGTCAGTCAGCATAATAAAGTCAACCTAATGACAGCAGACAACTTATCCATCTGTTTTTGGCCAACTTTGATGAGACCTGATTTTGAAAATCGAGAGTTTCTGTCTACCACCAAGATCCATCAATCTGTTGTTGAAACATTCATTCAACAGTGTCAGTTTTTCTTCTACAATGGAGAAATTGTGGAAACTGCGAACACTGTGGCTACCCCACCACTTTCAAACCCAGGACAGTTGGTGGAACCAATGGTACCGCTTCAGTTACCACCGCCATTGCAACCTCAGCTGATACAACCACAGTTACAGACGGATCCTCTTGGTATTATATAAGCAGGAAGTGATTGCAGACTGCCTGAAATTGGACAAAAGCAAATCTAGGCATGCATGTTTCAGGGTTCAGTAGTATACTTCATGTTTCTTACAGATAATTCACATTCAAAATAATGAGACATTTTCTCTTTGAACTATATGGTATTCCTTATTCATTTACATTACAAATCTAAGACCATGTGATAAGCATGACTGGAGAGGTTTAATTTTTATAAACAAAAATAGCTATAAAATACAAAGCTGCTGTTGCATGCAACCTTATTGCAATCAGTATATCATTCCTGTGGCATTTTCTGTCACATTATATTGTGAATAAAATTTTTCTATAGAAATTAAATGATTTAAAAAGTCACGTATATGAAACATTTAATGCTTTCCAGCCTGCTTTATGGCTGGTTTTGTTATTTGATGTGCTAATTTGAGCAACTTAATTTACTTTTATCAGTCTATATAGATAACTAAAAGCCCAGTTAAGTATTTTATAATTTCAGGCTACTTATGCCATGCTTGGGATGTTGTTTGAAAGAAAGAAAAATACACTTAACATATTTCTGCACCTTCATTTTCTAAGTAAACCTGTGGATGATTTGATGGGGGTAAACGGATATATTTCTTGTACACACATACCAAGGACATGCTTGTGGCTAAAGTGAGTTGATAATGTTGTGCAAAGGATAGTTGTCACCAACTCATTTCTTTATAGTCCATGATGAAACAAACATCTTGTATACTGTTAATTCTGTAAACAGATGCATGTTCAAAAGATCTATTATGGTCTTGTAATCTTAATCTAATATATTTTAGATATTTTAATTTTTTCCCTCTTGGGAAATACATTTAGTATAGTGTAGAAAATACTTCATGACATTTTCATATAAGGTTATATAACTTTTCGTACATAAACATGAAATTTGTTGTAGAAAATTCTTTAAACCAAACATTTTAATCTAGGACTTCAATTTAATCTGTCCCTTGAATCTATTTTTATGTGGCCCTTAAAAACATATCCAAAAATCCATTGCTAATATAGCAATAAGAATACTTTGGGTACTGACAGCCTCTTTGGAGTATGTATATATAAAGTTGCATACTTGTATTCATATTCTTTTCTGTGATATGTTGTACTAAAATCCAAAGTGGCTTTTGCACCATTTTTTAAACCAATTTTTTCCTTTGATGTTGGTACCAGATTTGCTGTAAATGACTGCTGCTTTGGAGGTTAAACATTTCGTTAGTGAAGTTACAACCAGAACACGAAATTATAGATAAAATTTTCAGAATAAGTGGCATAGGTAAATTTTGTTAGGCTTTATTCAAAATTTGTTCATTATCAAACCATGCCGGGTTTTTTCCCAGAAAGGGAAAAAATGTTTTTTTTGTTGCTAGGTTATATTTTGTGTAGTAAAGAAAAAATTATTTGGTCCACATTGTAATCTTCATACTGCAATTTTAAGGTTGTCTTATGTGTACTGTAGTAAATAGATGATTTTGAGATTTGAGGCTCCTAAGAGTTTGATTTGCTCCATTTTTTCCTAAAATAAATATTGTCTTTCCCACCTGTTATGTCCTAGGTATTGTACTTCTAATTTTAACTTCAGAATCAAGATGTTGACATGAACCAGGCTGCTGTTGAAGTACATGTATATTATAAATTATCTTATTTGTGTTATACTCTTACATGTTATTATCTTTTCTAAGAAAACAAAGTCCCTATTATTCCTATTGCAAAGCACACAGGAATTAAGAAAGTACAGTAATTTTTAAAAAGAAAAATCTGGTAAATGTAGTATTCTTAACTTGTTCTATATTACTTATACCTACTGTCTATATAGCTTTAATTTATAGCTGTCAGTTTAACATCGGCATGTCTGGCAAAGAAAATTAAACTTTAAGAGTTTTATAAACTGTTTCTAGGTTGCTAAAGAATTTATTTTTCTACTATATATGGTATAGACAAAGCTCAAAACTATGTACAGGAAAAAAGCCTGACTATTTCTTTTGGAAGTAGGCTGAAAAGAGAATTTTCAGAACTGTTCATGTCTTCAGTTCATTTGGTCATAACTTTGCTATTGTAATATGTGAATCCCAGTTTATTTAAGCTATTCTCTTTTATACTGTGTTAATTTAACTTTCATGTGCATTTAGTACAACTTTTGTTATTGAAACTAGCATTTACCATTTTCCACATTTACTACCTTACACCTTCCCAAAAATTTATCTCCACTTTTCTATGCATTCTATAATTGATTTGAAAAGCTTCATAGTGGGTCATTTAAAATTCTACTTTTGGTTCACTTAACAGATAGGTTACAGTTAATTGAAAATTAAAATACGGTTTAAAGCTCAGTCTGTTACACTGAATTGATTGCGTTTGTTTTTGCCAAGGGTTTAGATATGTTTTTAAATATTAGAAAAATAATGCTAAAAACAAAATAATATGATTAAACTTTTTTCTGGTAAGTTACTGGAAGGTTTCACTGTTTAGGGAACTATCATATATGAAACTTCTTAAAGGATGAAAAGAATATTAGGTAGTCTCGTAATTATGCGTAAACATTAAGGCATTCATTATATTTTACAGTTTTAAATAAAATTCCATCTACACACATGTTGCCATCGTTTCATTTAAGCTTCAGTGCTTGTAGTTATTACAGTATTGTACTTAACAGTATCTAGATTAGCAGTATAAAGAAGCATAGTGGAATTCTCAAATTTTCAGTAGATTTATGGGAAGTCAAATTCTATTCAACAGACACTTATTAGGATATACAATTAATTTTAGAACAAAATTCCAGGCACAATATATTTTCATTTGAAATGGTATTTGTTAGTAGTGCTTATTTTTCCCAACATTTACAATGTAAATAATGTAGGTAGCAGCAATCTAACTTAGCCAAAAAGCAGCTTTTATTTTCCATACTGTATGTAAATAATGTAGACTTTTCTTTTTGAGGTACTGCAATTTAATTTCTAATATCTCTTAGATAGGAACAAAAAGGAACAATTGGAATAAGAACTTAGGCCTTAGCTTCCATGTGATTTTTAGTTTTTTATACAGTAATAATTGTGATGCTATTTGTCAACTGGATATAAATATATATATATAATTTTAAAAAGTCAAAAGTGCTTTGTTTCTTCGTTTATAATTAACGTAATTTTGTGCTTCACCAACAGGATGCTGCAGTAAATTAAATATCAGTGAAGCTTCTTCTGTATGAAGAATGCTGTGAATAAAACATTAAGAAGCTGTGTAATTTTAAGTTATAGTTGCCTCTAATTTTACCATTTTATTAGTAAAAATCAACTAATATTTTTTCATAAAATAGGAAAATGTTTTTAAAATTAGGAAAATTTTATTAGGGAAGTGTTTTATTGAGCTTTTACTGTACCATGAGAGGAGATCTAAAATTTATTCTGGATGTATACATACAGATGAAAATTAATTTTAAAATGTTTAGGAAAACAGGATTGCACAGATTTCTAAGACTCAAATGTTACCTGGAATTCTGAGCTGTGGCTAGACATATTTTGAGCCACTGGAAATATTTTGAAGCCTATTCTAGTTTATAACAGAGGTGCTAACATTGAACAACATAATATTTTTATTTTCTTCATGGTTTATGAATATTAAGTCAAACTTCTATAGGTATATGTTGTCAGACTCTATGGATCTGGTGAGGTCGGTTTGACCTGAATCATTGTATTTGTTTATCTTGAGTTTAATCCTTTTAATTAAGTACCTTAATTCTTAGGCTGAACAATTTCTGATTTGTTTCAGAACTTTATGGGACACTTAAAATTTTTTATTGTGTCTGAACTGTTAAAGTTCTTAGCGTTTTCAATTTATCAAATGTCTGAAAATAAAATTTTCTAAGGTTTAATAAGGGAAGGAACTACTCTTCAAAATTGATTTCTTATGGTAGGATCTGTGTGTAGTTGAGAAGACTGTACAAGCATTAATGACATCTCATATCCAATATCCAGTCGTTAGATGTGATCCAAGTACCATGATCTTTTTTTGTGTGTGTGTGGTACGCAGGCCTCTCACTGTTGTGGCCTCTCCCGTTGCGGAGCACAGGCTCAGCGGCCATGGCTCACGGGCCTAGCCGCTCCACGGCATGTGGGATCTTCCCAGACCGGGGCACGAACCCGCGTCCCCTGCATCGTCAGGTGGACTCTGAACCACTGCGCCACCAGGGAAGCCCACCATGATCTTTTTAAAGCAGTTAAAAATCTACTAACTAAGGAACTTTGGGAATATCCACTATTCAGTTGGTCCTCATCATCATCCTATAAACATGAGTCCATTTTTTTTTCCCTTACAATATTAGTTTTAACTCTTGGGGTGTGTTGGGGGGTTGGCACTGGGTGGGAAGGATCCACAGTTCTCACATCGTTTAAGTCTTAAAGTGTTCAATATTAGTCTTCTGTAGAAATTTTGCAGGCAGTAGGAATGATTTTGAAAAGCTAATCGTAGTCAAAGGTAGGATTTCAGTTATAACTAAGTTTAATGTATAAAATTATAAACCTTGCAATTAATGCAGTGCTGGCAGTTCTGGTTTAGTTATTTTTTACTCATCATTAGAAGAGTGCCAAGACCTGCAGTATACACACTTCTGCTGTAAGTAGTTGTCAAGGAATTTGTACTTTAGAAACGACCTAAATACTTGTTTATTCCCACAGTATAGTTTTTCTATTCAGCTTTATTTGCCTCATAAAATTTATTCATAAATTTATTATGAACTATTTAATAATGGCTTTCTTGTTCTAATAGTTTGTCTGATAGTTAAGATTCCCTTAGTGTTAAAACCTATTTTTTCAAATTTCTATTTTGTGTTAAATCTTATTCCAGCACAAGTGATGTTGGATTAGCAATTGATATATTTACTAATTGCTTTACTAATCATCAAAATTAGTTTTAGTTATGTATCTGTACTCACCAGATCATTTTCTTTTTTTTCTGTTATCTATTTTATACATAGTATCAATAATGTATATATTACTGATATATATATATCACCCCCCCGGATCATTTTCGTATGACCTTGAACTAAATGTTCTGTCCTAACTATTCAGTATTTTTTAGGTCCTTACCAGTTTTTAAACTACCTTACCAGTTTCAAATTTGGAGCTCTTAGTTTCCCTTATCTTTAGATTCTTGGTATTTCATTTTATCCAAATAAATGTCTTTGTAGGCTTAGTTGCTCCATGGCATGTGGTATCTTCCCGGACCAGGGTGTGAAACGTGTCCCCTGCATTGGCAGGCGGATTCTTAATCACTGCGTCACCAGGCAAGTCCCTATCCAATTCTTTATTGCAAAATGGCTTGTAAGTTACTTTAAAATCCACTTAGATAATTATGAACATGGTGAGCAAACTTTTTTGGTGAAAGGACAGACAGTGTCTTAGACTTTGTAGGTCATGCAGTCTCTGGCACTACTCAACTCTGCTGTGGTGCAAAAATAACCAGAACAATATAGAAATAAATTAACACGACTGCATTCTAATAAAACTTTATAAAAAGGCTGCAGGCTGGATTTGGTCCACAGATCCGAGTTGATTGATCCCTGCCTCAGATGGTTAGTAGAATTAGTATCTTCCAAGTTTTATCCATGTGGAATAATGTATGATAGAGTAACACAAAGTAAAATTTTATGCAGGGTGAAGACCGTTGCCCGCTGTTCATGCTGCCTTTTTTCCTAAAGGGGATCATCTTTTTTTTAGTTTTAAGTAATGAGAGCTATGTGGAATAGTTTTTTGAAAGATCATAATAAATTATTAAAACGTTGCATCTAGAAGGTAGGAATGGTGATATAGTTTTATACACCAGAACTGAATTGCTTTCACAGCTTTATTTCTCTTAAGGATAACAAAGTAATATTTTTTGAGGGCAGTAATTGCCATCTCCACACACTATATATTAATCATGATCATATAGTAAGTATGTCAATAAGTTGTTGTATAGGTTAATGAAGTGGTTAATATCTTTAAAGTGCTAACCCTAAAATAAAATCATGTCCATAATGGATCTAGAATCATGTGACCACCATTTAATGGATGATCTCTTCAAACTGTAGGTCTACTTCTGAAATCTTTTTGGTTGTTTTTAGTCTATATTTAAGTGCTATATGAAGCTTATAATGGCAAATCCTAATAGATTCATAAGTTCAAACAAGTTCCTTCAGGTAAAAATAACCTTTCTCAAGTTTTAAGAATGTGCTGGCTTTTGAGTGTTCTTCTGTTTATAGCAATGGTTTCCATACATCAGAATCACTTGTGGGAGCTTTTTAAGAATCAGGCTATCCAGAAGCTAGCCAACTATACAAATCTCTGAAGTGCAGTGTAAGAGATTTATTCCCAGTCATGTGCTTTTGTATTCCATCTAGGGAGGACAAAATGGAGTTTCCAGAAGAAAAATTTCATATGGTAAGGGTTAATTACATAGAAAAAGCCTTGGTATTCAAATTTAAACTCATAACTATATCATGTAGGCTTGATCGTTACTGAGCAATTTTATAATCATCCATTGTAATAATCTAGTCAAAACTAAGCTTTGGGCTTCCCTGGTGGCGCAGTGGTTGAGAGTCCGCCTGCCGATGCAGGGGACACGGGTTCGTGCCCTGGTCTGGGAAGATCCCACATGCTGTGGAGCGGCTGGGCCCGTGAGCCATGGCCGCTGAGCCTGTGCTCCCGGAGCCTGTGCTCCGCAACGGGAGAGGCCACAACAGTGAGAGGCCTGCGTACAGCAAAAAAAAAAAAAAAAACCAACAAAACAAAACTAAGCTTTTTAATGGCAGAGATCTGGGCTTGTTAGTAAGGAAATTTTAATGTTATTTCCTAGAAAATTCAAGTATTTACAATTCCTTCTTCCCCTTTTTGTGAATAAAAGGGTTCTATCAAAGAAATAGAGAGGAAAAATTATAATAAAGGGAATAGGACAAGGAATTGGAGGAAAAAGTAATTTGCACTGTAGAACGTTTTTTAGTGTTCTAACTGTGTACATCCTGAATTTTCCAAAGTCATCATTTTCATTTTTATACCACTTTAATATTTGCCTTACAAACGATGTAGAGGTTCTATTTTCAATGGGATGTAGTAAGTCACAGCAGGTAAAACTACACCATCTAACAACATATAAAAGCAAGATAATTTTCGAAGGCCATATTTTTAAAGGCATCAATGTGATATGGAAATGACTAACTATAAAATAGACTTCAGTCTCACAGAGGGGAGAACTATTCAGAGGTTAGTGGAAGATCAAAAACCTTTTTTTTTTTTTTTTTAATTTCCCTGATTTCCTTTGCAGTATCAGGGCATAGTCTGGGGATCTGGATTTGGCCCAGGCAGAGGGCCACGTTAAGGGAAAAAGAAGCCAGCTATGCTTTTAATGATTGCATAGGGCTGGAGTTACAAAATTGGAGGTTTGAAAGAATAGCCAGTCTTCCTGTCAAGATATTAATTAAATGTTGTAGCTTAGAAAGGCTAAAAAAGCTAAGCGGAAAATTTCTGACAGGCAGAGCTGAATCCCTTGCAGATGTAATAAGAAATGTAATAAGTGAGTTTTTTTGAGAATTCTGTAGGAGGTAGCTGAGCAGCTGAGCAATACTTCTGATGGCCTCCTGTAGGCATAGGTGGGTTTTGAGTTTGGGGGTAATTTACACAGCAATAGATACTAGAACAATTGCACATCAAAGTTCATAGTGGGGGTATACTTTGTGAATGCAGTGATTGTGCATTTCCTTCACTTCCAAGTCACAATTCCAAGTGTAACAAAATTCACACAGAGTGAAATCATATATGTGTACTGAGTGAGAAAGCACTAAGTGCTAGAGTAAATCTCAGTAAATGTCAGAAAACTCCCTGTAATGAAAAATTATATTTGTACCAGATAAGAGAGAGCCTTTGTAAAGAAATCTTTAAAATACATGTCAGAGAACCTGTACTAGACAGAAATTTTATGAGTGTGCTGACTGTGGTAGCTCCTCTAGGAAATATCACAGAAGCAGTGGAATCCAGTGGCTGCTGGACTCACAAGGGAAAGAAACTGTGTGTGTGTGTGTGTGTGTAAGAAGGCTTTTCCAAACAGTGTTTGAATATGACCAGAGTAGTCATGCTTGAGTCACCGTTAATGCAGTGACTGTGGGAGGGGCCTTGGAATCAGTTCTAGTGTATATCAGAATTTATAAATGAAAGAAAATCTGTTTCTTCAAAGTGAGAAAGTCTCACAGAATCATATGAAATTGCACATTACAGATTTTATATAGCCTAGAAACTATATAAATATATTTGTGAGAGGAACTCTGAGAACAAAATGAAGGATGCATTGAGGAAAGGGCATCTCATTTCACTTAAGTAATAATTCATAATGAGGGAAATCCTACCAGTTTGAAGTATTAGGGTGTGGACCAGCAAACTTATAAAGGGCCAGATGGTAAATATTTTAAGCTTTGTAGGCCATGAGGCTAAAATCAAAAATCTTATATAGATAACTTAAGAGAAAACAAATGTCCACAATATTTCTACTGACAAAAATTAAGGTCATTGCATCGCAAATCATTTCCAATTGAAGTTTGGAAATTCCACAATTGCACAAATATATTTTTAGATATAGAAATTTCCCTTGCAATTTCATAAAAGTCCGAAAAATCCTGCTGGAATTACAGTGTAAGTTTGGAAAGTACATCCAGTGCAAATTTGGAAATGAAGGATTCACTTCTTGTTTTAACTTCTGATAGTACTGAAAGTGTACAAAGCAGCTTGACATTATTTTTAATTCAAACAATGTTAATTGTCATCGAAATGACTACTGCAGCATAGATTTTGCATGTGAGAGCTATTTTGCCACCCTCCACAAGAGAAAGAAAAGCATTTTATTTGAACATAACACTCAAGTGGAATTTAGTATATGTGCTGCCGAAGCGAGCACTCTCAAGTGGAATTTAAAGGGAAAAAAAAAGTTATACAAGTTTGTTTCGTTTTGTTTTACCACAGTTCCCACATATCTTCACCCTTATCAAGCCACCTTTTTTCTTACAAAAAGTCAGGTTCCTATATAGTTAGAATATAAATGGCTTCAGTAACAAGAAGGGATTTCCATTTATAATAATGCCAGGTAAGGTCATTTGGACCAACTCTTCAACTTAGGACACTTAGAAAGAAAAAAATGGACAAAATTATTTCAAAAAAATCAATTTGAAGGCCATCAAAAAAACCTAACAAGATAGTGAAGATTTGTAGCCAGGAGTCTGGAAGGAAAAGATGCCTAGATAGATAAACCTGTGTTTGGAATCACTTCCCCCTTGGTTGTTTTTGAGAATTCTGTAGGAGGTAGCTGAGCAACTGAGCAATACTTCCGATGGCCTCCTGTAGGCATAGGTGGGCAGAAGTTGGAGTTCAAGACCTCAACGTATTTCACAAACAGTTGCAAATTTGGTGTCCATTACAAAATAAGGCATGTGCGGAGATAAGGCAACATGAATTAAAAGTAACAGAAATACAAAATTTAAAATATGCTAACTGAGCCCAAGGAGATAAAAGTCAAGATGGAGATTGCAGCAGATAACTGGGAAAGTACAGAAAAGTACCAAATGAAAGTTAGAGAACCAAAAAGTATATTAATTGAATTTAAGAACTCAAAGGATGGGCTTATAGCAGATTAGACACAGCTGACAATAGAATTCGTGAAAGACTGGTCATAAGAAAATAGGATAAAACGAGAACTGAAAGAATAAAAATACAGAGAAGAGAGTTTTGTGATAAATTTAATGAACTTCCCAGAAAGAGGGCAGAAAGAGAAAGGTAGAAGCATTATATGAATGGATAATGGCTGAGATCTTTGCACAGCTATCTGAGAGCAAGCAACTGATTCAAGGTTTGTGAATTAATCCCATGCAAGAAAGAAAAATCCATACTTAAGCATATCATAATAAAGCTGCTGAAAGCTGGACAAAAAATTATAAAATTATAAAATTTATAAAATTATAAAAGCAACCAGAGAAAAAGAATCACCTTTGAAAGTACTGCTTAAACTAAAATCTGCTTTCTTTTTTTTTTTTTTTTTTTTTTTTTGCTGTACGCGGGCCTCTCACTGCTGTGGCCTCTCCCGTTGCGGAGCACAGGCTCCGGACACACAGGCTCCGCGGCCATGGCTCGCGGGCCCAGCCGCTCCGCGGCATGTGGGATCTTCCGGGATAGGGGCACGAACCCGTGTCCCCTGCATCGGCAGGCGGACTCTCAACCACTGCGCCACCAGGGAAGCCCTAAAATCTGCTTTCTTAATCAAAATATTAGAAGCCAAACAACAGTGAAATTATCTTTACCTAAAATTCAGTAACAAAAAAATTTAGCCTTTAAGGAATCTCCAATGGAATGCTGATATGTAGGAAAGAGTGAAAAGAATGAAAAGCAATGAAAAATACCTTGGTAAGTCTAATGTTAACAATAATAGTAAAAAAGTATAACATCAAAGTCAATAGAAGGGGGAAAATGGAATAATAAAAAATGCTTAATAAAAAAGGGAGAAAAAGAAGAAAGAATAAAGAGACAAATAGAACACAAATGTATTATGGTACATTTAGACCCAAATATATTAATAAGTACATTGAATTAATAAAAATGTTCTAAATGATATGAGAATCAGACTGGATTTAAAAAATGACAAAATCGCAAGCATTTACAAGGGCCCCACCAAAAGTCATAAGGATCAGAAATATTAAAAGGAAAAAGATTATAAACAACTGATATCTATTAAAATGAATCTGTAACTTCAAAGTTCATGACACACATAGGCCTACATGGCTTTGCTGGTGAATTTCACCAAATAAGGAGAAATAACACAAATCTTATATAAAGTCTTTTTCAGAACTGAAAAGGAGGAAATACTTTAACTGATTTTATGAGGCCAACATAATCTTGATAATTAAATTCAACAAGGACATAATTATGGGGCAATCTCATGAATATAAATGCAAAAATCTTAAGTATTTGTATTTAGCAAGATATTAAGAGGAAGAAATAGAGTTGGTTCAACTTTCAAAAATCAGTGACTAATTTGCATTTATGGAATAAGAAAAATATATGATTGTGTCAAAAGATAAAACATTTTATAAAAATATATCATGCAAATACTAATAGCTGGTATTGCCACGCTATTATCAGACAGTAAAATATAAGGCAAAAAACATTACTAGAGAGAGAGAACATTTAATAATGATGAAGGGTTTATTCAGCAAGAAGAGAGAGCAATTCTAAATTTGGAAGCACCTAATAACATAGCATTAAAATAAATAAAGCAAAAAAGAAATACAAGGAGAGAGAAAAGTTTACAATCCAAATAGGAGATTAGCACCTCTCATAACTGATGGAACAAGCAAATAAAAAAAATATCTGAAGGTATCAAAGATTTGAACATGGTAAGCAAACATGACATAATGGACCTATATTACACATGGCACCTAATAACTGTAGATATTTACATGAAGTTGTTACAAAATTGAATATATGCTGAACCACAAAGGAAATCTCAATAAATTTCAAAGGATTAAAATCACACAGTTTGTTCTCCAGTTACATTAGAATTAAGGTAAAAATCATTAACAATAAGATAAGAAAATCTCCAAATGTTTGGAAATTAAGCATATACTTCTAAAAAGTTCATGGGTGAGAAAGAAATTGAAATGCAACAAATATTTTGAACTAAAAGATAATAAAAACATCAAATCTCGTGGGATGTTAATTGTGGGAGATTGCTTAGGGCCATGCTTAGAGGGAGATTTATGACTTTGAATGCGTATATTATAAACAGGATTTATAGCTTTCAATGCATGTATTAGGAAACCTAAATTATCAGTAGGGAAGAAGAGTAAAAAGTAAGAAGAAGAAAACACAGAGTAAAGCCACAACTCATATCTTTGTTTGCTTTTTTTTAATCTTTCCCCAATGAAATTTTTTTTTATTAGTTTCTGCTTTATAACAAAGTGAATCAGTCATACATATACATCTGTTCCCACATCCCTTCCCTCATGCATCTCCCTCCCTCCCACCCTCCCCATCCCACCCCTCCGGGCAGTCACAAAGCACCCAGCTGATCTCCCTGTGCTCTGCGGCTGCTTCCCACTATCTATCTACCTTACGTTTGGTAGTGTATATATGTCCATGCCTCTCTTTCGCTTTGTCACAGCTTACCCTTCCCCCTCCCCATATCCTCAAGTCCATTCTCAAGTAGGTCTGTGTCTTTATTCCCGTTTTACCCCTAGGTTCTTCATGACATTTTTTTTTTTAATTCCGTATATATATGTTAGCATACGGTATTTGTCTTTCTCTTTCTGACTTACTTCACTCTGTATGACAGACTCTAGGTCTATCCACCTCATTACAAATAGCTCAGTTTCGTTTCTTTTTATGGCTGAGTAATATTCCATTGTATATAATGAAATTTTTTTAAATTTTATTTTATTGAAGTATAGTTGATTTACAGTGTTGTGTTAGTTTCAGGTATACAGCAAAGTGATTCAGATATATAGATATATAGATATAGATATATTCTTTTTCAGATTCTTTTCTCTTATAGGTTATTACAAAATATTGAATGTAGTTCCCTACGCTATACAGTAGGTCCTTGTTGGTTAACTATTTTATATACAGTAATGTGTATATGTGAATCGCAACTCATATCTTTGAAAAGACAAACATGCAGAGTTACCTATTTTTTTAGGTATGTGATGGGAAAAGACAACATGTGGCATTTATGGTATCATTCCCCAACAGAAGAATCACAACAGAGTTTCTTAGGATTTTGAAGCAATCCATGTCATCTGCAGCAGAGAACTGCATACTTTTCAGAAAGCTCCTGGCATGCTTATGGGCCATGGAAAAGACAGAAAGCATGATCATGGGCTATTAAGTGACCATGTGGCCAGAACTATTTAAGATGAGGTAGGTTCTGTCAAATCCATCAAGTCATCCTGAGGTCAGATGGACCCAGCAGGAATCTATCATAAAATGGAAGTGGTACATCTGTGATTGGGCCTTAGTGGGGCTGGAGGACCCAATTAAGTTGCACAAGCAAGTCATTGTGATCCCCATCTCATCAACTTGTGTTGCCCTAGTGCCTGTTTCTCAGTTCAAAACCATGTGCATATGGCAGCCATGGAAGTGCACTGCTCAAATCTTTCAAGAATTGCCTCTAGGATTGCACTCAGCTGACAGTCCTAAGCTGCAGCACTTTCAGAATCCACTGCAGCATTTAAATTCAATACATACTATCTCTGGGTACCTATAGCCAATGACCAAGTACTGGTGGGGTTGGACAGATATTAGTATCTAAATATTCCTGCATTCACCAAGATCCTGTGACTTTGCATTCATCAAGACCATCAGGAATGTTCTTGTGAGAGGAGCACCAAGTATCACTAAAGAGTATAGTGGTGGCTCCTCTAATCTACAGGCTGGAGATGATGGTAGGAAAGGTAGTCACAGAACTGAGCTAATTAATAGCAACAGGAATGATGGCATCCCAAAGCAGGTGGCACACTAAACTGCAAGAAGTCACAAGGCCATAATTACAATGACCTGCAAGGTTGGAGGGGTAGTCTCAGAGGCTTGACCAGGGAATTGTGGAGAAGGCTAATAGAACATTTCATCTCCAGGGGCAAAACAGATGGACATTCAATGAGGATGCTGTTTAACATCTAAAAAACATTTTTTTAACCAAGTATGGAGAAACAAGTGGCCAAAGGCAGCCAGTCCCAAAAAGTTGAAATCCCTTGCTTAGTTCCCTGACCTGTATTCACAACCAGAACCAACTGACTAAAAAGGCGAACAGGTCTCCAGGAGGAAACATCTCAGCTAGTATATATTATAAGATTTCCCGTCTTTTCCCAAAACGACTGAGGCCCTTTACTCAGATGATTGTACACTGGGGAAAGAGGAGAACCTTGCATTTCAAAGAATATTAGACACAGGGCCTGAGTTGATGTTTGATACCTAGAGACCCAAAGCATCATCACCACCCCTTTGTTAGAAATTCACTAGTCTGTCCTCCGAAGAAACCAGATGGATCCTGGAGAATGACTGTAGACTATCATAAATTCAACCAAAGGGTGTTATGTAACATTACATAACAGATGTAATGTTAGGCATGATATCATTGATAGAGTATATTAATAATATGCATGTCATGTGGCCATTGATTTGGCAAGTGTAAGAATATATTCCAATTGAGAAAGAGAATCAGAAACAGTTTGCTTTCATGAGGAGCAGATGATATTGATTTACAGTTTTACCTCAGAACTCTGTCAATTCTCTTAACATCTGTTATAATACATTGTGAAGAGATGAAAGTGTCTGGGCATCCCATGATCCATTAGACTGATGTCACACTGATTACGCAGGTGGAGTCCTTGATGAGACAATGCACTCCAGAAGAGGGAGATAAGCCTTTGAAAGATCAGCGAGCTGTCACTTCAGTAGAATTTTTAGGGGTCCAGCGGTCAGGCACGTGCCAGTATATTCCCCCCAAAGTAAGAGAAATTTGCTGCATCTTGCATCCCCTTCTACAAATAGGGAAGTACAGCACCTGGTAGGCCTCTTCTGGCTCTGAGTGCAACACATTCTACAGCAGGATTTTTCAACCTTGGCACTATTAGCACTTTGGACCAATTAATTCTTTGTGTAGGGAGCTATGTTGTGCATTGCAGGATGTTTAGCAGTATCCCTGGCCTCTACCCAAGTTGATGCCAATAGCACTCCCCCTACTCCAGTCATGAAAATAAAAAATGGCTACAGACTTAGCAAATGTTCCCTGGGGAGCAAAATCATCCCTGATTTAGAACCATTGTTATATACCTAGGAATTCTGCTGTCCCATGTACCAAGTGACAGGGAAAGCTGCCAGATTTCAGGGTGGTCCAGAATACAAAAGAGCCCAGCAGAAGGTACAAGCTTTGGTAGAAGCAAATATACTATACTATCCAGTAGACCCTCTAGTCTTGGAGGTGACAATAGTGGAAATGTAGAGTTTGTTGAAAGTCCTAAAGGGACAATCACAGTGTAGACCCTTGGGGTTCTGGAGCAAGGCCATGCCATCTAGAGTGGAAATTCCTATATCTTTTGAAACACAGCTTCTGGCACATTCCTGGGCTCTGGTGGAGAAAGGAATATTTGACTGTGGACACCAAGTGTCCACACTCTGTTGTAGGGAGGAAGGTGGGACACTAAGGGAGGTACTGGATCACCATATGACAAAGGAGGAAGAAACCTTAAAGAACCACAACATTTCACCATTGAGGAAGCTGAGTCCAGAGACATAACTTTGCCTAAAGTCATCACGAGGTTAGTGGAAACCAAGTTAGGAGTCTTCTACTCCATGTAAGTGAGTATCTCACTTCATAAATTGAAAATGATTGCATTTTCCCTGTGGAATATTCTTACACACAATTCTTGGGTTGTTTAGTACTGTGGCTACAGTGCATTACAGGTTAAAGAGAATTTTGTGGGCCAGTTTGATGTCTTTCTCTTACAGAATGCATTCTGAGTCCCCAAAAACTGACTTACAAAACAAACTTGAACACTGGGAACTGCTTGGTATGTGTGTGAGGTATGTTGTGGGCTCTCAGGTTTTAGAACAATAAGAGGGAATCTTCCCCCCTACTCCTGCCCCTGCCCCATATACTGGGCAACAAACCTTTCTGCCAGGTTACATGGAGCAGCAGTTTTCAATTCTCATTTTGACCAAGACCCAGAGTAAGAAATATTTTTGACATCATGACCCACTGTGTGTATGTGCACACATACACACTCACACATACAACACAGATATGAAAGTTTCCCAAACAGAACTTGCCCTTACCATATATAATGCTTTCAAATATTTCCTCTATTTTTTTAGTATTGATCATAACCAGCTAATCATAGCTACAATCCTACTGAGCAGGTAATTTCACAGCCCAGTAATAAGCTAGGTCCCAAAGTTAAAACAAAAACAAAAACAAAACACCAATGTTGAGAGTTGTAGGCCTAAAAATTCTAGACTCTAAATATAACTTGATAATAATATGTACTCAAAGATTAATTTTTGGGGACTTCCCTGGTGGCACAGTGGTTAAGATTCCACAATCCCAATGCGGGGGTCCAGGTTCGATCACTGGTCAGGGAACTAGATCCCACATGTATGCCCAACTAAGAGTTCACATGCTGCAACTAAGACCCGGTGCAACAAAATAAAATTTAAAAAAAAGATTAATTTGTCAAATATGAACACTTATTGGAAGTTGGCTGTTTGGATGGAAAATACATTTCTCATTGGGAAATATATCTTTTAAGGTATAAAGCAGGCCAGTCCACAAAACTTTCTTTCCATAAATGTATACACAGGAATAGGACACCAATTGGGCAGCATCTTGGGGTGGGCAGTCAGCCACTTCACTGATGCCCTTATGTCTTCTACAGCCATTTCAAAAACAGGACATTCTCTTTTATAATATAACAGACAAAAAAAATGCTAACCAGCCCCTTGGAAATTATGATAACCCAAAATGCAAAATTTCTTGAAATGGATTTTTTTGGTCCACACAATAGGATTATTAAGTACGTGATGTTTAGAACTTCCTAAGCCAGATTCTAGGAGAAGCATTTTCATTGTGTATGAGTTATACCCACTTAGAAACATGTTATCCCTAACACTGAGTAGGAACAGGGACAAGAACTACATAATAGAGCACCTAGAGGCTCTACAATAAACACTTTCTATACAACACTGTCTGTATTGGGCTTAGTAATTCTATGAACAATATTTTTATTCAGCAGCTGAGGAAACTGAGATGCAGATATTTTAAATGTAATTTTCTCAAGACCATGCAAGCTTTATGGTGGATTTGAACCCTGGTCGTTCTGACTTCAAAGCCCATGTTCTGCACAGTCTCATCTGCTTCTTAGTCATTTGATTTGTTGATTGGGAAGAAGTGGCCATCCTTTGACAGTCGGTCCTTTGAAGAAGTCCATAGTGCTATGAGTTCTTACTGCACCAGGAAGTGTCAGGTAAGCCTGAAAAGCTGACTTTGCTCCAGTTTTGATCAAGTTGGAAAAAACTGAACTCCTAAGTCAGTGCTGTATCGCCTGAAACTTGAATTTCTGAGATTGGACATAATAATATAAAGAAAGTTAGGGAATTCCCTGGCGGTCCAGCATGCTTTCACTGCTGTGGGCCCAGGTTTGATCCCTGATGGGGGAACTAAGATCCTGTAAGCTGCATGGTGCAGCCAAATAAATAAATAAATAAAAATAAAAATAAAAATAAATAAAAATAAGGTCAGAATTGTAAAAAGATATTTTTTAAAAAAGAAAGAAAATTAACAATGGTTTCAATAAGAACTCTAACATAATTTCATACCTTGCATTTTCTTCCACTGTTGATAGGGTACTGATGTTTAGGCATTTCCCACCCCACTCCCACCCCCAAGTAATATTTAATATGTCTTTCACTATACCATCAGAGGCTTAGCATGAAATATGAGCGTTCAGACAATCCTTCCTTTTCTGGTCAGGAGGAATCCAAACAATCTTGGGAGGATCATCTAAAAGATCACCTCTCTTTGGTGTGAGCCTGAAATTTTTTAGTGAATTTTCAATTTGCACCATTCCATAACCACATCAATCTAATATGATTGACAATATTTTTCTACGACTTTGTCTCGTTCATCTAAACTTTCAAATTTATTGACACTAGTTGTTCATGTTTATTACCCTTTTAATTCCTGCTGTATCTGTAATATCCCTTCCTCTACATTTTAAACATTGCTTATTTGTACCTCTTCTCTTTTTGTATTGATTAGTCTTGCCGAAGTTTGTTAATTTTATTAGTTTTTTTACCCAAAAAATCAACTTTTTGCTTTATTGGTTCTTTCAAAAATAGGGTCTTTGTTTTTTATTTCATTAAATTCTGCTTTTATCTTTATCATTTTCTTCTGGGTTTATTGTGTTGTTTTTATAATTTCTCAGATTGCTTACCTAGATCATTAGTTTTGGAGTTTTTCATTCCTTCAATGCACATTTAAAGCTATAGGTTTTCCTATATGTAGTACATTAACTGTATTCTACAAATTTTGATATAGTGTAGAGTTTTTATCATTGTTTATTTTGAAATATTTCCTAATTTCTGTGTATTAGAAGCATTTTTAATATTGTATATACAAAAGATTTATAGTTATGTTTTTGTATGATTTCTAATTTAATTGAAGTTTTTAGAGATCATAGTCTTTCTAAAATTTTTCTTGTCTTGCCATAAAATATGAATTTTATTTCATCATAATGAAAGTCAACAAATTGTCCTCTGATTTTTTTAACTAAGAGAAGCCGTTGATGAAAAGAACTTCAGTTGGGGCAGTTCAAAAATGGGATCCCAGCTGGTGCGGCTCACACATGGTAGAATCCTAGAAATCATAGTCTTTCTAAAAACACTTTGAAATTAGTTGAGATTTATTTTATGGAGAGTACGTGATCAGTTTTCTTTCCATAGGCACTTGAAGAGAAAAGGTGAAGTCTCTAATTCTTGGGTACAATTCGTGTTCTATACCTGCCCTAAATTACACTAAGCTTAGTAAATTGTTATGCTTTCGATCCTTAATATTTTTACTGATTTTTTTTGGTCTGTTGCTCTCAATTACTAAGATAAGTGTGTTAAAATCTTTCATATGATGTAGAATTTGCCAGTTTTTCCTTACGTTCTGTCAATTCTTGCTTTAGATAATGTGAAGTTCTTTTTTATGTTCATAAATATTCATGATTATTAAACTTTCTTGGTGAATATCATCATCATTGTATAATGTCTCTTTTATCCCTGTTTATGCTTTTTGCCTTAACATCTGTTTTGTTCATTATTAATACAACTCTGCTGCTTTCTTTGTGTTAGCATTTACTGAGTATGTCTTTTTTTGATCCTTTACTTTCAATCATTGTGTTGAAACTTCATCTCAAACTTTAAATATTTCTCCTGTAAATGGCATAGGGATGGACTTCTCTTTTTTTTTTTTTTTAACAAATTAATTAACATGCTTGGCTTTACTTTCAGCCTTAATTTCTACTACACTTTTTTTTTTTTTTTTTTTTTGCAGTACGCGGGCCTCTCACTGCTGTGACCTCTCCCGCCGCGGAGCACAGGCTCTGGACGCGCAGGCCCAGAGGCCATGGCTCACAGGCCCAGCCGCTCCACGGCATGTGGGATCCTCCTGGACCAGGGCACAAACCTGCATCCCCTGCATCGGCAGGCGGACCCTCAGCCACTGCACCACCAGGGAAGCCCAGATGGACTTCTTTTTAACTTAGGGCAACAGTTTTGTATTTCAGTTGGAAAATTCTAGATACTTTTTGTAATCATTTATATACTCGAATTTCTTTTTGTCATCTTATTTTGTGTTTTCCATCTGTTCCACTTTCTCTTCCTCCTTTGTTTCTATTTGTTTCTTGCCTTCTTTTGGCTTTGACTGAGTATTTCTTCTAGCCTCAGACAAGAATGTGACCTCAAACAAGTCTTTTCATATCTTTGGGTCCAATAGAAGAAGTTCTATCTGGTGAACAGTGTGCCACCTGTTTGAAAACAGTGATATGAAACATCCTAAAAATGCAAGAAGGTACATATTTTTTGTTTGTTTGAGACACACACACATGCACACACACACCTCACTTTAAGCCTTGTCCATTGTGAAATATAACACACATACATAAAAAGTGCATAAAATAGTAATGTATACCTTAATCATCATAAAATCAAACCATGTAGCCACTACTCAGATCCAGAACACTGGCAGCTCCCAGAAAACCCCTGAATGCTCCCCACCCGTCCACCTATGATAATTGCTTCCTTGCCTTCCTTTTCAAGGTAATTGTTAGTCTTTTTTTTTTTTTTTCTTGGCAGCCCCACACAGGGCGATTTCAGTTCCCCAACCAGCAGTGAGAGCTCTGAGTCCTAACCACTGGACCACCAGGGAACTCCCCTTCAAGGTAATGTTTTTATTTGTTTGTTTCAAGATATTATTCTTGATGAAATTTACTGTAACCAGAGTTCTTACAGTGTTTTGACTCAAAGGTCTTTGGAATGTCTGTGGGCTCAGAGAGAAGGGGATTGGGAAATTCCTTACTAGATTGTTGTTGAGAACTCTCCTTTCTCCTGAAAGGGAAACTCAGGCTTAGGCTGTGCCTTGAATGGCAATATCAGCTGCCCAGCTGCCCCACTTCCAGCCTGTACTGTGCGGTGGGTGCTGTTTTGGGCATTGTATATATTTACATCATTTCATCCTTGAAACAGACTTGTGAGAAAACTGAAGTAGTCTCTAAGGTCAAAGGGCCAAAGAGAAAGATAAAGGAAAGAAAAGTTGTACTTAATTCCTAAATATTCAAGACTATTATTTTATTTACATTTTTTCCCAAGGTAAAATGTACAAGGCATGGCCCCAAGTGACTGATTTGAATTTACCTCTTTAAAGTATTTGCATAATTGCCATTTACTTTATCTATGGAGACCTTGAAAAACTAAATTTCCGTGGATCAAAGCATTTTGAACACACTTAGGGCTCACCAAAATTCTTATGAATTATTAAAAATGTATCATGTGTACCTATAGTCAGCTGTACTGTAAATTGCAGCTAATCAATGTTTAGTTGACAAAAGGTGGAATAGTTTGGCTGATTTACTCCTTGGGCTCCTCCTGTTTCACTGGAAAACTCCTCTAAACATGCATGTCACAAACTAATTTCAAGACAAAAGCAAAGCCTCAGCTGAATGGTGAAAATAGATAGCCCCATCCAAAATAGATAACCCACCTTCCCAGGTAAGACTGGGAAGACTGCCTGTCTGAAGGAAACAGCCATCAATCTAAGTGAATGTTCCAGAAAGACACTTCTAAAAATAAAAGCAGCCTCTCTACAGGAGAAAAGAAATATCACTAGACATTTTGACTGTGGTTTTATTTCATTAAATTGCTGAGTGTAAGCTGAGTTACAAGAAGTAAAATTCAATATATAGTTTCCAAGTTCCTCCTCTGTTTAAGGCACTATGTGGTGGGCGCCAGAGGACGCAAAAAGGAATGATCTGCCATCCTCACTATTGAGGAGGTTATAATCTAAGGAGGGGTAAACAGCAAGATAACATTATATGAGCAATGTGTGATAAGACTTATGAGAAAGAAGCAGAGGGGAAATGAACCAAGTTATTTGAGTACCTTTCATAGGCCAGGCATGTTTCATACATCAGCTTATTTTAATCTTGCAATAAGGTAATGAGGTTGGTATTATTCCTAATTCGAGGAACTGTGGGAAAGTACAACCAAACAACTAACCCAGGATCACACTAGTAAATGGCACAGCTGAGATTCAAATCCAGATATGCCTGCCCCCAAACTTGTGTTCCTAACAACCCCACAGGCCTTAACCATGTGATGGATAGAAAAGAGGTCCTTACTGACCATGACTCTCAGAATTAGAAAGGAGCCAGGAGGATAAAACATATTAGGGTGACTTCAAACACCATTTATGTATGCCCTCCAATACATGATTGTATGATTTGGCATTGTTTTCTTAGCCTAGAATGTAAAACACTTCGGATAGAAGGCATGGAGTGAGATTTGATCGCAGGCATTCTTCTGTCTCCGCCATCAACCTCACTCTGCTCAAAAAGATAAAACAAATTGAATTTTATTATTTATTCATGTGAACACTAACACTGTGGATATATTTTCATAAAATAAGAAAAAAAACACCCTCAGCCTCACCATATAAATTGTAGGGGTCCATTTTCACTCTTATTACTATTTATCATTTTGATTCTTAATTGTCTTTTGTTCAGGTGACTATGCAGCCCCAGTTGTCCTTCTCTTTAATTGCTTGCTTTCACTTGAATACCTGCTTCATGGTTTCTCAAGAGCTATCATCATCGTTATCATCATTATTTTGAAAGGTGAATGAACATAAATGTCGATTTTCATCATGTGTAGACTCCACTGACAATCAGCAAAAGTTTTTCTTTCATATGAATTGTGTAGCTTAGAGGGGATGCTAGAAGATTAGCCCAAAATGGACAGTTCAGCACTCTCTGGTTTAATTTCAGTTCTGCCAGTGAGCCACTGGGCAGACCACAGTGCCCTTTGGCACGGTCTCTGTTTCTAAGCAGGTGACATTAAAGATGCTTGTCACCCATTGTTTTCCCTGAAGTGCTAATAGGGTTTACTAATGAAATAAAACACCATTTCTCAAAATGATACAAAGCATCATAGAAACTAAAATTATAGGAAATAATTTCACCCACATTTTGGCTTGCACAGGCCTACCTGACTTTGGGAAAGTTGTTTTTATGACAAGGGTTGATCTACCGTAGTTGAGACTAATACAATTTTAGCTTTTCATCAATGTCAAACAAAGCTAAAACACCAATGGCTAGAATCTCTTTCTGTTCCTCCACTGATGAGAACCAAAATAAACTTTAAGACATCAAAAGCAACAATACTATGGTGTGGTAACAGATGCTTAAACTGGTGAAATCCTGTGGCTCAACTGCATGACTCTAGAACAATTCCAGTGAACTAGTTGCTAAGACTTTGGAGTCTGAAACTTTAATTCCCTATACCGTACATGTTATATGAATGAGGGCTTGGTATGTAGTATGATTTTCATGGGTCATTTCAAGCCAGTAGGTTTTAGAAATCCCCAGTAGCTTACTAGTATACCTTCTTAAATATTCAAGCCTTGAGGAGAAAGTGGGAGTTTCCAGTGAAACTGAGGGATGATAGTGGATCTTAACAGTGTGGTATTCTTTACTTAAATGCACAGTCCATATGCTTTTAATTTGTGTGTAATGATTTGGTGAATTGTCAATCTGTCCTTTTTTAAGAGTGTGTGAGAAAATGTACATAAATGTGCAACAGTGAAATAGGCCTTCATGTTCTCATGTTTTGAAAATGTGTTTTCTTCATAGAGTGAGAGCAAAAGTATTTGAGAATTGATATTTGAAATCATAACAGAACTAAATGTGACATGCAGTTTGACAGGCAAATATGTGATTCACACACCCTGCCTCAGAAATGAGTAAAATGTGGTCAAATATTTCATTTTCCTCATTGCATTTATCACCATCTGAAATTACCCCATTTGTTTATTTGAATACTTTTAAAATCTCTGTCTCTTCCACACTCAAGTGAAACTCCATGGTCACTGCTCTACCCCTGGTGCCTAGAACATTACCTGCCACACAATAGGTGCTCAATAACTATTTATTAAATAAAGGAATTAATGTAAGTTGAAAGGTATTCAGTGCACTACTTTAGAAGTATATTTATCTATTTCTTTTTTTTTAAAAAATTTATTTATTTATTTTTGGCTGTGTTGGGTCTTCCTTGCTGCATGTGGGTTTTCTCTAATAGTTGCAGTAAGCAGGGGCTACTCTTTGTTGTGGTGCGCGGGCTTCTCATTGTGGTGGCTTCGTTTGTTGCGGAGCATGGGCTCTAGGTGCGTGGGCTTCAGTAGTTGTGGCACACGGGCTCCAGAGCGCAGGATCAGTAGTTGTGGCGCATGGGTTTAGTTGTTCCGTGGCATGTGGGATCTTCCTGGACCAGGGCTCAAACTTGTGTGTCCTGCATTCGCAAGCGGATTCTTAACCACTGCACCACCAGGGAAGTGCCGAAAGTATACCTATTAATTTCTTAATTCATCTTGATGAGGCCACCACAAAGGCAGTATCTACCAGCTTTACTAAGTGCCTTGTTATTAGATGGGATCAATATATGTCTAGTAAGGGAGTATAGATAAAGTTCCAAAACAGCAAACCCGGGCTTCTCTGGCGGCGCAGTGGTTGAGAGTCCGCCTGCCGACGCAGGGGACACGGACTCGTGCCCCGGTCCGGGAAGATCCCACATGCCGCGGAGCTGCTAGGCCCGTGAGCCATGGCCGCTGAGCCTGCGCGTCCGGAGCCTGTGCTCCGCAACGGGAGAGGCCACAACAGTGAGAGGCCCACGTACCGCAAAAAAACAAAAAAAACAGCAAACCCTTCGGCATTGGATTTCAGCAACAATTCTTTTGTTCTTGCTGCTTTCTTCTTTTTAATGGAAACATGCTTTTTTATTGCAGTATAATTGATAATGGTGAGATGCACACATTTCATGTGTATAGTTGATATGTTTTGACAAATGTATACACCCATATAACCCACATACTGATCAAGATATAGAACTTTACATCATTTCAGAAAGTTCCCCTGTACCACATTTAGTCCATTCCCCATTTCCCTCTCCCCTCTAAGCAATGGCTGTTCTGATTTCTATTACTATTAGGTTAGCATTGCTTGTTCTTAAACTTTATATGAAAGAAATCACACAAATGTATTCTTTTATGTTTGGCTTCTTTTGTACAATTTACCTGTAAAATTCATCCAGGCTGCTATGCATATCAGTGATATGATCCTTTTTATTGCTGAGTAGTATTCCATTGTATTTAATATACTACAATTTATCCAGTTTCCTGTTGATGGAAAACATTTGGGCTGTTTCCAGTTTGGAACTATTATGAGTAAAGCAGTTGCAAACTTTCTTATACAAATCTTTGTGGACATATGTCTTAATTTCTCATGGACAAATACATAGAAGTGGAATTGATGGTTCACAGTGTCAGTGTATGTTTATCTTTATATGAAACTGCCAAGCAGTTCTTTGAAAGTTGTATCATTTTATACTCCCACCAACAATGTATGAGAGTTCTTAGTTGCTCCACATAATTGCCAATATTTCATATTGTCAATCTTTTACATTTTAGCCATTCTAATAGGTATGAAATAGTATTCATTGTGTATTAACTAACAGTTCGCTGATGATTAATGATGTTGAGCATCTTTTATTTGCTAATTAGCCATTTGTATATCTATTTTTGTGAAGTGTCTGTTTAAGTCTTTTGGCCACATTTTAGTTGGGTTGTTCTTTTTATTGTTGAGTTGTAAGAGTTCCTGATTTATTCTAGATACATGTCCTTTTCCTGATATCTCATTGTTAAATTTTCCTGAATATTTTCTCCCAGCCTCTAGATTACCTGTTTTTTTTTTAATGGTGTCTTTTTATGAGCAAAAGTTTTTAATCTTGATGAAGCCCAGTTATCAACTTTTTAATGGTTTCTGCTTTCTGTGTCCTATCTTAGAAAGCTTTGCTAACCTTAAGGTTGCAAAACTATTTTCCTATTTCCTTTAGAATCTCCATCTCTAATTAATTTTTGTGTGTTTAACAAAAAAAACCCTGCGTTTTACCTACCTTTTTAGGAGCTCTCAGAAATGCTAGAACTCTATGTGACTCTACTGAGGTTCATTAATGAAAAATATTTGATTAAAACAAAAGCTTACTACCTAAAACAGAAAGCTGATTTTAGTTGATAAAACATGTATTCAAATAATTGAGTTATTATTTATTTTATTCAATTATTTTTCAAAAACTGAATTTTATTTTATTTTGCTTAATTTTTTTTTAAAGAACTGACCACTAAAGGCAATTCTGAATCGCTTATTTTAACGGAGGACAACATGGGCACAAATCCTGGCTTGGGCCATTTTATTATTGTTTTTTATGGTCACAGGCTTTTTTTCTTCTGTTTTTTTTTTTCTTGACCACAACAATTATATTACCTTTAATTCATAAGTTACCTTCAGTGGTCTAAAAAACATAACCCAGAACACTTTGGAAGATAAAAATAAGCTGGGTTGAGACAATTTTTTTCCTTCATAAGCTAGAAACAGAATACCTAGAGTTGACTGAAGTTTTTCCTCTTATTATGATCTAGGTATTGATTGCCCAAGAATTTTAAAATAGTTTATAAATATTTTCCTGGTTAAAGCTATATTAGGATTCCTCTAATGTTAAATAAAATTACAGAATAAGAAGGAACGTGGATTTGGATTCTGAGGAAACTGAATTTGAATTCTGGCTTCCCCCAGTCCAATATTATTACCCATATGAATTTACCCAAGGCACATAATTCCTTTGAGCATCAATTTCCTCAGCTGTAGAATGGGATAATACCTACCCCTCAGAATAATTGCAAACATTAAATGCAATCTTGTATGTAAAATGCCTTCCAAGTAGTTGGTGCTCAATAACTATGATCCCCTCCTTTTCTATTTCTAATTCTTGAGTTGTCCTCTCAAGAAAAGAACACATATAAAGCTACACAAACTCCAGAAAGTAGATTTTTCTATATCAGCCTATACAGTGTTTCTCAAACTAGGATCTAGAACCTCTTAGAGACTTCAGACAGATTCTCAGGGGTCAGAGGCTTTTCTACAGGATTTTCAAAAGAAACTGTTTATATTTGGATGATTATCCTAAAATATTAAAATAAGCAGAGTCTGAAACTTCTGAATAAGTTATCTTTAGCTTATAACTAAGCATTGCCATAAGATTTCAATATGAATTTGCATTTACCTTTGCCATTTCAGCTTACTGAACTAAGGGACCATCAATGTGTCAGTGCTGTTTGGTTGGCATGTCCTACTATCTAAATGGCAGCAATGGCCAGTGTCTGCTATTATACTCATGTTGTCTGTGAAGGCAAAATTTCTATTTCCTAGTAATAACATACATATGAATAACATTTTCAATGATGAAGACTTTAGTTTCTTATCTTTTTAATAAATCAATACTTTGATTTCTCATCAAGAAAATGACACACCACTGAGTATTTACTATTTTGTAGAGGCTAATGAGAAATGAACAGAGGTAGACTGAATAATATAAATGATACACTTGCACCAAGAGAAAGCCAAATGCTTTCAGGACATTCTATACAAATAAAGATTTAATGGTAATTTGAATATTCTAAATTGAAAACAGAGTGAAAGCAATCATGATAAAATCTGATTTATGATCCATTTTGAAATGGTGTAAATGAGGCATTTTCAGTATCTAACTGCCTCTGTGAAATTCTGCATTCTCAAGCCTCATTCATGGTAAACATGGCGCTGAGCCTGTTGAAAACCCACAAGGCTTGTGATGCCTGTGTCAGACTTGTTTCTCTGTAGGAACCTGTCTGCCTTGTTTTGGGGGTGAGAGGGTAATTTTGATTATACAGCCTCTCTGTTAATCCTTTTCTCTCTTGCCAACAATTGTTGAAATATTGTCCAAATGGAGTCCCAAGCAGATATAAACAAAACACTGTGAGAAACCTAGTTCCTTCTTTGCCTTCAACAGTCTATGAGCTCAGGGCTGAAACGGAAAAAAAAAAGTTTAAAAAGTATTTCTAGGAGTTTAAAACTAACTTCACATAATCTTGTTCTAAATTTCAGCAAAATTTGATTATGCATTTAGTGCTGATTTCAATTATACTGTTATGCCAACTCCATGTTGAAATAAGTAATACAGCTTTACAGAGTCATCAAGCAAGGATTGCTCACTGCAGAATGTTAATTAGGAGGCCTAATTTTCCGAAACTACCTTATTTCATAGAGTCTCAGCTCCCATCTATTGTGTGCTGTGTCCTGATTTCAAAAATGCTACAATATCAAAAAAGTATGTTCCAGTATCATATAATTTGGTAGTAAACAAAGGTTCAGTTTTTTCAGAACATACTTATGTGAACTGGCATTCTCTGCATTAGTCAAAACACAGAAACAAGTTAAGTATAGAACTGAACCTGAGGCTACATCTTTCCACTATCAAATCCAACAGTGGTTATTCAGTTTCAGCCAAACACATTATCACTGCAATAAATTTGAATTGTATTGATTTGCAGTTGTGTGTTTAATTTGTAAATCTGCTTTGGTTTTAGAGTATGTAACAGCTATAAGCATGAGTTTATACCCAGTTTTATGTTTACACAGATTTAAATAACAATATAATAGAAGTAATTTTGGGAATACTGGGAGCCTAGAGAGAATTTATTGTTTTAAAGGGGGTCATGCATATATCACCTGTGAGAAATTCTGCTCTAGTTCTTTAACAGCTCATTGTTCAAAAGTGCCACGACTCTAAAACCATGCGTTTTTGCTATTTCTGTACACACCTGATAATTTAAAGCCATTATAAAGATTTTTCCTCCAAAGGATTTGATCTTTAGTCAACTTTCAAATCTTTTTTTCTGTCTGTGGTAAACATTTTTCCTCTTTTCAGAATATAAACATTTTTCCTTTTCCTGGCTTAAACATGGTCGTCCAGAAGTGTAGCTGACTGAAGGAGCTTACAACTTGTTAGACATCAAGCTCATGTCCCTGGAACTCTGACCATCCTTCCAACTATAGATTCCTCTAATCATGTATCCTTTAATAAAATGGTTGTAGGGTTTCTAAAGAGAGTAAGAACATGAAGGGGTTTTGATATATTTCTTCAAATCATAAAATTGAACATCAATTTACTATTTCTTAATAGCTTTGAAGTCAGAAATGCTTATTGGAAAGACAGGCTATTAGAAGAAATACATCAAAGCATATTTTATTTGTAATTGGGCAATTTAACTCAACAGGCTGTCATTTTTTTGCCTAATTTGGGGGGGTGGGTGGGAAGAGCAGTATATTTTATTACTTTTCAAAAGCTGTGAAAGTAAAGAATTATAGCTATAAACACTGAGAAAGAAAGGTTGAGCAATAATCCCTATAGGCTTTCTGTTCCTTTCTCTATTTTTGTTTCAGCAATACCAGAAACTCTTACATGGTTTCACACTACTTTCTTTTTGTACATCATAAAATTGGATACCAATTTTAAAACTTCTCAAAATTACTTATCTTTCACAGGTTTTTACTTCAAACTATTCTGTTGTGGAAAGGATAGGACGACCATAGGAAGGAGAAAAAAGAAACAAAACTTCACTTATTCTATAAATATGCCATATTCCTTGTTAAGGGTGCCATTTTAACACAACGCAGGCAAACCTGTGCCCTTCACTTTACTTCAGTATATGGAGGCTTTCACCTTTGGCCCTCAGTTCACTATGTGTAAGGCTGTAACTTGAGCAGCAGTTAATATCAGAATGTTTTAACACTAACATTCCAGTATTTCTTGCAGGTAGATCTGTCCTGCATGTTTGTAGCATAATAGGGCTAGGGTTAGGGTGTGGGGAAGTATACTTAAGTACAAGAATGATTCTCCAGTTCAGCTCTAACAGTTTAATTCTTCGAATCCATCTCTCAGGCCGAACAGGTGCGCTTCAGCATGTTCTTCAGTGTTCCAGTGGGTTCGAGGCCAGGCTCGAAGGCGGCCTAAGGGATGACACCTGTGAAGGGCGTGGTCACCCATGCTGGCTCCTCCCCCATCCCAACGACGCCTGCGCAGAATGGACTCAGGTCGAGACACTGGTGCAAATACTCGAAGAGCCCAGGGCGTCCTAGAATGTGGTGCTGACGGTCAGATCTGAGTCGTCAGTCGTTGGGAGTAATCCCCCGGAGAGCTGGACGCTGGGCTCCAACATTTCAACAAAGCCTCTGGAACTGGCACAAGGCTCCTATGTCATGGGTGAAATATCGGTGACACGTTCCATATTTTGCTGGGAGGACCCGAGCTCGATCCAGAACCCTTGTGACCCAGCGTCCTGGTTGGTGGCCCAGCAAGCCAACCGATTCGCAAACCTTAGAGAGACTTGGGAGAGGCGCCGCTTGTTCCAGGCAGGCCGCCAGGGTCGCCTCAATCGCGCCAGCCGGGTGGCCCACTCCGCATCGCGGCCGCCTCAGAGAGCGCGAGTCCAGCTCGCTAGCCGGGTCCTCGAAGGCGCCGCACTCGCCACTCCCGGCATGCTCCGCGAGCCGAGCGCCCCTGCGGGAGGACCCACAGCCCGGGACCTGGTGCCCGCGATGGGGCCCCTTACCCAAGGTGCCCCGGGCGCTCATTTGCATGTCCCTCCGAAAGGTGAACTTAACAGGCTTCGCGGTTTAGCAGTCATAGCACCAAAAGTGCGAGCCTGCTCAGTGGTTGCGAGGCATCAGATTTCCCTAAATGTTCGGCTGTCGCTGGGAAGACGCGCAATTCAGTCACCGTAAATGAAAGAAGTGAGAAACTCCCGTGCCTTATATAAGCTGTGGACGAAAAGAACACCGTGCTCGCTTCGGCAGCACATATACTAAAATTGGAACGATACAGAGAAGATTAGCATGGCCCCTGCGCAAGGATGACACGCAAATTCGTGAAGCGTTCCATATTTTGTGCCCTTCCACACCATCCGGACACCCTTTGTTCGTCAGCTCCAAAGGAAAAGCTATGGGTCAGAAGCACAACGTCTGGCACTTAATGCTGAAATTAAGTGATTTTCACTATAGTGAAAATAGTGAAAATCATATAGTGATTTTTCACTATAAAAATATTCGTGTAAGGCAATGTGTGAAACGTGAATGAAGCCGAGTTGTACACCTGGGAATTTATGTGCAAATATGTCGTTTCTACGTATCTTGGAAATGAGAAAATGTCAACTTGCATTTCCTTCATAGAACTTGAAAGTTCTGAAATCGCCTTATTTATGGTCTGTCTCCCTTAACAACACAAACTCCAGAGGCCCAGGTGGGTTTAGCTCTTATTCACTAAAGACTGACACATGAATCGCTCGATGAGTCCTTACCAAATCATTTCTAAATTATTAAATCACTGAATTATTGCGAAGTTAATGAATCCTTGCTAAAGGAAGTAAGCAACAGCAGTGCACAAATCTTGGGCCTACTTTGTGACATTCTTTGGTCGTTTTAGGCCGGAGTTCGTACGCTCTCAGACTGAGCTACACAAAAGCAGGGACTGTTACCAAGGAGTGGTTGTACCGGATGAGATCAATGTTGGCCGGTGCCTGTGGATCCTAGAGCTCCAGCACCAGGTGAAAACTGGCTAGAAGCAGCAAGCCCATTCTGATCTGCTTTCCTAAGAAGTCATTTTTATCTGACTTCTAAGGAGCACTCAAAATGCCGCTTTACCTAAATCGGGTGGATTCTGTGATGGGAAATTTAAGAGAAAAGTTAATTGCCCAAACCAAAAGCAGATTTTAACCAATAGTAACAAGCATTCGACTGCAGACAGCAAGGTTATCTAGGTAATTTAATAATAGAAATGAGACAGGTCGGCCGCGGGCATGCCGGGAGGCCATCGTGCTGGAATCGACCCTGGGAGGAAAGAGTATCCGGTGGGAGAGCCATGCAGGCGGCCTGAGAGCAGGCTTCCAGAGCTGCCTCTCAAAACCCCACTGTTTTTTGTGTTAATCAGCCAAGGGGTCGGAACGGTGTGGAAGGGCACAAAATATGGAACGCTTCACGAATTTGCGTGTCATCCTTGCGCAGGGGCCATGCTAATCTTCTCTGTATCGTTCCAATTTTAGTATATGTGCTGCCGAAGCGAGCACAACAATAACTTTCCTCACAGCCTATATAAAGCACGGCGTCTCTTGCCTCTTACACTTACGGTGACTGAACTGAGAGTCTTCCCGGGGATCTCCGAACGTTTAGGAAATTTGATGTCGAGCCCCACTCATGAGGCTCGCACATTTGGTGCTGTAGTCGCTAGACTGCGAGATGTGTCGGGTTCATCTGTAGGAGCGGTATGCAAATGAGCGCCCGGGGCACCTTGGGTAACTAGCCCCGTCGCGGGTCCCAGGTCCGGAGCGTTGGGTCCTCCCGCTGGGGCGCTCGGCCCGCGGAGCATGCCGGGAGTGGCGAGCGCGGCGGACTACCCTGCGCGCGGCGCACTGCCTTGCGCGCGGCGCCCTCGAGGACCCGGCGAGCGAGCGGGACTCGCGCGGTGCGTGAGGCGGCCGTGGTGCGGAGTGAGCCGCCCGGGTGGTGCCGCACTTCAGAGCACGGCCTTTCCCACTTAAACTTCCTTTGACGAGTACTTGGAAAAAAAAAAAAAAAAGTAATCACCCAGCCATTATCACACCTCGAAGAGTTAAGGTAATTCCTTAATGTCACCTAATATTCACTCTACGTTCCAATTTCCTTGATTGTTCTAAAGATGCCTTTTATTGGTGGTTTGTCGTAAGGATCCAAACGAGGTTCAGTCCTCCCACATGGTGTTTGGTTGCTATGCCTCTTAGGTCTCTATTAATCTCCTAAAGCCCCTCTCCACACCCACCCTCCCCCCACCGCCATTTTTCTTCACGCTATTGATTTGTTGGGGAAACCGGATACTTGCACCATAAAACGTCACATTTATTTCATTTGGCTCATGTATTACTGATGATGTCGTTTAACTTGTTTCTTTATCCTCCATGTTTCTTGAAAGTTTGTAGTTAGATCTAAAGCCATAATTAGGTCCTGGTTTAATTTATTTCTTAAGCTTTAGAGGCCCATTGGTAGGGCCTATCCTTCCTATTGCATCTCAACATAAGGCAGGTAATGTCCGGCTGCACCAGTGGGTTCAGGTGAGGTCAGTAGCCTGATCCCTCCATTATCAAGTTTCCCATACATCTTTCACTTAATGATTTTAGAATACACTGATGAACGTTTCCCAGGTAGAGGGTCTGGCGGTCTGTTTGTTGGTTTGTTTTTAACCCTTGGCTCATGAGCTATAAGGATGTAAACCCAAGACCCTTGGTGTCCAACTTCTCTACCCCAAGGAAGAAATTGAGAGAAAAAGACCAGGAAAAGAAATGAAGGAAGAGTGTCATTGGTCGTTCAGTCCTTTCCGTGGTTTGGTTACATGAGCTAACAAATTGCCTTTCTTGCTTAGGCTGGATTGGAGCCCAGTTTCTGTCTCCTCACTGCTAAGAGGCTCTTATGGAGCCAGCAACGGGTCTCCAGACACCACCTCCCTCACACAGTCTGCTTTTCTTTAGTTACACTTTTCTTGTGTAGAATCAATTGGGTAAGAAAAATAGCCCCACCCACCCATATCACTATTTGAAAGCAGGCTGTTTCTTTTCTGGACATTTTCTGAATGTTTTCTGTCAGGCTATACATTTATTGAAGGCCTCACCCAGGAGGACAGTTGCTGGGGTGTTCAAATTAACATCTTAGATTTCCTTACTCTGTTCTCTCCTTTCTGTTACACAGCTGTCTTCCGCCCCCCCGCCCCGCCCCAAACTCTTGTGTTCGCCTACTCTTCTCCTCCTGTTTCTTCTTTCTCTATCCTGTCCCTCCTCCCAGCTACATCGAATACCTCACGAACTGAGCATATTTACCCAGTTCACCTTATGCCTTTGTAATCATCCTCATGTTTTCACACTACGCATTTGCAGCATTGAAACCCTATTGGCTTCTGCCAAACTACAGAATATTTAAGATCCCATATTTAGATTTTGACGAAAACAATTCTTGTTCTTATCACCGGTTAAGTATGTGTAAGTCTCCAGTTGCTTTTTTACGGGGAGATAGTGATCTTTAAACATATCTTTTGGAAGTCATATAGGAAGGTTCTGAGGAAGGTGGCTTTTTAGTTAGATAATCTTTTGTATCTTAAGATCTCACATGAGGAGTCTCACTAGGCATTTTTTAATAAACAGACTTTAGAAAAGGTTGATTTAAAGGATTTTTCTCAATTTATCCGATTTTTTAACAAGAAAAAAAGCGTTTCATTTTTATATTCTGGAACATTTGGACTCTGTTACCAATAAATGCTGTCATCATAATAATTCTAACTATTTACATTAGCAGTGGAATAAAACAATCATCTACGTTTTCTTAGTGGTATGTAAAACTATGGTGCATCTTACAATCAGTGGCATTATAGATCCAAAGAGATGGAAAATCTCATTTTTCAGAGAAGGAAACTGAGGCTGAGGTAAGTGTGTAGTGATTTCCCTGGGCAGTACTGGCACTGGTCCTACCATCTTCTGAGGCCAAATTCATTTCTCTTTCTACTGTACCACTTGTAGTATTACTAGGACATACTCTTTGCAATAGCTTAGAAAAGAATAAAGACTTCAAGCCTGTCATTTTACAGCCACATTTCTGAGTCCTGCTCATTTTACTGCAACAACAGGATAGCACACACTGATAAGTGGAAAATCTACCTTATTCTTTTTCTTTTTATTCACAGAAAGGGAACACTCAGTGATGTGACTCAGTTGAAACAGGCAAAACCCACAAGTCATTTCCTCTTTAGGAATTTTTCTCTAATTAAAAAGAAGAGGAAGCTCAACCAAAATGCTCACATCCTCTTGAGCAGGGAGCAGATGAGTCACTTAGAACCACAGTATCAGTGACCAGCTTTACCTGGTGTGAAATTGGTGAACTTCAGCTGGGGAACAGAGGTTATCAACCTGGGCTGCAGTTTGTAGTCACCATGAGAGCTTTTTAAAATATCAGTGCCAGAGCCCTCCCGTGAAGGTTCTGATTTAATTGTTCTCCATTTCTCTGAGTCTCTCTACTGAAGAAGCTCATTGGAGTTCCCCACTAGCCCCCTTCCTTTGCTATTCCTTCCCTTTTATGGCCATTCCCCCTTCCCTCCTGTTGCACCCATTGACTCCCCAGGACACCTCCTAAATATCCCACCTAGAAAGAACTCCAAGGACCTTTCAGAACTTACTAGTCCTGGGTTTCATCTTTTCAGGGCTCTTCTGGCTAACTCCATAAACTAAAAGGTAATAGAGCAGGGTTTCCCAAACTTGCCTAGAGATAGATCCCCAGAGGATTGGCCAGTGCCAAGGCAAAGGATGATACAGCATATCTCCCAGATGACCTATCTGTGTCTTAAAGGCTACTTTTACTGAAATGAGAAAGTCACTGTGGTAAGGCTGGTGTGAGATATTTTTGTGCATGGAGCCCTTGCATAGCAACCAGCTCCTTTAATTTGTAGTAGCAGATAATCTCATGTTTTGTTTTATGGGGGGAGTGGGAAGGGGGAAGAGGGGAAAGCATGCACAAGAGACTTATCAGAGATGAGCTTCCTTAATTTCTTGTCCTTATTACAGATTTACTTATATTCACATACATCCCTGTTTCTTCTGTTTTCATGGGAGAGGTGTCTCTTGTATGGGAAAAATTTGTGCCCAGGTGGACAACTGCATTATCTAGAATCTAGACAATCCCCCAGGGTTATCTGATTAGGGTTATCTGATTCCAAATCTATGGAAACTATCTTAAAACTCTGTAAATCGTAGATAACTGATAGCAACACAAAATAATTCTTGTTTATAGACATGCAAAATCTGTCCTTACCAGTAGAGGTTCAGTTGACTTCTCTCTACCACTGTGGAAGAAGCTTGTTTTGCTTCCATTTGCAGATTCATTTTAACATTCCTTTACTCTATATAAGTTTGTGGTTTTTGATTTCTCCTTTGAGCTGGTTACAATGTCTACCTTGTTTCTTCATTGATTAATACATTCAATACAATCTTTAACACGTGTTCATTTTATATCTGTATGAGAGGCATGGTTTTTACCTTTTTTTTTTTTTTTCCCCAAATGTCTTTTAACAGTTTGGAGGTCTTCTACTGAGTTGCCCAATGGATTCACCTAACAAAACTAGGTATAGTTCTGACCAGAGAAATGCAGCTCATGGGTTGCTTAACACCCAGACTCATCTTTTTTTTTTTTGCTCTCAAAATGACAACAACTTCACTTTGCTCTCTGTTTTTCTAGTTTTAATATTGTTCTCTATTAATTTTGTGGTTTGTCTTTGTTGTGCTTACAGCAATGTCATTGCCCACTCTTGGTAGCAACGATTAGGAATTTGGTGTTATGTTCTGACCAGAACATGTGAACGGATTAATGATTTGTAGAGATCTTTTCTCTGTTGGGTGAGAGACAACAGAGAAACTAGTTTGTTTGTCTTGTTTGTTTGCTTATTCATTTATCTGGGCTCAAATAAGTTAAGAATGTTGTATTCCACGAAGAAGGAGAACAGCTCTTTGATATCTGAACCAGTAAATTTTTTGTGCTTCTGTGTTTACTCTTGACTCATGACTGAAATTTTAAAACTGAAACTATAAACTCTGTGTCTGTATGTCTCTATGTCTGTAATTCAGAAAGGTCTTTATGTCTCATTGTATGGATGTGTAACGCTTTCCTGAATCCAGATGGTATTATTAGATTATAAAATTTCCTAAATTAAAGAAGTCCTGTTCTGATTGACTTATGAGATAAATAAGTGCTTATTTAAATATAATATTCCTGTAATTCTCAGAAAATAAGGAAGTGGAATTTCTGAGATTTAAAATGTGCCAGACTGAAAAACTATTTTAAAAGAAATCAGCTCAGAATCATTTACAGAATTCAAGTTCACATAATTTAGGTAAATCCTTGGCAAACTAGACTTTTTTAATGGTAAGATCCGTGAGGCAGTGCATCAGGATGGACTTCAGACATTTCTTTAACAGAAAGAAGGTCAGGCTCCTCTTCTGAGAGCAGAGCAGGAAGAAACAAGAATGAGAGCAGATGCAGGTGTCCTTTCAGGGGTGTGTATGGAGTGGAAAGATACAGGGAGATGCTTGATGGATTTCAAGTCTGATGGATTCTCTTTTTAAGAATCTAGGAGGTGAGGGAGCCTGCTGAGGATGAAGGGCTAGGTTTGGGTAGAAGGCCTGGGGAGGGTAGCAAAGGCTTAGGAAAGTATTTCACAAAGTGGAGGAGCTAAGTCACTGATGTACTTGGAGGCGATTTTCGTGGGTACATAGGCAGAGTTGTTTTTAAAAGTTTAATAGTTATGAGTTTATTTTAATGCAGAGGGTTTTTTTTCATTTTAATAGTTTTGTTTTTAAATGTGAATTGGGAAAAAACAATTAGCACATCAAACCTAATATTTTATGGATATTACTTATAAAGCAAAAGTACTGTTTAAAAATTAAGGTAGGGCTTCCCTGGTGGCGCAGTGGTTGAGAGTCCACCTGCGGATGCAGGGGACACGGGTTCGTGCCCCGGTCCGGGAAGATCCCACATGCTGCGGAGCGGCTGGGCCCGTGAGCCATGGCTGCTGAGCCTGCGCGTCCGGAGCCTGTGTTCCGCAACTGGAGAGGCCACAACAGTGAGAGGCCCGCGTACTGAAAAAAAAAAAAAATTAAGTTAATTTGAAGAAAGGGATTCAGTTACTATTACCTCAGGTGCTACTTTGATATGGCAAAAATCCCAAAGGTGGTACTCAAAAATTTGGGAAAGTTTGATATAAATAAGATATCCAATAGGGCACTTGGGAAAAGAGGAGCACTGTGGATGAAAAGACTGGTGAGTTGTTCTGAGACCCTAGCCACCTGAAATCACAGCTTTTAGCACTGGCTCAGGCCATAATTCTTCCCTGAAAAGCCCTCGTGCTTTCATGGGGATGTTGCCAGTAACCGCTGAAAAAATAGGATTTGTCAGAATCAAGATAAGCAACAAACTGAAGAGTAAAACAGTGCATTCCTTTTTTTTTTCTTTTTGGTTTAAAACAACAAATTTGGATTAAGAGTGCTGCTTAAAGGAGCTCCAGAGATGGGCGCGAGCCGCGGCTAACAGCGCGTACCCCAGAGACGGGCATGAGACGCTAAGGCTGCTGCTGCCGCCACCAAGAAGCCTGTGTGCGAGCACAGGTCACTATCCACACCTCCCCTCCTGGGAGCCTGTGCAGCCCTCCACTGCCAGGGTCCCGGGATCCAGGGACAACTTCCCCGGGAGAACGCACGGCGCGCCTCAGGCTGGTGCAACGTCACGCCGGCCTCTGCCACTGCAGGCTCGCCCCGCACTCCATGCCCCTCCCTTCCCCCCGGCCTGAGTGAGCCAGAGCCCCTGAATCAGCAGCTCCTTTAACCCCTTCCTGTCTGAGCGAAGAACAGAAGCCCTCTGGCGACCTACACGCAGGAGCGGGTCCAAATCGAAAGCTGAACCCCGGGAGCTGTGTGAACTAAGAAGAGAAAGGGAAATGTCTCCCAGAAGCCTCAGGAGCAGTGGATTAAATCGTCACAATCAACTTGATGTACCCTGCATCGGTGGAGTACCTGAATAGACAACGAATCATCCCAAATTGAGGAGGTGGACTTTGAGAGCAAGATTTATTATTTTTTCCCCTTTTCCTTTTTTGTGAGTGTGTATGTGTATGCTTCTGTGTGAGATTTTGTCTGTATAGCTTTGCTTTCACCGTTTGTCCTAGGGTTCTGTCCATCCGTTTTTTTTCACTTCTTTTTTTTTTTTTTTTTTTTTGCGGTACGTGGGCCTCTCACTGTTGTGGCCTCTCCCGTTGAGCACAGGCTCACCGGCCATGGCTCACGGGCCCAGCCGCTCCGCGGCATGTGGGATCTTCCCAGACCGGGCAAGAACCCGTGTCCCCTGCATCGGCAGGCGGACTCTCAACCACTGGGCCACCAGGGAAGCCCTTTTTTTACTTAAAAAAAATTTTTTTTTTCTTAATAATTTTTTATTTTAATAACTTTATTTTATTTTATCTTACTTTATTTTATCCTCTTTCTTTCTATCTTTCTTTCTTTTTCTTCCTTCCTTCCTTCTTTTTCTCCCTTTTATTCTGAGCTGTGTGGATGAAAACTGTTGGTGCTGCAGCCAGGAGTCAGTGCTGTGCCTCTGAGGTGGGAGAGCCAACTTCAGGACACTGGTCCACAAGAGACCTCCCAGCTCCATGTAATATCAAACGGCGAAAATCTCCCAGAGATCTCCGTCTCAACGCCAACAGCCAGCTTCACTCAACGACCAGCAAGCTACAGTGCTGGACACCCTATGCCAAACAACTAGCAAGACAGGAGCGCAACCTCACCCATTAGCAGAGAGGCTGCCTAAAATCATAATAAGGCCACAGACACCCCAAAACACACCACCAGACGTGGACCTGCCCACCAGAAAGACAAGATCCAGCCTCATCCACCATAACACAGGCACCAGTACCCTCCACCAGGAAGCCTACACAGCCCACTGAACCAACTTTAGTTTAGCTACTGGGGACAGATACCAAAAACAACGGGAACTACGAACCTGCAGCCTGCAAAAAAGAGACCCCAAACACAGTAAGATAAGCAAAATGAGAAGACAGAAGAGCACACAGCAGATGAAGGAGCAAGGTAAAAACCCACCAGACCTAACAAATGAAGAGGAAATAGGCAGTCTACCTGAAAAAAAATTCAGAATAATGATAGTAAAGATGATCCAAAATCTTGGAAATAGAAGAGGGAAAATGCAAGAAACATTCAACAAGGACCTAGAAGAACTAAAGAGGAAACAAGCAACGATGAACAACACAATAAGTGAAATTAAAAATTCTCTAGAAGGGATCAAAGCAGAATAACTGAGACAGAAGAACGGACAAGTGACCTGGAAGATAAAATAGTGGAAATAAGTACTTCAGAGCAGAATAAAGAAAAAAGAATGAAAAGAACTGAGGACAGTCTCAGAGACCTCTGGGACAGCATTAAATGCGCCAACATTCGAATTATAGAGGCCCCAGAAGAAGTGAAAAAGGTACTGAGAACATATTTGAAGAGATTATAGTTGAAAACTTCCCTAGTATGGGAAAGGAAATAGTTAATCAAGTCTAGGAAGCACAGAGAGTCCCATACAGGATAAATCCAAGGAGAAACACGCCAAGACACATATTAATCAAACTGTCAAAAACTAAATACAAAGAAAACATATTAAAAGCAGCAAGGGAAAAACAACAAATAACACACAAGGGAATCCCCATAAGGGGATTCACCTTTTCAGCTTCTAGAGGTCACCTGTATTTTGTGGCCTGTGGCCCCTTCCATCTTCAAAGCCAGCAGTGCCATCTGAATCCTTCTGCTGCCATCTCTCTGATTCTCTCCTGCCTCCTTATTCTCCCAGTTGATTCTAGTATTCAGAAATTCCTGCCCATCTTGTTGGGCTTAATGCATATGGGAGAGGAGAGGACAACATATATAATTATGATAGGTCATAGCACAGTCATAAACTCTTGCTATGGAAACAGGTGAGAGTTGCTAACCAGGAGAGCTAGAGAAGATACTTTTGAGGTGACATTTCACCAGGTGGGCAGGGTTGATGACAAGCCAAGGGAAGTCACACCATGAAAGCTCAGAGGTGTGGAAGGGCATGATGAGTAGAGGGTGTATGAGATGATCCAAAAGGCCTAACTCAGATGAACTCTTCCTAGCCTTGATGGCTGAATGTTTTTCTAGTCACTAGAACACTGCATTTTTACTCAAATTCTAAAACATCCTTTTTAAACTGTGATACCGTTTCTAGGAGGACTAAGGCAGGAAGCTGTTATCATTGCTTGGGTTTATTTTTAACCCAATCTGTGGGTTAAAAATAACTGAGTGTGGGTCCAGAATAGAGGAGGGAACTTTCCATAAGAGCAGCCAAGTATCTGGAACCTGTGGTTGCCTCTGTGGAGTGTTCTAAGGGGATGTCCTGGGAAAGCAGAGGCCACTGATTAATTAGGGGGGGAAATGAGCAGTTTCTCAGACAGGCTGACTCAATGAGGACCATTCACATATTCATTCATTAAATATCTGTGTCTAGTCTCATGAATGTAGGAAATTCATTTAGTGGTCCACCTAATCCTTTACTTTCTATGTCTAATAAATTTCAGAACTCATCAGTGGAAGATGATGATGTTTTTATCGAACCTGTACAGCCTCCCAACCTTTTGCACTAGTGATAGCTGATCAAAGAACTGTAACATTTATATCATCAAAAAATTAGGAGCTGCAATGAAATGATGCCACAATTCTTCCTTCCTCAGAAGAATTGGCTTCTCAGAAGGGACGTGTGAGACAATTGTCATTGGTGATGAAGAGGACATGGAAACAAATCAAGGGCGAGAGAAAAATTCCTCCAATATTATTGAATGGAGACCTCCTGAAACTAAAACTAGAACCCATGATGTGGATTTCTCCACTTCCAGTTTTTCAAGAAGACCAAGACTGCAGTAGGACCTTTTAATCCTGGTAGAATGAATGTGGCAGGAGACTATTTCAAAATGTAGATTCTGCAACTCATCATAATCCTGATTCTTGGATCTCCCAGTCAGCATCATTTCCCTGTAATCAGAATCAGCCAGGGGTAGAGTCTTTATCACCAGTAGCCTTGCTCCCTAAACAGATTTTCCAGTCTTCTGCCCACTAAACCAGTTAAAGTCTCTTGCGCAAACTGCAAAAAAAGAAGGGATAGATTAATAAAAATAGCTATGTCTTCTCTGATTTATCAGTATTACATATAATGCAAGTATACATTTTTTTTATACTTGGGTATGTTTTTTCTAAACTTATACATGTTTACAGGTCAAGTAAGCTAGCATTACATTATTTAATGCTTTGCTTATGAAAAATGTAAATTTGTGTTTGACCAAATTAAATCCTTACTCTGATGTACTTTGTTTAATTAGTAATTATATCAGCTTAAAGATAAATTTCCAAGATCTAGGTAAGTTAAATCTTGGATTGGCATTAGATTGGGTTAATTAATGGAAAATCATTGGATACCTAGATCATTTGCAAGTAAGATCGAACACTAAAGTATTAATTATTAAGCATAATAAATTTATAATAAATTAAAATTTTATATACCTTAGCTTCTTATTTTTATATACTACAGAAAAACTATATCTTTGGTTCATGTTAATGAACACATTCATTTCTACCAGTTTGAGAAGTTGTATATGGAATATTAGTGACTGTAGAAAGTTGTATTATGTGAATTCATGAGCTCTGCTAGTCTGATAAAATGCTGGGGTGTGACAGTTCACATTATCCACGCCCCCAATCTTCTATGCAAAATAGAAGTTATTTTGGTTAAAAGTTATTATAAATGGTTGAGACTACACTGAGAAGCAATAGTTTCAGAGAATTATAACTGTGTACATGCTTCTGTGTTTTCAGGAAAAGGCTAGTTTTGTCCTAAAGCAGCAGCATGAAGTTTTTCGTAATATTACCTTGTTTTTCTTTTAATCTCTCTAGTATCTGTAATGAGGTCTCCTCTTTTGTTCCTGATGTTGGTAACTTGTGTTTTCTCCCTTATTTTCTTGATTTGTCTGGCTAGAATTTTATTAATTTTGTTGTATTTTGCCAAAAACTCACACCAGTTTTGGTTTCATTGTTTTTTCTATTGCTTGTTCATTTCTATGTTAATTTCTACTCTTTATTTCCTTCCTTATATTTACTTTAGCTTTAATATACTCTTCTTTTTCTTGTTTCTTATAATGGAAATTTGGATTATTAATTTTAGACCTTCTTTTCTAATAGAAGCATTTAGATTTACTTCTAGGCAATTTTAGCTGCTGTAGCTGTACCCCACACATTTTTTTTCTTTTTTCTTTTTTTTTTTTTTGGTACGTGGGCCTCTCACTGTTGTGGCCTCTCCCGTTGCGGAGCACAGGCTCCGGACGCGCAGGCTCAGCGGCCATGGCTCACGGGCCCAGCCGCTCCGCGGCATGTGGGATCTTCCTGGACCGGGGCATGAACCCGTGTCCCCTGCATCGGCAGGCGGACTCTCAACCACTGCGCCACCAGGGAAGCCCACACATTTTTTTTTTAATTTAAAAAATTTTATTTAAGTATAGTTGATTTACAATGTTGTGTTAATTTCTGCTGTACAGCAAAGTGACTCAGTTATACACATATATATTCTTTTTCATATTCTTTTCCATTATGGTTTATCACAGGGTATTGTATATAGTTCCCTGTGTTATACAGTAGTTATATCCATACACTATACAAGTGTATGGATAATCCATACAAGTTATTGTAATCCATACAAGTTATTGTTTATCCATCCTATATATACTAGTTTGCATCTGCTAATCCCAAACTCCCCATCCTTCCCTTTCCCACCCCCCTCCCCCTCCCCCTTGGTAACCATAAGTCTGTTCTCTTTGTCTGTGGGTCTGTTTCATAGATTTGTTCATTTGTGTTGTATTTTAGATTCTACATATAAGTGATATCATATGCTATTTGTCTTTCTCTTTCTGACTTACTTTGCTTAGTGTGATAATCTCTAGGTCTATCCATGTTGCTGAAAATGGCATTATTTCATTCTCTTTTATGGCTAATAGCCCACTGTGTATATACACCACATCTTTATCCATTCATCTGTCAATGGACATTTTGGTTGTTTCTGTGTCTTGGCTATTGTAAATAGTGTTTCTGTGAACATAGCAGTGCATTTATCTTTTTGAGTTATAGTTTTGTCTGGGTATATGCCCAGGAGTGGGATTGCTGGATCATATGGCAACTCTATTTTTAGCTTTTTGAGGAACCTCCATACTGTTTTCCATAATGGCTGCATCAATTTACATTCCACTAATAGTGTAAGAGGGTTCCCTTTTCTCCACACCCTCTCCACCATTTAGTATTTGTAGACTTTTTGATGATGGCCATTCTGATTGGTGTGAGGTGATACCTCACTGTAGTTTTTTTTTTTTTTTTTTTTTGCGGTACGCGGGCCTCTCACTGTTGTGGCCTCTCCCGTTGTGGAGCACAGGCTCCGGATGCGCACGCTCAGCGGCCATGGCTCACAGGCCCAGCCACTCTGCGGCATGTGGGATCTTCCTGGACTGGGGCACGAACCCCTGTCCCTTGCATCGGCAGGCAGACTCTCAACCACTGCGCCACCAGGGAAGCCCTCACTGTAGTTTTAATTTGCATTTCTCTAATAATTAGTGATGATGAACATCTTTTCATGCACCTCTTGGCCATCTGTATGTCTTCTTTGGAACAGTGTCTGTTTAGGTCTTCTGCCCATTTTTTGATTGGGTTGTTTGTTTTTTTGTTACTGAGTTGTTTGAGCCGTTTGTATATTTTGGAAATTAAGCCCTATCAGTTGCATTGTTTGCAGGTCTTTTCTTCCATTCTGTAGGTTGTCTTTTCATTTTGTTTATGGTTTCCTTTGCTGTGCAAGAGCTTGTGAGTTTGATTAGGTCCCAGTTGTTTTTTGTTCACTTTTATTTCTCTTGCTTTGGGAGACTGACCTGAGAAGACATTGCTACGATTTATGTCAGAGAATGTTGTGCCTATGTTTTCTTCTAGGTGCATTTATCTTTTTGAATTAGAGTTTTGTTTTTTGTTTTTTTTTTTTAATTTTATTTATTTATTTATTTATGGCTGTGTTGGGTCTTCGTTTCTGTGCGAGGGCTTTCTCTAGTTGCGGCAAGTGGGGGCCACTCTTCATCGCGGTGCACGGGCCTCTCACTATCGTGGCCTCTCACTATCGTGGCCTCTCTTGTTGCGGAGCACAGGCTCCAGATGCGCAGGCTCAGTAATTGTGGCTCACGAGCCTAGTTGCTCCGCGGCATGTGGGATCTTCCCAGACCAGGGCTCGAACCCATGTCCCTTGCATTGGCAGGCAGATTCTTGACCACTGCGCCACCAGGGAAAGCCCTGAATTATAGTTTTGTGTCTATAAGACACATACAGTGTCTTATAGACACTATATATAAGACATATGGTGTCATGTCATATTTAAGTCTTTAAGCCATTTTGAGTTCATTTTTTGGTATGATTTGAGTGTCGTAACTTCATTGATTTACGTGTGGCTGTCCAACTTTTCCAACAGCACTTGCTGAAGAGACTGTCTTTTCCCCATTGTATATTCTTGCCTCCTTTGTTGAAGATTAATTGACCATGGGTGTGTGGATTTATTTCTGGGCTCTCTATTCTGTTTCATTGATACCACGCTGTTTTGATTACTGTAGCTTTCTAGTATTGTCTAAAGTCTAGGAGGGTTTTGCCTCCTGCTTTGTTCTTTTCCCTCAAGGATCGCTTTGGCAATTCTGGGTCTTTTACGGTTCCATATAAATTTTAAGATTACTTGTTCTAGTTCTATGAAAAATGTCATGTGTAATTTGATAGAGATCACATTAAATCTGTAGGTTGCTTTGGGTAGTATGGCTATTATAGCAACATTAATTCCTCCAATCCAAGAGTATGTTTACCCCACACATTTTAATGTGCTGTGTTTATATTTTCATTTAGTTAAAAATATTTACTTTACTTTTTATCTTTTTTTTTCTTTGTCATATGGATCATTTAGATGCTTACTTTTAGTTTCCAAATATTTGGGGGATTTTCTAGATATCTTTGTATTATTATTATTGTTTTTTGTGGTACGCGGGCCTCTCACTGTTGTGGACTCTCCTGTTGTGGAGCACAGGCTCCAGACGCGCAGGCTCAGCGGCCATGGCTCACGGGCCTAGCCTCTCTGTGGCATGTGGGATCTTCCCGGACCGGGGCACGAACCCATGTCCCCTGCATCGGCAGGCAGACTCTCAACCACTGCGCCACCAGGGAAGCCCCTTTGTATTATTTTTTTAATTTAACTCCCTTGAGGTGTGGTTTCAATTATTTTAAATTTATTGAGACTTGTTCTACAGCCCAGGTTGTATGCCTAGTGAATGTTCCATGTGGGCAGAAAAAGAATGTGCAGTTGTTGGCTGTATTGTTCTATAAATGTTAATGGGTCAAGTTAGTTGATAATGTTGTTCAAACCATGTATATCCTTGGGACTTCCCTGGTGGCACAGTGGTTAAGAATCTGCCTGCCAATGCAGTGGACACGGTTTTGAGCCCCAGTCCAGGAAGATCCCACATGCTGAGGGGCAACTAAGCCTGTGTGCCACAACTACTGAGCCCATGTGCCACAACTACTGAAGCCCATGCATCTAGAGCCCGTGCTATGCAACAATAGAAGCCACCGTAATGAGAAGCCCGCCCACCACAACAAAGAGTAGCCCCCACTCACCACAACTAGAGAAAGCCTGCGTACAGCAACGAAGACCCAATGCAACCAAAAATAAATAAATAAATGAATTAATTTAAAAAATGCTTTATAAAAAAAGAATCATGTATATCCTTACTGATTTTTTATACTTCTTCCATCAATTATTGAGTGAGGACTGTTGAGGTCTCTAGCTATAAATATGGAGTTTTCTACTTGGTCTTTCAGTTCCAACAGTTTTTGCTTCATATATTTTGAAGCAAATGTTGTTAGCTATATACACATTTAGGATTGCTATGTCTTCCTGAGGAATTGATCCTGTTATCATTATGAAATGTTCCTCAGTGATCACAACTAGTAAAATTAATCTAGTGGATTTTTGTTGATTTATAGAAACATTTAAAATGGACACACAACTTGTGTTTTGTGAAAGCCACATCCCCTGTATCCTGCTTCAGTTTTTTCCATGGCATCTGTGTCCATTATACAATTTATTTGTTTGTTTTTTTCTATCTTCCCCCACTAGAATAAAACTTCCAAAGAGTAGGACTTCATTTGTTTTGCTCACTGCTGTATCCCAACTACCTGTCACAAAGTCTGACCTCAATAAATACTTTCTGAATGAATTAATGTATAAAAAAGCTGCAACAGCTATGAGCAGATAATATTCCCATGACTCTATCCCATTTACTCCATGGTAAGAAGGCCTCTGCTCACACAGGGGCTATTTCAGAAATAACCTCTACACTCCTGTGTGCTCTCATACTGCCCTTCAGCACAACTAGTGCCACAAAACAGTGTTGCTCTGGGTTCTTAGGGTCTCAGGGAGACGTTAGTAAGGTAATTCTTTGTTTTAATTTGCTCTTTGTATCTTTAGTCCTGAATCATTCCAGAATGGTGATTCCAGAATGACAGACACCCAGACTCTGCCCCCCACACCCTGGACCTGTATTATATGCCTCCAGTCACTCCTTCAGGAGGTCATTCAGGCCCTCATGTAAGGTGGACTTTTGGGGTAACCTCACTGCTTCCAGGAGTGGCTCTATATATCCCTGGATTGTAGGGTGAGTAGGAGTTTGGTTCTTATACCAAGACCCCAACTGTATAAAGCATTTACATTTCACATCTCCTTAGCCACACTGTGGTTTCACTTCCTATTTAGTTAAACTGAATCTACTAAGACAAAGCTCTGACATGTTTTGAAAAATAGAAACAAGTACTCAGAATATCAGGAGAGGTAGCTGGTCACTCTCATAACAGGTTTTTTTTGTTCTTATTCCAGTGCTTTGATGTCTCTGGTACCCATGCAGAAGCTTATGTTGGAAACGGTTTAAGTACTTGATAAATCACAAATGTTCCTTTTCAGGGCGCTTATCATTGAGGTTGGCCACTGTCCAACACCTTGAGAAAGACTTAACAGTTCTCAACCTCTTTTTACCACAACATAACATCCCTAAGCGATCCCCCTCTTTCTGACAGTAACAGAGGTGTACTGAATTAGTTCTCAGAAGATCTCTCCTTTTCTCCTCTCTGGGTAACGTATTATTTGAAAAAGTTCCTCAGGTGGTTCTGAAACCCCCACCCATTCTGCATTGGGAGTCACAGCTTTCAGATCTCCTAATCGCTCCTTCTTTAATATAACTAAAATTTATTGGCTTGATTTATCAGTTTCTGAAAGATGTGTGCTGAAATTTGCCTCTGAATTTATAGTTGTGAAGAAGTTTTCATTGTAGTTCTGTCACATTTGCTTTATATAATTGGGTGCTTACAAGTTCAAGATTGTTTCATCTTCCTGGGGTGTTTTCTTTTTCTCCTTATGTAGTATACTACTTTATCCCTGTTAATGTTGATGCATTACCGTTTTTTTTTTTTTTTTTGCAGTACGTGGGCCTCTCACTGTTGTGGCCTCTCCCGTTGCGGAGCACAGGCTCTGGACGCGCAGGCTCAGCGGCCATGGCTCACGGGCCCAGCCGCTCCGCGGCATATGGGATCTTCCCGGACTGGGGCACGAACCCGCGTCCCCTGCATCGGCAGGCGGACTTTCAACCACTGCGCCACCAGGGAAGCCCGATGCATTACCTTTTATATTGTCTGATATTAATATTGCTATGTATTCTTTCTTTTGGTTAGTATTTGCTTGACATATCTTTATCCATTTCCTTATTTGCAAACCTTTGGTGAGATTTTTAAAAAGTATGTTTTCTGGTAAATAGCATTATTTGAATCTTTAAAAAGTGACTTGCTCTCGGGCTTCCCTGGTGGCGCAGTGGTTGAGAGCCCGCCTGCTGAGGCAGGGGACACGGTTTCGTGCCCCGGACCGGGAAGATCCCACATGCTGCGGAGTGGCTAGGCCCGTGAGCCATGGCCGCTGAGCCTGCACGTCCAGAGCCTGTGCCCCGCAATGGGAGAGGCCACAACAGTGAGAGGCCCGCGTACCACAAAAAAAAAAAAAAAAAAAAATTGGCTTGCTCTCATCCTATTTTTTAATAAATGGGTTTAATTCAGAGGTCAGCAATCTTTTCCTATAAAGGACCAGACAGTAAATATTTTTGGCTCTGTGACCCATATAGTCTGCTGTAACTACTCAGAAATAGCCACTGACAATACATAAATCAATGCACAGGGCCAGATTTGGCCTGCCAGGTGTAGTTTGCCAACCCTTGGGCTTAGTCCATTTACATTTTTGTGATTGATAATATACCTACATTATTTCTGTCAAATTATTTTATGTTTTCTGTTTACCATCTTTATTACTTAGGGTAGTGCCAACTGAGGTTACAGATGAACCTGGAAATCTCAGTGGCTTAAAATAATAGAAGTATGTATTTTGTTATGTAAAAATCCAATCAGTGGCACAGAGGGTATGGTCTGCCCCACAAAGTCATTCAGGAATCGAGGTTTCTTCCATCTTGTGGTGCTGCCACTCCCAACATGTAGGTTCCAAGATCACCCTAGAAAGGGAAAGAAAGGGTTAGGCTGCTTCTTAACCACATCAGCCTGAAAGTTATTTATATCACTACTACTCACGTTTTGTTGATGAGAACTAGACATATGGTCCTACCTAGAAGCAAGAGGGGCCTGGGAAATGTAGTTCTTGGCCTGACAGCCACTTCCCAGCAGCAGTTCCTCACTATGGTAGAGGATCACAAATCTTTGGCAGACATCTGGACACTTCTGCTGCAGCCACCCTTTTTCTTTGCTGCTTTTTTTTTTCTTTTCTGCTTTCTGTGTGGTTGATTTTTTTTTCTATTTTCCTTTATTCCCTTTGTTGCTTGCAATATATATGATGCATTACTTTTATTTTAGTGGTTGTCCTTACAGTTGTAACATATATACATAATTTAAAAAATTTCTATAAAGCCTATGTTTATTAAGTATATCTCTTCTCTTCTGGATAAGAAAATAATTTCTTTGTTCCTCTCTTCCCCCTATACCTACACTGCACATATCTTTCTTCATAATTACTGTCTAGGGTTTTATTTAAACCTACCCCCCCAAATAGTTATTATTTTTCTGGGCAAGGATTAAATATACAGTTATTATATTTTTATCAGTTTCTATACACATTCTTCAGTTTTTTGTTTGTTTTTTTCAGTGAGTCTCTAGGTAGTAAGCTCCCCTAGTCTATTAGTTTTTTAAGGAACCTCCATACTGTTCTCCACAGTGGCTGCATCAATTTACATTCCCACCAACAGTGCAAGAGGATTCCCTTTTCTCCACACCCTCTCCAGCATTTATTGTGTGTAGATTTTTTGATGATGGCCATTCTGACTGCTGTGAGGTGATACCTCATTGTAGTTTTGATTTGCATTTCTCTAATGATTAGTGTTGTTGACCATCCTTTCATGTGTTTGTTGGCAATCTGTATATCTTCTTTGGAGAAATGTCTATTTAGGTCTTCTGCCCATATTTGGATTGGGTTGTTTGTTTTTTTGACATTGAGCTGCATGAGCTGCTTGTAAATTTTGGAGATTAATCCTTTGTCAGTTGCTTCATTTGCAAATATTTACTCCCATTCTAAGGGTTGTCTTTTGGTCTTGTTTATGGTTTCCTTTGCTGTGTAAAAGGTTTTAAGTTTCATTAGGTCCCATTTGTTTATTTTTGTTTTTATTTCCATTTCTCTAGGAGGTGGGTCCAAAAGGATCTTTCTGTGATATATGTCATAGAGTATTCTGCCTATGCTTTCCTCTAAGACGTGTATAGTGTCTGGCCATACATTTAGGTTTTTGATCCATTTTGAGTTTATTTTTGTGTATGGTGTTAGGGAGTGTTCTAATTTCATTCTTTTACATGTAGCTGTCCAGTTTTCCCAGCACCACTTATTGAAAGGCTGTCTTTACTCCATTGTATATTCTTGCTTCCTTTATCAAAAATAAGGTGACCATATGTGTGTGGGTTTATCTCTGGGCTTTCTATCCTGTTCCATTGATCTATATTTCTGTTTTTGTACCAGTACCACACTGTCTTGATTACTGTAGCTTTGTGGTGTAGTCTGAAGTCCAGGAGCCTGATTCCTCCAGCTCTGTTTTTCTTTCTCAAGATTGCTTTGGCTATTCGGGGTCTTTTGTGTTTCCATACAAATTGTGAAATTTTTTTGTTCTAATTCTGTGAAAAATGCCATTGGTAGTTTGATAGGAATTGCATTGAATCTATAGATTGCTTTGGGTAATAGAGTCATTTTCACAATGTTGATTCTTCCAATCCAAGAACATGGTATATCTCTCCATCTGTTTGTATCATCTTTAATTTCTTTCATCAGTGTCTTATAGTTTTCTACATACAGGTCTTTTGTCTCCTTAGGTAGGTTTATTCCTAGATATTTTATTCTTTTTGTTGCAATGGTAAATGGCAGTGTTTCCTTAATTGGTACTTTACCAAATTCATTGATTAGTTCTAGTAGTTTTCTGGTAGCATCTTTAGGATTGTCTATGTATATAGTACCATGTCATCTGCAAAAAGTGACAGTTTTACTTCTCCCTTTCCGATTCGGATTCCTTTTATTTCTTTTTCATCTCTGACTGCTGTGGCTAAAACTTCCAAAACTATGTTGAATAATAGTGGTGAGATTGGATAACCTTGTCTTGTTCCTGATTTTAGAGGAAATGGTTTCAGTTTTTCACCATTGAGAATGATGTTGGCTGTGGGTTTGTCATATATAGCCTTTATTATGTTGAGGTAAGTTCCCTCTATGCCTACCTTCTGGAGGCTTTTTATCATAAATGGGTGTTGAATTTTGTCAAAAGCTTTTTCTGCATCTATTGAGATGATCATACAGTTTTTCTCCTTCAATCTGTTAATATGGTTTATCACATTGATTGATTTGCGTATATTGGAGGATCCTTGCATTCCTGGGATAAACCCCACTTGATCATAGTGTATAGTCCTTTTAATGTGCTGTTGGATACTGTTTGCTAGTATTTTGTTGAGGATTTTTGCATCTATGTTCATCAGTGATATTGGTCTGTAGTTTTTTTTACGACATCTTTGTCTGCTTTTTGTATCAAGGTGATGGTGGCCTCGTAGAATGAGTTTGGGAGTGTTCTTCCCTCTGCTATATTTTGGAAGAGTTTGAGAAGGATACGTGTTAGCTCTTCTCTAAATGTTTGATAGAATTCGCCTGTGAAGCCATCTGGTCCTGGACTTTGGTTTGTTGGAAGATTTTTAATCACAGTCTCAATTTCAGTGCTTGTGAGTGGTCTGTTCATATTTTATATATCTTCCTGGTTCAGTCTCAGAAGGTTGTGCTTTTCTACGAATTTGTCCATTTCTTCCAGGTTGTCCATTTTCTTGGCATATAGTTGCTTGTAGTAATCTCTCATGATCCTTCGTATTTCTGTAGTGTCAGTTGTTACTTCTCCTTTTTCATTTCTAATTCTATTGATTTGAGTCTTCTCCCTATTTTTCTTGATGAGTCTGGCTAATGGTTTATCAATTTTGTTTATCTTCTCAAAGAACCAGCTTTTAGTTTTATTGATCTTTGCTATCATTTCCTTCATTTCTTTTTTATTTATTTCTGCTCTGATCTATATGATTTCTTTCCTTCTGCTAACTTTGTAAGTTTTTTTATTCTTCTTTCTCTAATTGCTTTAGGTGTAAGGTTAGGTTGTTTATTTGAGATGTTTCTTGTTTCTTGAGGAAGGATTGTATTGCTATACACTTCCCTCTTAGAACTGCTTTTGCTGCATCCCATAGGTTTTGGGTCGTCGTGTTTTCATTGTCATTTGTTTCTAGGTATTTTTTGATTTCCTCTTTGATTTCTTCAGTAATTCTTGGTTATTAAGTAGTGTATTGTTTAGCTTCTGTGTGTTTGTATTTTTTACAAATTTTTTCCTGTAATTGATATCTGGTCTCATAGCATTGTGGTCGGAAAAGATACTTGATACGATTTCAATTTTCTTAAATTTACCAAGGCTTGATTTGTGACCCAAGATATGATCTGTCCTGGAGAATGTTCCATGAGCACTTGAGAAGAAAGTGTATTTCTTGTTTGGGGATGGAATGTCCTATAAATATCAATTAAGTCCATCTTGTTTAATGTATCATTTAAACCTTGTGTTTCCTTATTTATTTTCATTTTGGATGATCTGTCCATTGGTGAAAGTGGGGTGTTAAAGTCCCCTACTATGATTGTATTACTGTCGATTTCCCCTTTAATGGTGGTTAGCATTTGCCTTATGTATTGAGGTGCTCCTATGTTGGGTGCATAAATATTTCCAATTCTTATATCTTCTTCTTGGATTGTCCCTTGATCATTACGTAGTGTCCTTCTTTGTCCTCTGTAATAGTCTTTGTTTTGAGGTCTATTTTGTCTGATATGAGAATTGCTCCTCCAGCTTTCTTTTGATTTCCATTTGCATGGAATATCTTTTTGCATCCCCTCACTTTCGGTCTGTATGTGTCCCTAGGTCTGAAGTGGGTCTCTTGTAGACAGCATATATATGGGCCTTGTTTTTCTATCCATTCAGCCAGTCTATATCTTTTGGTGGGAGCATGTAATCCATTTACATTTAAGGTAATTATTGATATGTGTGTTTCTATTACTATTTTCTTAATTGTTTTGGGTTTGTTATTGTAGGTCTTTTCCTTCTCTTGTGTTTCCTGCCTAGAGAAGTTCCTTTAGCATTTGTTGTACAACTGCTTTGGTGGTGCTGAATTCTCTTAGCTTTTGCTTGTCTGTAAACGTTTTAATTTCTCCATCAAATCTGAATGAGATCCTCGCCTGGTAGAGTAATCTTGGTTGTTGTTTTTCTCCTTCATCACATTAAATATGTCTTGCCACTCCCTTCTGGCTTGCAGAGTTTCTTCTGAAAGATCAGCTTTTAACCTTATGGGGATTCCCTTGTATGTTATTTGTTGTTTTTCCCTTGCTGCTCTTAATATTTTTCCTTTGTATTTAATTTTTGATAGTTTGATTAATATGTGTCTTGGCATGTTTCTCCTTGGATTTATCCTATATGGGACTCTCTGCGCTTCCTGGACTTTATTGACTATTTCCTTTTCCATATTAGGGAAGTTTTCTACCATAATTTCTTCAAATATTTTCTCAGTCCTTTTCTCTTTTTCTTCTTCTTCTGGGACCCCTATAATTCAAATGTTTGTGTGTTTAATGTTGTCCCAGAGGTCTCTAAGACTGTCCTCACTTCTCTTCATTCTTTTTTCTTTATTTTGCTCTGCAGTAGTTATTTCCACTATATTATCTTCCAGGTCACTTATCCATTCTTTTGCCTAAGTTATTCTGCTATTGATTTCTTCTAAAGAATTTAAAATTTCATTTATTGTGTTGTTCGTCATTGTTTGTTTGCTATTTAGTTCTTCTAGGTCCTTTTTAAACATTTCTTGTGTTTTCTCCATTCTTTTTCCAAGGTTTTGGATCATCTTTACTATCATTACTCTGAATTCTTTTTCAGGTAGACTGTGTATTTCTTCTTCGTTTGTTTGGTCTGGTGAGTTTTTACCTTGTTCCTTCTACTTCTCTGTCTTTCTCTGTCTTCTCATTTTGCTTAACTTACTGTGTTTGGGCTCTCCTTTTCGCAGGCTGCAGGTTCGTAGTTCCCGTTGCTTTTGGTATCTTCCCCCAGTGGCTAAGGTTGGTTCAGTGGGTTGTGTAGGCTTCGTTATGGAGGGAACTAGTGCCTTTGTTCTGTTGGATGAGGCTGGATCTTGTCTTTCTGGTGGGCAGGACCATGTCCAGTGGTGTGTTTTGGGGTGTCTGTGACCTTATTATGATTTTAGGCAGCCACTCTGCTAATGGCTGGGGTTGTGTTCCTGTCTTGCTAGTTGTTTGGCATAGGGTGTCCAGCACTGTAGTTTGCTGGTCATTGAGTGGAACTGGGTGTTAGCGTTGAGATAGAGATCTGTGGGAGAGCCTTCGCTATTTGATATTACATGGAGCCGGGAGGTGTCTGGTGGACCAATGTCCTGAACTCAGCTCTCCCACCTCAGAGGTATAGGCCTGACACCTGGCCAGAGCACCTAGACCCTGTCAGCCACGTGGCTCAGAAGAAAAGGGAGAAAAAAAGAAAGAAAGAAAGAAAAAAGAAATAAAAAGAAATAAAGTTAGTAAAAAAAAATATATTAAAAGGTAATAGCAAAAAAGGAAAAGAAAGAAGGAAGAGAGCAACCAAACTAAAAAACAAATCCACCAATGATAACAAGCACTAGAAACTATATTAAAAAAAAAAACAAAACGGACAGACAGAACCCTAGGAGAAATGGTAAAAGCAAAGCTATACAGACAAAATCACACAAAGACGCATACACATATGCACTCACAAAAAGAGAAAAAGGAAAAAAATATATATATCTATATATTAAAAAAAAGGAAGAGAGCAAACAAATCAATAAACAAATCTACCAATAATAATAAACTCTAAATACTAAACTAAGATAAACGTAAAACCCGAAACCAGTCAGTCGCATACAGCAAACCCCAAGTTTACAGTTGCTCCCAAAGTCCACTGCCTCAATTTTGGGATGATTCGTTGTCTATTCAGGTATTCCACAGATGCAGGGTACACCAAGTTGATTGTGGAGCTTTAATCCGCTGCTCCTGAGGCTGCTGGGAGAGATTTCCCTTTCTCTTCTTTGTTCACACAGCTCCCGGGGTTCAGCTTTGGATTTGGACCCGTCTCTGCGTTTAGATCGCCTGAGGGCGTCTGTTCTTCGCTCAGACAGGACGGGGTTAAAGGAGCAGCTAATTTGGTGGCTCTGGCTCACTCAGGCCGGGGGGAGGGAGGGGTACAGAATGCGGGGCGAGCCTGTGGCGGCAGAGGCTGGCGTGACATTGCACCAGCCTGAGGCGCGCCGTGCGTTGTCCCGGGGAAGTTGTCCCTTGATCCCGGGACCCTGGCAGTGGTGGGCTGCACAGGCTCCCAGGAGGGGAGGTGTGGATAGTGACCTGTGCTTGCACACAGGCTTTTTGGTGGCGGCAGCAGCAGCCTTAGCGTCTTGTGCCCGTCTCTGGGGTCTGTGCTGATAGCCCTGGCTTGTGTCCGTCTCTGGAGCTCTTTTAAGCAGCGTTCTTATTCCCCTCTTCTTGCGCACCAGGAAACGAAGAGGCAAGAAAAATTCTCTTGCCTCTCTGGCAGCTCCAGCCTTTTCCCGGACTCCCTCCTGGCTAGCTGTGGTGCACTAGCCCCTTCAGTCTGTGTTCACGCCGCCAGCCCCAGACCTCTTCCTGGGATCTAAGCTCCGAAGCCCGAGCCTCAGCTCCCAGCCTCGCAGACAAGCCTCTCGGGCTGGTGAGTGCTGGTCGGCACCGATCCTCTGTGCGGGAATCTCTCCGCTTCGCCCTCCGCACCCCTGTTGCTGTGCTCTCCTCCGCGGCTCCGAAGCTTTTCCCCCTCCGCCACCCGTGTCTCTGCCCGCGAAGGGGCTTCCTAGTGTGTGGAAACCTTTCCTCCTTCACGGCTCCCTCCCACTGGTGCAGGTCCCGTCCCTATTCTTTGTCTCTGTTTTTTCTTTTTTCTTTTGCCCTACCCAGGTGTGTGGGGGAGTTTCTTGACTTTTGGGAGGTCTGAGGTCTTCTGCCAGCGTTCAGTGGGTGTCCTGTAGGAGGTGTTCCACATGTAAATGTATTTCTGATGTATTTGTGGGGAGGAAGGTGATCTCCATGTCTTACTCCTCTACTGTCGTGAAGGTCACCCCTTAAAACATTCTTTTTATATTTTATCTGTTGCTTTATGTTTGGAGTAGTGGTGAGAGGGTTGTGGTCCAATTCTTCTTCTTTTAGGAATCAATCCCCCCTATTTGAGACCTTTCCCCTATTCCTTTTGATTCCTTCATTGTGATAATACTGCTTGGTCCATTTTCTGTACCTCACATCACTGTTGGATCCCCAAATGCACTCTTAGCAAGCAGGCATGAATTGTTCTAGATAATTTTCCTCTGAGACAGATCGTGGTTAGTGAGCCTGATGACGGGAGTGGGTTGGGTCTCAGTGGCTGTGTCAGAGTGAGGTTAGGACATGGCTGGCTTGAGTGTAAGTCCTGGCAGGGCCACCATGTTTCTTTCACCCTTGCTCCTCCTAACATCTCTGTCCTTAGCCTGGCATAGACCGATGTCCCAACATGCAGAAGGGTGTGAGAAGCCTGACCCAGACATGACACCTGCCATCTTTTCTGACACTCTGCCTTGAACCTAATTATTTCTAACCCCTGAGCTATGGAATGGGACGGCTCTGTGTTGCTATGCGTTGTGCACTGTACCTGAGCACAAATCATGCCCACGTTTCACCCAAGCTGTGCACCCACAGGTCTCTATCTACTCAGAGTGAGGGAGGGCCTTCTCATTTACACAAAGATGTCAGTTAGACTATGTTGGCCATACAAGGACTCCTGTATAGCCTCTCTCTGGGCTTCTTGTCGTCACCTCAGATAAGATGCTCAGGCTCTAAACTCCTTGTTTATCACCCTTATAGACAAGAGTATTGCTGAACCCCATCCTGGGGATGCTTTCCTACTAGGGTATGGTGAAGGGAGGGCCAGGGCCTGGTGCCAAGTTGTTGTGTCACCTGACTGGCAGCTGGAAGAAACTCCAGAGGCTGGGCTTTTTTCTCGTATTTCAGTATAGACCTGGCAGGTGAGGTACCATCTTCCCCTTTTATCTGGGTTAGACCTCATTTTTTCCAACAAGTGACACCCTCAGACTGCCAAGGGGCCAAGGCAGTTCCTGGCCTTTGTTCCCTCCAGGGGCCAGCTTTTTGTGCACACTGCCACTGACCCCCTGGGCCTGGATCTAATCCTGTCTCCCTCTGCACCCCACCCTCCCTCGCCCCAGTTGGGCAGTAGTTTCTGGCCATAAAGCTATTAGAAATTGGCACCAGCAAATGGGTCGCTGGAAACCCAGCCCTTGGTACAAGGAAAGCCATGGTAAACATCACCTTGCAGTGCTGCTGAGATGCTCAATATTAAGTAATGTTATAGCCTGACTCCATTTCAAGGGACCCTTCTGCGCTAGTGCCTAAGGTAGCATAGAAGCATTTGTCTTCCAGAGCCAAAAGCGTGCTTCCTTTAGCTTTTTTGGGTTTTGCTTTTTTGTTTGCTTTTTTTGACTGGTCTTTAGCATTCTTGCTACTTTTGCCAGAACTTACTAAAGAATTCCTTCAGGGAAGTTTAGGAGATGACAGAAGGAAGGAGAGGTTCATTTGTAATAGCAGGAAGAGTAGTAATTATGAAAAGCACAGAGGAAGCTAGAGAAAGAAAATCAAGGAAAAGAGACTGGGAACAAGTCCAATCCGAGGGATTCATGTTGTGGTTGGTAGATTTGGGTTGGGAGTCTCTTTCACAGGAGTGCCTTGTGCCAGCCACTGTCCCTGAACCCAGTTAGTAGGGACAGGGGAACAGGATTCAGGGACCATGAAGAATCTGTCTTACAACCAGGGTGCAGGAGCATGGTAGTCAGCCTAGCAAAGCTAATGTTTAGAATTATGGAGGCTTTTGATGCACTTTTCTTCTAGGAAGCATTTTACTAGGCCAGACAGAGTTTACCAATGCAGGGGACAGGAGAGCTGCATTGCTGTTTGGAGCAGGACAGTTCTTCCTTGTGTCCCCTTGTGTGGGGCACTGTTTTCAGCTAGGCACTGAGAGCATTTGAAAGTCTACAGATGTCGTCCGTGATTGTTACGAAGAAAATACCAACCATGGACCCTTGAATACAACAGAGCAGTTGTAGGTACAATTCCTAGAGAATTAAATGGGCATGGGTTCCAACATCATGGAATTTATCAAGTTATCTGTAAGACAGAATCTCAGGTGGCTGTTTCAACTCAGATCAGAGAAATCAAAGGTAGAGATATGAATGTCTTTGGTACCATGGGAGAGATGTAGGAGTTACACGTAAGAAACTAGGGAGCAGAGAACGTGTTCTTACGATGGCAGCATTCAGAGTGCAGGAAGGGGAAGTTTGTAGGTAGATTATAGACTGTAATGAGGATGGAACTTGAGACCCACTAGAAAACTTTGTTCCCATGAGTGTGGCCGTTTGGGGTGCTGAGAAGGCAGAGTCTGGGAGAACTTTCCCACATTATGCTCATGGTTTATTCCACATTTGTTTCCCTTTCCTATCTACTTATACGTTCATTCCTTCTGTCCTACCCCTACCATTTTACCATGTATTCACAGTAATCTTTCCTATCATCATCAAGAGAGCTTCAGCAGTGCTGCCTTCTCTAAGGCATCTTTCTCACCCACTGGAAAAAACAGAGTTCCTGTCATGTGCTGGGGTTTGTGCAGTTCGCATTCATCATCTCATTTCATGGTCCCAGCAAATCCATGAAGTAGTTATGAGAAAACTTTCTGGAAATCTCCAAGTGGGGTTTAAGATCCCTGGGTCTGACTACGTAAAGGTGTTTCCATCCCATAGGCACAGAGGGTATTAGTGAATTGTGAGCACTGTTTTTAAACCATATTGACAAGGGTTGCTACAAGACGATTTTACAAAATCTTCTCTCGCTAGGGGAAAATGAGTAACACATGCTTTATTTAGGCTCCTTTTAGTAAGCAAACATGTCTGGGAGTCAGGTTTGAATCAATGAGTGTCAATAGCAAGTCAGGGAATGTTGGTACCTTTCTAGGCAGGTGTAATGAAATAACATTCCTTGCCAAGGAGGAGCAGGGGTTGAGATTGTTGTAGTATTGAATCCACTGAACAACATACACTGGCTGAGGAGAGACATGAAAGGCTGAGCAATTGATTTCTCAGTAGTGGACCTGAGCTGGCCAATTTGTAGCAAACTTGGTTATTCAAAATATATTTTCCAGCTAAAGACAGATGGACTCTTTGATGTGAGATGTTTTGCTGTGCTCAGAGAGCTCATAGCCAAGGCACAGCCAGGCACGGTGAGCAGAGTCAGTTCATTTACCAGAAATCACCCTGATGAAGTTATGGAATCCAGAGCATATGGATTACAGGGAAAGATGGGGGCAGTAAGGGAGCATAGAGATCCTAGGCCTTCTGTTAGGGGTGTTAGAAGATAACTAGTGGGATGTGGGAGTAGGAGATGGAGTTGAACATTTGATGCCCTTCATGTAGGGCTGATTGGAGAAAGAAATTCTCCCTGACCAAATGATTAAGCCGTAGATTCATAGAGCTTGAGTGATAGGTGGAGCATAAGCAAATAAGCCTCTCATTATGCAGTTGAGAAACTGAGTCCCCAAGAGATTTGTCCAAGGCCACGCAGCTAGGAACGAATAGAATGGGATTCCAATCCATGTCTTCAGACTCTAACTTTACGTCCTGTTATATAGAGTTAATTTATCTTTTAAGGTTCCTGATTCAGTCTGATATGGCCAAATGAGTCTCTTGCTTCTTTTTATGAAGACAGAGACTATAGATCTGCTATTATTTCCTTATTAGCAGCAATGTCAGAAGCTCATAAGAAGTTTACACCCCAGATAATAAACTCCCACTCATGGTCTGAGAGAAAGATTGAAAAAAATTACACAAAAAATATCAAAATCCCAAACTCATTAATGGATCCTTCTTACTAACATTCCTTTTCCCTACTACTTCTTTTTATTTTTATGATGGTTTTGGGCTTCCAGGAGTGAATGATGATGTATCTTGAACAAAATAGAATTTGTTCTTGAATCCTGCTGGTGTAAATGCTAAGCTAAATAAATGGAAATAGATAGAAGTCTCAGGAATAAATCAGACTCCTTGCTTAAAAAGCAAGCATGTAATTCAGCCCTTTCTTTTTGGTAGGTAAGAAAAAGCCACAGGACTAGAAGTCCATCTCCTTGTCCATATGTAGGCCCTCACTCAAGCTTTTTGTTCATTTATCCATTTGTAGCAATACAGGGTTTTCTTCCTCCCTTGCTTCCTTCTTTCCTTGTCTCCATTATCACTCATTCTTGGGAGGGGTCTTTGGAAAGTCAGAAAAAAAATAGAGACTTTGTCAGCTCAAAAATATATTGAAGTCGTGCTATGAAAGGTTGTGAATATTAGCAAGGAAGGATATGTTAGAGGTGGTGTTCCTCTGAGACTCTGAAGGACTTAAAATAATCAGAACTCACAGGACACAGAGAGGCTGACTCATACTCCCCACCCCAGGGGTAGAGCCAGGACTCATGAAGGAAAAACAGGGATGGAAGAAATAAGGGAAACATGGGCGAAGAGATAAAACGGGAGACCAGAGAAAAAAGGGCCTCACAGGGCTTCCCTGGTGGCGCAGCGGTTGAGAGTCCACCTGCCGATGCAGGGGACACGGGTTTGTGCCCCGGTCCGGGAGGATCCCACATGCCGCGGAGCGGTTGGGCCTGTGAGCCATGGCCGCTGAGCTTGCGCGTCCGGAGCCTGTGCTCCGCAACGGGAGAGGCCACAACAGTGAGAGGCCCGCGTACCGCAAAAAAAAAAAAAAAAAAGGGCCTCACAGAGTCTACCAAAGCCAGGCTCTGCAAGGACTGAGGAGTGACTTGGTTGAAAAAATAAAGGACCCCAGGTGTATTTGTGATCATCTGATCAATGGAAAACATTCATTTTGGTGACAGACTATATACCTAAAGTAAAATATAATTTGCTGTCCAAACTGATACTCTTTTGCAAGTAAAAGGGGCCATTACTGATTATGCGGATACAACAGGTATAGTCTGGGATTATCAGGCAAATCAGGACATACGGTTACAGACTCTACCTCTACCCCTTCCAGACCTCATGGGCATAGCTAAGAGGTTAGACTTTCACTCGTTCAAAGCACAATCATTAAGCCCTGCTGTGTCCGGCATCGTGCTTGGCACTGAGGGTACAGAGTTGAGCTCTTCTGCTTCTGCAACAGATGAGTAGTTCTTTCTGTGGCTGAGACCTTCATGACTAAAGATCAAGGCAGAACCTTCACAGTCCAGTTAACCAGTCATGATGCTTCTCAGCGGGGCTTGTGTATGTGGCTCCCACCTGGTCTCCGGCGTGGTGACGGCTGCACACCCTGAAGCTTGGAGTGAGTGGTGTGGTTTTGCTCTGCCTCTGCCCTGCATATGCTGCTTTTAATCAGATGAGCGCTTAATCCTGTAGCGAGTCTTATTACGCCCTTTGCCCTTTCCCATTCCATCTGTTACATGTCTCATTGTCTATCCTCCAAATGGAATAAGCTGTATTTTTTCTCAGACTTATTTTCTTTCCGTGTTTGATGTCTTTCAGAAATAGGCCTGGAGCCAAGAATTACAATCAAGCTGAAGTGGGTCTGACTGAGGATTTTCAGTACCTTGAGTTACCTTCTCTAATGCTGCACTTCTCTTATCAGCAAAGCCTCCAACTTTGATGGCTTTTAATGCAGGGTACTGGGGAGCTCTGCAGTTGGTTTCACAGATCTTCCTCTTAGGACTGCCATTACTGTCTCCCCAGGGTGTAAAAGCCCCTTGGGGCACCCAGTTATGGTGGCATCCAGTTGGATCAGTAGGTCTGTGTTCCAGCCATGCTGCAGAGCCCAGATAATCTGCGGATGGATGGATCATAATCTTGTCTCAGTGGGCCTTTCTAATCCTTTTGATCTCTTTGGCTATTTGCTATCTTACTGACCAAATCATTCATATACATCAAAACCTGCTCAACTTGAAAATAGACCTCAGGGCCTCTGTCCTGGGATTAGTAAAAGAATATAGACAAATCTTCCTCAAGGAGCATATTTCTGTTTATTGTAGTTTCTCTCCTTGGCAGGTATGATAAGGTTTTACTCTGGAAGAATGAAAAATATTTAAAAGGTGTTGATGGTATGGCAAGTTCCAAATTTGGTTCTCTTTCAGCAAGCACAGCCCCATACACCTGGGCTCTGTCTCTCTTTTATATTATTTATTTTTGTGTCTGTGTGTTTCCCCCAATTTTAAGGTCATTTGAGGGGAGGCTTCTTGTCTGTCATCTTTCAAGCCCTTCTTCACCCTACCCTACCCCATCCTAGTGCTAAATCCCTTGTTTTCCATATGGAAGGCAATTGATAAATGTTTCCAAACTCAATAAATATTTCTGGCTTGTAAATCAGTAATTTCCTTATTTGATACTTCTTTAGACTGAAAGGCTTACTGATAGGTTCTTAGATGGAATGCAGGGGTTAATGTCCTTTGAGTAATAAGGCCAGACCAGAGATGTGGAAAATATGAAAGTCATTCCATGTGCAATCCTATGGGGGAGATTTTGCTACCCCAGATGCAGAATCTTCAGAGTTCTAGGGATGCAAATAAAACATGAGGTTGATGCCGCATCCAGTCTTTTTCGACTCTCCTGTTTACTGCTGTTGCTGTCTGACAGACACTCAAACTTACTTTGCAATAGATGGAAGGAAAGGTGTTTTAGACCTAGGAACACAGGTAAACTAAGGCCCAGGACCTGCCTTAAAAGTAGCATCCAGAATCCTTGGTTGGTTCCCAAACCAAATTAGGCTAGTACACGCCCCACCTTGAACTAGACAGGAATCAATCCAGCCTAAAAAACCAAAAGGAATAAGACACAGGGCAAACGGCCACTTGGTTCTCTACATTCTGTTCCTAATTATTGAGTGTTTCAACCCAGGTATAGCATGCTCCCTGTCCTATTTGACACTTTCTTGTTGCTTCTCTCTATTAATAGTCATTCGGCTTCTGGTCAGCCAAGGATAATTATGCTTCATTACCACCCCTGGGTAAAACTCTGGTTGCCAGAAATTCTCTTTGTGTTGTATTTGAGAACAATCCAAATTTCTGCCTCATCGAGGGGGGTTGGAGGGGTGGGTCAGGACTGGCCATTATGAACAAATGATGAAAGTTTAAGGCACTAGGAATCTTCACATGAGTTTCCAAGTAGAGAAGTATGGAAAATGTATTATAGTAACTTTCTGTGTTTTGAAAGTGGACCCCCTCTTGTTCAGGGCTGGGTGGTGAGAAACCTGAGAGAGTATCTCCCATTTATGTAGTGATAGCCATGAATTTGGAAGGCAGAGAGGTGCCATCCAGGGCCAACCACACGTGGACATGCAGTGCATGCCCTGCACAAAGCCTGCCTCCAGTCAGTCAGGAGGAGGGTGCGACTTTTTGGTCATTTGTCTGCCCACAGAGGGGATGCCTTTTTGAAATTTTAGTAATACTAAGCCTTCTAGTCATCTACCTACCAAGAAGAAGGAAAACTATCACTAAGATTGTGTCTCCATCATAAAATCACATTCTAGCTCGGCAGAGACATAGAATATAGTCTTTTGATTTTAGATAGTGTTCTTTGCCTAGCTCCATCATTTTGCTGTGTGTGTGCTCAGGGGCAATCCAAAATGCTATCTATTAAATTTCTTCAGGATGGCTCTTCTCTCTACTCCTTTCCTGAGCTCCAGTATTTTAAACTTAAAACTCCAGTCCTGACTGATGCAACACCACACGTAGCTACTAAATGCTGGATTTCAGGCTCCTGGGAATCCCTGGTGATCAATGCCAATTAGAGTGCCATAAGCCACAGCTGAAAAAGCCAACAGGAACTTCGAGCTTTCTAATCTAGGCATAAACAGCCGGGTAATGCTTCTTTGAAGTTCAGAGATTGGGAGACGGTATGTGGGCCCTGGATTGGGAGAGAAGGGGGTGAAATATTCTGGTAAAAGTGAATATAGGCACAAGCCAGTTGTGTCACGAACAGATAGTTTCTTAGCATGCCTTGAACTTAAGTTCGAGGAAAGGAACTACATTTCAGGAACTTGAACTTTTAAACTCAGGGTTAAGAGAAGCAATGAGATTGCAAGTTCCATAGACATGGGTTATGTCCTACTTATTAAGTGTCTTTGCAGCTGCTACGGTAGTATTTTACCCTTGGTGGGCACTCAATAAATGTTTATTTAATTGGATTGAGTTTTCTGCAGATAAGGAGGAAATTGATTGATAGCCCCGATTTGGGTATTTTTCAGTCCCTTTTCTCTGTACAATTCTGTGATTCTAGGAAGGCCAGCAGGCAAGAGAACAGCAGGTTTGAAGGTCTGAAAGAGATTCTGTGGGGCTGGAACATGAAATGTGAAAGAATTCTGGTGAGAGATGCGGCTGGAGAGGTATGTGGAGACCAAGTTATGCAGGATATCTTCAGTTGGTTAAGGCATTTGAACTTCATCCTGAAAGCAGAATTTTCAGGAGGATTTTTAGTGAAAAGCATGACATGCTTAGATATACATATCAGAAAGATCACTGGGCTCAGCATAAGGAATGGATTGGAAGAGCTCAAGTAGGGTCAGGAGACCAGTTGGGAGACTTATCTCAACTTTGGGAAATAATGATTTTTACCTGAACTAGGCTGGTGGTTGTGAGAGTAGAGAAAAGTGGATGGATTCCAGAGAGGATAATGACAGTGTTTGACACTGATTGGATGTGAGGGACCTGGGGTGGGGAGGAGCAAGGAGTGAAGGGTGAGTCCTGGGTCTCTTATGTGGGCAATGATAGAAGACGGTGCCGTTAACAAGAGAAGAGAGAAAGAGAAATGGCTGTGAGGAGGTGGTAGAGAGAGAAGATGATGAGTTCAGTTTTCTGCCGATTGAGTTTGAGGTGCTTGTGGGACATCACAGAGATGTTGGCAGTTTCATGAACGGGGCTGAAGTTCTGAAGAGAGAGATCAGTTGAAGTACAGGTTTGGGAATATATGCCGTGTCCATGGGAGTAGATGAGTTTGTTCAGGGAAATACCAACATTTAGGGCTTGGCAGAGGGATACATAAAGCAACCTAACCAGGAGTGGTCAGAGAGACACAGGGAGGTGTGCATAGGGGAAGAGAGAATTTAAAGAGAGAGGAAAGGTCCAACTTCCTTACCTTTAAGTCATCCAATCTCTAGGTTCCCAAATATTTCAAATTACTTTTGGCCAGTAGGCCCTAGATTAGAAAAAAATGCATATCCAGCCACTCCTGTGTGAATGATGTAGCCTAAGGTCATTGGCCTATTTTATTTAAATATATCTAGGTTCTGCTCCCTCTGAGGATTTTACCTAATGCTAAAGAGAAAGAGAGGAAGTCCTCATCATACACTGTACTACCACCCTAAAAGTAGCCAGCAGGGAAATTGACCTATAAATACTCTGAGCACATTAAGGTAAGTACATTTTTAAAAACGGCATGTCTTTTGGCTATGGTCTAATGTGATGATTGGTGGAAATGGAACTGAAGAGTGACAGGATATATTAATGGAAGGTCGCACACAGTCTTTCGGCCTCAGAAAGAGCAATGAATGGGCTATATCTGTTCCCAGAGGGAAAGTTTGATGAGTAATGATCCTGATAGACGTTTTAAACATCCTGAGGATGACGTAATGGGTACTGCGTTTACTCTTTGGACAGCAGATTCTCCTCTGCTATAGCCGGGTCTATGACTTCAAGTCTGTTTAGAGGGCCACCTGAGGGTACGGTGGAAGCGTCACGACACCTATATACCTGCTCTAGACAGTGGGTGCTGTAAAAGGCAAATGCTCTAAGAGGCTGTGAGTGGGTGCTGTCACATCAGGGCTTGCTTCCCCTGCAGAGGGAAGAGCGCCATCCAAGGTCTCGCAGGCGCGCTTTCCCAAAACTTCCCACCCGCCAGGTTGCTGATTAAGAGCTGATGGTTCACATTTAGATGCCCTCGCACCTCCACTCCCTTTCTAACCATACAAAATTTGAGTCAAGCTTGAACCTTGCTAAGAAAACAGATTTGCCCTTTTTAGTCTTAGCAGCACTGGAGTCTAAAGAGAGACTATGTGGGAAGGCAGATCCTTAGTTCCCTCTTCTCCAGGCTGTTGGAGGAATTTCAGACCTCTGCTTGCCAAAGCACTTCTATGGAGTTCAGATTTTTCTTTTTTTTTTTTTGGTGGGGTGAGGGAATGCCTTCAGTGACTCACTCCCCTCCCGTCTCTGAGCCTCAGTTTTTTCCTCCTAACAGAGGGGTCTGCATTAGGGGATCCTAGAGGGCCCCAAGGCCTAGCCTGTGTCCCCACCAGCTGTCTCCACCAGCAGAGAGCTTGTTCTCAGAGAGGCCCTTTCCTGGTGAGCTAAACTGGCCCGAAAGGACTGCTCTATATTTGGACAAGGCAAGTCACAATATGTCAGTTTGCAGACAGGGAGCTTGTTTGGAGTGGGAACGCCACGGGAAGGGCTTCTAAGCTGAAAATGCACACACCCTGTGGGATGGGGGGAAGACAGAGAACCCCAGTTGCTCTAAGGGGTCTAGAAATCAGAATGGTTAGAGTTTGCCTGGCCCCGCCAGTGCTTTGCTTGATTCCCTGGCCTCTTCATTTTGTGTTCACCTGTGAAGAGGCCCCTGGCTGAGAGAAGGGTGTCGGAGGTAGATGAACCTAGCTCTGTCCCTTAGTCGTTGTATGATCGTGAGTTGTTGGACTTTCTGCACCTTATTTTCTTTATCTGTTAAATGGGGATGCTTTATAGACCTGGATGAGGAATAAATGAGATGACATACATAAAACAGCCGTACAGAGTCTGGCATGGGGGGCAGTTACCTCCTTCCGTCCCCAGTCCTCTTCTTCTTTTACCTTTGCTCACATTATTTCCCCCACCTGGACCATTCTCTCCACCTCTCCAAATTTAACTCACTTTCAGTGCTCAGCAATATCTTTCTGCCTGTCGGAGTGCTCGAGTTCTCCTGCTGCCCCAATCACGTATTACCTGACTTCACATTCTGGTAACTGCCTTCTTTCTTGATACTGTTTTGCTGATTTTTCCCATCTAAACTGCTGCTCCCTGAGGGAAGAAATTTGTCAAATAACAGTTATCTTTCTATAATATCTGGTCAGATGTTGGGGACATAAGCAATATTTGAATGAATGAATACAGAAAGAACTAAGTTACAGGGAGAATGCGGTGGGGGGCAGTGTGTACTGTGGTTAAGGCCTGGATGCTGGAATTAGCCTGCCTGGGTTTGAATCCTGGTGTTGCCAGTTATGAGCTTTGCAAATTTAAGAGCTGTTGCATCTCTCTGTCAGTTTTCTCCCTGCATAAAGGTAGTGGCAAATATAGTTCTTCTCTCCTAGGGTTGTTGTAAAGATTAAGGTTAGATTTGGAGAGTGTTTAGATCAGCGCCTGGCACACGGTACTATATAAAGACCACCATTATTATTATTATTATTATTATTATTTTTGCGGTATGCGGGCCTCTCACTGCTGTGGTCTCTCCCGTTGCGGAGCACAGGCTCCGGACGCACAGGCTCAGCGGCCATGGCTCACGGGCCCAGCCGCTCCGCGGCATGTGGGATCCTCCCGGACCAGGGCACGAACCCGCGTCGCCTGCGTCGGCAGGCGGACTCTCAACCACTGCGCCACCAGGGAAGCCCCCACCATTATTATTTTAAAGAACATGAGTTTAGGATTAGACAGGCCTGAGTTCAAAGGCTGCTCTACTGCTTACTAATTATGTGACCTTGGACAGAAGTTATTCAGTTTCTCTGTGCTCCAATTTCCTTATCTGTAAAATAGGGATGATACACCTGCCTAATAAGTTGTTGTGAAGACAAAATCAAGAGCCTAGAACACAGTATATGCCTGAGAACTGGTGGCTATTAGAAGCCTGCTTCAGTCTTCTAGAAGCAAGAGTTTGAGGTGACTGCATGAAGAGTCATTGCGGTGGCCTGGGCCCCATTTAGGAAACTGAAAACCTGGGGCTTGCCTTGACTGGGAAGAACTGAGAGAAGAGTTGAAACAGGGGTTGTGGGTGCATTGTAGGAAGGGATAGGGAAGCCACTTTGTGCTGGTTGCTAAGCTGTATCACCAAAATCCTGACCAAATTAGGCCATTACAGATACATTTGGAAGGAGCTAGAGTCTTTTGCCTGAGTGAAATTCCGATACAAGTCCATGCATGTCACCTTTCTGCATATCTTTGATTATGTAAGGTGTTTCTCGTGTTTTGTCCTTACGTAGCCAGCTGTGTTACTGTCATGGTGATGCCACAGGCGTGGGTGAGTGGGGACACGCCATCCTCTGCTGGCCAAGCGGATCTGTGATTCTTGTTGTCCGGGAAGGTAAAATTTGCCAGTTCAGAGCTTGTGTAACTGAGGGGTACCATTTAGCCTCTTCTGACCCCAAGTTGGGACTCTGAGGGTCCTAATTTCTACAGTTTAGTCTATTGATTCTCACTCCCCAGATCTTATTTGGTGTGCTGAGTGATGGTTTAGGGCCTTAGGAAGTCTATCTCCCCTTAACTTCTGCCAGAAGTGAGAGGCTGACTGTTCTGTGCTGTTCAGGGCAGAGCGATCTGAGTGGTTTCAGTCAGGAACCCCACTAGGTCCACTGGCCTTGAAGGGAGGTGTGGGAGAGGAAAAAAAGCAAAGAAGAGGCAGGCAGGGAGGCCTCGGCATTGCTGGCTTCTTCCCCAGATGGCTTTGCTGTGTTCACACCATAGGACTAAGGGTTTGAACCTCTCTTCCAGCACCATCTGGATATAAGTTTAGACTTTTCACGATGCTGGCTTCTCACATCCCTTTCTTCTCTGTCCCTCTATTGCTTCTTTGTTTGAATTTAATGCTAAATTCTGCAATGCAATAAATCCTTTGGTAAGGAGATGTAACACATTTATACCTCAGGATTACAGATTTGCTACATATTTGCTATATTATCTCACCATCTCATCAACATCTTGTGGCTTCAGTGTTAGCAGTGCCAACAACTGGTTTTAAATATCAAGATAAAAGTACCCACTTCCTTTTTTTTCATTACCTCAAAGTTCTTTATGATTACAGTCTTGTTTTTACTCTCTTCTGGTGGGAGGACTCTCGATTAACTTCATTTTGCAGAATAAAATTCAGATATGGGGAAGTTCAAAGAAGGCGGTAAATTACATTCAGGTGGTGGGCCTGGATACCCCAGCTCAGTGGTACTCAACCTGACCGTACACCTGTGGATTTTAAAAAGGTACTCTGCTCTGGACCCACCCCAAGTGGATTAAGAATGATAGTCCATTGAGGCGGCAAGGGTGGTTTAATCTTTTCAGGTAAATCTGATGGGTAAGCGTGGTTGAGATCTCTGCTGCATTTACTAAGGAAGCAAGACTTTCACTGTTTGGATTAGGAAATCACAGGAATGACTGTGAAACAAATTTAAAATGTAGCTGACAATGTAAAGTTAAAACTTGCTTCTGCTATTACTTTTCAAACTAGTTAGCATTTTGCATATGAAGGTTTTTGGTTAACTATATATTCACGGCTCTGTCTTTGGGTTTTTCATTTTAAAGAGTAAAACTTCAGGGTAGGACTGGAGGTACTCACCCATTGTTCATCAGTACCTTAAATCATGAATATGTGGGTGTTACCCACCTGTGTTCTCTCTCTTTGCTTTATGATCGTGTTAAATAACCTAAGTGATTTCCAATGAGGTTAAGCAGAGTCCCTTCAGGGCCCTCCAGTCACTTTTTCAGAGTATGCGTTTTCAAACTATACCCCACGTCTCATCCCCCAGCCTCCTCCTCAGTCTGATCTGTTCCCTGCAGTAGACAGCCTTGGTAACTAATGGGAGTATATCTTTTGGGTATGTGAGGGCAGAAGTTAGGTTAAGGGCTACTTTCTTAGAAGTTACCCCAGCACTCTATTAAGTATGGTATATTTATCCTCATCTTTAGAGCTTTATGTGGAAATGTCAAGCTAGTTATTGCAAAAGACCTGGTACTGGAAATTCCTTGCATTTAATGTGAAAGTGTGATGCAGCTGTAGTTGGGATGGTGTCTTTTTTAGGGATGGAGTTCAGAGCAAAAGGAAAATGTTCTGTGTAAGACTTGCCCTAAAAAGGCACCTCTGACTGGCTGAGTCCCTCTTGAACCACTTTGGGATCCTTCAAGTTTCTAGCTTGGCTGGGTTGCTTTTGGAGCCAAGGAGAGTTCTAGTCATTAGCATTAGTGAATTGTTGCTCATTAGCATTTGTGTGGAGTACCCAAATCACTGCAACAAAAGTGTGAAACCCCAGCTGGTGGTGGGGGGAGGGTGAGCGGGATTGTTTCTTCTTGGATTAATACCAGAGTTATTTCCCTTGGTGCAGATCCATTCTTCCCTGTGTGGGAATGTTTAACGTTCATACTGTTAGGTGAGAGTCTCATTCAGAGAACTTTAAAAAAAATACACGTTTTTCTCAATTTATCTTAACCCACAAACCCAACGAAAGTATACTTTCTCTGTACGATGACTTGTTCAGAAATTTGAAAAGGCCTTCTGCTGCGTGAGAGAGCTTTTCCTGCAATGCAGGTCCACCAGTTATTCAAGCAAAGAGTTAACCGAGGCCAGGGAGGCTTCTCTGGCAGCCTGCAAGCTTTGTGCAATAGCCAAGCTGGGGGCTGAGAGAGACTGATATCCATTTGTTTGCGTATGAAGCTTTCATTCCCAAAGTCTTAGACATCACATACCAGGAAAGATGATTGTGAAAAGCACGGGCAAACTCAAGTGTTTCCTGGCTGTTCTGGTTGCCTTTGATACATCTCATCCTGCCTGACAGTGTTTGCCGCTTGGTTGTCCAAACAGAATTGTCTTCTTCAGTGGTGAGTGAGAATTAATTATTCACATCCAGTCGTCATCATAAATACTCTTATGTGAACCTGTGTCCCTAAATGAGTCTTACAGGAAAATCTTTAGTTTGGAAATCTTCAGTCCTCCCATTTTATTGTACCATGTGTAAGCTTCACCCTGGAATTGCATAGTTTGATGAGGTGTAATGGTCTTTGGTTCTGAGAAACTGTGCAGCGTGGTAGTGCAGAGAGGCCCAGCTAGGAATGTCTCCCAGGAGTCTGAGAGCTGTCACTTCCTTCTTCTCCATGGCTCCAAGTTCCTTGGGCCTGGATATAGCAACAGCACCCTCTAGTGTGTGATAGGGTGAGGATGGGCTCCTGCTTAATAAGGTGAGGTGCTTTGGCTTCACTGAGTGAGGTGTGGGAAACAAGGGGCTTGGCATTTATTGAACAGTACAGCTGAGCCTAAATATGCAAAAGCAGAATGTCTTCTAGGTTTTGACAGCTGAGAAAGGAAGTTAGGGACAGCAGGAAGATAGGGTTTTAGATTATTTTACAAAGATGTGAAAGCTAAGGAGAGCCAAAGGAGGGAATCCGGAGGTCACTGGGGAAAGGAACTGTTCCTATGAACAGTTTGCTGTTCTTCCAAAGAATTCAAAGCTTGGCCATGTGCACGGGGAGGAGGATGGATAGGGCCTGGCCACAGAGACCTTCCATTGCTGACTGACACTGGGCCTGCAGAGGGGCCAGAGCTTTTTTTCGAAAACTGAAATTCCAAACACTCCAAGCAGTGGTTTAAAGGCTACTAAAATGTAAATGACTGATAGGTATTACCTGACAACAGAGTTTTGATTAAAGGAACTAGACTTAAGTATAACAGGGAGCAAAAACTGGGTAGAGGTGGACTGAGTGTAGAGAGAATGGAAGAGGGATGCTTCCATCCTTCATTTTGTTCATCTAGCAAATATTTATTGTTGAGCTGCTATTCAGTGACAGCTTCTGTTGTAGGTACTGGGTGTGAATTCACACTAGGTGTAAATAAAAGAGAGTCCCTGCCCTCATGGAGCTTATGTTCTTTACAGTTGCCAAGGGGTTCCATAGCTCAGTCCTCCATGCTTACATTTTTATAGTGTGGTCTGTTTACAGGCAGAATGTGATTTGAGGACATGGAAAGTACCCACTGCTCAAAATTGCATCTGCTCCACCTGGTCTTTCCTGCAATTTCCAAACCAAAACCCCTTGTTCAACAAAGATCTGTTTTCTGAGAGAAGTAACGATGAAGTCAGACACTTTGTCCCCACGCTTATCGTCTGGTGAAAATGAACGATCTGATGAGACCTGGAGGGTCGGGGGTAACTCTGGCACCAGCAAATTGTGGCCTGGGGGAGTGTATTTTTCAGAGCCAAGGTTTCCTCATCAGTGGAAGCAGCTGTATTAATTCCTGTGTCAGATCCTTTCTGGATCTAACATTCTATTTTGCATGGCAGGTAGCATCCTGGAAAGCACAGAGTGTGGTACATCCCTGGGAACACTGGGTAATTGTGTTCTGGGGGCAGGACCAGATTAGACACTGTAAAAAAAAAAAAAAAAAAAGGAGGAGAGCATGGAGAAGGAGCATGATTTGACAACCAAATTTAGGCTATTTAAAAAATGTTTCTAGGGCATATATTCCTGGGTCCAATTTCTGACTAGAAGTTGCCTGCAAGGGAGGGTGGTAGTGTAGGTATGGTTGTTGCAGACTTTTTGGAAGCTCAATTACTGGTACTTTTGAGGATGCTAATGAGTTTTGAAAATTATCTACAAAACTCATGGCCATAGATCTGACCCCTGAGCTGCAGCTGCTGCTATAAAGACCTTTGTGGTGAAGATGTTCTTGTGGTGTGGAGTGCTTTCCTTTTAACTGCAGATGGAGTACCACAAACTGATATTCTTTGAATCCTAGAGAGCAAGTGACCTACTTACTTACTATTGTGTCTGAAATATTCAGTTAGAGCATATTTTAGGAAAACCGTTTTCAGCTTGGAACATGGTTTTGCTTTTGTGAAAACACACACCAGTAGAGGCACAAGATTAGTTTTCTTGGCTGTTCTGACCCACTGTGTCAGGAATAACTTTGGATACTGTATGACTTCTCTCATTGGAAAGAGGCAATGTAAAATCCATGGGCTTCTTTAGTAAAGACTGTTCATAACTATACCTTTATAGGCTCGTGTGATGAAGATTAATGAAAGCTTTCGGTTTAGAATGAAAAAATGCACGAGTTATTTGCTAGGCTCTCTAACATCTCGAAGATGTTGATCCTGGTCTTTGCAGTTTATTGGTCAGGCTTTCTTTACCTTGTGGCTTTTCCCTTTGGAAAGAGTTTCAGCCTCTCTGTGAAGTACTGTGTAAATAGGTTTCTGGGTGGAGTGTGGGTGGGACTTTTTTTGCAAACTTTCTTCTTTCAAGACTTTTAAAGAAATCATACCCGGGACCAATTGAGAGGCAGAAACCTTGGGTGGCTTTGGAGTTTTCTATGTGTGTGTTCTGCCATCTGCTGGGAAAGGATCATCAATCTTGGAAAGCTGACCGGCAGTGTGGAAGACGGTGTGTACTCCTGGTCCCTCCATCCCTCTCTCAGGGCTGGGCAGAGTACACAGCAAAGCTTGTAAAATGCCACGATGTACTTGGTTTTCTGTTGGATCACCTTAACTCACAACCAGAGTTATCTCACAGGGATTCCCTACCAGTCTGCTGAGCTCAGGTCCAAGTTGCTTTGGGAGCCTCCATCACAGTATCATCTGGCCTCATTCTTCTGGGTATACAGTATGTTGATTGGGATTGCCTTGAAGTAGTTTTCATTGGTTTAAAGTGGAAACAAAACAAAACATTCAATCCAAGTCCGGGGCAGGGTGGCTGCCTTCGTAGTGATGTTAGTATAAGAGGGCTAACTGATCTATTCAGGAAAGATCAGCCCTTTTTCTCTGAGATCATAATCTCCCTCCTTTTTGGTGTTAAAATGCCCTTTTACAAAATGATAGTAATAGATGAGCATTATCATGTTAAGCATATATTTTGCATGGCAAAAGTAAAAGTTAGCAACTGTGAGTCAGTTTCCTAATTCTTGTAAAAAACATTTTCTTGTCTGTGAAATCCCTAAGTCTGGGTTTGCTACTCCCTGTGGTCTCACCTTTTCCTTCATGTGACAACTCGAGTAGAAAAGTAGGGTCAACAATCCTCAGTTGTAGCTTCCATATTTTCCCTGGCAAATCCTCCGTGGATTTTTCTGTGCTATGACCCACATAGAAACACAAAAATAATAGTCTGGTAGAATGAGGATAATGTCTCCTTACTAACTGGGTCACTGCTTTATAGATGGATTTTGGTTTGTAGTAAATGCTTGGCCTGGTTTCGCACCCCTTTGCATCATTTTCTTCCTCTGGAGTTCTTGATGGAATGTGACCTTCCTGTCTGGATGTGTCTGTGGGACTCCCATGGGGGAGACTTAAGATTTTTGGCAGGCGGACCCTCAAGGCAACTGGGACAGGATGTGAAAGGCCAGCATCCTTGTTTCTTCTTAAAATTTCTCAGAGGCTTATAATCCTTTCGAAAGATTTTAAAATGGTAATATGACATTTTGATATCTAAGATTAGTTAAAAGTTTCTAGTAACTGAAGTAATGAAACTGACTTTCTTCTTTATTAAGGGTTATACTTACAGAAACATATGATTTTTCCCCCAAATGTTTTAAGGACTAATTCAAATAAAATTATAAAGATTAAAGAAAAAAATACAACTGGAGTTACTCTGATTGAGGTAGGTTTGGTGTTTGGCTCTGTGGAACCTGAATTGAAAATTGCTATTGTATAAAAACTGAATTGAAATTTATTTCTGAGAAGATAATTAGCTAAGAGGGCAGATATTTGAGATCTGAGTAGGTGGAGGCTGGGAAAATAAGTTTGTACTGAAGCCAGAGCACATGGTGTCTTCATTGGAAATATCAATAGATGTTCCCAGAGAATAAATGTTTTTGTATATTTATCTAATGATAACAAGTACTTCTGAATGAGCAAGGACATTCAAGATTGCAGGGTATGAGTTTCATATGGGCACACGCAGAGGCTTGTGACCTAAAGGCCATGTGAAGAAGGTGGAAAAATTCTCCCCAGTTAAATTTTCATGGGCCAGATTGTTAGAAACATGTCCAAGAAGTGATTTCATAAAACTTTTGAAACTTGGCTTAAAACCCTGGCAGATCTGTATCATCTGGTAAATATTTAGGACTTTGTGTATATTATTTTCAAGGAATGGCAATAAACTATAGAAAAAAAATTTCTTCAGCAAAAACAAAACACTGCAGGAATGTTAGCGTTTGAATCAGAATTTTTTTTTTCAAGAGTGGGGGTGGGGTGGGGGAGAGGGAAAGAGGTCTTATTTCTGATAGAATTAGGTCAGTTTAAATTCTCTTTCATTGAAGGTGACTATCAATGTTTACTATGATTTGCTTGTTAACTTAGCAACACTGGGCATATGATAGCTTTATTTTTTATCACCTGGTAGTTTTTTGTTTTTATTTTTATTTATTTATTTTTTAAAATGTTCTTGCCTGAAAGAGCTTATGAGATTTCACCATTACCTGCACCTTAAAATCTCAGTTTGTAACTCAACAGCAATTGAAAATGTGAATTTTCCTATCTAGTAGGAGAATTAAAAAGCAGAAATGTAGAGTTCAGGAATAATACTCCCAAAAGGGAACAATCAAACATCAAGGCCATGTTCTAGTTTCCTCAGGTCATGGCCTTCTGTTAACGATACCATCTTATATTTCTTTTCCAATGGGATTCACATCTGTTTGTCTTTCACATATCTCCTAAGGCAAATGGCTATAATAATCATGCCCCTATTATATAATTTGGGAAACAGAGTCACAGATGAGGAATTACTTTCCTGTCTCTCTTTTCCTCGATACATTGTTCTATTGTAGTGAGGAAAACACGGATGTCAACCAGTTATACATGCCAAGCACTTTACATGTATTATCTCATTATTTCCTATGAGGTAGGTGTATTTCTATTTTTTTTTCCTTCAGATGAGGAAATAGTGGCTTATAGAGATTGAAAAACTTGCTAGAATTTATATAGCGAGTATGTGGCAGAATGGGGAACAGAAACCATTACACCATACTGCCTCTCCAGTAATATGCTACAGAGAAAGCAGCTTCCATAGCCCAATTGAACCCAGCTGTCTATTCCCAGGCTCCCAGCCTGGTACCTTTCTTCATGTCCAGCATTCAGTGAATCAAGGAGTTGATTTAGACCTCCCGGGAAAGGGGTCTGGAGAGGCAACAACGTCCTGCTCTCTAGCTTAGAGTTAGCTGTCACTGATAAGACCTCTCTAAGATGTTTTAAAACAACATGATAAAGACGTAGTAAATGAATATATGTTCTATGCAAAGACTCATGAAACAGCAGCTCAGTAATTGCCCAAGGCCTAAGCAGGCAAGCAGGAGGCCTCAAACTGGACATGCCTCCCCAGTGTGTAGGCAGACATCTTCTCACAGGCTGTATTCCCATCCTGGCCTCTTCCCTTTTCTGTTGACTTGGGCAGAGTCCCAACTTTTCCTTACAAAAGATCAAAACTAAGACTTCTTGGCTGTCCAGATCAGATCGTCACTAAGGTTTGGCCGTCTCTCAGAAAAGACAGGCTGGGTTGGCCTGAACTTTCCTCACTTGGCATTCCAGGGAGTTCATACTCCACTGAAGGACCTTAAAACCAACAACTGTCTCCTTCATACTGTAGTAATGGCTTTGACTCAAAAACTGAATGTAGCTGATGCCAAATAAATGGCAACTCAGACGATGCTATCCAGACTCGGCAGCTTTTAACCCATTTATCTTTAGAAACCTAACCCTTCTGTTTCAGACCCAGGCCTGTAGAAATGAAATTCTATTTGGGTATAAAGTTTATTCTAAAACTAGCTTTTTGGACTGCTACTGATTTTGGATACTAATGGCCATCTTTGTTACTTTTTTGATTATGAATTTTCTAGAAGGAATAATTTTGTAGAACACAAATACTCTGGACCCTGTTTGTGCAGAATTCACTTTAAGGGAAGGTACCTTAAATGCCTGACTGTACACTATGTTAGAAGGAGAAAAGACATCTAAGCACTACATTTCTTCCTTTTTTCTTAGTTCTGTGAGCCTGTGAGACTTAACTCTTCAATTTCTCCCATGCCTCGAAAATTCAAATCTCAGGGACTTCCCTGGTGGTCCAGTGGTTAAGAATCCACCTTCCAATGCAGGGGACACGGGTTTGATCCCTGGCTGGGAAACTAAGATCCCACATGCCATGGGGCAACTAAGCCTGCGTGCTGTAACTACTGAGCCTGCATGCTCTGGAGCCCGTGTGCCGCAACTACTGAGCCCGCGTGCTCTGGAGCCAGCGTGCCACAAGAAGAGAGCCCACGTGCTGCAACTACTGAGCCTATGTGCTCTGGAGCCCACGTGCCACAACTAGAGAGAGGCCCGTGCGTCACAACGAGAGAGGAGCCCGTGGGCTACAACGAAAGATCCCGCGTGCCGCAACAAAGATCCTGCGTGCCGCAACTAAGACCCGATGCAGCCAAAATAAATAAAATAAAATAAAAACAAAAAAAGAAAGCAAGCATTAAAGTTTCTTTAAAAAAAAATCAAATATCTCATCTACCCACCACAACAAAATATCACAAGTGCTTTGGGAATTTCAGAGGAGGAAGGGTGTGGTCAGAATGCTGCCTTCTTTTTCCTAACACAGTCAAACAGCATCTGCTCACTTTCTAATTCACTACAGAAAAACTGACCTTTCATTTTAGCCTCTGCATATTAAGAACATGATTCCTAACATTCCATTCATTACAACAGAAGCTCATTATTGTAAATATCTGGTCTCAGATGTTCATTATAATGCTGTGTTTCCTCTTCTGTTTTCAGAGAGGGAGGTAGTGTCACTTACATCTGGCATATAGGAAAAGGTTAAATAAACAGGGACTCATCAACCAGTTCAGCCCTGGCCCCAAGCAGCAGGTGGTTCTTTTGCTCTCTCACTAAACAGGGACTTATACAGGAAACAGCCCTTGAGGAAGGCAGGTTAAGTAACTTAGCAGTTTTGTAAGCAACATGCATGTAAACCAGAGGATAATCCTTTCATGCCCCAAACATCTTATAAAATAGTGGTGGAACCAGATGTACAGGGGATCCCAAACATGCAGTTTCTGTACTGCAAACATGGTCCAGTCATGAGCTGTAGAAGTGTAGTTGGTGATGCCTTGCTTATGTCTTAAACTGAAGAGAATGAGGGGCTCTGCATTTAACAGGTTACATATGCTATCAAAGAAAACTGTACCCCTTGGCAAAGCGCATCTTCTTTGGAGAACAGGACCTCTAACCCTACAGAGCCGAGAGTGATAAGGATGGGAAACACAAAAACCCCCCGTGGGTCATTGAGAATGATGGAAAAGTGGGGCCACTCCTGCTTCCATGCCTTTGTTCGCAGACTCATGAATTCTTCCTATTGGGACACAGCACCATATAGATTCAATACTTACACTACATCCTTGGAAGATGGCACTCCATCCTTGCAGAGAATTGCTTCCAAGGTGGTATTTCAGCTATACCTTCAACAGGGCATTCCAACGCTCTGTCATGCCAGTGACTTCTGTATGGTGCGGTGTGTGATATAACCAGTATATTCCATGGTCATGGGCCTGCTGCACATGTCCTTCATTGTGCAATGGGTTCCTGGTCATATACTGTGTTTTGTGGCCTTCCACGTCTGTGGGATAGGCACACTGTGATCCCTGATAGTGGTGCTGCTTGAGACTCTGCAGATAGTAAAGGCAACCCCATACTCAGAATAGGTGTCTACTCCTATAAGAATGAATCATTGGCCCTTGAAGGAGTATAGTCAGCTTGCTGCCAAGTGGCTAGTTGTTCTCCTCAAGGAATAGTGCTATATAGGATGCTCAGCTTTCGTCTCTGAGGTTGAAAGTTCAGAGATGGCAGTAGCTAGATTGGCCTTGATAAATGGGGATCATGTTGTTGGGCCCAGGTATACTCTGCCATTGTGGGCCTGTGCCATCTTGTTAGTTCAGCATGGTTGATGGCAAAGGCTGACTCATGTCAGCTGGCCGAGTCATTTTGCCTATTTAATTGCTCAGTGCCTATTACGTGGTGGCACTTACGGCATTAACATGATACAAAAATCTTCACACTTCATTCTCACAACTATATGTCCTTTTACCTGTATATTTTTGTCTCTGATCTTCTGGTATCTTTTCCTTTCAGGTCCCTGACCAGTCAGCTGTCCCTCTAGCCTTGCCAGTCACTGCAATAATTTTGTTCTCCTGGCTTCTGTGCTGCCACCAGGGCTCAATTGCTTTGGGGTCCCATCAACCCCGCCGCTATCAATAAGCCAAGCTTTGTGACTGCCTCTCTTACCATAGGCTCTGGCTTGCAGAGTAGAGGCACTACTGAAGTTCTTAGTGAAGCTCGTTCTCCTCTTCCTAGCAAAGTCCTGATGGCCTTGGTAAATGAAGCATCCTCTTGGCTCTCCTAAGAAATATAATCCTCTGGTGAGTCTGTGGCATCACATAATGCATCAATTCCAGTATGCCAGCTTCCCCCAGCCTCTTTATCCCTTCTTCTACTGCTTGCTGTGGCAACTCAAGCATTTCCACTTTCTTTACAATAGGCTATAGTTTTCTCCAGGCTTCTAGGAGCCGCCTAACCGCAAGTTTGCTCCTTTGCTGGCGTCCTTGCCAGGATGTTAAATCCCATGTCCCAAGAGAATGCCCCGAGGCAATTTATTCTTGCTTACACAGTCTTACATTCCTCCTCCTTTGATTAAGCACCCGTAAAATCCAGGCACAGAGGTCCTTCCCCGGACTGTCGGACATGCTAATTCTGGCAGCTCTTTGCTCTCTTATCAGCCTCAGCACGTCACCACAGATTATGCCGGAATTTATCTCTAGTTATCAGTTTGGCAGGCAGGGGACAAGTGCGACTACTCCTGAAGGTGGCATGTACTTCTTGTGGCAGAGAGGCTTCTGTAGTGTCTTTCTTCATGGGGGATGTGCTAGCTTCTAACACGGAGTGGTGGGCTCTGCAGGCTCTGAGGCTTCAGGAGAGCATGTAGAGCCATAAGCCTCTGGGGCTTTAACCCAGGTTCCCCCATATGGGTCTCAGGTTTTTCTAATTAGGATTTTTGCATAATAGACCTGCCTTGGCTAAGCATTTAAATATTTCTGGAGCTTTGGACTATTCAGCCATGTGTTTGCTCCTCAGTTGTGTCTGTTCTCTCATTATGGGAGAGAAGGGTCTCTTTGTAAACTACCAAAAAGGTTTTCTGATTGTTATACTCAGCTGTACTTATACTTTGTTAGAAGGTGCTCTCAAGTTGTTCATAATCCCTCTGCAGGACAATACAATTTAGTAATAACCAACTGACTCTACTGTCCTTTTATACATTGTTCCCCCCTTACCTTTCAAATGCCTGCATCTTATCAGCAAGGGCATTCCCCTCCAATGGGATGTGTGCCCACATCTCTACCAGTAACATCTTCAGCAGCTGGCCCACCACCTTGTGCCAGGGACTGTCCGTGCCCTGCAAACCACCTGGGGTATGCTTTTCTTTTTTTTTTTTTTTTTTTGTGGTACGCGGGCCTCTCACTGCCGTGGCCTCTGCCGTTGCGGAGCACAGGCTCCGGACGTGCAGGCTCAGCGGCCATGGCTCACGGGCCCAGCCGCTCCGTGGCATGTGGGACCCTCCTGGACCGGGGCACGAACCCGCGTCCCCTGCATTGGCAGGCGGACTCTCAACCACTGTGCCACCAGGGAAGCCCTATGCTCTCCTTTAGATGAGGGGTGGATGATCCAGTCTAAAACTCTCACCTTACTGCCTGCTTTCTCAGTCCACTTCTGCTACCGATTGTGTCAGTTCATATTCTCTGGATGTAGATGCCAAAATGGAATTAGAAGTGCAAGGGATTTATAGAGGGAGACACCTGTGAAGGATAAAGGGGAGTAAGAGCCAGAGTAGAAGGGAGAGCCTTTGGATGGCACTGTAAATCTGAAACCAGTGAAAGAAGGGAGGGAAGAAAGGAGGAAAGGGTAGGAAGAGCCTGAGACTCAGCACAGCTCTGGGAAAGCCTTAGGGGGCAGGTAAGGAACCAGAGCAAAGATTGCTCTTAGAGGCATCCTGCCCGGGCTGGAGTGGGCCTGCCCTAGTGCCCTGCTGTGCACAGTCACTGGCTGAGAGCAATTCAGGCAGTCTGTGGCCTTGGCTTGAATGCTGCCTCAAAGCCTGGAGGTGCATCTGCTGGAGACTGGCAGCTAACCCCATGCTGCACAGCAGGGAGATCTGAACAGTGCACCTCATGGCTGCCATCTCCACTTCTCTGTCTGTAGTCTTCCCTATCTTCATGGCAACATATCCTGTTCTTAGGCCAAAATCATGGACTTATCCTTTATTCTTTTCTCTTTTACCTTCTCCACAATCTGTCAGGATAACCTGGGGCCAGACCTTCATATCTTAACTAGAATCTGACCACCTCTCATTACCTTCTCATTACATTCATTACCTCTCATTGATGTGAAGAGACACAGGGAGAAGACAGCTGTCCGCAAGCCAAGGAACACCTGAAGCTACCACAAGCTAAGAGCGAGGCCTGGAACAGATCCTTGCCTAGGCCCTTCAGAGGGAGCGTGGCCCTGCCAACACCTTGATCCCAGACTTCTGGCCTCCAGAACTATGAGACAATGAATTTCTGTTGGTTAAACCACCCAGTTAGTGGTACTTTGTTTGTGGCAGCCCTAACAAACGAATACAAATACCATCTTTCATTTGGATTACTGCAAGAGCCTCCCTGTTGATCTGTTTGCTTCAGCCTCTTTTAACAGAGTAGTAAGAAGGATCTTACTTAATGTAAATCAGATTATGTCACTCCTCAGTTCAGAAATCATCCAGAGGATTTCTATTTTAGAGTAAAAGCCAAAGTCTTTACACAGGCCCACATTACATGTGCTTCCCCTTGCCCACTCTGCTCTAGGTACCTACCTTTAGTTTTCAAGCAGGCCAGGCTCTCTCCCGCATAACAGCCTTTGCTAAAGCTGTTTCCTCAGACTGCCCTTCCTGCAAAGGACAAGGCTCATTCTCTCACTTCTTCCAAGTCTTTGTTCAGTTGTCACCTTCTTTAGGAAGCTTACCTTGACCACGTTGCTTAAAATCACAATCACTCCCTCTGTACACCTGATCCCCTTTAACCTGCTCTATTTTGTTCTTTTTCCATAGCACTTATCAACTAACATAGGATATTGATTATTTTAATTATTTATTACCTGTCTCCCTCCACTAGAATGTAGGCTATGAGGGAAAGGAATTTTTGTTTGTATCCCAAGCAAAATAACAGTGCCTGGTTCCTAGAAGATGCTTAATGTTTGCTGGATAAGGAAATGGGCTTTCCAGGATAGGAAACAGAATAAAATATTAAACCTGATAGACTGGTAGCACAACAAATCCCTCCACAATTTAATACGTGGCTTGCATCTTGTACCGAGAACTGACCTATCTCTATCCATCTAAGATGTATCAAAAGGATCCTGTGTCAGGCGCAAGATCAAAAAGGAGTAATGTTTGGTCTGTGCCTTCAAGGACTCAAGAGTCTAGTGGCTGGAGGCAAGCAAATGTGTGCCCTAGATTATCTTTTTGTCATCTCTCTTCTCTTTTTTCTTTTTTTTAAATATATAGTAGAAGTAAGGCAAGGGGTACTAGTGAGTGATGACAGCCTGGTAGATTTATTTTGCTTCATGTACTCCAAACAGGCTTTCTTTGAGGGGAACTTGAACCTTATTTCAGGTATCACAGTAGCATTAAAATCTTCCCTCTCTCACCCTGTGTCTAACAAAACAGTATAGATTTCACATAAAAAAGATGTCATTATCTGGACTATAATGATTAACCTATTTTAAAATGCAGAGACATTTCTATTAATGAAAAATTATGATCATTATGCAAGTTTCTGACTAATCCTAATTGCTTCCAGGCCAATTTCATGAAACCTTGTAAATAAAAAGTGCCGCTGGCACCGTTATGCAAAAAGAAGCCTTTAAACATGATTTATTTAAGTCTGGTTAATGCAGTGAAAGAAAAATAAATTAATAATCTGTTCATAATCTTAGGTAAAAAAATAGGCACTTATAGTCCTATTCAAAACTTTAATTCTCTGAAGTGTCTTTTTATGATCTGTCAAAAGATAAAATATTTTAAAAGTGTGTTTCATTTTTTATTATTATTTATTTACTTTTTTATTGAGGTATAGTTGATTTATAGTATTATATTAGTTTCATGTATATAACCTAGTGATTCAAAATTTTAAAGAATTTTTAAGAAGCAAAATTTTAAGAAGCTTTGCATTTTAATTGAATTATTTTTCTTGAAGGAATATTTTTAGTAGTTCTCGATGTCCTGTCTTTGATGTGACTTAAAAGTCTTGAGTGATTCCTCAAGGAAAAAGCAGTGTTTTTGTGTGTATGTATATTTTTCTGTTCGTCATTTCCTCCTTTATTCAATGTTTCTTGAGTGACTACTAATCTGTAATAATCTAGACCAGTACATAGTATTCACTCAATTTTATGGAGATCAGAGTTCTCAGATCTTTCCTGAACTGGGCAGAAATATAAAGAATTGTCTACTTTATATTAATTGCAGTGACTTTAAAGGAAATAGTTTTTGTATCTCTTTTGGCTTAAAATTCTTAGTCTGCAAGAGGGAAAAAGCCTTGTACATAATTGAATGAGGAAAAGAGTAAACAATGTCAAGAGTTCAAGGTTTAAGAAAAACACCTATATTTCCACCTCTAAATGACAATTATTATTTGATTTAAAATATCAATTTCTCTATTTGTATTCATTTCTGTTTTTTTCCCAAAAGAAGAATTGTTACTTTCTTCCTTAATGTGAAAATTTTCATTGATGTTCTTTCCCTCTCTTCAAGATAATTTCTGAAAGCATTTTCTTCGTGTATATTTCCTTCTCTTATTTTGTGACATTTCCATGTTTTCTATTTTCTAATTAGCTTTTCTATGTGCAAACTGTATTTGTTCACTTTTAAATTGTTTATTACCTATATAGTTATTTTCATTTTTCAACTGCTATACCATTTTTTTTAACCATTTTTTTTTAAGAAAATAGTTTGGGTATATTGATTTGGGATGGAATACATTACAATTTTTTCATTTAAATGAATGGAAAAAGTTTTTAAACTTAATGGCTTTTCAGTTTGCAGTCTGTTTTTTAGGAATGAACAGAAGTTCCTAACAGGTATCAGTGTATCAATTTGTGGATCAATATAAAGCATGTCTGTGGAGTAGATTTGGCCAGCAGAATACTAGTTAGTGACCTTCAATGAAGAATGGCTGCAAAAGTACTGTAAAAATGTTAGCGTGCTGAACAAGCTATGGGGGTTATTATTCTAGGCCTTTCAGTGTGCAGGGTGGAGGGTGGTGCTTTTTTCTTTTTAACATCTTTATTGGAGTATAATTGCTTTACAATGTTGTGTTAAAATCCTCAACAAAATACTAGCAAACAGAATCCAACAGCACATTAAAAGGATCATATACCATGATCAAGTGGGGTTTATCCCAGGAATGCAAGGATTCTTCAATATACACAAATCAATCAGTGTGATACACCATATTAACAAATTGAAGGATAAAAACCATATGATAATCTTAATAGATGCAGAAAAAGCTTGTGACAAAATTCAACACCCATTTATGATAAAAACTCTCCAGAAAGTGGGCCTCACATAATAAAGGCCATATATGACAAACCCACAGGCAACATCATTCTCAATGGTGAAACACTGAAACCATTTCCTCTAAGACCAGGAACAAGACAAGGGTGCCTACTGTCACCACTATTATTCAACATAGTTTTGGAAGTTTTAGCCACGGCAGTCAGAGAAGAAAAAGAATTAAAAGGAATCCAAATCGGAAAAGAAGAAAAGCTGTCACTGTTTGTAGATGACATTATACTATACATAGAGAATCCTAAAGATGCTACCAGAAAACTACTAGAGCTAATCAATGAATTTGGTAAAGTAGCAGGATACAAAATTAATGCACAGAAATCTCTTGCATTCCTATACAATAATGACAAAAAATCTGAAAGAGAAATTAAGGAAACACTGCCATTTACCATCGCAACAAAAGGAATAAAATACCTAGGAATAAACCTACCTAAGGACATAAAAGACCTGTATGCAGAAAACTATAAGACACTGATGAAAGAGATTAAAGACAATACAAACAGATGGAGAGAGATACCATGTTCTTGGATTGGAAGAATCAACATTGTGAATACGACTCTACTACCCAAAGCAATCTACAGGTTCAATGCAGTCCCTTTCAAACTACCAATGACATTTTTCACAGATCTAACTAGCTTTTAAAAAGCTCTAGAAACTCACCTCAAAATCCCTTGAGTAAATCAAGTTATTCTCAGATTATTGCCCTAGTCCCTTGCCTTTTTTTTTTCTTCTTCTTTGGCCTTTTTCTTCAAAGATATCATCCTATTTTTATCTCTCTTTCTTCTGAAATATAGCTAACCTACTTCTTTTTTGAAATTTTCTGGATCTCATTGATTTTCTGGATTTGAGAAGTCTTTTAATAGATTTCAGAGTGCTGTCCCATTCATGTTATGAGTCTAAGAAAGGTATTCTTTACTCTAAGAAACTTTCTTCTTTCACATTTCTGGATGTTCCCTTTATTTCAGTTCCATCTTGTTTTCCCTTCACTTTTTTGTCTTCAGCCTGGAAGACACAAAAACTTCCTCTTACTGAATTATCATTGGTTTATTGGTAGAGTGATTCCAAGACAAAATGTCAGATTTTTCCTTTCATGTTAGGGAGATACTCCCAACATCTCTTCCTCTCTGGTCCTCTGGTAGGTTCATTTTCATAAATGCTATTTTCTAGTTTTCCTTTAAGAGTATATAAACAGTCAATTCTGTGATTTTCCAAAGTTTGCCTCATCTTTTAAGGGCACCAGATGGCTTACTCCATATTCTCATGTTAGACTCACTTACTTATGTGCCATATTCAAAATGTCAAAACCAAGTGGTCTTGAATTGTTTACTTTTGTTATTTTAACTTATCTGTATTAGACAACTTACCTCCTTCCAGTTAAACTCAAACTCTTAGGCTTCCCCGAATGTTTAATTAAAATTTTTTCTCCAGGTCCTTTTCCAGCCTTTTAGCACATCAAGACATTACAATTAAGTTTCTGGAATTCTCTTCTCTAGCTAAGTTGAGGGCTTTGGTGGTGTCTCTTTTCCATGAAAGGCTAGTCCAGTCTCAGACTCCTCAGTTTCAACTTTAATAAAAATTGTTCCAGGGGACTCCCCTGGTGGTCCAGTGGTAAAGAATCCACCTTCCAATTCAGGGAACGCAGGTTCGATCCCTGGTCAGGGAACTAAGATGGGGCAACTAAGCCCACGTGCCACAACTACTGAGCTTGCGTGCCTCATCAAGAGAGCCCACATGCCACAAACTACAGAGCCCACGCGCCCTGGAGCCTGTGCGCCACAACTAGAGAGAGAAAACCCGCACACTGCAACTAGAGAGAAACCCGAGCAGACTGCACGCTGTAACGAAGACAATCCCACATGCCTCAACTAATATCCCATGTGCTGCAACTAAGACCCGCTGCAGCCAAAAGGAAAAAAAAAAAAAAGAAAAAAAGGAAAATAAATAAATAAAATAACTAAATATTAAAAAAAAATTGTTCCAAAACACAAATGCTACCCCCCTTCCTCTCTCCTTTCTGTTTGTTAAATTCAGGAGTTGTCTGCTCATTCTGACACTGTTTGATTGAAAAACCAGTTCTTGGGAATAAAAGTTTTTATTCACCATAATGTTTAGGGGTCAAATTATCAGTCAAAATGTGACCAAAAAACATAATGCTCCATCTTCTCATGTTCTTAGCTTTTTCCTTCTTTATAGGATTTATCCTTTAGTATGCTTTTTATTCCCGAAAACTGGCTTGAGAGTCCCTCACAAAAAAGGATTCATCTTATTATTTTTTGAAGTGTGAATCAACTTGTTCTCATTTCAAAAGGATCTTTTCTCCTCACTTTGAGTGATAAAGGTTCAAAAAAATAATTTCTCTGCACACTAAAAAGTTGTCTTTAGAAATGTAAATGAAAACCACAGTGAGATTCCACTTCATACCCACGGGGATGACCCAGGCTGGTGGGGAGGGTGTAATGGGTATGAGGCTTCTTTTGGGGATGATGAAAATATTCTCAAACTGTGGTGATGGCTGTGTGTATCTGAATATGTTAAAAACCATTGAAGTGTGTATTTTAAATAAGTGTATTGTATGGTATATGAATTATATCCCAATAAAATTATTTACTTTTCAGTGATCAATACCACTTTCTCATGAAATGCTTACATATGAGCAATGTTCTTGTGTCTTCTCACCTTAAATTGTTCTCTTTCGCTTAGAAGTCAGGCTCATTCCTCTGGCTAATAATTGCATCTGACAGAATCCTGTCATTGTTTTTGCTTCTTCCTTTATTAGCCAGACTACTTCCAGTTTAAAGAAAATTTTGCCCTCAACAACCACTAGGGTTCCCTAAGGTATGATTCATAAAGGAAAAGCAGGACAGGTGCTTGATTCTTTCTTTCTGTTTATCAGCTTTACAGATAGTAAGTGGTTCCCTAGCGTGCAACAAGGACCAGTGCTTTTTAGGGTCATTATGAACTTAGGGATTTAAATGCATGTGATATATTCTAATCCATTGCAGGCATTATCCTTATTGGTGCTTAAATTCTCCCATATTTGCCCAGTAGGAGCATTCATGTTGACTCCTGGGTCTTCTAGATACAACTCCAGTAATGTTTGATGACTTCTTTATTTTCTGGTGTAAAAAATTGCTCTTGGCTCCTCTTTTACATTTTCTGTTCCAGACATGAATCTACCATTTCTCCAAGAAGCCCTGGGGTATTTTAGAGACCACTACCTGGATGCTATGGGTGCTTATTGCTTCTGGTTTCGTCATTATTTCTAGGTCTTTTCAGTAGACAGATACAAGAAATATATATATATATATTTTTTTTTTTTCTTGCGGTACACGGGCCCTCACTGTTGTGGCCTCTCCCGTTGCGGAGCACAGGCTCCGGACGCACAGGCTCAGCGGCCATGGCTCACAGGCCCAGCCGCTCCGCAGCATGTGGGATCCTCCCGCTCCGGGGCACGAACCCGTGTCCCCTGCATCGGCAGGTGGACTCTCAACCACTGCACCACCAGGGAAGCCCAAGAAATATAACATAAAATAAATTATGAATTCATACTGATACTTCTAATTCAAAAAAGAGGGTTTTTACTTAATTTCATTGATCTTAATCCATACCTTTCTTCTACATCAAAATCTCTTCTTAACACCAATTACTCATTTTCCTTATCCCCCACTAAACACACAGTAGTCCAAGTGTAGCATTATTAATGCTACTCTAACAATGTGATTAGTTGAAAATGTTAGAATTGTTTGAAGTTCTTTTTTGTAATGAGGGTATATGCCAAAAGAATGAATAACCAGACACATTACTGTGATTTCAAGTCACTTGGCATGATTTATTTCTGGTAGTTATACCACCAACTAGACACACATTTAGGTTCTTTTTTTTTTTTTTGCTTTTTATTATTAAGGATATTTTATACTTCTTTTTAATAAGGTATAATGTATATACTGTAAAATTTATCCTCTTTAATGTATAGTTCTGCATATTTTGATGAAAGCATAAAATCATGTACCCTGCACTAAAACCAAGATACAGAACAGTCTTATCATCCCCCCAAATTGCCCCAAGCTCCGTTATGGTCAACCCCCACTCCAGTTCCCAGCAATTTGAATCTGTTTTTTTGTCCATGTAGTTTTGCTTTTATTCAGAATGTCATATGAATGGAGTCATATAGTATATAGCTTTTTGAGTATGGATTCAGCATAAAAGTATTGCTTTTTAAAATTTAATTTTGTTTTATAATGATATAAAATATTTACATGATTCCACAGTCTAATCAACAAAGTATATGTAAAGAAATTTGGCTTTTATCCTGTCCTCTTCACTTTATGCCTTTCCTCCCTCTATAGATAGACATTTTTTTAACATAAATTTATTTATTTATTTATTTATGGCTGCGTTGGGTCTTCATCGTTGGGCCTTCATCATTGGGTCTTCGTTGCTGCATGCGGGCTTTCTCTAGTTGCAGCGAGCGGGGGCTACTCTTAGTTGTGGTGTGCGGGCTTATTGTGGTGGCTTCTCTTTGTTGTGGAGCACGGGCTCTAGGTGCACAGGCTTCAGTAGTTGTGGCACGCGGGCTCAGTAGTTGTGGCTTGCGGGCTCTAGAGTACAGGCTCAGTAGTTGTGGCTCATGGGCTTAGTTGATCTGTGGTATGTGGGATCTTCCTGGACCAGGGATCGAATCCATGTCCCCTGCACTGGCAGGTGGATTCTTAACCACTGTGCCACCAGGGAAGTCCCTAGATAGCCATTTTTTATTTTTTGATATCTATCTGTCTACCAATCTCATATTTCCCTCTCCCTTCTTAAACAGTTAACATAATATGCACACTTTGCTCAGGTGGGGCATTTTAGTTTAAATTAATTTCAAGGACTCAGAATTAAAAGGGCTTAAGGATAATAATATATTTCACTAGTCTCTAGTTTTAAATTGGAATTGTATTATAGGTTTGATAAAAAGTAGTAAATCACCCTTTTTTTTCTTTCTTCCCTCCCTTTTTTTACCCCCAAATTTTGTTAGGGCCAGTGATGTGTCTGCTGCTATGGATTTGGAGGGTGGTATTTGTGCTGCAGTTTAGGGTTGGCTAGGATTTCCTGAGCCCTCTATGTCAAAGTGGGTCTTGTGCAAGCTTATGCAGCAAAGAGCAACAGTTATTACTGAGTAGCTACTTGTGCCAGGCATATTCTAGATCTGGGGGTTAAGGCCAGAAACAAGTCACTTTCTCTGACTTAGGATCTTACAGTTCTCTGAGAAAGGAAGACAAAGGGTGAGGAATGTTTGCCCTGTGTAAGAGATGGGAGAAGCTGGGGGTTCCTATCTCCTGTGGGGTGGCCAAAGCTTGTCATAAGAGTAGCCAAATGAGGCAGCCACCTACCTTAAGGCCCTCTTTTGCCTTCAAATACCTCACTACCAGGCCTGATCGAAATTTCCGTATCTGCAAAACTCATTCCTTGGGGCTACCATTATCTTCAGAAACTTTTGTTTAAATGTAAAAGGAAGGGGCAGCACAGTACTATATTAGATCTCCTTCCATTCTTGCTCAGGGTGTTTAATAGATTTCTAGAAGGTGGAAGGGCCCCGAGGAGTATAAATAGAAAGAGTATGGGGAGGACAGCCAGGCGTTAGATTGTAATGAAGCTTAGTTAGCTAACATACAGAGTGACAGATAAAATGATCTCGATAGGTTGGGAGGATGGGCCAGGTATCAACAGGATAAAGTAATATATGGATAAAAGTACATTTCAAATTCTTCATTACAGAGCTAAACATACACACCTGGCCCAGGAGTTGGAGAAGCTTGGGAAGATCCAGGGGAAAGTAGAGCAAGTTGCAGGCCCAGCTGCTTCCTCATGCAAACGAGGTGAGTGAGCAAAAATAAGCAGCAACCTGTGTGAGCTGCAGTATGGTTGCTGCATCATTTCTGCCCAGCAAATCTCCCACAAGAGTATTTCTTGTGGCTGACCCTCATCAGAAATATATAGGAAAGGGAATTCTGGAAAATGTGGTTCAGCTTAGTTAAGTTGACACATTAAAAAGACACCACAGATATGTACTATTGTGATTCCGTGGTGGCAAGTAACAGACTCCAGTCAAGATTAGCTAAGGAAAAAATAACTTGCAAAATACCACGAGTGACTCACGTAACGCCGAGCAAGAATGTAGCCAGGCCTCTGGAGGGCCTAGGATCAGGTGTGTCTTGCCATAGGCCTGTTTCCTCTGCCCCTTTGACCTTTGGCAAGTACAATATGGTCAGCCTACAGGTTCTAAGCTACATCATGGTAACTGGATGAGGCATCCCAAGAGATTCAGACTGTTTCTCTGTCTTTCCCTTCTTTCTTCTTCACTATTTCAATTCAGATATTGGTAAATGGACTTTGATTGGTCCAGCTTAGACTTCATGCCTGTTCTTGGTCCAATCAGGATAACAGAGTCACACTATACAAAGTGGCTTCAGGACCAGGACCTGCCACTGTGAGGGAAGCAGACAGTTAAGGCGAGTTCACTCATCAGCCAAATTTGTTCTAAAATTTGTCCCTAAGCAAGGTGTGATACCACAGGAGATGCCTAGAGCTCCCTGTGGTTCTGGGTAGTGCTGTGCATCTTTGTTTTCCTCCTTTCTAGTCTTTTCGCTTTTCCCCCTTGCACCACTCAGAGCTCTGATACCCCAGTCCCTCCAGGCCTAGGAAAGCAATCAATGTGTGACTTCCTCACTCCCCTTCTGAACTAGAACTATATGCATTTTTAGAGAAATAGGAAAGGGCAATGTAGTATTTAACCTAAGGGAATTAAGGGTAATGCCTGGACCCAAAACAACAACAACAACAGAACCCAACCAACCAAACAAAACTCCAAAAACCTTTTTAGTAACCAGCCACTTACTTTGATTCTGAGTCAGACAAGCCTTGGATTTTGGAGAAACCAAAGGGGCAAAATAAGGCATGGAGACTGGGCCAGCAAGAAGTCAGCATTGTCATTTGGTTTAGTCCAGATGGCAGTCCTGAAAAGGGTCCTAACATTGAGGCAAATACAAAGATACTATTCACCCTCATCACCACCAAATACTGCTTGTTAAGCAGTTCATTGTTTTGTCTTTACTGAAAGATTGCGTGGAATGATGAATAGCTAGAAATGTTATGACCACTGCTTGGAAACCACCTGAGGAGTAACAAAATAAATTCTGTTCCTCTCTGTGAGTTGTGGAGAGACTAGGGTGAAAAGAACCAATTGTGTTATCTGGACACTAATTCTTACTGATAATTCTGAGTGATAATTGTACTGCTGGTGTTTTCAGGCCTGTTTCTACAGGCCAGATATGCCTATTAAAGCATTAACAACATGAGCAAGCTGTGAAGTAGATGAATTTTGCAGTCTGTGTCCTATGCCTCCAAACCCAACTCACTCAAGTGAGTTAAGTGCCTCCTATATGGTAAGCATTGTACTACTTTCTAAAACTCTCACTTAAAAAATAAACCCATAAAGCCTTAGATTTAGATGGGATTTTAGAAGAGAATGAGACCCACTCTATCTAGGACTCTCTTCCAGTGACATCAAGTGCTGTACATGCAAAGGCAACACCCTCCATCAGTGATCGTCTCTGAATGATAAAAAGCTCTTCCATATATTGTGATGAAACTTGATTCCTCTGTTTCTACCCATGGATTCTAATCTGTCCCATAGAGAACAGTCTCATTCCCACTTACACATCCCAGCCTTGTAAGGTTTGTAGTCTTCAAGTCTCCTCTAAGGTGAGCATCCTCAGGGTTCTTGGCTGTTTCTGTTGTATCACGTGAATGCTCTAGTTGCAACTGTTCCTCTTTGAACATGATGCTGAGAACAGGACACGGCAATCCGTAAGTGACAAGTTCAGTAGGAGTGTTACACTGGGCTAGTAACATGCTCTGCATTTGTTTTACTAATTATTTTGAACATACTGGGTTTGAGTTAACTAAAACTCCAGGGGGAAGCCAGAGTTCTCCTACTCCTGCCATTGATTTCTTGAGTTCAAGTGTATTAGCATTATAGTCAAAGAGGGCTCTATTAATTTCTTATTGCTGCTTATTAGCACAAATTTGTTATCTTACAGTTCTGTAGGTCACATGTGCCACCTGAGTCTCACTTGGCTAAAATTAAGATGTTAGCAGGGCTTCTTTGCCTTCTGGAGGCTCTCGTGGAAAATCCATTTCTCTGCCTTTCCAGCAACTAGAGACTGCTCACTTTCCTTGGACCCTGGCCCCCTTCCTCCATCTTCAAAGTCAGCAACGTTGCATCTCTGTGCCTTTATTCCATAGTCACATCTCCCTTCAACTCACCTCTTCTGCCTGCCTCTTTCATTTCTAAGAACTCTTGGAATTACATTGGGCCCACCAGGATAAACCAGGATAATCTATTTTAAGGGTTAGCAGTTTTAACTCTATCTGCAACCTTAATTCCCCTTTGCCATGTAACCTAACATATTTACAGGTTCTGAGGATTAGGATATGGACATATTTGGAGGGCATTATCCTGCCTACCGTAAGGGCTACAGCAGCTCCAGAAACCATCTTCCAGCAAAACAACATCCAAAGATGTGAGAAGGGTCATCTCTTTTGCATGTCCCCTTGTAAGAAGGAGGGGGGAAATTTCCTAAAACCTCTTTGCACCCAACATATTTCCCTCATCAACTGGCCAGAATTATGTCACATGCCCATTCCTACCCCAGTCACTGGGAAGGAAAATAACTGACCACGATTGGCTTGGGCTACTCAAGATGCATCCTCTGGGGCCGAGGAAGGCCCAGCCTCCCAGGAGGCAAGCAGGCCTCTGACGCCTGAATCAAATTGGGTTTCTGCTAACAAGAAAGAGATAGAAAATGGCTTTTGGGTATTCTTTATCCTATAATGTCACCATGTAATGGCTTTTAGTTATGACCTAGTTAACTGAAGGGGGGGTATGTTTTAAAATTATTTTTGCCTTTTCCCTTCTATGTTGAAGAGAGCACAGAGAAAAGCAAGAGAAGTATCAACATATTAAGTATATGGGTGTGTATCTGTAAGGGTTCATCAGATATATATATCCCCAGCTCCCACAATAATATAAGGTCTCATACCTGTAACAAATCCCTTCATATATGTACATATATATATATGTACACATACAGACACACAGGGATTTATTGTAGGGTTGTGACCTTATGTAACTGTGGGAGCTGGTCAAGCAGTCTCTATAATGCTGTCATCTTCACATTTGAAGTTGGAGCTTGTGGACACAGAGCAGGCAGGGAAGGGAAGATGGCTGTAAAGTAGCCAGTGCAGGAGAGCAAGAGCAAACTGGAACCATAAGCATAAGTGGGATCCCACAAGGATGGACTGAACCCATTTGAATTCTGATTGTCTCTTTTTTTTTTTTTGCGGTACGCGGGCCTCTCACTGTTGTGGCCTCTTCCGTTGCGGAGCACAGGCTCCGGACACGCAGGCTCAGCAGCCATGGCTCACGGGCCCAGCCGCTCCGCGGCACGTGGGATCTTCCCGGACTGAGGCACGAACCCGTGTCCCCTGCATCGGCAGGCGGACTCTCAACCACTGCGCCACCAGGGAAGCCCTGATTGTCTCTTTCTTTAACATGGACTGAATCTTACTTGGATTCCAGTATTTAATCTACTCAGGATTTGTTGCTACTACTGACTTTTCTTCCCTACATTTGAACTTTTTCCCATTTAGGAACACTGGCAAATTTAAACATTAGAATAGGTAATGTGCATCGATTAGAGGCCTGTATTTTAAGGGCTTTGTTTTCTGGCAGCAGAAAGGGGAAAAGGGTAGTATATTTCAGGTATTATGTCAGGTGGTTCCCTTTGTTTTACCTTTCCTTTGCTGTGCTTATGAGTGATTTAAAAACAAACTCTCTGAGACATTTGTTTCTCTTCAATAAGCAGGAGCCATATATTATCCTTTAACAATCCTGGTTACAGTTCATTTTAGGTTTGGCATTTCTTTTTGGTCACTGGATTGAAAGGTTAGGGAGGAGTTTTGATATCCTCAGTATAAATTCTCTTGGTAAATGCCAATTATAGTATTTAAGGCTAAGTGGCTATATACTTAACTAGCAGTAATGGTCTCATGAGATAAATATTAGTAAAAAATGGAAAATTATGTTTTGTAACTTTATTAACTGTTGTTGTTTATTAATAACAGTACCATGTATAGCTTAGGAAGAATTTTGCATAAATTATTCATGTTTGAATTAAAGGGAAGATAATCAAATTTACTGAATCCTCAGAATTTGTCTGGTGCATGTATGTGTTCTCATCTCACTAATTCACACTACAGCCCTGTGGGGGAGTAACTCCATGTACAGTGGAGGAAACCGTGCCTTAGAGTGGTCATTTATTTATCTCAAGTTCTCTGAATTGTAAATGGTGGAGCCAGGATTTGAACACAGTTCTATGTGATTCTGAAGCCCATTTTTGTTGTTGTTGTTTAATTAAAAAATTAAGACTGATCTAGTAAGCTTAGGTTTCCTTCATAAAGTTTGTTATTAACATACCGTAAGATATACACTTGAACACACTGATTTAAAATTACATGAAACAGCAGGATGTCTGTATGTGTGTATATACACACACATATGCACATGTGGACTCATGCTTATACATTTTCCTGTTAGGTAGAGTGATTATCTAATCTGACTCTACATTAAGAATAATAATTCTACGTTAAAAGGGCATGGTGAAAAAACGGTGCTTTTCTTTCTTTTTTCCTTTTTACTTTTTTAAAAGGGAATTACTTATAAGGTGTGTATTTATATACATGAACTATTATATTGGCATTTTATGGTGATATTGTCTGATGATGGCATTATTGCAACCATTATTATCAGCATTCTCATATAATTCTTTTTTTTAAATTAACTTATTTTATTTATATATATTATTTGTCTTTGGCTGCGTTGGGTCTTCATTGCTGCCCGTGGGTTTTCTGTAGTTGCGGCGAGTGGGAGCTACTCTTCGTAGTGGTGCACAGGCTTCTCATTACAGTGGCTTCTCTTGTTGCGGAGCACAGGCTCTAGGCATGAAGGCTTCAGTAGTTGTGGCGCGTGGGCTCAGTAGTTGTGGCTCGCAGGCTCTAGAGAGCAAGCTCAGTAGTTGCAGCACATGGGCTTAGTTGCCCTGCAGCATGTGGGATCTTCCCGGACCAGGGATCGAACCCGTGTCCCCAGCATTGGCAGGTGGATTCTTAACCACTACACCACCAGACAAGTCCCAGCATTCTCGTATAATTCTTATTTCAACTCCAGAGAGCTTCTTAATTCTTTGTATCATATTTAGAATTTGACAATGAAGAAAAGAACTGACTACCCAAATCATCTTTTTCAAAATTAGTCTATTCACTCTTAGAGGTTTCCTTTCCTTGTCCTCTTTGATTTTTTGTTCTGTTGTCTTCAACTACACAGGCCTTTGATACAATCAGTAGTCATTAATTTTGAATCACACTTAACAAAATTTAACTTGTAGATAGAAGAAGTAAATATTTTAAGGCCATATGAATTCATATTGCTATTTTTCAAACATGTCCATAAAACGTGTTACTTTATTCTGTTTCCCTCTTATTCAGACACAAGCTAGCACTTTTTATATTCTACAAAGACTGAAGCATGTTTAGATAAGAATGGACATGCCCATTTCTTCTTCCCTTTTGACATTTGTCTCCAGTGACGTCAAAAGCTCCCATGCCGACCTCTGTTAGTCACACACACCAATTTGGGATTGAATTCAGGCTAGTGTGTATTGGGGAATGGGGTTCAACAGTGACTTAGGAAAGTGAGGATACAGACCTGCTTCATTGTTTATGGGGCAAGGGAAGTTGGGGAGACAGAAAGAGATGGATTTTATGTGAGTTGCAGAATTGTGACCCCAAAAGCAGCAGTTTGGGGGTAACTCTTTTGGTTTCTCTTCTCCATCTGTTACATGCAAGGACAGAGGTACCATTGATACCCCAATCCAGTGTTCAGGGCAGGGACATCTAGCATCTACTTAAGAGAAGTGTGTGTCAGGCCAGGGACTTTCCTCACTCCCACCCCTTCATGCCATGAGGACTGTGGCACTGGGTATTAGACTCTTTCCTTATAGACCCTGTTTCATTTCTAGTTTCCAAACTACCCAGGACTGACTTTCTTGTAGAAACATGAAGAGATTCAAGATTTTTACTTTAAAAGAAGTTAATGTTGTACAATTGTGTATAATTTCCAGGATTGGAAATTGAATGTAAAATTGTTCAAATGACTTGTCTGTTCACAGCTTTGTCTATCTTCGGTGAATTCTTTGCCAACTATTTCCATAGCCACACTCCTAGATTTTGAAAACAGTTAATTTATCTAGGCAGGAACTTTTCTGGTAGCTTTGTTTAGTGGCCAAATCATTCAAACAACTCGCCTTAAATTTGTTTTGGAAGCTTATTTATAATGAACAACAACAACAAAAAAGTTACAACTTGGCAATGTCTATTAAAATCTACTAAAATAAAAAAAATACAGTAAACTAGAATATCTAGTAATCACTATATCAGGAATTTATTCTACTAAAATACTCTGAGCAGTGATACTACTCAGTAAAAGATTGGTGAAATAAAGGCATAAACTTAAAATGGAACACTATTCAGCTGTTAAAGCAAATGAGATAGATCTATCTCAGCAACTGGAACTACAGCAACTGTAAAAAAGCAAGAGACAAAGAGTGTATAATACGATCAAATTTTCATCTTAAATATCTACATTTATGTACAAATAGCACACAGGTATCTTTGTATGTCTATAAGGAAGCTAAATAAAAACACTAAATTGTTACCCTCTGGGGAGATAGGTCTATGGGCCACATTTTCTTTTTTTGTTTTGTATTTCAAAACTGTTTCAATTTTTAATAATTATCACGTGTTCTTTTTGAAATAGAAAACATACTTTAAAAATACCCTGTTTCTTTCCTCTTCACCCCTTCAAAACAAGTCAGGAGGCCCAGTCAGGGCAAGTATTGAGTCTGTGATCCTAAGAGACCTGATGTATGAAGACTTGGGCCTCCCTTCTCAGTATGATATTTTGTCTCAAAAGTCTTATCCTGACCGAACCAGCAAGCCTAATTAAAAATGGAAAATTCATGGAAGGATAGGCCTCCCTGCACACCCCAGGGGAGCCATTCTTTCCTGGCTCCCTCTGGATCCTTCCAGTTCATTAGCTAAGAAGGAGTTAGAGGAGATGTCTCTGGCCACAGCTGCTGCCTTCTCGAGTGTCACTCTGATCTGGTGAGCAAAACCCCCCATGGGAAGCAGCAGGCTCTCAGCAGCCTGCCAGCCCAGCCCGCTGGCTGCCTCCGAAGCAGGCCTGCTGGCTAGGCCTGCCCTCCCTCCACCTACCCCCTCCTTCCTCTAAGCCACTGTGGTACGGATAATCATTAGGAAACAAGGGAATTGAGGGGCTTTATTCGTCCAGGTGGGTGTGCCAGGAGTGAGGCACTCAGACCTTGGGGATTTACTGTGGATACCCCAGACCTGAGATCTTGGAGATGACCAGAGCCAGTGGCCATATTTGGGTGAGGAACCCTGTGTGCCCCCTGGCAACTGTACTCTGTACTCTGAGGGATGTTTAGGAAAGAGAACTGTTCTTTGCTGCTCTTCCCTGTGAACCTGAGGCCCCCTTTGTGGGGATGCTCTCGCCCTCACTGTGGCCCAGGAGAAACCCAAGGAAGGACACAAGACTGAGAACAAGAATCTCATTAATTCGAAGGTGGCAGGCAGGATGAGTCACATAGCAGATAATGACATCAGGAATATCTGGAGCCGGTTCTGCTGTGGCGGCAGCCCACCTGACAATGGAAATGGAGTAGGAAGATAGCGAGAGTCCAGCAGAAGACAGAAAGTTCTGCCCAGAAGGGTCCTTCTCTGCTCCTTAATTCCAGAACTGTGTTTCCACAGATCACGTTCCATCAAAGAAAATCGCAGTTTGGTCATTTCCTGACCATTTACACTAGAGTTTCTGTAGTCTTGGTTCTCTGCCTTCTCTTCCTTCCCCCTTTTACTGATATGATTATGTTGACCACAGGGCGGGCAAAACCAAACTAGTTCTATGGAAATAGCCCCTTTTTCCATCTGAGGCCTAATCATTCAACTTTTTTATATCCTAGTAAATTTTTTGCTTTCATTTTTAAATACGAAATCTTGCATATCTTGATTACTTAGATAATTTTAGTGCTTTTCTTGTGTCATTGTAAAATGAAGTATTTTCACATATCTGTGTGTAGCTAATTATTCAGGTAGGGCAATCTCTGTATTTAGATAGACATAAATTACACTAAAGAAATTACTGTCAGATTTTTAATTTTCTTTCAAGTCCAGGAATTTGCTGCTTGTGGTAGAGCCCACTGGAACTCACTAATAAATGTGTTCTTTCCTTCCTGGGCACAAAGCTAGACCTCATTTCTCAACCTCTTATGCTCCTCCTTCAGGCCTGACCTATAAAAGTCTCCTATCGCCAAGCCCTATTCTCTTCTCCATTTGTCTGCTGAATGGAGAGATTCAAAGACTAAAGAAGATCAGAATAACAAGATGGAAGAACCTGAGTTCTTCCTGAGTTTATTTAGAACCTGAGTCCTAAATAACTTTGTGGAGCAGAGTCCCTCTAATGACCCACATTGGACTGCGCTATGAACAAAAAGTAAACTTTTTATGTTCTAAGCCACTGAGTTTTTTAATTTAATTTAATTTTTTTTGCTACAGCAGTGTCTCTTCTAATATCTTATTTAAATGAGCTACTTTAAAAAGAGTTCAGAGGTGCTTTCAGTCTACTTTAACTTATTTCCATGATAGGAAATACTGTAGGAGTATTAATATTCTATGTTGTTAGGTCTCCATTTATAGGCAGAGCTAGTTCATGGCATCAGTAACTCTTTAAAGCAAGTTTTGTTTCTTTTTTTTAAATAGCAATATCCTATGAAATATTTATGGGCAAGCCCTCAGACACTGTTTACATTGGAGTGCTGTTAGTTTCAAGGACAAAAAATTGACTTTCCATGTAGCAAGACTAAACACAAATTAAAATACTCACTTTCTTCAACTGCAACATAGTGGCTGGAGGTAAGGGAGCATTGTTGTTAAGTCATTTCTAAGATGCCTTCCAGATACAATGTTCTGATCCTCTAAGTTTGCTTGTAACAGAAACTGACTAACTTTTAGTAAAAGAAAAAAAATTTATTGAATAGATTTGCCTAGCTCACACAATAACAGAAAATAAGATCTCACAAGTATAGAAGCCATGGGATCTCAGTCGGAGTAGCTCATGGAAAGTCTCTTTAGCGGCCATCAGAATGATTCAGCTCCATTCATCTTCTATCTGTTCCTCCCTTGCCCAATATTCCGTTTCCTGGTGGAGAGGGTCAGATGTAGATTGTTTACATGCCTGCCTCTCAGCCAGGATAGGGTGTCAAGACTGAGAGACCCAGGAGTACCACAAGGAGGGTCAAAGGAGAGCACACCCAAAAGAAAGGCAGGACTCTGAAATACCCCTTTAGAAACACAAAAGGTGGTAGCAGGAAAAGTAGAAGCAAGGTTAGATGGCTGTCACTCTCTTTTGCCTGATTGTGTCCTCTGAAGGATCTGGGTCCTCTTTCTTGTCTAATAAATATCTGAAAAGATGATGCCAGGTCAACATATAGAGCTTTTACAACTAAAGGCATTCTTTTTGTAACTAAATGATTGAGTTACCAATCATTACAATAGTAGTAGGCATTATCACCTAAAAGCCTAAAATATTTTACTTTATTTAGTTGCTTATAATATGAATGAGACTCTTGGGCGTCTATTCTGAAAATGTGAGGTATAATCATTAGAAGCACGTGGCACTGTGGGTAATGGCAGTTTTTAATACTGTGCTTAAATTAGCAACATTAACAGGGTACAGCCAAATTGAATATTGTATCTTCAGATTGACAGCAACTTTTAAAGTAATTACTTCATTTTAGTAAGAAGCAACATTTGGGCTCATTAGCATCTGAGGTCAAAAGGACAGTGAGTAAATCATGTGAAGCTTGGTTATTGGTCCTCGAATCACTGGGCTCTTAATCCAGAGCATCGCTAGCTCCTTGTCTGGGTTACATGTGCTCTGTGAAATGCAGTTACACTCATTTTAAAAAATTCTATTTGGAAATAATGTTAGACTTACAGAAGAGTAGTTTCAATGATAGTACAGAGAGTTCCCAAATACCCTTCACCTAGTTTCCTCTAATGTTAACACTTTATGTGTCCGTAGTTACAGTCATTATTTGTGGTTAAACATGAACACAGTCATTTAGACTTAACAGAGACAGATTGATGCATTTAAAAACATGGGGTTTTGGATTCTAACTTGGATTTAGGTGCTGTATCACACTTACTAGCTACTAGACAATGTCAGACAAGTTACTTGTCTGTAAAAAAATGGGGTGCCTTCTTTCTTACAAGGTCCTTGTGGGCATAAAAATGGAATCATAAAGTTTTAGTACATGGTAGATCCTTAATAAATGTTCATTTCTTCCTGCATCTCTCATCAATCTTTTTGCCCCTCTCTAAACCTTCCTTCTCCTCTTTCTTTGTTCATATCATTGGATAATGTCACTTTTTTCCTGGCTTTGTTTTCTGCTTTTGTGTCTGTCCCCAAACAGACTGCCTTCCCAATCCTCCAGTTCTGGCATTTTCTGGTGCTGGGGGAGGAGATGGCCTTTTTGACCTTAGTATTGCCCAGCCTCTTGCCGATTTAGCTTTAACACTCACCAAGCTGAATTCGAAGTACAAAATGTTTCCACATCACTAACAAGGACATGGAGAAATTATAAGGAAAAGAATGAAACCAACTTTCTGTTGCAAAATGTTTGTGAATGTATTGTGTGTGTGTGTGTGAGTGTGTATAGATGTGTAGGGGGTCAATCAGACAATCAGACAACAATATAAACTCTGAAAAACAACTCAAACTCCCCTTCACTTTAACACTAGAAGGGATTCCTAGTATGTGAAGTTCAACATCCTGGATCCAAATAATCTATTTTAGCCAAGTGGGACTCAGATTCTTAAAGGGCTAATCTACTCTCGTCATTTACTCTGATGAATGCCCACAGGGAAGGGAAACAGTACAACACTGGCACCATTTCACCTCTCAAAAAAATCTGCTTAAAACCAGCTGCTTGGTAGCCATATGACAGACGCTCCACCCTGAGGAGGGGGCTCCCCTCAGGGACCCAGGAGAGGCACGGGTGATTATGCTGTATGCCTGCTTCTAAGCCTAATGGGCAGGCTGGGAGGGAGAGATGGAGCCCTTAACATCTTGGAGGTGACACCCTCTCAGCCATAAGTGCTCCAAACAGGATTTAGTCTCAGCTCAGCAGCTGTCCCATGGATGCAACCTTTTTTTGCCATATGGGGGAGCCGTATTTGGCATGGAATCGGGATCCTCAGGCTGGTAGAAACCCCATTATCCGTGTGAGAGTGTGGGTCAGAGGCCTAATTTGCGAGTGAGGGAGAGAGAGGGGAATAGGCACTGTCACTCTCTAGTTGCCTCTCTCTCTCTTTTTTTTTTTTTGTTTAAATTTTAATTCCAGGGCTGTTGTTTTGGTCTCCAACCCACAACAGGAGAGGGGCATGAGTGTTCCTTTGTCACCATCAGGGACTATAATAAGGAAAAAACAATAATTAGTGTTGGGCTGGCAAGGAGTTTCTCCCAAGAGGAAATGCTTGCCCATGGTGGGTTTGTTCGGAAGTCTAGCATGGGTCATTGGAAGGATCACAAAGTGAAAACATGACCATTTGGTAAAGCAAATGGAAGCCAGATGTGAGGCAAGTAGCATTTCTGTAGCAGCTACACACTGGGATTTGTAGCAGCGCAGGAAGCTCAAAGGCTGAGGTCCGGCAGTGTTCTTGCTTGTGGCGGCTGTGGCTGGGACATAGGAGCAGGGGCGCCTGGGACATAGGAGCAGGGGTGCCTTCTTTTACTGAGTGATGTGGGGAGGGCGTGGGCAGAAGAGGGATGATCAGTGCCTAATTTGTTATGGTTAAGGATTGAATCATTAGCAAAAAACGTATTGGATAGTTGAGCTTTGCAGAGGTAGCAGAAACATAATCATTTTGACTAAGAGATCAGTGTTAGGAATATTCAGGTTTGTGGAAATATGATATGCAGTCTTTCAGAAGAAAAACACTAACATGTCATATCAGTACAACTATATGACCTAGTAGAAAAATGGTTGACAAACAAGAAACCTGATTTATTGTCTAGGTTCTTTGGCTGATTTGCTTCAGTTTCTTTTATGTATCAATGGGAATGATAATAATGGTTAATACCTTATAATGATTAGCCAGGTACTTTCTAAACACATATAGGTACTGTTAATGTCCTCTTCATTTTATCATTAAGGAGCTGTGACCTGAGTTAAAGAACATAGCTAGTAACACAGAGTCACCATTTTGATCCTGACTCCAGAGCCTATACGTACAACTTACACACCATACTGTCTACTCTATTTACCCCATAGGGTTTGGCAGTGATGAAATTAGGTAATTGAAAGGAACACACTAGTTTTGAGATGGCTGATAGAATGGAAAAAGCCTACACTTTGGAGCCTGGTAAAAGTGGATTTGAATCCTCTTATCACCTTGTGACTAGCTGCAAATGACTTAATCTTAATTTTGGGTTCTGTCATTTTAATTGGGAATGGTAATGACTATTTTGCTGATTGTTGGAAGGTTAGAGATGATGTATATAAAGTGTTCAATTTGTAGTAGGAACTCAAAACTTGGTAGCTATCATTGTTTGCTCCTACTTTTATATATTAGTCTTGAGAACCAGGACCATGCACATATTTTTACATCCTGCTTTTGTTATAATGGGGCTGAGAACAAAGCTGTCACTCAGCTATCAATAACAAAGGCTTGGGCTTCCCTGGTGGCACAGTGGTTGAGAGTCCGTCTGCCGATGCAGGGGGCACGGGTTTGTGCCCCGGTCCGGGAAGATCCCACATGCCGCAGAGCAGCTGGGCCCGTGAGCATGGCCGCTGAGCCTGCACGTCTGGAGCCTGTGCTCTACAACAGGAGAGGCCACAACAGTGAGAGGCCCGCGTACCGCAAATAAATAAATAAATAAATAAATAAATAACAAAGGCTTATGTTTACTTGGGGCTTACCATGGGCTAGGTGCTATTCTAGGTTCTCTACATATATTAACTGATGTCACCACCACAAGGTGAAGAAGTTATTCTTGGTGCCCTAATTTTTCAGATGAGGAAGTAAATTGTTCGGAGTCACACAGTTTGTAAGTGACAGAGTTGGGTTTTGAAACCAGGAGTCTGGTTCTTAATTACTATGCTATTAGTAGTTATAGCGTCATAAGATCATAGAGTTGGAGGAAGAGATAGAGGTTTTATAGTTCAACCTTATGCCCCACAGTGTGAAATACTTGCTTGATATTTCTGAGAGATGCTTATTCAGCCTCTGCTTGTTTATCTTCAGTAATAAGGTGTTCCACGGCCCAAGGAGGCAACCCTTTCATTTGCTGGGCAACTCTTTGTGAGCGCTTTGTAACGTTAAACTGAAACCAGCTTTACCTTTTCTTTCTCCATTGATCTTCTAGTTTTTGAGTACGAGAACAAGGTTAACTCACTCTTCAGCATGACACCTCTTTGGTATTTGAAAACCACTATGTCCTCTTTTGCAAGCCAGCAACTTCAGTTTCCCTCAATGGTGACTCATTGGCCAACTCGTCCTAGTTGGCCCTCTGACTGTTTCTTTTTATGTGTGGTAGAATAAAACATGACAGTTACTGTCTGTCAACAGTACATTATTATTTTCTTAAGTAAAGATTGCATTAGCTTTTTGCACAACCTTATCACACAGTTTGCTCCTACTGGCTTTAGGTAACTGTAACCTCCTGTTTATTAGTCTGCTCAGGCTGCTATAGCAAAATATCATAGACTAGGTGGCTTAAACAACAGAAATTTATTTTCTTACGATTCTGGGGGCTAGAAGTTCAAGATAAAGGTTCTGGCTGATTTGGTTTCTGGCGAGAACTCTTTTCCTGGCTTGTAGACAGACGCCTTCTCACTGTGTCTTCACATGGCCTTTCCTTGGTGCTTGTGTGTGTGGGGAGAGAGCAAGAGCTCGATGTCTCTACCTCTTTTATAAGTCCCATCGGTTTAGGACCCACCCTTATGACCTCATTTAACCTTTATTACCTCCTGATAGGCCCTAACTCCAAATGCAGTCATATTGGGGAGGGGGGTGATTAGGGCTTCAACATACAGATTTTGGGGGACACAGTTCAGTCCATAGCATCCTATGACCACAGGGTGTAGCTGTGTGCTGGAGACCTGTGATGGAGAACTGAGGGAAGGGCCATGGCCACTTAATCTTGGCTGCAGGGCAGTGTGGAAAGAGTCAAAACTGCCCTTCTGTCTTCAGGGCTTGTACTCTCTGTCTCCATAATTCCACTGAGCCACTGAGGTTTCCTTTTCTTGGTTTTGAGTAGCTGTAATATGACAAAGTGGTAAAAGAAAGGGAGACAGCTGAAATCTGTTATTGCAACAATAACTGAGTTTCAAGCCCAGGGATTTCCCCCTCTATCTCATATTGGGCATTTTGCCTTCCTGCCATAGGAAACAGATGCAGGGAGGGCAGGTTGTAAGCCGGAGCCCTTAATCATAGGTCAAAGGGAGCTCTCTCAGGACCTTCATTGCTGATAGAATGACTGTGGAGACCTGCCAGAGAAATTCCAGCAGCCTTATAGAGAGGCTTAAGGTAGGGAGACCCACTGCTCCTGGGACCCAGCCTACTTCAGCCTGGAGGAGAGTAAGGACAGGGCAAGCAGGGCATGTCCATTAGGATTCTCTAGATTGCAAGCACTAGAAAAGCCAACCTAAAGTGCCTTAAGTAAGATGAGAATGTATTAGCTCACATAAAGTACACAGGCAGGCTGAGCTTACAGTGTGGTCTGATCCAGTGCTCACATATTATCACCATGATCATTCTCTAGGCTTGCTTCGTTTGGGTGTCAGCTTTACTGGCTCACTTTGTGGTTTTATATACTCTCACTACCAATTCCAGAGGAAGACTAAACATGTTTCCTTGGCTCTGACTGGTTGATGTGCCATTCTGGAAGTAATCAGTGTAGCCACAGGGATGGGATACGTTGTTTTTTAAAGCCAGTCAGGGACTCCCCTGTAGCTAGGGTTGGATTCAATTCCATGGAAACCACATGACTGGAGAATAGTGGAGGGTGGTTTCCCAAAGGTAATTTTGGATCCTCTTTCCCAAAGGAAAAGAAGCTTAAGAGACAAAAACTTTGGATATCTCAGAACTTTTGGAAATGGCTGTTGGGCAGAAACAACAGCTGTTAATTAGAGAGCATTTCTGACATGGTCAACAAAACAAATCTTCACTCAGTTTTACTGGAATGTCCTGGAGAATTGTAATAAAGTGTCACCTTTTCTTCATACTCTTATTACAGCAACTTTATGTTTTTATATGCTGGAGGTTAGGACTATAGTCCTTTCAAATTTTCTCCCATTTATTTTTTATTTTTATTAATATTTTAACATCTTTATTGGAGTATAATTGCTTTACAATGGTGTGTTAGTTTCTGCTTTATAACAAAGTGAATCAGTTATACATATACATATGTTCCCATATCTCTTCCCTCTTGCGTCTACCTCCCTCCAACCTTCCCTATCCCACCCCTCTAGGTGGTCACAAAGCACTGAGCTGATCTCCCTGTGCTGTGCGGCTGCTTCCCACTAGCTATCTATTTTACATTTGGTAGTGTATATATGTCCATGCCACTCTCTCACTTCTCCCAGCTTACCCTTCCCCTCCCCGTATCCTCAAGTCCATTCTCTAGTAGGTCTGTGTCTTTTTCCCGTCTTGCCCCTAGTTTCTTCATGACCTTTTTTTTTTCTTAGATTCCATATATATGTGTTAGCATACGGTATTTGTTTTTCTCTTTCTGACTTACTTCACTCTGTATGACAGCCTCTAGGTCCATCCACCTCACTACAAATAACTCAATTTCGTTTCTTTTATGGCTGAGTAATATTCCATTGTATATATGTGCCACATCTTCTTTATCCATTCATCTGTTGATGGACACTTAGGTTGCTTTCATGTCCTGGTTATTGTAAAGAGAGCTGCAGTGAACATTGTGGTACATAACTCTATGAATTATGGTTTTCTCAGGGTATATGCCCAATAGTGGGATTGCTGGGTCACATGGTAGTTCTAGTTTTAGTTTTTTAAGGAACCTCCATACTGTTCTCCATAGTGGCTGTATCAATTTATATTCCCACCAACAGTGCAAGAGGGTTCCCTTTTCTCCACACCTTCTCCAGCAGTTATTCTTTGTAGATTTTTTGATGATGGCCATTCTCATTGCTGTGAGGTGATACCTCATTGTACTTTTGATTTGCATTTCTCTAATGATTAATGATGTTGAGCATTCTTTCATGTGTTTGTTGGCAGTCTGTATATTTTCTTTGGAGAAACGTCTATTTAGGTCTTCTGCCCATTTTTGGATTGGGTTGTTTGTTTTTTTGTTATTGAGCTGCCTGAGCTGCTTATAAATTTTGGAGATTAATCCTTTGTCAGTTGCTTCATTTGCAAATATTTTCTCCCATTCTGAGGGTTGTCTTTTGGTCTTGTTTATGGTTTCCTTTGCTGTGCAAAAGCTTTTAAGTTTCATTAGGTCCCATGTGTTTATTTTTGTCTTTATTTCCATTTCTCTAGGAGGTGGGTCAAAAAGGATCTTGCTGTGATTTATGTCATAGAGTGTTCTGCCTATGTTTTCCTCTAAGAGTTTGATAGTGTCTGACCTTACATTTAGGTCTTTAATCCATTTTGAGCTTATTTTTGTGTATGGTGTTAGGGAGTGATCTAATCTCATACTTTTACATGTCCCTATCCAGTTTTCCCAGCACCACTTATTGAAGAGACTGTCTTTTCTCCACTGTACATTCCTGCCTCCTTTATCAAAGATAAGGTGACCATATGTGCGTGGGTTTATCTCTGGGCTTTCTATCCTGTTCCATTGATCTATCTTTCTGTTTTTGTGCCAGTACCATACTGTCTTGATTACTGTAGCTTTGTAGTATAGTCTGAAGTCAGGGAGCCTGATTCCTCCAGCTCCATTTTTCGTTCTCAAGATTGCTTTGGCTATTCGGGGTCTTTTGTGTTTCCATACAAATTGTGAAATTTTTTGCTCTAGTTCTGTGAAAATTGCCAGTGGTAGTTTGATAGGGATTGCATTGAATCTGTAGATTGCTTTGGGTAGTAGAGTCATTTTCACAATGTTGATTCTTCCAATCCAAGAGCATGGTACATCTCTCCATCTATTTGTATCATCTTTAATTTCTTTCATCAGTGTCTTATAATTTTCTGCATACAGGTCTTTTGTCTCCTTAGGTAGGTTTATTCCTAGATATTTTATTCTTTTTGTTGCGATGGTAAATGGGAGTGTTTCCTTGATTTCACTTTCAGATTTTTCATCATTAGTATATAGGAATGCCAGAGATTGCTGTGCATTAATTTTGTATCCTGCAACTTTACCAAATTCATTGATTAGCTCTAGTAGTTTTCTGGTAGCATCTTTAGGATTCTCTATGTATAGTATCATGTCATCTGCAAACAGTGACAGCTTTACTTCTTCTTTTCTGATTTGGATTCCTTTTATTTCCTTTTCTTCTCTGATTGCTTTGGCTAAAACTTCCAAAACTATGTTGAATAAGAGTGGTGAGAGTGGGCAACCTTGTCTTGTTCCTGATCTTAGTGGAAATGGTTTCAGTTTTTCACCATTGAAGACGATGCTGGCTGTGGGTTTGTCATATATGGCCTTTATTATGTTGAGGAAAGTTCCCTCTATGCCTACTTTCTGCAGGGTTTTTATCATAAATGGGTGTTGAATTTTGTCGAAAGCTTTCTCTGCATCTATTGAGATGATCATATGGTTTTTCTCCTTCAATTTGTTAATATGGTGTATCACGTTGATTGATTTGCGTATATTGAAGAATCCTTGCATTCCTGGGATAAACCCCACTTGATCATGGTGTATGATCCTTTTAATGTGCTGTTGGATTCTGTTTGCTAGTATTTTGTTGAGGATTTTTGCATCTATGTTCATCAGTGATATTGGCCTGTAGTTTTCTTTCTTTGTGACATCCTTGTCTGGTTTTGGTATCAAGGTGATGGTGGTCTCGTAGAATGAGTTTGGGAGTGTTCCCCCCTCTGCTATATTTTGGAAGAGTTTGAGAAGGATAGGTGTTAGCTCTTCTCTAAATGGTTGATAGAATTCACCTGTGAAGCCATCTGGTCCTGGGCTTTTGTTTGTTTGAAGATTTTTTATCACAGTTTCAATTTCAGTGCTTGTGATTGGTCTGTTCATATTTTCTATTTCTTCCTGATTCAGTCTTGGCAGGTTGTGCATTTCTAAGAATTTGTCCATTTCTTCCAGGTTGTCCATTTTATTGGCATAGAATTGCTTGTAGTAATCTCTCATGATCTTTTGTATTTCTGCAGTGTCAGTTGTTACTTCTCCTTTTTCATTTCTAATTCTATTGATTTGAGTCTTCTCCCTTTTTTTCTTGATGAGTCTGGCTAATGGTTTATCAATTTTGTGTATCTTCTCAAAGAACCAGCTTTTAGTTTTATTGATCTTTGCTATTGTTCCCTTCATTTCTTTTTCATTTATTTCTGATCTGATTTTTTTTTTTTTTTTTTTTTTTTTCCTTTTTGTGGTATGCGGGCCTCTCACTGCTGTGGCCTCTCCCGCTGCGGAGCACAGGCTCCGGACGCGCAGGCCCAGCGGCCATGGCCCACGGGCCCAGCCACTCCGCGGCACATGGGATCCTCCCAGACCGGGGCACGAACCCGTATCCCCTGCATCGGCAGGCGGACTCTCAACCACTGCGCCGCCAGGGAGGCCCTGATCTGATTTTTATGATTTCTTTCCTTCTGCTAACTTTGGGATGTTTTTGTTCTTCTTTCTCTAATTGCTTTAGGTGCAAGGTTAGGTTGTTTATTCGAGATGTTTCCTGTTTCTTAAGGTGGGATTGTATTGCTATAAACTTCCCTCTTAGAACTGCTTTTGCTGCATCCTATAGGTTTTGGGTTGTCGTGTCTCCATTGTCATTTGTTTCTAGGTATTTTTTAATTTCCTCTTTGATTTCTTCAGTGATCACTTCGTTATTAAGTTGTGTATTGTTTAGCCTCCATGTGTTTGTATTTTTTACGCTCTTTTCCTGTAATTGATATCTAGTCTCATAGCATTGTGGTCAGAAAAGATACTTGATACAATTTCAATTTTCTTAAATTTACCAAGGCTTGATTTGTGACCCAAGATTTGATCTATCCTGGAGAATGTTCCATGAGCACTTGAGAAAAATGTGTATTCTGTTGTTTTTGTATGGAATGTCCTATAAATATCAATTAAGTCCATCTTGTTTAGTGTATCATTTAAAGCTTGTGTTTCCTTATTTATTTTCATTTTGGTTGATTTGTCCATTGGTGAAAGTGGGTTGTTAAAGTCCCCTACTATTCTTGTGTTACTGTCGATTTCTCCTTTTATGGCTGTTAGTATTTGCCTTATGTATTGAGGTGCTCCTATGTTGGGTGCATAAATATTTACAATTGTTATATCTTCTTCTTGGATTGATCCCTTGATCATTATGTAGTGTCCTTCTTTGTCTCTTCTAATAGTCTTTATTTTAAAGTCTATTTTGTCTGATATGAGAATTGTTTCTCCAGCTTTCTTTTGGTTTCCATTTGCATGGAATATCTTTTTCCATCCCCTCACTTTCAGTCTGTATGTGTCCCTACGTCTGAAGTGGGTCTCTTGTAGACAGCATATATACGGGTTTTGTTTTTGTATCCATTCAGCTAGTCTGTGTTTGGTTGGAGCATTAAATCCATTTACATTTAAGCTATTTATCAATATGTATGTTCCTATTACCATTTTCTTAATTGTTTTGGGTTTGTTACTGTAGGTCTTTGCCTTCTCTTGTGTTTCCTGACTAGAGAAGTTCCTTTAACATTTGTTGTCAAGCTGATTTGGTGGTGCTGAATTCTCTTAGCTTTTGCTTGTCTGTAAAGGTTTTAATGTCTCCATCAAATCTGAATGAGATCCTTGCTGGGTAAAGTAATCTTGGTTTTAGGTTTTTCTCCTTCATCACATTAAATATGTCCTGCCACTCCCTTCTGGCTTGCAGAGTTTCTGCTGAAAGATCAGCTGTTAACCTTATGGGGATTCCCTTGTGTCTTATTTGTTGTTTTTCCCTTGCTGCTTTTAATATGTTTTCTTTGTATTTAAGTTTTGATAGTTTGATTAATATGTGTCTTGGCATGTTTCTCCTTGAAATTATCCTGTATGGGACTCTCTGTGCTTCCTGGACTTGATTAACTATTTCCTTTCCCATATTAGGGAAGTTTTCAACTATCATGTCTTCAAATATTTTCTCAGTCCCTTTCTTTTTCTCTTCTTCTTCTGGGACCCCTATAATTCAAATGTTGGTGCATTTAATCTTGTCCCAGAGGTCTCTGAGACTGTTCTCAGTTCTCTTCATTCTTTTTTCTTTATTCTGCTTTGCAGTAGTTATTTCCACTGTTTTATCTTCCAGCTCACTTATCCGTTCTTCTGCCTCAGTTATTCTGCTAATGATCCTTTCTAGAGAATTTTTAATTTCATTTATTGTGTTGTTCGTCATTGCTTGTTTCCTCTTTAGTTCTTCTAGGTCCTTGTTAAATGTTTCTTGTATTTTCTCCATTCTATTTCCAAGATTCTGGATCATCTTTACTATCATTATTCTGAATTCTTTTTCAGGTAGACTGCCTATTTCCTCTTCATTTGTTAGGTCTGGTGGATTTTTGCCTTGCTCCTTCATCTGCTGTGTGTTTTTCTGTCTTCTCATTTTGCTTAAGTTACTGTGTTTGCAGTCTCCTTTTCGCAGGCTGCAGGTTCGTAGTTCCTGTTGTTTTTGGTGTCTGTCTCCAGTGTCTAAGGCTGGTTCAGTGGGTTGTGTAGGCTTCCTGGTGGAGGGTACTGGTGCCTGTGTTATGGTGGATGAGGCTGGATCTTGTCTTTCTGGTGGACAGTTCCATGTCTGGTGGTGTGTTTTGGGGTGTCTGTGGCCTTATTATGATTTTAGGCAGCCTCTCTACTAATGGATGGGGTTGTGTTCCTGTCTTTCTAGTTGTTTGGCATAGGGTTTCCAGCACTGTAGCTTGCTGGTCGTTGAGTGAAGCTGGGTCTTAGTGTTGGGATGGAGATCTCTGGGTGATTTTCGCATTTTACATGGAGCTGGGAGGTGTCTTGTGGACCAATGTCCTGAACTTGGGTCTCCCACCTCAGAGGCACAGCCCTGACGCCTGGCTGGAGCATGAAGAGCCTTTCATCCACATGGCTCAGAATAAAAGGGAGAACAAATAGAAAGAAAGAAAGAAGATAAAGTAAAATAAAATAAAATAAAGTAAAATGAAATAAAGTTATTAAAATAAAGACTAAAAAATAATAATTATTATTATGTTTTTAACATCTTTATTGGAGTATAATTGCTTTACAATGGTGTGTTAGTTTCTGCTTTATAACAAAGTGAATCAGTTATACATATACATATGTTCCCATATCTCTTCCCTCTTGCGTCTGCCTCCCTCCCACCCTCCCTATCCCACCCCTCCATGTGGTCACAAAGCACCGAGCTGATCTCCCCGTGCTATGCAGCTGCTTCCCACTAGCTATCTATTTTACGTTTGGTAGTGTATATATGTCCATGCCACTCTCTCACTTCTCCCAGCTTACCCTTCCCCCTCCGCATATCCTCAGTTCATTCTGTAGTAGGTCTGTGTCTTTATTCCCATCTTGCTCCTAGGTTCTTCATGACCTTTTTTTTTTTTTCTTATATTCCATATATATGTGTTAGCCTATGGTATTTGTTTTTCTCTTTCTGACTTACTTCACTCTGTATGACAGACTCTAGGTCCATCCACCTCACTACAAATAACTCAATTTCGTTTCTTTTTATGGCCGAGTAATATTCCATTGCATATATGTGCCACATCTTCTTTATCCATTCATCTGTCGATGGACACTTAGGTTGCTTCCATGTCCTGGCTATTGTAAATAGAGTTGCAATGAACATTGTGGTACATGACTCTTTTTGAATTATGGTTTTCTCAGGGTATATGCCCAGTAGTGGGATTGCTGGGTCACATGGTAGTTCTAGTTTTAGTTTTTTAAGGAACCTCCATACGGTTTTCCATAGTGGCTGTATCAATTTACATTCCCATCAGCAGTGCAAGAGGGTTTCCTTTTCTCCACACCCTCTTCAGCATAAGTAAAAAACAAACAAACAAACAAAAACGGACAGACAGAACCCTAGGACAGATGGTAAATCCAAGCTATACAGACAAAATCCCACACAGAAGCATATACATACGCACTCACAAAAAGAGAAAAAGGGAAAAAAGTATATATATCTTTGTTCCCAAAGTCCACCTCCTCGATTTGGGATGATTCGTTGTCTATCTAGGTGTTCCACAGATGCAGGGTATATCAAGTTGATGGTGGAGGTTTAATCCGCTGCTCCTGAGGCTGCTGGGAGAGATTTCCCTTTCTCTTCTTTGTTCGCACAGCTCCTGGGGTTCAGCTTTGTATTTGGACCCGCCTCTGCGTGTAGGTCGCCTGAGGGCATCTGTTCTTCGCTCAGACAGGACGGGGTTAAAGGAGCAGCTGCTTCGGGGACTCTGGCTCACTCAGGCCGGTGGGAGGGAGGGGTACCGATGTGGGGCGAGCCTGTGGCGTCCGAGGCCAGCTTGACGTTGCACCAGCCTGAGGCGCGCCGTGTGTTCTCCCGGGGAAGTTGTCTCTGTATCACGGGGACCCTGCCAGTGGCGGGCTGCATAGGCTCCTGGGAGGGGAGGTGGGGATAGTGACCTGTGCTCGCACACAGGCTTCTTGGTGGCTGCAGCAGCAGCCTTACCGTCCCATGCCCGTCTCTGGGGTCCGCGCTGATAGCCGCAGCTCGCGCCAGTCTCTGGAGCTTGTTTAAGCTGTGCTGTTAATCCCCTCTCCTCATGCAGCAGGAAACAAAGAGGCAAGCAAAAGTCTCTTGCCTCTTTGGCAGCACCAGACCTTTTCCCGGTCTCCCTCCCGGCTAGTCGTGGCGTACTAGCCCCCTGCAGGCTGTGTTCACGCCGCCAGTCCTTTCCCTCTGCTCCGACCGAAGCCTGAGCCTCAGCTCCCATCCCCCACCCGTCCCGGCGGGTGAGCAGACAAGCCTCTTGGGCTGGTGAGTGCTGGTCGGCACCGATCCTCTGTGCAGGAAGCTATCCGCTTTGCCCTCTGCGCCCCTGTTGCTGCACTCTCCTCCGCGGCTCTGAAGCTTCCCCCCTCTACCACCCTCAGTCTCTGCCCGAGAAGGGGCTTCCTAGTGTGTGGAAACCTTTCCTGCTTCACAGCTCCCTCAGCGAGGTGCAGGTCCCATCCCTATCCTTTTGTCTCTGTTTATCCTTTTTTCTTTTGCCCTACCCAGGTATGTGGGGAGTTTCTTGCCTTTTGGGGGGTCTGAGGTCTTCTGCCAGCGTTCAGTAGGTGTTCTGTCGGAGCTGTTCCACATGTAGATGTATTTCTGATGTATTTGTGGGGAGGAAGGTGATCTCCATGTCTTACTCTTCCACCATCTTGAAGCTCCTCCCTCCCCCATTTATTTTTGAGATTTCCCCCATGTTACTGTCATTTGTGCCCATCCATATAAAAACAAATACTTGTAGAGTGTCTACTGTGTGCCAAGGGATGCTAAATGCTGGGGATGTGCAGTGAACAAGAGAGAGAAGGTTGCTGCCCTCATGGGGCTTTCAGTCTAGTGTTCCAGTCTCCTCATCAAGCCTGTCCATTGCATTATGTGGTACAGGCATCTCTTATCTCCCTCAGGCCATGGCTGCCCTCAATACTGCACCAGCCTTGCCCTATTCTTGGGTACAAAGATCAGGATCTCCCCTTAATTCTGCACAGCATGGGAGAGACTGCTGAATGCTGTCATATGTATAGGATGGCACTTGTTACAATTGTTATGAATTATCTATATATTTATTTGTTTAATATCTTCCTATCTAGACTAATTATAAAGGTAGTGTCTGTGTCTACCTTATTTGTCATTGTTTTCCCTTGCCTAGCACAGTTTACAGAGCATATTAGGCATTCAAATACCTTGAGAGATCTGCTAGACTGTCAGGTTTAATAAGACTATTTAAGGTGAAGGAATAATGAAACAAACAAACAAAATTACAAAAAGTATCCTAAAAGTTACTAGGTATCTGTCTTGGTCGGCTCAGGCTGCCATAACAAGATATCATAGATTTAGTGGCTTAAACAACAGAAATTTGTTTTCTCACAATTCTGGAGGCTAAATCCAAGATCAAGGTGCTGACCAATTCAGTTCCTGATGAGAGCTCTCTTCCTGACTTGTAGATGGCTGCCTTCTTGCTATGTTCTCACATGGCGGAGAGAGAGAGAGACAGAGAGAGAGACAGAGAGAGAGAGACAGAGGGAGAATGTGCTTGCACTCTCTGGTTTTTCTTCTTATAAGAACATTGATCCTGTTTGATTAGGGTCACACCCTTATGACTTCATTTAACTATAATTACCTCCTTATAGGCCCTATCTGCAAATATAGTCACATCGAGGGTTCAGGCTTCAACATGGATTTTGGGGGGGACACAATTCAATTCAGAGCAGTGTTGTTATCTTCAAAGTACATAGCTCCAGGATACCTTCAGGGACCTTTCAGTGTACACCTGCCTAGTTTTCTGGACGCTTCTATGTGGCAGAGGCCAGCTAACCATACACTGGAGTGCTCTACTTGTAAGAATCTAAGCAAACCACTCCCAAGACCCAAAAAGAGAACAAAGTTCCTCCCCTCTCAGTCTATGGTTGGCTTTCTCTGTCCCTATTTTTTGTCCAAGTCTCTGTCTCATCCTAGTATTGGGAATATCCACTCCCTTTAGATGAACCTTTTTTTCAGTCCATAGCTCCCTTATGACAAAAAGGAAAAAAAAATTTCTAAAGACTGCTCAAGCTCAACCTAAAGTGAAAACCTTCTCTACCAAAAAGAATACTTACGTTGTAAATTTGAAACACCTACATTTAGGTTATTTCACATTGTTCTCCAAGGAAAATTGGGAGATGTAACCAAGGTACATTTAGATGTTTTTTTCAAAACGAAGGTTCTGACCACTCTGAAGGGAATTCAGGTCCCTGTATCTGGGCAAATAGAAGTGTTTCCAGCACTTAGATGGCAGCCTCTCTTCCACTACCTCTTCCCTTCAGATTTTACCCATCAAGGCTTGGAAAATTTCAGGAGTGGCCAGAACTCTCATTATACTTACATTGAGTCTGGTACTAAATCACACAGTGCAATATTTTAGTCTTTGAAGCTAGACCTCTGTATCTCTGAACCTTGATGGCTGGAGTAAAGGAAAACTCCTATTCTAAAACTTCCAGAAATGTGTTTTCTCTGTATGTAATGGGTGGAAGCAGGAATAATATATGGAGCATAGTTTTTCTTTTTTCTGAAAGTCCTCTAGTTCAGATAGCTGTAATTAAAAAACCAACTCCTGGGGCTTCCCTGGTGGCACAGTGGTTGAGAGTCCACCTGTTGATGCGGGGGACATGGGTTCGTGCCCTGGTCCGGGAGGATCCCACGTGCCGCGAAGTGGCTGGGCCCGTGAGCCATGGCCGCTGAGCCTGCGCGTCCGGAGCTTGTGCTCTGCAGCGGGAGAGGCCACAACAGCGAGAGGCCCGCGTACAGCAAAAACAAAACAAAACAAAAAAAAACCAACCCCTGGTTGCATGAAATAGCCTTGATTACTGGTAAAGTCAACCACGTTGACCCTGGAACAATGAGGGGGTCCCTAAGCACTTGAAAATCTACTATAACTATAGTCGGTCCTCCATATCTGCAGTTCCACATCCATGGATTCAACCAACTATGGATCATGTAGTACTAAAGTACATATTTAGTGGAAAAAATCTGCATGTAAGTGGGCCTGTTTAGTTCCAACCCATGTTGTTCAGGGGTCCACTGTACTTCAGGCTGAGTGATGTTTTCTTTAATAACAGAAAATAATGTTTCTTGAAGAAAAGGACAAATTTTTGAAAGTGCTTTTTTTTTTTTTTCACTGCTATCCTCATTGATTGATTTGTCTAGAATTTCTGCGGAGAATACTTGACATGACTAATAAGTGCTCTAAAGTTCATTTAAGAAATCACCTAGGGGGCTTCCCTGGTGGCACAGTAGTTGAGAGTCCGCCTGCTGATGCAGGGGACATGGGTTCGTGCCCCGGTCTGGGAAGATCCCACATGCCACGGAGTGGCTAGGCCCGTGAGTCATGGCCGCTGGGCCTGTGCATCCGGAGCCTGTGCTCTGCAACTGGAGAGGCCACAACAGTGAGAGGCCCGTGTACCACAAAAAAAAAAAAAAAAAGAAATCACCTAGGGGCTTCCCTGGTGGCGCAGTGGTTAAGAATCTGCTTGCTAATGCAGGGAACACAGGCTTGAGCCTAGGTCCGGGAAGATCCCACATGCCGTGGTAGAACTAAGTCCATGCACCACAACTACTGAGCCTGCACTCTAGAGCCTATGAGCCACAACTACTGAAGCCCACGTGCCTGGAGCCCATGCTCCGCAACAAGAGAAGCCACTGCAGTGAGAAGCCCTCGCATTGCAATGAAGAGTAGCCCCCTGCTCACGACAACTAGAGAAAGCCTGCAGCAACGGAAGACCCAACGCAGCCAAAAATAAATAAATAAATAAATAAATAAATAAATAAATAAATAAATAAATAAATAAATAAATAAAAATCTATTAAAAAAAAAAGAAACCACCTAGACCATTAACAGCTTAAAAACAAGAAATATTTTCAAATGGTGGAGTTCTGGATATTATCTTTTTGGTAATAATAGTAAAGATAACATTTATATAGTGCTTTAGAGTTTACAAAACATTTGCTAGGTTACCATTACGTCTGTTTTAGGGCTGAGCACTCTGCTTAAGCCCAAGCTGGTAACTCTGAATCTCATCGTTCAAATAACTAGTGGGTATTTGTGGTGGAGGTGGGAGCATAGTTTTGGTTTTTCCCACCTCCAGCACTGCCTCTGCTTGTGCTAGGTCACTCCATTCTCTCTGCCCTGCCACTACCTGCCCCAAGCATTTCTAGAGCTTCTGCTACCTCTGGGACCAAAAAAGGATGAGGGAGTCTTTGCCACCAATGAAGAAACAGCTGACTGTGAGATAACAATGTTACTTGATTGAACACAAAATTATTAGCTCAGTCCTTGTAATTCTGTATTCATCCTGGCTCACCATCAGCCACTTGGTGGATATTTGCTAGTACACACCCGTTTGATGCCACCAGATTCTGTATTTTTCCACTGCCTAGCTGAGGGCTGCTGTTGGCAAATGCTGAGCTTGGCAAGTTAGGAATCTAGAGTCAGGAAATCCGTTCCTGGGTGAGCCAAGGGAAATTTCAAGACCTGTAAGCCCAGACCGGCCTTGGAGATGTGGCGATGAGATAGGTGATGGATTTTAAACCATGGACACTTTCTTCCAGTACCATTCCTGGAATTACTGCCCACATGCATCCCCTGCAGAGCAGAAGAGAACCTAAGCTTTCTACCCCTGGGGGCTCTCTGCTCAGAAAGCTCTGAGCAAAATTGCTTCTCCCCTTGGCATTCAGCCAAATGGAACCTTCTTTGTGACCTCTGATTTCCTATCACTGAGGAAAGAGGAAAGTGCTGGGTTATGGAGAGCTCATTAGGCCTCTACAGAAAAAGGCTCCTGACTTGTTTGTTCCCAAAGGGCAGATTGTTGTCCTTCATTCCCACGTTAATAAAAATACTGTCTAGTAGTGGTAAGTGAGAATCTTCCTGATATATCTTATTTTAATTCCTTTGAGTTATTCCATTAGGATGTTTATTTCTTGTTGTGTTGTCATTTTGGTGTGCTGTGTTTCTTTGGCTGTACCGAGTCTGTATACATGTATTTGGATAGGTGTGCTTGTGTCTTCATACATGTATTTGCTAACCAGAGAATGTGTTTTCCCCTTTGGAATTGCTCTTATTGGAAGGATGTTTCTTTATATGTGGTTCTTGGTCAAGCTTTGCCCGCTTTTGGCTCTTTTGTAATTGTTTTCTTTTTAAATATATACCATGTATATATTATTAAATAAACTTAAATAAACTTCCTCCCCCATGTTCCCCAAGGGAAGCCATGCATTAAAAACAAGGGCAAAAAGGAGGAAATTCCAATGCATCTATGCTTTTGGTTACTTTATCAAACAATAATTAAAATCTTCACCACAGAAAGAAAACCTAGATTGTGAGGATGGATGGGGGAATCCATCTGGTGTTTTAAGTTTATTTTCTTGGCTTCACTGTGGTCGCTCTCCCAACCTCTTTGTCCTTTTCCCCAAAGTACCTGGGACAGACTTGGGCCTCTCTTTCAGGTAGTTATCTAAGCCTTTCTGCTCATTCCCTGATACCTGAAAAACTGACTTCGAATCTGAAGGACTGGAGCCTCTTAAGATGTTGGGGTTTTGAGAGTCAGAGCAGAAGGTTCTAACCAAGGCTGAAGTTTGAGAGCACAGGTGCCTAGGATTCTTTCTCCTGAAGTATTGAATGAATCAGACTCACCACTGTTCAGAATTCTCCCAGCTTCTTTCTTTAGCATCTTCCCCATTTAACAGTAGCATAGAGTTGCTGCATCTTATAACAGATGACAATTTACAGGACTAGTATGATGAAACCTGTATTTAACATCCATTAGCATTTGAGCTTCCTCAGCTTGCAGGGTTTGCTTAATTTCTTTTGACTCAATGCCTAAAAATCAGTGCTTATTTGCATGGGAGACTTTATCTTCTTAGTATGGGTCTAGATGATCCACAGTAGAAGGCATAGGCTGGGACAGCATTGCAGTGATTACTATTGCTGCCCTTACTACTATTGCTCTATTATTGTTGCTGCTACCTGCTGCTCTAACAGTGATCTAGCTGATGCTGCTGTGGCTGATTTTGCTTCTACTAGTATTGCTTCTTCTGCTGCTGCTACTAGTCACCATTCACATATTCAGTTCTATGCCAGATGCTGTAGGGATTTTTAAAAATTCATTATCAAAGCCTTGAAGATGTTTATAGTCTACATAAGACTAACCTGAGAAATAATGGCTGGCAAACAAGCACAACATTTACCATTTATTTAGCATTAATATGTGCCAGATGCTTTCTATAATTAGCTCATTTAGTTATTTTGACTATTCTAACAGATAGGTCTTACTATTAACTCTTTCCAACAGATGAGAACATTATGTTTAGAGAGGGCAAGTAACTTGCCCATGATCACACAGTTAGTGAATGACAGACCTGGGATTTAAACCTAGGTCTGTTGGGTTCTAAAACCTTTGCCATTTTCACTGGGCTGGCCTGTAGACTTTAAATACAGAAAGCACATTCCCCGTTATTTTTTTCTTTTTTTTTTTTTTTGCGGTACGCGGGCCTCTCACTGTTGTGGTCTCTCTCGCTGCGGAGCAGAGGCTCCGGACGCACAGGCTCAGCGGCCATGGCTCACGGGCCCAGCCGCTTCACGGCATGTGGGATCCTCCTGGACTGGGGCACGAACCCGTGTCCCCCGCATCGGCAGGCAGACTCTCAACCACTGTGCCACCAGGGAAGCCCATTCCCCATTATTATCTCAGGGAATTTCACAGTAGTCCCCAGAAATGGCAGGGCATGTATCGTGACAAAAACTGAAACACAGAGAAGATGAATGACCCTCAGAGCTAGTTACCAGGACTGAAACTCAAGGCTCCCAATTCCCAGCCCTGTGTTCTGCTTCTCTCTGGAGCCACAGTGTGTTTTACTGACTCTCTTTATAAAGCAACCCTTCAAATTAGCACAGACCCAAAGCCTGAAAATTAGGCCAGGGAAACAAGAGTTCTAGCAGTTATTGAGCTTGTACATCCTTGTAGCCTTGCCATGCCATGTACCTTGTGCAGCCACACTCTTTGATCAGTAGCGTTGTCTTTAAGCAGCTTTGTTCCTTGAGCAGCATAGGCACTATAATGTGGAAATAAACACCTGGGCTGTTCATATTTTCTATTTCTTCAGTCTTGGGAGCTTGTGTCTTTCTAAGAATTTGTTCATTTCTTCTAGGGGGTCCATTTTGTTGGCATATATATATGCTTGTTGTAGTAGTCTCTTATGATCCTTTGTATTTCTGTGGTGTCCCTTGTAACTTCTCCTTTTTCATTTCGAATTTTATTCATTTGCACCCTCTCCCTTTTTTTCATGATGAGTCTGGCTAAAGGTTTATCAATTTTGTTTATCTTTTCAAAGAACCAGCTTTTAGCTTCATTGATCCTTTCTATTGTTTTCTTCATCTCTATTTCATTTATTTCTGATCTTATCTTTATGATTTCTTTCCTTGTACTAACTTTGAGTTGTGTTTGTACTTCTTTCTCTAGTTGCTTTAGGTGTAAGGCTAGGTTGCTAATTTGAGATTTTTCTTGTTTCCTGAGGTAGGATTGTATTTCTGTAAACTTCCCTCTTAAAACTGCTTTTGCTGCATCCCATAGGTTTTGGATTGTTGTGCTTTATTTTCATTTGTTTCTAGGTAATTTTTGATTTCATCTTGATTTCTTCAGCGGTCCATTGGTTGTTTAATAGCATATTGTTTAGCCTCCACGTGTTTGTATATTTTACAGGTTTTTTTCTTGTTGTTGATTTCTAATCTCATAGTGTTGTGGTTGGAATAGATGCTTGATATGATTTCAATTTTCTTAAATTTACCGATGCTCACTTTGTGGCCCAGCATGTGATCTATCCTGGAGAATGTTCCATGTGCGCTTGAGAAGAATGTGTATTTTGCTGCTTTTGGATGGAATGCTTTATAAATATCAATTAAGCCCATCTGCTCTAATGTGTCATTTCAGGCCTGTGTTTCCTTATTGATTTTCTGTCTGGGTGATATGTCCATTGATGAAAGTGGAATGTTAAAGTCCCCTGCTATTATTGTGTTACTGTCAATTTCCCCTTTTATGGCTGTTAGCATTTGCCTTATGTATTGAGGTGCTCCTATGTTGGGTGCATATATATTTACGATTGTTATATCTTCTTCTTGGATTGATCCTTTGATCATTATGTAGTATTCTTCTTTGTCTCTTGTAACAGTCTTTATTTATTTTAAAGTCTATTTTGTCTGATGTGAGTATTGCTACTCCAGCTTTCTTTTGAGTTCCATTTGCATGGAATAACTTTTTCCATCCCCTCACTTTCAGTCTGTATGTGTCCCTAGATCTGAAGTGTGTCTCTTGTAGACAGCATATATATGGGTCTTGTTTTTGTATCCATTCAGCCCACCTGTGTCTTTTGGTTGGGGCATTTAATCTGTTTATGTTTAAGGTAATTATCAATCTGTATGTTCTTATTGCCATTTTGTTAATTGTTTTGGATTTGTTTTTGTAGGTCTTTTTTCTTAAAAAATAAAATTAGTATCTTACCATATACCAAATAGGGTATTTGACCAATAATCAGTGACAATATAAATGTCCATCAACAGGAAAATGGATTAATGAATTTTGGGCTTCTCATGAAATGAAATACTTTACAGCAGTTATAATGAATGTCCTAGAGCTATTTCTGTCTACCTGGATAGATATAAAAAATGTAATGTTGAGCAAAAAACCCCAACTTTATGCAGGGCCACCATTACATAAACTTTAAAACCAAATTTACAATACTGCATAATGTATATGGATGCATCAATATCTAGTAAACTTGTGGAAACATGCATAGGAATAATAAAAACTGAGTTTGTAATAGAAAAATGTCTGAGCTAGTGGCTGCATAGTTTAGATCTGGGTATTGCTTTGATCAACAAGAATTTATTGAAAACTTAATACATGCCCATGAGTGTCAGATTGTACCAACAAAGTTTTGTTAGGCAAGACTTTTGCAATTGGTAGCCTCTAAAATGTGAGGGGTCAGTTGGAAGCTCTTTAAGGCATAGTCTCCTCTTCATGATTTATACACAGCTAATTTATATTGTAGATTATTGGAGTGAGCATGGTCTCTCTTTTCCACTGCTGACTGAATTCTGGGTTGCTGCTGGGGAACCACGTGGTCAAGGCAAGATGCCTGGAAAGGTCTGTTAATGAGGGAGCGTTTGTGTTCCAGAGATAAATATAAACATTTTGGGGATTATATTCAATATGCTGTGTCTTGGAGGTTAAGAGTACAGGCTCTGTCCAAAATATACAAACAGCTCATACAACTCAATAACAAAAGAGCAAACAACCCAATCAGAAAAGGGGCAGAAGACCTAAATAGACATTTCTCCAAAGAAGGCATACAGATGGCCAATAAGCACATGAAAAGATGCTAACATCGCTAATTATTAGAGAAATGCAAACCATAACTACAATGAGGTACCACCTTACACCAGTTAGAATGGCCATGATCAAAAATCTACAAATAACAAGTGCTGGAGAGGGTGTGGAGAAAAGGGAACCCTCCTGCACTGTTGATGGCAATGTAAATTGGTATAGCCACTATGGAGAACAGTATGGAGGTTCCTCAAAAAACTAAAAATAGAGTTGCCATCTGATCCAGCAGTCCTCTCCTGGGTATATATCCAGAGAAAAATAATTATATTATTTTCATATAATTTGAAAAGATATATGCACCCCAGTGTTCATAGCAGTGCTATTTACAATAGCCAAGACATGGAAGTAACCTAAATGTCCATTGACGGATGAATGCATAAAGAAGATGTGGTATATATACACAATGGAATATTACTCAGCCATAAAAAAGAATGAAATAATGCCATTTGCATCAACATGGATGGACCTAGAGATAAATATACTAAGTGAAGTAAGTCAGAAAGAGAAAGACAAATACCATATGATATTACATATATGTGGAATCTAAAATATGATGCAAATGAACTTATTTACGAATAGAGACAGACTCACAGATATAGAAAACAAACTTATGGTTACCAAAGAGGAAAGGGGAGGGAGAGAGATAAATTGGGAGTATGGGATTAACAGATACATATTATGTAAGTAAAATCAGTAAACAATAAGGATTTACTGTGTAGCACAGGGAACTATATTCAATATCCTGTAATAAACCATATGGCAAAGAATATGAAAAATAATACATATATATATATATGTATAGCTGAATCACTTTGCTGTATGCCAGAAACTAACACAACATTGTAAATCAACTATACTTTAATTAAAAGAAAAAAGAGTACAGGCTCTGTAGTCAGTCCACCCACCTGGATTCAAATCCTGGTTCTGCCACTTACAGCAGCAAGATCTTGAGCAACTCTTGGCGCCTCTGTTCCTTATCTGCAAAATGAGACTCAGTACCTTTCTCACAGGATTATTTAATGATTAAATGAATTAATACATACCCTAACCATGCCTCTCACATAGTTAGCTATTATAAGAATAATTATTATAATTTTTTCTCTCATTTATTCTTCCTTATTTCCCAAAAAGTAACTCATATTTGTCTAAAATATTTGAATCCCTTACTCTGTATACCTTTGCTGTATATATGTTTCCTTAGTAATTTAAGCTGAGAGTGTATTTTTATTTATTTATTTATTTATTAAATATTTATTTATTTAGCTGCACCAGGTCTTAGTTTTAGCATGTGGGAGCTTTGTTGCCATGTGCAGGATCTTCTTTGTGTCATGCGGGATCTTTAGCTGTGGCATGTGAACTCTTAGTTGCAGCATGTAGGATCTAGTTCCTCGACCAGGGATCAAACCCAGGCTCCCTGCATTGGGACCGTGGAGTCTTAGCCCCTGGACCACCAGGGAAGTCCGAGAGTGTATTTTTAAAAGATAGCTTTTAGATACAAAAAAAAAAATAAAAGGGAGAACTATACCAGTTTAGAGATTAATAAAAGAACCCGTTTCTAAGAATTCCAGATGAGGACATATTATAAAACTCTTAGAAGGATAGCATTTAGAATATGCCTCTTCCTAGTTTAAAATTCTGAGTGGCTCCACATCCCCCTCACCCCATAGACTGAGCCCTCTTTAAGGCACATTCAAGATCCTTTCATTCTACTTCTCTCATCTTGCATACTCCCCCTCACCTTCTGTAAGTCAAGTGAACAAGTAAAGTGTGGATCAGAACGAATATGTCACCCTTAGTAGAAAAGCTCAAAAGTTCCTGTTCTAGCCACAGGAAGTGCATAGCAATCCTTCATGTACATTAATTATATACTTATACTTAACATAGTGCAGCAAAGTTACTCTTAATTATTCACATATGAATTTTTTAGTTCAGCAGTTCTCAATCCTGACTGACCATTAGAATAACCTGGGCAGCTTTGAAAAATACATGTAACATCTCAAATATTATAGTAGTATTTTTCTCCTCATTTAACAGTCCACAGTGGGTGTTTCAGTCGAAGAGCAGTTTTCTTCAACTGATGCTGCAGGGTGGTGCATCCTGGGCACACAGGGGTTCCACCTCAGTCTCTCTACCTGGTACCATCTGGTTTGCCGGAACTTTCTTCCCTTCCTCATCAGAGTTTACCTCTTCTAAGTTCCGTTTCTCCATAGAAATGGAATCTGGCTAATCTGATTAATTTGAGCTAATAATAATATTTTACATTTTATAAACACCATACATTGTTAGTATCAATGAAAATGTTAATTAACATCTACTGAGTTTCTGGTATATGCCAAGTACCATGCTAGACACTTCAATTCACACTAGAATGTCAGCTCCCCAAAGACAGAGATTCTGGTCTGTTTGTTGACTGATGCATGCCAAGCACCTAGAATGGTGCTCACTAAATATTGGTTGAAAAAATGAATAGATAATCTTAATAATAACATTGAAAGGCAGAATTATTATCCCCATTTCCCAGAGGAAAAATGTGGAGCTTAGATAAATGCTTTGCCCAAGGACATACACCTAGGTGGGAGCAGAGCCTAGAAGAATTCAGGCTCCAAAGCCTACATTCCTTCGCACCTTTTCCCTTCCTCTGTGCTGCTTTCCCTTCCTGTTGCTTCTCCCCTTCCACTTTCCCCCATTTCCCTTGCTCTTTTCCTCCCCTCGTTTTTTCATTCCTCCTCCCCTTTTCCCTGCCCTTTTTTCTCTTCCTCATTCCCCTGTCCCTTTACTTACCTCTCTCCCTCTTTCTTTTCCTCTTTTTCTTCCTTCTCTTTTCCCTTCCAACATTTTTTTCCCCTTTCCCTTTACTCATTTCCTCCTTTCCCTTTCTTTCTTATAACACTTAGAAATACGGCATTTGCTTCCTAGATTCTCATAGCACTGTTAGGTAAGCAGAGCAGTTACTCCTCATTTTGCAGTTGAGGACTCTGAGAGAGGTTAATGCCTTGCCCGATTTCCTGTGGCTGTTAGTGGTGGGGCTTCAACCTATTTGTCTTCCCACTCGTCTGCTTAGTGCCTGTCCCACAGCACGCACTGCCTTGCGGGTATCAGTGGCTGCGATGGCAGATGGTGACACCTCTCCTCCAAAACACTCATTAGCTTCCAACTGAGTGGAGTGGATTCTGAGGTAATTTAGGAACCAAAGCAGGTTTGTGAGGGAGACCATGAGGCAGGTGGGACTTAGACTCTCCTCAGGTCCCACCGTCTGCGTGACAGTTACTCATAAGGCTGTCTCCTAGTAAGGAGACTCCAAAGCTGATTTCAAAGCCCACCAATACATGGGAGCCCACACAGCATCAGAAACAGTGCCTCAGAATGGTGCCACTTTGGTGGGGGCGGGGGAGGGGTGGTGGTATTTACTTATTTTAAATCACCACTTGAAGTCCCAGATAGATAAATGGTGCTGGCTCATTTTTACTGTGACACATCATCTTTTTGTTCAGTCTGTCTCATCTCTTGTACTATTCGTGATACTCTATAGCACACCACTAACATTTTAAAACCTGAATGGCACATTATTAAAATGCTGACCAACTACAGCAGGTACTATCTACAGTTATGCCACACTTCTTGGGTGTTTTAAGACATTAAGCCAAGGGCCAGCACACCAACTAAAACAGGTCCTGAAGTATTTTGATCTTATATTAGTTAGGAAACATACAAGATATGGTTGTCTTTTTTCTTGTTGGCTAAATTCCATACAAGATCTGGGTGTCTTTTTTCTTGTTGTTGTTATTTTCTCCCTCTGTCCCCCAGCTTTATCAAGGTATAGTTGACAAATAAAATTGTAATATATTTAATTTGTACAATATGATGATTTGCTATACATATATATTGTGAAATGATTACCACAATCAACTTAATTAACACACCTATCACTTCACGTGGTCACTGGGTTTTTGGTTTCTTTGGTGAGAATGCGTAAGGTCTATTGATACACTCTCAGCAGATTTCAAATATACAATACAGAATTATCAACTATAGTCACCATGCTGTACATTACATCCTCAGAACTTACTCATCTTATAATTGAAAGTGTGTACGCTCTGATCAACATCTTCCCCAAGGCCCTGGCAACCACCATTCTGTTCTCTGTTCTATGAGTTAAAAATTTTTTTTTTCAGATTCCACTTACACCATACAGTATTTGTCTCTTTCTCAGGCTTATTACATTTAGCATGATGCCCTCCAGGTTCATCCATGTTGTTACAAATGGCAGTATTTCCTTCTTTTTTATGGCTGAATGTATTTTATATATATATACACACACACACACACTTATATATGGAATGGGAGATATAAATCCCGTATATAGATATCTTCCACAGATTATATATGTCTTCCACATTTTCTTTATCCTTTCATCTTTTGATGGACACTTAGGTTGTTTGTATATTTTGGCTATTGTGAGTAATGCTGAAATGAACATTGGAGGGCAGATATCTCTTTGAGATAGTGATTTCATTTCCTTCGGATATATACCCAGAAGTAGGATTTATGGATCATACGGTAGTTCTATTTTTAATTTTTTGAAGAACCTCCATACTGTTTTCCATAGTGGCAGTCAGTACCAGTTTACATTCCCACCAACAGTGTATAAGGGCTCCCTTTTCTCCACATTCTGGACAATATTTGTTATCCATTGTCTTTTTGATAACAGACATCCTAGTAGGTGTGAAGTGATATCTCATTGTGGTTTTGATTTACATTTTCCTGATTAGTGAGGTTGAATATCTTTCATGTACCTTTTGGCCATTTGTATATCTTCTTTGGAAAAGTGTCTATTCAGATCCTTTGCCCATTTTTAAATTGGATTGTTTTTTTGCTATGAGTTGTAAGAATTCTTTTATATTTTGGATATTAAACCTTTATTGGATATATGGTTTGCAAATATTTTCTTCTTTTCCTTTGCTATGCAGAAACTTTTTAGTTTGATGTAGTCTCATTTATTTTTGCTTTTGTTGTCTGTGCTTTTGATGTTGTATCCAGAAAATTACTGCCAAGACCAATATCAAGGAGATTTTCCCCTATATTTTCTTCTGAGAATTTTATGGTTTCAGGTCTTTTCCTTAAGTCTTCAATCCATTTTGAATTTATTTTTGTGTATGATGTAAGATAAGGGCACAATTTCATTCTTCTGCATGTGGATATCCAGTTTTCCCAGCTCCACTTACTGAAGAGGCTATCTTTTCCCATTTTGTGTTCTTGGTGCCTTTGTTGAAAGTTAGTTGACCACATATGCATGGGTTTGTTTTGGGGCTCTCTATTCTATTCCATTGATCTATGTGTTTATTTTTATGCCAGTACCACATTGTTTTGCTTTCTATAGCCTTTTATGATAGTTTGAAATCAGGAAGTGTGATGCCTCCAGCTTTGTTCTTCTTGCTCAGGATTGCTTTAGTTATTTGTGATCTTTTTTGGTTCCATGCAAATTTTAGGGTTGTTTTTTCTATTTCTGTAAAAAATGCACTGACATTTTGATAGGGATTAAATTGAATCTGAAAATTGCTTTGAGTAGTACGGACATTTTAACAATGTTATTTATTCTAATCCATGAACATGGGCTACCTTTCCATTTATGTGTGTCTGCTTTAATTTCTTTCATCAGTGTTTTATAATTTTCAGTGTACTGATCTCTCACCTTCCTGGGTTAAATTTACTACTAAGTATTTTATTCTTTTTGACTCCATTGTAAATAGGATTGTTTTCTTAATTTATCTTTTGTTGTAGGTATATAGAAACACAACTTAGTTTTGAGGAGCTGGGATCTTAATCTGTTTGGGCTGCTATAACAGAAATACCATAGACTGGGTAGCTTATGAAAAACAGACATTAATTTCACACAGTTGTGGAGTCTGGGAAGTCCAAGATCAAGGGGCTGGAAGATTCTGTGTTTGGTGAGAACCCACTTTTTGGTTCATAGACAATGCTCTTTGCTTTGTCCTCATATGGTAAAAGAGGTCAAGGGAGCATTTTGGGGCCTCTTTTGTAAGGGCGCTAATCCCATTTATGAGTGATCCACCTTCATCACCTGGTCACGTCTCAAAAGTTCCATTTCCTGATACCATTACCTTGGGGGTTAGGATTTCAGCATGTGAATTCTGGGGGGATACACATATTCAGTCCATAGCACCGAGCAAGCACTATAAACATAGAGCTAGGTAAAGCAATGCTTTTATTACTTGACTTTATTGTTTTGTATGTTATCTCAGTGTATTTATTATGGTATATGTTCTTTTTGTGACATGTATACTTACGAATATTTTAGATTTACTTTTATGTTTGTGTCTGTGTAATCTTTTTCAAAAGAATTCCATGAAGCAATAATATTTTGTATTATGGTGAAATGTTTTTACAATAAATACATTTTGATAGAATGTTTAAACCAGCAGTAAATTAGTACATTTAAAAGTAAAATGTTATCACTGGCTAGAGTAAGAGGGAAATATTGGTATTATGTGCAAAAACTCATTCTCACCTATGTTTTTAAATCTATATGTGTATGTGTTTATATGCATGTATATTTGTGTTTGACTGGTGGTTTGGGAGTTTCTAATTGCATGTCTTTAGCTGGCCAGGATCAAGTCTCTGAGTTTGACAAACTCATGTAAAGAAGCATTTACTAGGCAATGTACACAACAAGTGTTTGCTACACAAACTACTCTGCTCTGGAAGACTTAGTCTTTGCCCTGAAGATGCTTGAAGTTGTTTCCATGACAGACATGCATCCAGTTAATGGAATATAAGGCAGCCTGATATAACGACTCAGTTAGATGTAAAGCAAAATGGATACTTGTAATCGGCTGAACATTTCAGCTCTCTTGCTTGTTTCATAGCACTCTAGCCAATGAAGATAACTTTACCAATGGTGTGTAACTCTACTTTATATAGAGCTGATTTTTAAGAGTACATTTGCTAAATTGGATTATTCACTTAAAAAAATGTTTGTACCTTGTAAAACAAATCTCTTTTATCAGAGATACTTGTAACTTTGATTTAGTGAGCCCTTTAACGTATTATTTACTGTAGGAATTTTACATATGAAGGTATGATGTAATTTGTTTCTTTTCCAGAGAAAAGAATCACTTTTTCTAACTAAAGTTATCTCGGGAAACTCCATCTTTCTAGAATGCATTATGCTTCTGCAGGGTTAGTTATTTTAATGTAAATGAGGTTTAGTTATTTTATTCATGATTTTTCTCAGGTAAGGGGAGGAATCTAGTTTTTTAAAAGACCGTGTGGGCTGAAAATGCTATGTTAATTAAAAGACTCAGTTGTAAATAACTTGAAACAGGTATCATGATCACTATTCCTTCTGTCTCTGATGACACATATTAAATGTTTGCTGGCTTACGTTATCATTTTTGGTCAGATTTTCTTAGTAGCAAATTACTTTTTGTTATTTTAGGCAGCAAAAGGAAGGGGAAAAGATTTACACATGTAAGCCTTAGTAAAATCTTATAACATTTCAAACTCTGCTGTGATAAGGAGAAAGCTGTTAGGAAATTTTTCTTTGCCTGGAATAGAAATGATGTTACTTTAACAAAAAAGAAATTAAGAAGGACTTGTTAGGGGATTACTTATGCCTAGGAGTGCGCTAAAGGTTATGGGGGAATCAAAAGTAGCACAAGACCTTGGTAGTACCCTAAAGAGCTGTTTACTTGAGTAGATAAGATTAAGACCTATGAAAAAATTGAGTACTACAACAGGAAAGCCCAGAAATGCCAGTGCAAAATTTAAACAGCACATAAACCCTCATCATATGTTGGTTCTGACATATATAGGTATTTCCTTTACCTATATAACTCAGCACAACTGGACTTCCACCAGCACATTAAAGCCACTTGGTTTTATGTCGAATGTTTTTGTTTGGCGTTAAATCTAGTGAAGCAGCAAACCATATTAACTCTAAAGTTGGGCAAGAGAAAATCTTAAATTCAGAAGATGACAGGGAGACCTTTGAACAGGTTGGGGCCAGTTTCTTTGGCGAAAATCACCCCAAGGTTTGCTTCAGGTTCCAAATTGAGGTGTTCATTCAGGAACTAATCCATCCTCCCTGGGCTTTTGGAGGCTTTTTGGCCTTTGCTGATGGGAATTTTGCCTGGGAAAGGACAGAGGAATGGGGCTTAAGCTGATTGGAGTCACTGTCAAGTCTGGGAATATCCAGGAGAAAAGATGAATAATGCATTGCACCTTCCTTGTGAGGGGGTCTTGCCATCTCTGGCCCTGACCCTAACCCTTTGAGGAGTCTCACTGTTCAGTCTCATGCACCATTCCAGAGCCCAAGTTTTTTTTTTTTTTTTCTTCCAAGTACGCTTCATGCTAATGGTGCCACTTTATGCCTTACACAGTTTCTTCAATGATTGGATCAGTTAGGGCTCTGTTTACTGTGACTGAAACCCCAAAACATACTGGCTGAATCAGAAAAGGGGCTTTTTGGCTTTTATAACCTACAGAGTCAGAGTAGGGCTGATTTCTGGCCCAAGCAGTGTCATCAGAACTCAGTTTCTTTTCTCTCAACTCAGCTCAGCCCTCCCTCTGTTGGCTTAGACAGGTTCTTCACTCATGAATACAAAATGGATGAGCTACTTCAGATTTGACACCCTTTCAAAACCAGGAGCCAACAGTGATTTCTTTACAATGTCTCACTGTATCTTATTGGCTTCAGTGGGGTCTCATATCATCTCTGAACTAATTTCTGTATGTCTGGGGATGGAACAAGCTTTTTGGCTTAAGACTGAGCGGCATTCTGCATTCCTTGGTTGGATTCCCACCCAAAGCATATAAGTTAGAATGTGGAAGAGGTAATGTCTGAGAGGAAATAATAAATCCAAACATTAGCTAACTACAATAATAACTGAGCTTATTATTAATATTATGGTTGCAAATTCTATTCTGATCACCCATGATTAATAATAATATCTGCGCGGTTATCTAAAAAAAGTAGAAGGGATGGTGTGCGTTTGACAACAGTAAGAGCCACACATGACCACTGTAATTTGGTGTCCAAATATTTTTGGCCAACAAATGTTCTTAGAAAGTATATAGTGTACTGATTAAAACAGCATCTACAGGGCTTCCCTGGTGGCGCAGTGGTTGAGAGTCCGCCTGCCGATGCAGGGGATACGGGTTCGTGCCCCGGTCTGGGAAGATCCCACATGCCACGGAGCGGCTGGGCCCGTGAGCCATGGCTGCTGAGCCTGCGCATCCGGAGCCGCGCTCCGCAACGGGAGAGGCCACAACAGTGAGAGGCCCGCGTACCGCAAAAAACAAAACAAAACAAAAAAAAAAACAGCATCTACAGCCAGCATGGGTATATGGTCATGTAGGCCTGTGGTTAGAGTGCTTGAGTACTTGTATATTTTGTGAATGAAGGTCAATTTTGAAGCCGGAATTCCAGAAGTGGACATTGTTGGTAAAGGATTAACTAAACCCCTTCTCCTTCTGCATAAGATTTCGACCTTTGGTTAATTCTGTAGCTCTGTTCTCCTGGAAACCTGAAAATAATAAAATGTCAACAGTATAGCCAAGTAATATTGCTTAGGGTTGAAATGACCCTTGGCTAGTAAGAATGGCCACCTGGAAGTAGGAGAGTTTCCTTGGTATGGCCCTGACTCTGTTCTCCAAGAGGAGCTGTTTATCCATTCTGCCCATGGCCCTGGCTCTGTCCCCTGGGAGGACCCCTTGTCCATTACCTTCCCTGAAGTGAGTAGTGAGGGGTAAGCCCGCATTGGTAGCTGTGCAGACTTTGTAAGCCATTTCCTAACCATCTTATTCCAGAGTCCAGAATCTTACTGGACCTACAGGCGAGAGCTAAATAGCCTCCCCTGACTGGGGTGAGTGGGCTGTTAACGACAATATTAACAAAGGTTCAACGTTTCTGACACTTTTGGTTTCCAAATGCTTTTGTAAACATTAGCGCATGCAGTCCTCAAAACAACACCACAAATTGAGGATTTGGGGGTAGTGAGAAAGGCCATTGGGAAATGCAAGGTGAATTACTACAGCCCCATTCACACAGCAAGAAAATACTTCATGACTTGCTTCTGCTTTATGGGTCCACTTTTTAAGCCAATCCAGGCCATTTTGGGGGCCAGTAATTCAGCCACTTCAGGTTGTTAAAAGTCTGACTTGGCCTCAGATTTGATGAGACATCCATCCTTTCCCACCAAACCAATGACTTTTTTCTGGCAAAGGAAACTCATACTGAGAAGCCATATTCAAGTCTGGAACACCTGATCCCACCCTCTTCTCTCCCTTTTATAGAACCGTGGATTTCAGTTATGGAAAGGCTGATAATATTGTCATAGAGCCATGACTTTCACTCCATCTTCCCCAGTGGCTGAGGGTTTCATCAGAGTGCCTTCAGAGGTCAGATCATAGCAGGTGAGATGGGGGATGGGGTTGAGAAGAGCTTGTCAAACTTGGCTCTGGGCTTCTTATACCCTCTCAACCAGGGCAGCCCAGCTTTGGTCTGTATCATTAGAAGATAGGGTTCCACTACTAACAAAAAACTTGAAAACCATGGTTATTAGCTAAATCCATCATCTCTGCAGATGGAAAACTTGAGGCCCAGAGAGGTTAATTGATTGACCTGATGTTACACAGATGCTCACTTGAGGAACTGGCATTAACACTTGGGTTTCCTGAATCCCAGATCGGTGCTCTTTGCACTGGAGTGGCTGCCTGTTACTTCCCTTGGTGTGGCATGTGGCCTAAGATAAAGGGTGGGAGTCAGGCTCTGCCCATGACTAAGAGCATGGATGACTTGAGCAGGCAGCTTCACATCTTGCTCTTGGCCTCCCAATTCCTCATTAGGTGAAGCAAGAATAATCCTGGCTTTGCATCAGGGAGGGGATGCTCTGTGCATAGCTGATGGTGCACCCTGCTAGGATCTTGGCATCTTTCAGGCATTTTATCAGCCCCCATTTACCAAGCCACTGCCTGAATTCCTTCTGCTATTTCATCTCCCCATCCCCCATGCTGCTGGTTAACAATGCCGTTTAAAATCTCAAGTAGGAGGGGACGACATAATTGTCTCATCAGATTTGGGGGTTTTAGAATGTTGTTCTTCCCCAGAGTTGTGCAGATAGAGTGGATGTATGTCGGTCAGCTTGATTCTCTCTCTATCCATGGTCTGAGAGTATTAAATATGCAAGAGATGGCTGCTTTGTCCATGTCTCCTTCTCCCCAGTTCGCATCACATAATGTTTGTTTCTGCTCAGGAGTGGAAAGAAATGATTGCTTTAGATTTGCTTTTCTTTTAGGAACTACAGAAATACCTCACTATGTCTTATCTAAATGTGGCTTTTCACGCAGTTTCAGCTTTTGTGGGGGGAGGGGTGTGAGTAATTTCCTCCTGTGTGTCTCATTGCCCCATAGAGAGGAAAACAGAACCCCGATGTTTGGAATGCCAATGATTTAGGAAGTTTCTAGCAGGTCTGCCATTTGTTCCAGCTACAAGGTTTGGTCCCAGAAAAAGACTCTTGCCTTTTGTCCCTGAGTGGTAGGGGTTCTCTGCATGTCAAGGGAAGGGGCCCGAGAAGTTGAAGGTGATGTGGTGTGCCCCCTAGATTCTAAACCTCCTTCCATGTGCCTATCCAATGCTCAAGTGAGAGCTGGGGCTAGTCTGCATGAGAAGGTTCTGTGTCACGTGTCATGTGTCTGGGTTGGTGTCCATCAGTGGAAATGATTAGGATAGACTTTGTTGGTAGGAGTTTGTCCATATTCTGAGAATTAAAGCCTATTTTCTTTAGAATTAGAGTCACTTTCTCAGCTGTTTATATTCCATTTTTAATTTTTTTTTCTGTTCTTTTGGTCTTTGACAAATGAGAAAAATTCTTTTTAGTAACTTTAAAAAAAAGTAATTGAAACGCTGTCCAGAGAGGAAAAAGTAATCAAATTGCCTAACAGAGAAACATTGTCCATTTGAGTTTTTATTTGTTTTAGCACTAAATCTCATTCCACCCCCCCACTTTTTCTAAGTGTGTAACAACAAAGTAGGAGGTAATTTTTATTTTTTCCAAAATGACTTCAGGGAAATCCCTTTTAAACCTATGGATTTTAGCCCAATGAGGGATCCTCTTCCTTTGATCTAAATTTTGCATATTGTCTGTTTCTTACAGGGCTTCCGTATTGTCTCAGGCTCCACTGGAAATGCAGCAAGGATTCCTAGCACATCCCAGTTGCCATAGCAACAGCAGTCTTTCCCATAATGAGCTGCATCATCTGAACTGATGTCACAGCATCATGCAGCAGGTCAAACAAGGCATCTCCTAGTATTGCATCCTACAGATGTGCTGTAAACATCAAAAGAAGGCGGTGGGAGCAGGAGATGGTGAGTGTTAAATGTCTGGGCCTTAATTTTATGGCTGTTTTCTTGGTTAGTCGGTGTCTGCTAAGGCGGTGATGGGGGGATGTTGTCTGCTTAAAATGGACTAGGGAAAGAAGGGCTGTTTTACCTAAATCTGTTTTCAGGCTGCTGGGTTAAGACAAAGGCCTATAAGAGTCATAGAGGGATCAAAATATGTGGAATTATTCTTGTTCTATCTCTGCCTGTTATTTTTAGTGTTCTCATGGAATTTTTCATAAACATAAGATATTTTTCTATTGCAAAACCCCAAATAGGCTCTAAATTGAGCAGTTCACAGTATTTAAAGATTGTAAAGATATCTATTTCTTTTTTATGGGGAGAGCTCATTGGTCCCCTATTTGTTCTTGTGATTTATGAAATATTAGGTGATTTACAGTATGAAATTCAGTATTTACCTCGGTTGGGTTTCAGTTTCTTCATGGCAAGGAATGAATGCTGAATAAGCATTTGACATAACCCTGATGTGAAAGGGGATCTCTTGAATGTTCAAGACAGAATTTTTAAAAAACATAGAGACCCAAACAAAATGAAATTACTTGAGCCTATTGATTTATATGATAGTCCTTCGACCCGTGTCCTTCATAATTAGTTAAAAGACTGCCACAATATTTTTTCATCTCTAGCTAGTCCTCAAAATAGCTGGAGTTATCTGCAGGCTGACTTGTAACAAGTCTCCTCTCTGCGGCAGTTGCAGTGAAGGGTACCCTATGGAGAGCCTCTGCAAGTGGCAGTGGTGTTGCTACCTCTTGCTTAACTTTAACCAGAATCTGATAAGATGAATAAATAGCAGAGTCCTCAGTGATTGTGGCAAATACAGATCTCTGGGCTCAGTCATAACCTCAACTCAATTCTGAAACTCTATGTAAACACGTATGGTGCTTATTTCAACTCCTAGCTCTGTCTTTAGGCCTCTTCATTATTATTTTTTTTTCCTAAAAAATATGACCTGACATTATCAGATAAGGAGCAGTGAGTTGCCTTTTGTTTTGGGCAATGGATTTCCCCGGTGCTGCTGATTGCTACTAAGGGAAGGAAAGGAGGAGGCGCATGTCAGTCCAATTGATCAGTGTGTCCACTTGGGATCAGGGAGTGGTCTTTGGCTCAGTGCTGCCAAGCTGATAGTTTTTATTTGAAAAGTCGTACAGGAATGAACGGCAACCCTTGAGTTCCTCTTCTTTGAGGCTGTTTATTGAGCCTAAGAGAGATGTATCACAGGAAGCAGGAAAAGCAATACCTCTTGCTAGCTTGGAGTGATTTGTTTTTTTTGTTGTTTTGTGGCTTTTTTTGCACAGAGTCGAGCCTATTGGTCCCATTAGGTGCTAGCTGGGATGAAAGACCTTGGATTTAATTAGTTTGTTTATACACATCACACACATGCTGCTCTTGGTCCTTTAAGTTTATGTGCCTGACATGCAGCTGTTTGGGATGGGAGAGGTCAGCTCAGCCTGGCTTTATCGCAGGCACTTAGGAGCATGGTTTCATTGCCTGCTTTTTTTATGTCGTAAAATGTGAACAGAAAGCTCTGCTGGGACTTCTGGGTGTGAATACAGCTAAGTCAGAAGCTCTAAGGTGACAGGGAGGAGTGCTAGATGGTGATGGGGGAGGGGAAAGTGCATCTAGTGGCTAGATTATGGGTCTGGAGAAAATCACTCAGTGGCCATTGGAATTCATTTAAAGTATTACTTGCAAGGAAAAGCAATGAAGAAAGACTTGCTTTGGTAACATAAATTGCTAGGAATAAAAATAACCAAAGGCAGCATTTTAAGGAGTTTCCTATTTGCTTAATTTTTGTTTCTTTTGTCTAACAGTGCTCTCAGCTGCTTCATCATGGGTGATTTGTACCATTACTGGAAGTCGCAGAAGCCAGATTCCTTAAAGGCAATGATAGGAAAAGTGGAGTCATGCTTTGAGGGTGGGGAAGGCGCTGGAGGGTGTGGGCTGACGCAGTTATTTGGTAGAATCTCCTTCTAGTTTAGAGGGCCTGTGATCTCTCCTCACGTCTGCAAATGTTCAAAATGCTTTTGCAGTTCCCCAACTTTATGCTTTTGTGCTCTTTTTGCTCTAGGAGAACAAAGCCCTAGTAACGGGAGCTGTCATCCTGGGTGCTCGGTTTCTTTGCAGAGAGCCACAGCCTGTGCTGCTCTCTGATTAGCTGTGTCTTAATTACTGGCTAAGGCTATTTCAGTTGTCTTAGTTTAATATATCCCCAAGGGGTGGATGGGGTGTGAGTGTGTCTGGGGGAAGGGAGAGATTGCTCTATGGCTGCATTTTGTGGTGTTTCACTGAAACTTTCTAGAATTTAGAGAATTTTGTTTCACAGTGATTAGTGAAAGATCATTAAGATCATATTTATTGTGTGGCCAAGATTAGACCATGGAAGCCTGACAAGAAACTAACTTCCTCCATGCTTTTGGTTATGGCTTTCTTCACTGAATTACAAAGGTACAAAGAAGTTAATTCTTTGTAGATAACTAGGCCATGGTGGGGTGATAAAAAGAAAAATCATAGTAACAACCACAGCTCTTATTTATTCAATTCTTATTATGTATTGGCACTGGACTAAACATTGTATGTAACTTATTCAGCCCTTATAATGACATTATGAGATAGAGAGTAACAATCTCATTTTATAGGATTAAGTTATTATTATTTACATTTTACAGAAACTAAGTTTTAGCCAGGTTACAAATTTGGCTAAGGTCATATAGTTAATAAGTTATTAGACCAGGATTCCAAATCAATGTGATTTGACTGTGATGCCCACCTGCTTACCCACAGTCATCTTAGTTTTATAACATCTTAACTGTGTATACCATAAGAGCAGTCATCTTTACTCTATCAAACTCACCCCACCCTTCTCATTGTAATTGGAAAATCAGATTTCACACATAGAATGAAATCTCATTTACAGCACTAAGATCCATTTTACTACAGGGATGAGCATGAATCTTGGTCAGATCCTACTCTGATCCCAGAGATTAAAGTAATGCAGACTTGATGCTCAGACCTTTTGCCAGTACCCTTGCTTGACATATCTTTCTAGCGGGATCTGAGTATGGGAAATGCTACACGAATGAGTGTGGGCCTGATGGAGTTGTAATAAAAGCAGGTCTTACCTGAGTCAGTAATGATTCAAGTCTGTTGTACCTGTCTTACCAGCTACATATGTAGTGCTCTGCTAACTTGAAGACGTTTGAATTCCTTGCCAACACCAGCAAGGAATAGACGAGTAGACTTCTCTTACAGTCAGGAAGGTGTAATCCATCTCATGGGTTAGGAAGATAAAAGAGAGTTATTTTGCTGAGTATTATCAGTGGCTGAATCTAAATGCTGCCTACCTCTGACAAAGTACAAGAATGACCGTCTTGTGCAACATCCTGGAAGCCTTGTGTTTGAGGAGAGCTGCTATAGTCATCTCTGCATCATCTTGCCCATCCCCAGCTATCCACGCCCAGTGTCATTATTGGGCCGTAAGGGCTGTTCTTTGTTTGACTGTGGGGCTAATGCACACACTGACAGCACATTGATATTGATTCCGGTATGATGAATACTTAGAAATATTATTCCACAGAGCTCATTAGCCATTACTAGGTTCTGGGAAGAAGTTAATCTTTGTCCCAGCCTGTTTCAAGGAGGCCCAAGCTCGTGTCTGCATGAGCTACAGGAATTAGAGGCTGACCAGAAAGCAACGGAGTTGCTGGGTGCAGTGACCACAGGAGTTAGGTTCTATTTAGGGAATAAAAAAGCCAGTGGAAGTTAGGGAAGTTGGTAGTCCTGCTACATGTCTCAGGTTTCCTTCTATTTCCAATCCTAGAATCAGGGAATGATAACTTGTTTTGATCCTATGTATTGAATTCAGTTTAACACCTATTTATTGAGTATCTACTATGTGCCAGGCAATGTCAGGAACATAGCAGTAGAACAAGACATGCAGATCTCTTACCCCACTGCATTCTAGCGGTGGTGTGGAGATAAAAATAAACAGATAAATTTACAGTGGAATAATTTATTCTCTTTGATACTGTAATACTATTTCCATTTACTTCTATTCCAGAGATACACCCATTATCTCTGCACATATGCATATATGGTCTACATGTGGAGGTAAAATTGCTGCATTGAATAACAGGTTTGGTTTTTTTCTTACTTTTTTTTTTTTCTTTTTTTTTGCGGTACGTGGGCCTCTCACTGCTGTGGCCTCTCCCGTTGCAGACTTGCAGGCTCAGCGGCCATGGCTCACGGGCCTAGCCGCTCCGCGGCACGTGGGATCCTCCCGGACCAGGGCACAAACCCATGTCCCCTGCATAGGCAGGCGGACTCTCAACCACTGCGCCACCGGGGAAGCCCCTTACTTTTTTATATAACATTCATTTTTATTTAACAGCTACCTTCATTAGATATTCATTGAAAAGAGGTTCACTGTAAGCAAGAGATAGGTGCGGGAAAGAGGTTGAGCATCTAGAATTTTCTTATATCAAACTTTCAATACAAATTAAAAAATAAAAACTATTTTGTTCCAGTCAGCAAAGAAAAATAAACTGTGGGCACATCAGACTAGGAAAGAGGAAATGCAATGTTAAATGAAAATGAAAAAAAAGGGGAGCGGTGTGAACTAGCAGAATAGTTCAGTCCAAACTTTTTAAAGATCCTGGAGTTGTTTTCATTTTTCTACCTTGACAGGCTTAAGCCCTGTGATTTTTGCTTGATTTCCATAGAGCATCTCCATCACTTTGGCTTTGGTGGAGTCAAGTAGCTTTGGTTTTTTTCTTCTTGAGTTTGGATTAGAATCTGCTGGGTGTGAACAAAGCCAATTTGGTGATTAGCATTTTGTTGGTATTAAGCTATTCTGAAAAGTATAATTGTAATTAAACAAAAGGCACATGTCTGTCTCAATTGACATAAACCTGACATACGGAAATATGAAATGTATATGACAGATCAGTTTAAGGAGTTTTTTTTCATTTTTATGAAAGATTTTTTTTTTTTTTTCGGTATGCGTGCCTCTCACTGTTGTGGCCCCTCCCGTTGCGGAGCACAGGCTCTGGACGCGCAGGCCCAGCCACTCCACGGCATGTGGGATCCTCCTGGACCAGGGCACGAACCAGTGTCCCCTGCATCGGCAGGCGGACTCTCAACCACTGCGCCACCAGGGAAGCCCTGAAAGATATTTTTAATCTTTAAAAACTGTCCAGTAAGCCCTCTAAATGGAACATTCCAGCTAGCCTGCTGGTGGAGGTATGTGCCAGTCACCTCCGGCTACAAGCAGCCTGTTTATTCACCCTAGTATGCCTTACAAACATCACTTTAAATGGGAAGCATTTGTCTAAACAATCATATTAACTAATGTATTCAAAACTATGATTGTGGGACTTCCCTGGTGGTCCAGTGGTAGAGTCTGTCTTACAATGCAGGGGACGTGGGTTCGATCCCTGGTTGGGGAACTAAGATCCCACATGTTGTGGGGCAACTAAGCCCGTGATCTGCAACTACCGAGCCCACGTGCTCTGGAGCCTGTGCGCCACAACTACGGAGCCCATGCGCCGCATCTAGAGAGAAGCCCATGTGCCACAATGAAGACCTGACATAGCCAAAAAATTAAATAAATAAATAAACATGAACAAAAAACAAAACTATGATTATATTTTTTTAATGTTATTTATTTATTTTCCTTATTTGTTTTTGCTTTTTGGCTGCCTTGGGTCTTAGTTGCAGCACTCGGGATCTTTCTTGAGGCATGCTGGATCTTTTTGTTACAGAGCGTGGTCTGCTCGGGTTTCTCTCTAGTTGCGGCGGCGCGCGGGCTTCTCTAGTTGTGGCGTGTGGGTTTTCTCTCTGTGGTTGTGGCGTGTGGGCTCCAGGGCACGTGGGCTCTGTAGTTTGCGGCATGCGGTGCATTTTGAGGTGCATAAGCTCAATAGTTGTGGCACGTGGGCTTAGTTGCCCTGCAACATGTGGGATCTTAGTTCCCTGACCAGGGATCAAACCTGCGTCTCCTGCATTGGAAGATGGATTCTTTACCACTGGACCACCAGGGAAGCCCCTCAAAACTATGACTGTATTTTCATGAAATTTTTTATCCTTGACACGTGTGTGTGAAGGATGTCTGACTTGTGACAGTCACTTGTGGATTGACTGTTCCTCTTTGATGGCAATTGCACATACCCAACTCTATAGATGGACCATGAATGGGAAAGTTTTTCAGGGGAGTATCACTTTTTATAGGACTTTGGCTATAGCAACAGACTTCTAGGTATTTCGAATTAATAGGGCTGAAGATTTCATTTCCACAAGCACATAACTATCAACAGCTGAATCCTCCAGTTGGTTTTAAGACTTGGTGAAGACAAAGGAGAGACTTTTTCCCTTGTAAGCCACCAGCCATGTTTTTCTCTGTTCTTTAGCTGTAGGGCATGCTCCAAACTCTTCCAGCCATCTTGCATTTGTTTGCTTTGAGTCACAAGGGGAAGTGGGAAGAGAATGCAGAACCTTTAGAGCAGGGTCTCAAACTGGGTGATTCCTGAGCTTGTTTTGTATAGCTGCAGGGCAGGCTTCGTGGGCTGGCAACCTATGTTGCAGCATAGGGCCCTGCACTGAGAGGGGTCCACACTTGGTTTAATGCTCTGCTATTGCCAGCTTGCAATTCTTAGTAATTTTTGAGCAAGGGGTTCTTCATTTTTATTTTACACTGGACCCTGCAAGTTACCTAGCCAGTTCTGTATGGCCCTTTTGATATAAAAAATTGACACACAAATCTGAGTTTTAAGCTTCTCTGTAAGAATTAGATGATGTGGCTCACTTGGCAAGAGTTGACTGCCTTAGATGGAGCAGTATTCTCCAGTTCATCACGGTCTCCCCGCTACTCCCATCCATTTACCCCCACTGCTGCTGCTTGAACCCTGTGGGTATTTGAGTTTGAGACTGCTATTCTGGAATAATTCAAATGGCAATTGTAGAGCTTAAAAAACACAGAAGGACCATTGTCAAACAACCCAGAGAAAAGATGCCATGCATAGTAATTTAGAAGCATCCATGGTAATTCACCACCATGCACAGTAGTTCAGTGGCATTTCTTTTATAGGCAATGGGGGGACATATTACATTGTACCTGAAGATATTTGATAGGTCAGGCTTATTTGTCACCACCACTGCTTTCAGGGGAGAAATCAAATGTTCTTTGCAAAGCAAGCTAATTAACCATCCTGTTGGTTCATTGTTTGTCTTAATTTTCCCACCCTTTGTTTACTACTTGATTACTTTTATCCCCTGCTTTGTTTAACTTTATTTAAATTACACAACATTTTTATGCTGGCTGGGTATATTTTTAGCACTGTTTTTTTCCCTCTATTCTTTCTTTCCAGGAGGCTAGGGGCCTATAATTTGAGATTATATTACTGTAGGAAGAGTTCACTTTTTTTTAGTTAAAAAGGGAATTGCAGTCAATATTTATAATGAACCCTTCTCCAGCAAGGGAGTTCCAGCCATGCTAATGTTAATGTTCGTAAGTCCAGATCTGCCATTACTACTTATAATAATGAGATGCTGGTGACAGACTCCTGGACCTTATAGTAGGTGAAGCATTCTCACCCATCATGTCACAGTGAAAAGATACTGTATTAATCTACAGATGTGCAGAGAAATGTTAGAGAATTAACATGAATGATGGTATTTGCTGCACTGGAAAAAGGTTAATTTTTTTTTTTTTTTTTTTTTGGCCGTGTGACAGTAAACAAGGACCTGACAAATCCATGAGGGGCTTTTGTCACATCTTAGAGATGGAGTCTTCTCTAAGGATCAAGCCCCAAGGACTCACAGCTTTACTCTGTACCCTGTAACAATCCTAATGCCCACTATGTCCACCACTGTACAAGCTGTAAAGCCAGCTGTTTCAGATAATTTCATCAGCAATCAACAATCAACAGATGTGTCAAATGTCTACCATGTGCAAGATCATGTGCTGAAGAGACACTTTACAAATTAGGACAGCCAAAGGCAAGCACATGTATATTACTTGGAGAGCTTGTCATAGATTTAACACTGTGTTGTCTGGGCTCTGCTTATAGACAATTCTGATTAGTTCTTCCCTTGCTCTAGAGGTACTCTGAGATGGGGCTCCAGGTATATCTGGGGCTGCCATCTCATCTTCTATTCTTTTCATTCAATTCCTTGATTTAAATGTTTTTTCTTAAATAACTCATTACTTTTTCTGGCCCACTCAAAATCTTTGTTTCCCACCCACTCTCAGCTTTTTCAGTTCTTAGTGCTCATCCTTTGTTTCTATCCCACCAGTCTCCAATCACTGAAACCTTCTGGGATAGCTGTGAATCCACCAAAATCCTCCCCACCAGCAGCCCCCCAGGCCCCCATCTTCCCTGCTACTGTTTATTCCCATTATATTAGCATAAAAATAGCCCATCTAAAACCAAATGGCACTTCAGCTCCCCTTGTGAAGTAATCTGCTTACATTTAGCTTTAAATATTTAATTCAAATATTGCACTGTATTTAACCTGTTTTTTGTTTTGCTGTGAATTAAAAGAGAAGGAGTGTAAAACGCATATTAGTCACTCTTCCAGGCAATCTATGTGGGGCATCAACTAGAAATTACCAAAATAACAGGGCCTTATGTGGTAGAAGAATACATGCAAAATTAAAACAGGTGTACAAATGTAGTTAAAAATTTTTGTCCTTCAGTGTTCTTACTACATTGCATTTTCAATTAAAAATAAATAAAAATGGGGGGAGGGGATGGTGAGAAGGTAGGCATCACAGCAAGGCTCCAGAGAGAAACACATTTCTTCAGCCTTGGCTAGGAGTGGCACGCAGCTTATAGAACACTGAGAATATCTGTCTCAGAAGAGCAGCTGCTTGAAAAGAAAGGACAGACCTGAAAATAATGGTAAAAAATAAAAACAACCACAAAACAGGCATGATTGCTCAGAGAACTAATAAAGAATCAGAGTGGTGAATTAAAATATTACAGTTTTCACTAATTTATTATTAAATAATTGATAACATGATTTTTAAGCATTTGAATTTTGACTAAACTGAAAATGAATATGCTAAGAGGCAGAGGACCAAGAAAAAGATAACGTAACGAGCTTAAGAAGAGACATGTTTCACCATGTTATTTTTTACTTAGAGGGTTTTTCCTTTTGGTCCTTGCTCTGGTTAGTATTATTAGGTTTTTTTGTTGTGAAGGTGAATAAACCCATATATTTTGTTTTAATTTAAAAAAATATTTTCTTTAAGAAAATAACAAAAATCATGGTCTCTGGCATGATGTTTTTTTCTGGTTCTCAGATGCTAAATCTTAACTCCATCCTTTTGTAATTACTACTTATGCTTAATACCCAAATACGAAGTAGTAAAATGAGTGCTGTCAACCAATTTGAGGGGAAAACAAAATGCTCCTTTTCAGAGATACTCTAGAATCTCAAGTGGTGGTGGAAAGGCCACATTACCAATTTAAAGTGAATTTTTGCAATGGCTTGTACCAAATGAGAGATCTCTATTCTGGATTTTGGAATCCTAAAATCCAACAATGTACACATATGTATGTAGACTGATATTCTCTGTGCAGGAGATTAGTGGTGGGGGAGTTGGGCAGGGGTGGGTGGTCCCAAGAAGGGAGCAATAGCTTGCTTCCCTTTTGACTCGTTTGATCTCCTGACACCCTAAACCTAAACAGTAAACAAGAACAGAGCCTGGCAGGGTGGGTTTTGGAGCCGGGCATATTTACATTTGAATCAGCTCTAACATAAGATGATAAGATCTGTGATTTTGTCTTAGAGTGTCATTTTCCCCATATGTAAAATGAGGAGAATATCCATTTTACAGAATGACATGAAGTATTTTTATGTAAAGTTACTAGCACAGAGCAGGCATTTGATAAATAAAAGTTATTATTATTTCACTATCCACAGGTAGTGGGGTAAGATTATTACTCCCCCAAGAAGAAATTTAATTTCTCAACTTCAACCCTGAAACCAATGAAATACTTTTTTTTTTTTAAAGATGTTGGGGGTAGGAGTTTATTAATTAATTAATTTATTTTTGCTGTGTTGGGTCTTCGTTTCTGTGCGAGGGCTTTCTCTAGTTGTGGCAAGCAGGGGCCACTCTTCATCGCGGTGCGTGGGCCTCTCACTATCGCGGCCTCTCTTGTTGCAGAGCACAGTAGTTGTGGCTCACGGGCCTAATTGCTCCGTGGCATGTGGGATCCTCCCAGACCAGGGCTCGAACCCGTGTCCCCTGCATTAGCAGGCAGATTCTCAACCACTGCGCCACCAGGGAAGCCTCTGAAATACTTTTCAGAGCTTTTATTAATGGAAAGAAAACCCCTTTAATATATTTTAAATGCTATAATATATTTTAAAGGCACATATATTATCTCACATAATTTCTTTTTCCTGCTTAATTTTTCTCCATGGCATTTATCATCATCTGCAAACTACACATTTTACCATATTGTTTGTCTCCCCTTAGTACAAAGCAAGTTGCACGAGGGCAGAGATTATTGTCTATTTTTTTTAACATCTTTATTGGAGTATAATTGCTTTACAATGGTGTGTTAGTTTCTGCTTTATAACAAAGTGAATCAGTTATACATATACATATGTTCCCATATGTCTTCTCTCTTGCGTCTCCCTCCCACCCTCCCTATCCCACCCCTCTAGGTGGTCACAAAGCACCAAGCTGATCTCCCTGTGCTATGCGGCTGCTTCCCACTAGCTATCTGTTTTACATTTGGTAGTGTATATATGTCCATGTCACTCTCTCACTTTGTCACAGCTTACCCTTCCCCCTCCCCATATCCTCAAGTCCATTCTCTAGTAGGTCTGTGTCTTTCTTCCCGTCTTACCCCTAGTTTCTTCATGACCTTTTTTTTTTCTTAGATTCCATATATATGTGTTAGCATACGGTATTTGTTTTTCTCTTTCTGACTTACTTCACTCTGTATGACAGACTCTAGGTCCATCCACCTCACTACAAATATCTCAATTTCATTTCTTTTTATGGGTGAGTAATATTCCATTGTATATATGTGCCACATCTTCTTTATCCATTCATCTGATGATAGACACTTAGGTTGCTTCCATCTCCTGGCTATTGTAAGAGCTGCAATGAACATTTTGGTACATGACTCTTTTTGAATTATGGTTTTCTCAGGGTATATGCCCAGTAGTGGGATTGCTGGGTCGTATGGTAGTTCTATTTGTAGTTTTTTAAGGAACTTCCATACTGTTCTCCATAGTGGCTGTATCAATTTACATTCCCACCAACAGTGCAAGAGTGTTCCCTTTTCTCCACACCCTCTCCAGCATTTATTGTTTCTAGATTTTTTGATGATGGCCATTCTGACCGGTGTGAGATGATATCTCACTGTAGTTTTGAATTGCATTTCTCTAATGATTAATGATGTTGACCATTCTTTCATGTGTTTGTTGGCAATCTGTATATCTTCTTTGGAGAAATGTCTGTTTAGGTCTTCTGCCCATTTTTGGATTGGGTTATTTGTTTTTTTGTTATTGAGCTGCATGGGCTGCTTGTAAATTTTGGAGATTAATCCTTTGTCAGTTGCTTCATTTGCAAATATTTTCTGCCATTCTGAGGGTTGTCTTTTGGTCTTGTTTATGGTTTCCTTTGCTGTGCACAAGCTTTTAAGTTTCATTAGGTCCCATTTGTTTATTTTTGTTTTTATTTCCATTTCTCTAGGAGGTGGGTCAAAAAGCATCTTTCTGTGATTTGTGTCATAGAGTGTTCTGCCTATGTTTTCCTCTAAGAGTTTGATAGTATCTGGCCTTAACATTTAGGTCTTTAATCCATTTTGAGTTTATTTTTGTGTATGGTGTTAGGGAGTGTTCTAATTTCATTCTTTTACATGTAGCTGTCCAGTTTTCCCAGCACCACTTATTGAAGAGGCTGTCTTTTCTCCACTGTATATTCTTGCCTCCTTTCTATTTTGTTCATTGATGTTTCCTTAGCTCCTAGAATAGTGCCTGGCATGTGGTGGTGCTCAGTAAATTCTTGTTGCACGAATGAACGAATCCACATAACCCTTTGAGAGAGGCAACTTGATTGTATTCAGTATGTAGAAAATGAATTCTCTTTTTCAGTGATGCTTTTCAAGGTTCTGAACACCTTTGAGTGATTCTTGCTATTCCAGATAGCATGTCAATAAGCCCTTCTGGCTGATGGTTAAGCCATCATACTCCATCCAGTATTCTAAATTCTTCCATTGAAAGCAGGGATATTGACCAGGCAGCTCTGATGGGCTTCTCCTCTCCATGGGGTTTCTAAGAGGGAGCTGGAGTTTCCTTGGTCATTTGAAAGATACATTCATTCTTCTACCAGTGGTTGTCTCTTTTCTATCTCTTTAGTGAATTTGAGACTCCTTCAGGATCACTTATTTATTCTCCTTGAAATCATGAATTCTGAGCTGTAAATCTCAGATTGATTGATGGATTGGTGGGTTTCAAAGGAATCTTCAAGGAAAGTACCAGATAGGGAGAATGATAAGCCATGGCAGTCAACCCTTTCCTATTGCTATAAAAATGCTCTAATGAGAAATAAAGCAAAGCACAGGCACATAACAATACACTTGCTTGGCCAGAAGAACATACCACTTCATAAATGAAGGAAATAATTAAGATAGCCGATTTCTGCTATATATTTTGAATTAGAGGCAAACTATCTTTTAACAGTGGATATCTATAGCTGAATTTTGTACCAAAGACATATTCTAAATGTCATGCTTTTGAACTGTTTCTCAGCCAACAGGTGTGAGATTTTTTTCTTGAAATTCAAACCATTTTGACAGCATCCTATTTTTAGAATGCCTTCCTCTTTTAAAAGGCAAAACAACATCCAAAAGCAATTAGAAAAACATCTTGAGAGAAGGCAGTGTTCTTGTTATACCATAATAATAATGGGCTAAATAAGAAAATGTAATGCTGTTAAATTTATAGTTCACAGTGTTTTTATTAATTTTATTTTTTTAAATTTTATTTATTTTTGGCTGCGTTGGGTCTTTGTTGCTGCGCAAGGGCTTTCTCTAGTTGCGGTGAGTGGGGGCTCCTCTTCGTTACGGTGCGTGGGCTTCTCATTGCGGTGGCTTCTCCTGTTGTGGAGCATGGGCTCTAGGTGTGTGGACTTCAGTAGTTGTGGCACACGGGCTCGGTAGTTGTGGCTTGCGGGCTCTAGAGCACAGGCTCAGTAGTTGTGGCACATGGGCTTAGTTGCTCTGCGGCATGTGGGATCTTCCCGGACCAGGGCTTGAACCTGTGTTCCCTGCATTGGCAGGTGGTTTCTTAACTACTACGCCACCAGGGAAGTCCTATATAGTGTTTTTATTTTATGGTTATGAAACATATTTAATATATTTACTTTTAGCAACCTCATCATGCTACAGGATAAAAATTATGCCTTGTGAAAGTTTCCTTACATCTGCAGTACATGCCATGGCCAGTTGCAGTACACAGGGACATTATTGTGTTCATATAGCATGCTATTTTGATCTATTTCAAAGAGCCCTGGACTGGAAGTCAGGAACCTGAGTTTTAACTCCTGCTAATATAATCTTCCTGAACTGTAGTTTCTTCCACAGTAAAACAAAAGGGTTAAAATAACTGATTTTTGTTTCCTTTTATCTCTAATATTTTATGCCTCACTTAAAGGGTTCTCCCTTTCAATTGTTCAGCTTTGTCATTTTTCCAAAATGATATTCCATTAGAATATTTTAAATTTGCTTAATGCCCTCATATAGATGAAAACATATTTTAGTTTATACACCATTTAAATTTCACACTTGTGTGTTTCATTAGCTTGTGTTTCACAGTACTCTTGGTGGTTAACCTATAGTCGATACATAAGGTTTCACTTAAACTAACAAATTACTGTCTTTCACAACAAACTTAAATTTTTTTTCCAGTTTTATTGAGAAGTAATTGACATACATCTCTGTATTAGTTTAAGACATAGAACATGATGGTTTGATTTGTATATATTGTGAAATAATCACTACAGTAGATTCAGCTAACATCTGTCTTCTCATATAGATACAATAAAAAAAGAAGAAGAAAGGAAAAAAATTTTCTCCTTGTGATGAGAACGCCTAGGATTTACTCTCTTAACTTTCCTATATATCATACAGCAATGTTGGCTATAGTTGTCATGTTGTACATTACATCCCTGGTACTTATTTGCCTAATAACTGGATGTTTGTACCTTTTGACCACCTTCCTCCAATTCCCTCTCTTCTTACCCCCCTCACAACAAACTTTTAAACAGTTCCCTTATCTTGCGAATTCAAATATTTTCTATTTATTCTTTCTCCCTTTTAGCCATAACATGTATTTTCTGTTAATGAGTTGAGTGACATATTTGGTGCTCCTCTACCCTTTCTATTGGGTGTGGAATTTCTTTAGAAACTCACACTGCTGCTCCAGACATTCCCCCCAAATACCTGTGTATGTGCTTTTATAAGGTCAAACCATATGGAATTCCCATTTTTGTAGGTCAAAAATGGCCAAATATTTGCAGTTTCATGTGGTTCAACCTAATACTTTGTTAATTATCATAACAATATCTTTAGTATTTTTATAATGCAGTGATGAAATCAGTCCCTAAATGAGTTAGGGAAGTAGTGCAAAGAGCATGCAGGGGCTTTAATGAAAGACAGATCAGGGACTGAATTCTGCTTTTCTGCTACCAACGATGTGCCTTGGGCAAGTTGCTCAACTTTGCTGAGCTTCCATTTCATTTGTAAAATGGAAATGCCGATGCCTGCCTCATGGGCTTGCTGAGCAGAATGCTCATGGCTCCTAGAATGGTGCCTGATACATGCTTCAAACTCAGTAATGGTCATGATGTTGTTACTAGTAACCATCGTTGTACTCCCTCAATGATAAATATCTAAATGTTTAGCTAGAAAAACAAACAAATTGACCTAAATAGATTAAATGAGAAATGGTTACAAGAAGGAGCAGATTCCTGGGAAGAAGAGTCCTATCTTCTAGGGCCATGTAGACTTTTAACAAGATTTCCAAGGGACATTTTAGGGGAGAATGAGAAGGTTGTCTTTCATGTCATCCTCAAATAACTATTTCTGGAGCAATAATGCCATAATTCATGTGGCATCTGCAAATTTCAAAAGTTTTCCTTTTTATATTTTGTTTTTTGAGAGTAACAGTAACAAAGTTCTCTTATGGAAACTATGGACTGTAAAATTGTATTTATTTATAACAAATAGATTTAAAATTTTATTTGTAAAATTCTTTGAGCCAAAAAAAGTCACAGAGTTTAAATGTTCACTAGTATTACATATGTTTTAATGCCCACTAGGTAAGTGAGTTTAATGTTTTATTTAGCCTAAAACAACTCCCATGAGACGGTGAGTCTGGTCCCAGAGCAGAAGAGACAATCTTTAACTCTCCTCCTTTCCTCTGAATGATCCTGTGCTTGTCGATGGCTTCTCCTGTAGCCATGTGCTGATGACTCATGAATTCAGATTTTTACCCTCTGATTATTTTCCCTGAGATTCAGACTTATATTTCTCCTGCCTTCTGTTTGTGTTCTCCCAAACCTTCCTTGAATACCTTCACTCTGCACAGCTAAAATCTCATTCTCTTCCCCATTCCAAACTTGTTCCTCTTTCTGAACTCCCTGTCTAGAATAAAGCCTTTTCTTCAATCCCATCCCTCAGGGCAGAGACTGGGTGTCATCCTTAGCCTTCTGTTTCACCTCTCCCCTCACCCAAGTTCTGCTGAGTCACCAAATCCTTCTGAGTCACCAAGTCCTGTAGAGTTTCTAACTCTATGGGATTTGGTGAAAATGATCTTAGGGTCACCCCAAATAATTTTTTTTTTTTTTTTTGCGGTATGCGGGCCTCTCACTGTTGTGACCTCTCCCGTTGCAGAGCACAGGGTCCGGACACGCAGGCTCAGCGGCCATGGCTCACGGGCCTAGCCACTCCGCGGCATGTGGGATCTTCCCGGACCGGGGCACGAACCCGTGTCCCCTGCATCGGCAGGTGGACTCTCAACCACTGCGCCACCAGGGAAGCCCCCAAATAAGTTTTTATTGTCTAATAGACTTAAGTCATGCTTCCCCACCTCCTGGCTTCCCCTTTTCTAAACTATAGACCTGATATTTTTAGACTTTCTTTCATGGAAGGCCTTTCCATCCCCATGATCTTTCTAGCTGTGCTCTGAACCTTTTCCAGCTCTGTGAAAGCCTATGTCCAGGGCAACCTCAGGTATCCAGTGTGGCTGGTGTGCTGTGGTGAAGAGGGGGAGAAAATGCACAGTGTGAGCACTGGATGGGGACTCTAACAAATAAGAAATGTGTTATTGTAGATGGAAAAAGTGTGTTATTTTTTTTTCACTTTGGAATAAAAATTTATCTGATCAGAGGGTTTCAAAAGTTGATACATAAAGTTACTACATCCTGACTCAAGAGGATTACACACTGCTGACTTTAGCACCAGAATGTATTTCTTTTTTGCAGGCGTGATTCTCATTTGTCTTTTGAACTAATTCCAATGGACAGGAGCCAGTTGTTTTTTTTTAAATTTTTTTCCTATTAGTCATCCATTTTATACACATCAGTGTATACATGTCAATCCCAATCTCCCAGTTCATCACACTGCCACCCCCACCCCCTGCCGCTTTCCCCCCTTGGTGTCCATATGTTTGTTCTCTACTTCTGTGTCTCAATTTTTGCTTCACTTCACTCTGTATGACAGTCTCTAGATGCATCCACATCTCTACAAATGACCCAATTTCGTTCCTTTTTATGGCTGAGTAATATTCCATTGTATATATGTACCACATCTTCTTTATCCATTTGTCCATTGATGGGCATTTAGTTTGCTTCCGTGTCCTGGCTATTGTAAATAGTGCTGCAATGAACATTGGGGTGCATGTGTCTTTTTGAATTATGGTTTTCTCTGAGTATATGCCCAGTAGTGGGGTTGCTGGGTCATATGGTAATTCTATTATTAGTTCTTTAAGGAACCTCCATACTGTTCTCCATAGTGGCTGTATCAATTTACATTCCCACCAAAGTGCAAGAGGGTTCCCTTTTCTCCACCCCCTCCAGGAGCCAGTTTTAACTCTGTGGCTCACAACACTGGCATTGTTCACAGTAATATTCACAAGAGAGCAAATCAGCAACCATTTTTCCCATTGAAGATAACTAGTTCCCATGAGGAAGGCAGGTGGCATGTTGGTGAGCTGTGCTTGGGGTCAGTTAGATCTTCTGAGTTCAGGTCCCAGTCATATACTAGCTCTGTGCCTAAGGAAAGTTGCCCTTCTGGGCTCTGTTTTTCTTCATAGTACCTACCTTGTCAAGTATTGTATAGTTTAGGCACAATGTGTAGTTTAGGCACAAGGCACCTAGCACAGTGCCTGAGATACTGAAGACTCTCAGGAGTGTTTAGTGGGGGCTGGAGCTATTCATAATGTAAAAGTATGACTAACTGGTGGCCAGCCTTGCTGCCTGACCTTGTTTTAGGAGAATTTCTGTTCCAGTCCCAGACCTGTGAGATTTCAGTGGTCAAAGGAGTCTTGTATCAGCATCTTATCCAACTACCCTGCTTCTTCCCTGAATTGGACAGGAACAACCATATCATATGACTGATATTTATACAGATCTTCCTCAACTTATGATGGGGTTACCCACTGTAAGTTGAAAATATTGTAAATCAAAAAAGGATTTAATACATATAACCTACTGAACATCATAGCTTGGCCTAGCCCACCTTAAATGTGCTCAGAATACTTACATTAGCCTACAGTTGGACAAAATCTTCTAACACAAAGCTCATTTTATATTCAAGTATTGAATATCTCATGTAATTTATTGAATACTGTACTGAATTCAGTACAGTAGAATACTGTACTGAAAAGCAGAATGTTGACTGAGTATAGAATGGTTTTAAGTTTATCAGTTTATCCTCTTGATAGTGTGGATGACAAAGCTGCTGCTGCTCACCATCAGAGAGAGTGTCATACTGCATATCACTAGCCCAGGAAAAGATCAAAATTCAAAATTTGATGTATAGTTTCTACTGAATGCGTATGCCTTTGCACCATTATAAAGTTGAAAAATCATAAGTTGAACCATCATAACTTAGGGACAGTCTGTATATCAAATTTTATTTTCCTTATGCTTCCTTTCTACACTAATTTGGGGAAAATGTTTCCATAGAAAATTGTTTTGGGCCCAGTGAATAATAACATTTACTGTTAAACTCTCATAATCTTGTCAAGGGAAATTCCACACTTTAAAATGTGCATTTACTTTTCTAATACAGATTCAGTTCACACAATCTGTTGCACCCTCAGGTATTAAAATACTCTAAATACTCAATATTAAATGTTGATTTCACACTTTTCCCACAGACATTGAATAAGTAAGCAGACACAGAGATTATGCATCCACTTTCAGGGGACACGATTGCCTAGAGAGGTTTTCCCAGTACAGGTAAAGCTTTGCCTTGGAAATGATTATGTGATTTAGCAGTGAGGGGTTAATATTCCTTACACTGTCAGATGTGGTGTAGGCTGGAGCTTTTCAGCTTGAGTTGCCTCCATCACTGAGCTCCAGACACGTCTGGGCATGTCTGCTGGATGTCTCCCCTATGTTGCTGATGATTTAGTGGTCTGTTCCATCAGTGGACAGAGTGTATTGGCACTAGGGTCAGAAGAGATTTCTGAAGAGAACTCATCCTAAGAGAAATGGAGTCTGCCATGATAAGCTCTAATTTCCAAAGGGTGAAGTGACTCTGAGCCCAGTTTGAGGTGGGACACAAGTTATCCTCTCTTGGGCACTCCCTGGACTCAGGGCTGCGACCTGTAAAAACTGGGGAGGGGCAAGTGTAGTGTACATAAGAGCTATTCAACTAAAGAATCTGTATCTGATTTGAGCATAAGACCACTGCTTCAGCAGCCTTAGGCAGAGTATATTGTGTAAGAGGGAGAAAGGTGTGTTCCCATCTATCTACAGATGCTCTAACCAGAGGTTTACAAATTCTTTTGATTGACAGCCTTATGTGTTATAAAATGTCTAAGCTCTCACTTGTATTAATATGTATTTTATAAAACATACACAAAGTAAAAATTAAAAAGGATGAGACAAAAATTAAGCAGAAATCTTAAATTTTCTTCATATTCCCAAAGGTTTGTCTTGCATCTCCCATGGGGTGAGCCCCCAACCTGTAGATTATTGCCTAGAGCATCAGTGAGAGGGGCCTGCTTAGTGCCTGGAAATATCAGCTCTTCCTGGCAAATGTGCCCATGCTGTAACGAGTGTGCACACACATTTCATGCTGAAACATCATGAAATTCTACCCAGTGCTCTTTTTTCAGGGAACTAGACTCTGGTGAGGCAGGTAAGAGAAAGAAACTGGTAAATGTAAGACATTACCAATAATGTGACTCCATCTGTACCCCTGAGCTGGCCAGCCCTGGAGAATCTTGGGTTGTACAAATCAAAAGCACTTCTGAGACAGTATGTTTGTACTGGATTTTAGAGTTTACAGTCAGCTTTTTTTTTTTTTTTTTTTTTTTTTTTTTCTTTTTGCGGTATGCGGGCCTCTCACTGTTGTGGCCTCTCCCGTTGCGGAGCACAGGCTCCGGACGCGCAGGCCCAGCGGCCATGGCTCACGGGCCCAGCCGCTCCGCGGCATATGGGATCCTCCCAGACCGGGGCACGAACCCGTATCCCCTGCATCGGCAGGCGGACTCTCAACCACTGCGCCACCAGGGAGGCCCTACAGTCAGCTTTTTTACACGTAACTCCTCAACAACTCTGTAGGATATGAAGGATGGAAATTGAGAATTTCCTTAAACCAATTTGATCACACCCAATTCTCAGGTTCTTTTTGGAAATCATAGTAGCTACCTAAGAAGTTTGGACTGATAATTAACTACTCTTCCACAACCTTTACCAAGTTGTAATGAATGCAAGCCTCAGACCAAAATTTACCACGCATACAGGTATTTATTAGACAAACAAACATTTATTAGCAAAGTAGGCACAAAATATTTCATACAATCCGTTTGATAGGATTAATGAAGTTCCAGCTCTATTTCCTTTTAGGTGCTCCAACTGTATAGTAAAAGCTTTACTTGAGGTAGGATTCTGTGCCCTTTAGTAAGCATCACACAGTCAGAAATTCTTCGGAACCAGTGGTTGAAGACAAAGACAGATTAGGGATTGAGCCTCAGACAACATCACTAGGGGCACATCTGAGGATTCTTATTCTTTTCTTCCCGAAAGTGTTTCTACAGTATTTTAACTAACTCACATGTCTTGAATACCTTTAGTTTTTCCAAGGGAAATCCATTTCTAACTTTCAGCTTTCTAAATGACAAAGCAGTGATTATTGATTGAGGTAGGAGTGAGGCTACCCCCTTTGTGATATAATGCTGGCTGGCACATACCCGCCACCCTCGACTATATTTACCAGATATTACTTTAGCTGACTAAGTCTAGAAATGAAGCTTAAATTAATTGTCATATGTATGTCACACAGATTATACTGAAGTATTTTAAAGTAAATTATAGATTTTGTTAACACTGGGTTACCACCTTACATTGAAGCTTATAGTCTATGATTTGCTTGAAGTCTCTTTGCTGGTGAGGGGTGGGTCAGAAACTGAACCCAGGTGTAAATGATTCTCAATCCTGCTCTCCCTTTGTAATACCGATGCATCTGACTGTATGCACTTCCAGTGCTGGCCTCCTGGGATTGAAGCCTTCTGACCCTTGGCTACTTTTCAGTAAAGTCTAAAGTTTAGTTAATAGTCATAACCCAATGTTAGAAAGTAAGGAATTGCTTCTGCTGCTGACCTGGTCCCTCCTGTACTTCTTCCTGAGGAGGGGAAAGATAATTCCCACCAGAATTATGAGGCTTTGCTTCCATTCCCAAAAGGTGGCTTTGGTTGCTTTGGTTCTTATAACTCTTTTCCTCAAGGATATTGGGATATGTTTTCCGGGGCCTGGAGGACATTTGTGTGAAGCCACATGGTGCCTGAGGGCCATGACCCAAGGGCAGGGGCTGCTCTGGACAGTGAGATAGAGATGGACTGAGCAGTTTAAGGACCTGGAAGAGACAGCTGGGCGGGATCATGTTGGGAGCAAAAGCAAGAAGTTCAAGGTAGGCCAGACCAGAAATATTCTAGACAGGAGCCAGGGGATTTTACAGGTTGCAGCCTATGGTAGGGATCAATTAGCCTTGCTCAGAAGAATATAGACCTGGGTTAGACCAAGAAAAAAAAAAATTAGTACATTCTGAGATACCAAGAGCAAAAAGCAGTTATCCAAAAGCTAACAGAAACCCAGAATGTTTAGGAAGAAGATTGTGGATGCTGAAAAACTGAGAAGAGTTTTGTCTTGTTGGGAAACTTCTGCATCCTTTTATCTCCTAGCATTCCTCCTGCAATGCTTTTACCCTGCACTCTATGAGGCTTCTGATATATCCTAAAGCAGGGTGAATTTTCCACAGTACTTCCCACCCAGCAACTCTGCAGGGCCCAGGTAATGCCCTGAAAGGTGCGAGTGACTATATATATATATATATATATATATATATATTTTTTTTTTTTTTTTTTTTTTTTTTTTTTTTTGCTGTACGCGGGCCTCTCACTGTTGTGGCCTCTCCCATTGCGGAGCACAGGCTCTGGACGCGCAGGCCCAGCGGCCATGGCTTACGGGCCCAGCTGCTCCGCGGCACGTGGGACCTTCCTGGACCAGGGCAGGAACCCGCGTCCCCTGCATCAGCAGGCAGACTCTCAACCACTGCGCCACCAGGGAAGCCCCGACCCTATATTTTTTAATCATTCCTATTCCTGTGTCCTGAGCCTGCCCATTGGTCCCAGGGTCCTCCCACAGATCCTCCCAGGATCTGTGTCTCCCAGGACGCCTCTCTGATTCTCATGACCAGAGGATACCTAGTGGCCACTCTAACTGGCCAGAGTACTTAAGGTAGAGGTTCCCTTTAAGTCACCCCCTTAGAACTCTTGCTATTGGTTATTTAATTCATAAAAGGGACTCTCTAGTACCTGTTGCTCAATAAGAATTATGGCATTTGTGGTTTGACACAACAGGAATTGTTTGAAGGGGTTTTTACAGATCTGTTGGACAATAGCCATTTCCATTCCAATGACATTGCAGTATTTCTGAACAACAGTTATTTGGGGCAGGAATTCAGAAGTTCACTCTATAGATCCAAAGTGAGTTTGACTTGTATATGGGAGTGATTCTTTTTTAACTGCCCTTGAAATGTTTCATTTAAACTTAAAAATTAAGGGACATCTTTTTCCACAGAAGTCTTTCGATTTTATGGCTCTGTGTAGATGCTAGGATAGGAAAGAAAAAATGTCTTATGGTCAAAGAATGTAGAATCCTGGGCCAGGGGTGGAGGAGTGTCTATTTCTTGGCCTTACGTGTTCCTGAGCCTCAGAAATGTAGAAAGATTGGTAGGCCTATTGGTGCTTGATCTAATGACTAATGGGATATGATTTTAGTTTAGGATTTGGAAGTTCCAAATTTATTAAAAATGTACGTAATAGTAATAATAATCATAACAATGACAATAATGGCTTTCTTCTGTTTATTGGGTGCTAATTATGTGTCAGGCGCTATGTTAAGAAGTGCTTCACATATGCTAACTTATTAAATCTTCAACAAATTTATTAAAAGGTAGTTGAAAGGACACATTCAGTGCCCAGAGCTTGGTTTCTAAACACGCTTCTTCAATAAAAGGAATAATTTTCTAAGGCTAGGACAGGGAAAAGTTTAAGATGAGTGTGAACATCATGTAGTATGAGGAAGTAAGGAAGTGCTCACAAAACAAAAGCAAAAGGATGGGGCATGTTAAAGGGGCACAGGAGGCAAGCTGCAAGAGCTTTTTTTTTTGGTTGAGCCGCACAGCTTGCAGGATCTTAGTTCCCTCATCAGGGGTTGAACCGGGGCCCCTGGCAGTGAAAGCACCGAGTTCTAACCACCGGAACCATCAGGGAATTCCCGAAAGAGCTTCTAATAGCCAAATTTGGAACACTCTGAGCAATAAAATAAATAAATCAGATAGTATTGAGTTATAATCCAAAGTATAAAATAAATATACATGAATGTATGTTAATATAAATAAATGATTGAATAAATAAACAAATGTGAAAAGAGGCATGTCTTCCTTACTGAAGAATTCAAAATAATGTACATTAATACTACTATCTCTAGGAGTAAGAGCTTAACCCACCCCCCACCCCCCACTTAGGGTGGCCTAGACTTGATGGCTCACTTCCAAGGAACAGAGTACAGAAAAAGAAAAATATGCAGTAAATTTACAGGGGAGAAGTCTGGCAAACACCACTATAGGCAAGTGATGAAGTAACCTTTGCCAGTGATATCATGCCGAAGTCATGTACCCCTGATACTGATGTGATGATAAGGGCACTTTATCTCCATGATAGTCTATCCAAAACCCCATAACCCCATTCTAACCATGAGAGAAACATCAGACAACCCAGATTGGGGGACATTTTATAGAGCAGCTGGCTTGTCTTCTTCAAGACTGTCAAGGTCATGAAAAACAAGGAAAGCCTAAGAAACTGTTACAGACCAGAGGAGACCAAGGAGATATGACAACTAAATGCAATGTGGTACTCTAGATTGGGTCCTGGAACAGAAGAGGACATTAACGGAAAAACTGGTGAAATCCACATAAAGTCTGGATTTTCATTAATAGTAATGTACCAAGATCAGCTTTATAGTTTTTACACACGTACCTTGATAACGTAAGATGTTAAGAAAGGAGGAAACAGTGTGTGGTTGTTGTGGGAACTCTCTGTACTATCTTTGCAGCTTTTCCGTAAATCTAAAATTTTTCCAAAATAAAAAGTTTACTAAGATAGATAAATGAATGAATAAATAGGTGAATAAATAGTCAAAAGTTTAAAGAAATACAGGCTTTTTTTTTTAAAAATTGGAGTATTGTAGAAAATGAAAAGTAAAAATTCCTCCCCTCTCTGAGTAGGAACTCCAAGCCCACCCCATCGCAATCCCAGAAGTAAATATAGTTTAACAATCTGGTATAAATTTTTCCAGATGTCTGCTGTGATCTATACGTGCGTACTTTAAAAATGTGTAACTGGAATCTTGCTTTTCATTCTGTCCCATGATTTATTTTTTCTCTACTAAATACAAAACCATGGAATTAGCTTCAAGACAGAATGTAATGATTTTCCGGGTGACTTTTAAATATTCATGAGAGTATTGCTTCCACAGAGGCATTAGCTATCAAGTCTACATCTTACCTAATTTTAAAGCCTTTTAGATGTACTTCTTGTAGATATCTTAGGCCTTTCTAAATTTTAGTCATATTACCCAAGATGATTACCTGCTCTGCTCTAAAAATAGTATTTGGTAATCATGGACTTTGAAGAAACAAAGACTAAGAAAATAAAGTTATTAATGATTTAAAAAAATAGAAATAGGAAAGATGTTGCTAGTTGACTACATTTATGTCATAACTGTAGACGGATGCTAACTGAAGTTGTTAATGATAGAAATTGAATATATTCCTGTATATATGTGTGTATGTGTGTGTGTGTGTGTATATGTGTATGTGTGTGTGTAATTTTAAAGCATTACTTTACTGCTGCCTCAGGTAGGATAAGAATAATAATCTCTGAGCTCAGAGCCAGAGAAATTACTGATCCGAATAAGCTTTTCTTTATTTTTACCCTTCTTCTTAACACAGCCAGAGCTGGAACTTGAGCATGGTTCTGTCTTAGCATCTTGCTGCCCTGCCTCCACCCCCACTGGGTAGACTTGCTGTAGAAGCTGTAGAGGGTGACACAGCCATGGGCAGTGGTTCCTGTGCAACCTTGGGGAACTCTGTGTGTGTGTGTGTGTATGTGTGTGGTATAGGGGAGTCTTCAGCATGCTCCTCAGGCCTTTTCTCCTATCATATGTCTGTCCCATTTCCAGCCCACATTGTAACAATCCTTCACTGGTCAGCCTCACTGTGCCATTCCCAACCTCCCATTTCTTAACTAATGGCTGCTATATCCTGCAGAGAAAAGAGAAGATTAATGATGGGAATCTCTCCCATGTCCTACCTGCTTAATACAAATCTATAAGCTGGTACCCCCCCTTTTACCTACTTTCTCTTCCTACTTTTACAGGAAGGGGCAAAATATTGTTAAAAGCATGGATTTTGGAGTCGGAAAGAAATCTACCTGTTCTCTGCTCTGCCACTGTAGCTGTGTGACCTTGAGCACTTTACTTAAAGCTTTCCACACTCAATTCCCCATTCTCTGAAATGGGCATAATTACAGTACCCATTTGGTAGTATTAGAAGATAATGCAGGAGAAGCCTCTTTAGCCTGGTGTCTGGCACAGTAAGTACCTGGCGTGGTAAATGGCAACAGTAACTTCTTTCTCTTCAGAAGAAATCCATCTTCCAGGGCTCACCCAGATCTTAAACTGCCCCTATTGCTCTGAGTCCTTCCTCTATCTATAAATATGGTCAAGTCGCTTCTAGGTTAAAAGTAAACAAGAACCAAAAAACCCCTCCTTTGATCCTACTTTTAGTTTCTACTGTTCTATTTCCCTTTTCTCACTGCCATGCTTTTTAACAGAGACGGATACCCTGCTTCACTTTACTTCGGCTCCTGGCCTAAAGTAATCTGGATCCCATGCCCCTTACACAGAAACTGTTCTCACTCAGGTCACCAGTGAGACCCTTGGAAGTGGACATTGGCTTTTGCTCACCTTGCGTGCTTTCCCCTTCTGGTACTGGTGTGCCATCTTGGGAACTGCCTTCCTCTGTGGACCTTGGTGTAACTGTCAGTTCAGGTGCCCTGCTCTCTCCCAGCCCGAGGAGTGGACACAAGACCCCAAGCCAGGCCAAACGGGTAAGCAAATCAGGGGAATTGTAGATGGTGGCATTTCCTGCCTGCTACCCTGATCCCCCTGGACATTCTTGTTCCCTGTCTTTTCTATGGACAAATTCTTCAATTTTTCCTTGGAGTCTGTGATCTTCCTCATATTCTTTCAATGCATTTCTTTTGGCTGACATGAGATAGTTGGTTCTATTTCTTACAGCAGAATAACCCAAACTGATACAGGTTCTTTGAAGCGTCTTTGGTACCTCATATGTAGTTAATGCCTCCCACCTCCTTTCGTCCTTGAACCTAGCATATGTCCCCAGTAAAGTTCATATTACTTTACTAGTTTGGAATACATGATTTACAATCATGTATCCATATATTTCTCTTTTCCACTAAAATGTGAAGTTCTTGAGGAAAAGGGCCATATTTTATTCGTTTATGTATTTCCAGATCCGAGCATTGTAAGAGCTCTTAGCATATAGTCATTGTTCCCAACAAATATATGTTGACATATGTAGTGTCACTAAAAAAATTAAAATACCACTATGTGACTCACCCAAGGAGTAAGTTTGTTTTAGGGGATGAGAGCAAATTAATGAGTCTCTCCCATTATAAATTTAGGACAAAATTTTAGCCTCACTCTGTAACATAATTGGACCTCTCTAGTGGAGAAACTAGGTCACGGTACAGTTGTAGTGCTGGGAAAGTGAAATTTTTAGGCATTTAAAAAGCTGGTATGAGTTTCTGTATATAAAAGCTCAGCCAACCATGTCTGTTTTAAGATACTATTTTAGCTAGATATATTATTGTTTTGTATGAAATTGTTCTTTTTCCCCATATCTATAAATGTTTATCTGAGTTGAGGTTCGATTTACTGCAAGTGAAAACTCTTAGAGAAATAGCCAGAAAGTCAGAAATATTTGTGAGTCCTTACTGTGGACTGGTGTTTTAAGAATTTAGAGACAGAATTACTGGTTGGAGAACAGTCTTACAGCATGAAATAAAATCATAGCTGCTGCTAGCCCATATGGCACCTTTATGCAATTTAGAAAAAGATATCCCTTCCTCAAAACACTTTACTTCCACATTTAGGGAACTGTCATCATATAGTGATTTTTATGGAATAGGGTGCTTTCCTGCCATCTTCCAGAAAACCACACTAATAAATATGCAAATCTTGATATTTGTGATGTGAAGGGCCCCCCTAGAAGTGGTGCCCTTGTTTAATGCTCAGCCTGCATTGTGGTATATATAGCAGCCTTAGCTATGGGATTGTATTTAGCAGTTTCTCCTTGTATGCAGTTTTGCTACCAATTACTTACTGTTCAAAAGATGTTGAAAGTTTGCAGATGAAAAACAAAAAGTCTCAGCTATACTTCACTGAGGGGGAGAAGAAGCTGACTTTGGGCATAGCCAGGTGACTCTCAGACCATTTTCTCCTACAGAACTGAATCAGAGCACCGAAGAGTGCTATATTTAGACTGTTGCTTACCTGGCTTGGAAAGTATCATAGCCTCAAGGGTTCTGAAACATCCTGTGCATTAGCTATGGCTCCACAAAAGGTATACCTTCAGTTGCCAACTTCCTGTTCTAGAACTCTGAGACAGATTTCCAAGTATAAATTTTAGGTTTATGGTAAAGCACCACAAATTATGGCCACCATTTGATCTTTGCCACTTCTTACACTCCCTTGCTGTAGAATTTAGAATTCCTGTTCTTAGGCAAATCCTGCAGTTAATGCTCAACATATGAAGCCAGGGAACTATTTGTTCCTTGAATAAAAATGAACATTTGCTTATTTTCTCATAAAGAATGAAGTTTTGGATCTAAAATAATTTGGATATACTTTGTATCCTGTGTTTTTTCCCTCTAGGTTTGTTCTCTGACATGTGTTTTGGGTAGGGGCCTGGGATGCAGTGAGCCACAGCAGTTTACTTTAGGTATATTCTGGCTTTTAACCTCCCAAGAGGACCAGCATAACAGGACAACCATGGTCCCAATAAAGCTGGGAAGTGAACAGAACATTTTGAGGATAGGTACAGGCTGTAGGAGAGCCTGTTTACTTTGGAGCTGGAGTGATGGGTGGGGTTCCCGAGGGGACAGTGGAAAGGGAGAAAAGCTGTGAGATGTGAGTGAGATGGGGAGATGCCTGGGCCAGTTTGTAAAGCCCACTGGGTAAGGATCAATGATCATACAGGCTGTATTTTCAGTGGTGACCAGGGATGGTAGAAATTTGAAGCGTCCTGGGACTGATTGGTCTCAGAGCTCTGCTTTAACATTGCATCAGAGCAGACACCTGCTGAGGCCCCAGGTGCAGAGAAGGTCTAGAAAAACAGCAGCTGGCAGGCCAGTCCTGAAGGTAGGGTTGGCTCAGGGACTGTCCCTGGATGGATGGAGGCTTCCTTCCTGCCAGTAGCTCCGCTGACACTCACTGGATTCTAAGTGCTGGGTGGGATTAAAAGGGCCCTTGCCTCCATAGAGCTGCTAAGAGGAGAGACACATAACAACTATAAAAAAAGCAAGAATGAACTGAATGCTGCAACAGAGTCTCTGAACAGACAAAATCCTAAAGGAATGCAGCATAAAGAGCAATTTACCCTCCTGAGAGGAGCTTTCTCCAAGACGGTGGCCTTACCGTTTTTTTTTGTTTTTTGTTTTTTTTTTGGACCACGCCATGCAGCATGTGGGATCTCAGTTCCCCAGCCAGGGATCAAACCCATGCCCCCTGCGTTGGAAGCACGGAATCTTAACCACTGGACCGCCAGGGAAGTCCAAGAAGGTGGTCTTTAAAAATGAACATCTTTCTGTTTGTTTCTGATTTTTCAAGGAAAACATGCTCGTTTTAGAAAAATGGAAGTATAAAATACATACAAAAATAAGAAAAAGAAAAGGTGTACTTTAAAAAACTTTTTATTTTGAAATAAGCCTAGATTTATAAGAGTAGCAAAGATAGTACAAATGTCCCCATATAACTTTTACCCAGCTTCTTCTAGTGTTACCCTCCGACATAACCATGATATATTTATCAAGACCAAGAAATTAACATTGATACACTACTATTAACCAAACACTTCTTTTCCTCCAGATTTTCCTGTTTTTTCCTTAAATGCCCCTTTTCTTTTCCAGGATCTGATCCAAGACCCCACATTGCATTAAGTCATCACATCTCTTTAGTCTCCTCTAGTCTGTGACAGTTTCTCTGTCTTTGCTTGTCTTTTGTGACCTTGATACTTTTGAAGACTAGTCATCAGGTATTTTCTAAAATGTCCCTCAGTTTTAGTCTGGCTGGTATTTTCACCTGAATAAAACTAAGATTATGAATTTTGGGGAGAATACCACAGAAGTGATGTCCCCTTCTCATCATGTAAATCAGATTATCAGGTTATCTCATGATAACCCGCACAACTGATTGCTGGTGATTTTAACTTTGATCATATGGTTAAGGTCGTGGTTGCCGGTAAAGTTACTGTTTTTTTCTTTCCAAGCTCTGTGCCTCAGAAACAAGTCTCTAAGTTGAGCCACACTCAAGGTGAAGGGACTTGAGCTTCATCTCTTGGAGGAAGGTCTGTCAAAGGATCTGTGGGCATCTGTTAAAAGCATCACAGTCATTAGTAAATTTGGGAGGTGCTATTTTGAGGCTGTGCTAATATCGTTTTTCTCCTGAACGTTTTCCCCACTGATTTTAGCATTCATCAATGGATCTTGCCTGTAGCAATTATTACTGTGGTATTATAATGGTGATTTTCTATTTCCCTACATTTATTAATTGGAATTTTTGGTAAGGAATGTCACTCTTGCCTTTATTTCATTATTCAAGCATTTATTTATATCAGTATAGACTAATGGATGTTTATTTTATACTTTAGGTTATAATTCAATACTATGGTTATTTGTTACATTGTTCAAATTGTTTCAGCTTTGGCCATTGAATATATATTTTTGAGAAGCTGGGGAAGGTCATCGCAGGCTGAGAACAGTGTGAGTAATGATCTGGTAGGGAAAGAACCTGGTGGGATCAGGGAATGGAGGTTAGGCTCTGCTCTACATGGCAGAGGATGAAGGGAATTGGGGTGAGAAACACCAGCCAGGAGGCCAGTGAGGCCAGCACTGGAAAGAAGTCAGGAAACAGACTAGTTGGCAGCTATTTCAAAGTACAGTAACTAATGAATCGCTGGACCTTTGAAAGGCACGCCATCTAGAGTTTTGTTTTGGATTCTGCTGGGTAAAGTGTGATGTGAGAGACTAATTAGAGTTTTCTTCATTGTTTCTGAAATCTTTCTCCTTCCTGTAGGGGATATTTCCAACTGCTGTTGTAATAAGGATTGGGTTCTTATTGGTTTTTATTAAGTTTTACACTTTATATGGCTCAATCTCAACAGAGACCAGGGCTCACTTAAGCTACAGGGAAAACCATTTGATTTCTGCTTGTACATGTGTTATCTTTGATGGCTCTTTCCCATTCATTAGGGCCAGTGGGGCGCTGCTGTACTTCAATGCTTCAAAAAGTTCGATTCCTTCTGGCCAGACTTGTCTTTGAATTTCACGTCAGTAGGGGGCTTTGCTGTTGGCTGGCTGTAGGAACTTGGGCAAGTCTTTTCTCTCTGAGGTTACCTTTCTTCAGCACTGAAAAGGAAATAATTTGCTTACCTTACAGGTTTGTTGTGAGAGATAGATAAGATGCTTGATTTAAAAAAAAAAATCACCAGCATAGTGCTTGGCCTGTTGTACTCAGTAAATGCTCTGAGAATCAGACTAGAATTGAGAGGGTCCTTGAGGGATTATCTAGTCCATCCCTCTGCCTGGGGACCAGTGTGTGCCCCCAGCATTCAGGTTAAAGTTTCGTATTTTCTTTTCTAATATTTCTAGACATGTGGACTCTACAGTCATCTTCAGCAGTGGCGAAAACATTTATTAATAACCTCCTATATGTTGTATTATATGGCTTGTGTGCATTACAAAGATGAATTAGATATGTCTTGGGCACCAACAAGTTACAATATTGTAGGGGACAGAGCCGTGTAGACAGTATTAAAATTCAGTACATTAAGTGCTATACTAAGGGTATGAACAAAGTAATGTGTGGGTGCAGTGTGAGAGAAACGAATGAATTCTGGCAGACTTGAGAAAAGCTTCAGGGAGAAGTTGATATTTGAGCTGGGCTTCTATCCCAAATAGGAACTTGCCAGGAAAAGGTATGTGTGTGCGTATGCTTGTGTGTGTGTGTGTGTGTGTGTGTGTGTGTGTGTGTTTGGGGAAGAGAGGGAATAGACAGGTGATGGTGGTGTTCCAGGTAGGGTGGAGAGCACATGCAAAGACATGGAAGCAGGAACAAACATGGCATGTACCAGTTTAATGTGACCCAAGCGTAAAGGGAGTAGATGGCTGGTTGGGGCAGGTCAATCACAGAGAGGTAGGAAATGGGACTGGAGAGGTGAGTTGGAACCATGCTAAGGAATTGACTTTATCCTATTGAATAGAGAAGTTAGACCTGTGTTTTAAAAAATCACTTTTGCAACAACTTGAAAGGTCAGTCAGTGGTGGGAGGGCTGAAGGTGATGAGCAGGTTGCTGTCATAGGCCAGGTAAGAAAAGACAAGGGCTGGGATGAGGCTGTGACCATGGGGTTGCAGAGCAGAAAAGGGGAAGCCAGTGACTCAGAAGTATATGTCAGGACTTCGGTGGAGTAGGGGAAGAGAGAAAAGGATGAACCACAGGTGGTCCTGAGGTTTGTAGTGTGATGGCTGAATGGATGGAATATTATCTGAGGTATGGACTGTATAACAGTTTTACTTGTTTACTGCTAGATGCCATGCTCTTCTGGGCACTGGACTTACCGAGAGAAAACGTCATCCCCTGTCTTGAGTAATTTACCATCCTAGTGAATAGACAGAAGCACAAAAATCACCAACCAACCAACCAACCAACCAACCAAACCCTACAAGTAATAGGTTGATTATATGCTATGTGCTGTGCGAACACAGGAAAGCAAGCATTTAAGGCTACCTTGGGGAGTAGAGAAAGATTTCACAAGGGAGGTACCATTTGAGCTTCTACTAAGAGGATGAATAGATGGTTGCTAGGATGATAAGAGGGAGGAACATCTGGTAGGTAAAAAGTAATGAGAGAGGACTGTAGTGGAGACAGCTGGCTTGCCCGTTAGATTGTAAGTGGGGTGAGGGCAGGGGCCATGTCCTTTTTGTTCAACATCATATCTCGAATCTGAGTGGTAGAGAAAATAGGAACTGGAGGAAGGGTGGTAGCAGGAAGTCTCTTTACCATGGGGTGAGGATGTAGAGGTAATGAATCTGGATTGTTCTTTGGGAAAAAAGCTGAGGAGGAAAAGGAAGGTGTGAGAACGGAGGTGGCAAGTTTTGAGAGAAATAAACTGATGTGGAGAAATGAAGTAGATTTGGACCAGTTTAGTTCAGTCCTCTCTAGGATTCTTCTAGATATTGATGCAGAGAGGCCTTCACTGTAAGCTCCCTCTGTCCCCCTTGCTTCTTAACACAACCAGGGCCCTTGGAAAATCTGATTGGATTGTAGGCTATGGATGCTGCCTGGTGGGCAGGACAGAGTGGTGTACCCCATCTGCTGAAGGGTGGGTGATGGGGGTGGTGGGGAGGAGTGGGATTGTCTAAGTAACTGCTTATCTCCTTTGGCTAAGGTAAGTAGCCATAATTTCTTCTGATCTTTCACATGGGAGGTATTTTCAGCTTTTTATTCATTTGGACCATGTCCCCTGCTCTCCATTCCAATACTTCCCATTTCCTATCTTACCCCCACCTCCCAATGAAGTATAGAAATTTCAAGGGAAAAGAGATAAGATTTTCACTTCAAAGAAAAAGTGAAAAGGGGGCTTTTTGAATCATTTCCCTCAATTTATATTTCAGAAGTCCCAATTGGGAAGATGACTTTTCTAGATAATCAATGACACAAACAACAAATTATGACAGGCACATTGGTGTCCCAGATTGTTTCCCATTCATTTGTTTCTAAGTGGTAGATTTAGGTTGCCAGAGATGCTCGGACTCTGGCATCAGGTGTTTAAATTATAAATAGAATTAATGGTAGAATTATAAGGAATAATAGAACCAGGGAACAGCTTAGAAATCATCTAGATTCTAGGACAAACTCCATACTTCACAGATGCAGACACTCAAAATGTCCAAGTCACGTGCTCCCGTTATCGCAGGAGCCCAGCTAGGCTTGCCTCAAGTCTCCGGGCTGGACTCCCTGCCCGCCTGGCATGTGGCTCTGCTGCGGGTGACTGGATGCAGTACTGCATTCCCCTTCCCTGATTGCTTCCAGCTGCTCTGATCTCTCCCTTGATTGTGGAAGCTACAACGTGGCAGTACCTGAGTCAAATGAGTCATCTCAGGACGGTAGAGTGGGTTATCCAATGATGAAGTCATGGGACAGTAGGGAGAGAGATTCTCTAGGTGCTAGTCTTCTGCAGCTCAGTAGGCATTTCCATGCTGCTTCTTCCTCCTGGGACCTAGTCTTTCCCTTTCGTAGAGCACTCACATGCACACTGCCATCAAGAGGGTCTAACGTTTCACCAGGACTTACTGATGACCCCAGGACCTGTTGAGCCTTCTTTTGAAACCGGCCATATAATGTGCACCTTTTATGGTCAGTTAACCCTCTTGACTACTGATTCCAATCCTTTCCCACCTCCTCTGAACAGCTTCCTCCAGCTGCCCTGGCCCTCATGGACTCTACTCTCTTCTGTGATCTCCCGTGGGGGCTACTCCTGGGGCACCTGTACCCAGGCCAACTGTCAGGAGGGCCTCTGGGCCATCAGTAATCCTCCTGGACAGCCTTTCCCCTGTCTTCTCAGAACCAGTCCAAACTTTTGCCTCATGCCCCCCAGCTTCGCCAAGAAGTGGTTGATCAATGGGTAAGAACCCCTCAGCTTCCACACCCAGGCTTACCTACCACTATTTGCACTCACTGTTTCCTCCTTCCTCAGGGGAGAGGTGTCCCTGCCCTGTCTGCAGTTAGTCTACCCCTCCCCGCTTCCTGGGGCCCTTGCGCACTGATCATCCCCTGTCTATTTCCTCTATCTTCAAACCTCTCTTTCTTTGTTGACTCTTCCCCTTAGGACAACAGTCCCCAACCTTTTTGGCACCAGGGACCAGTTTTGTGAAAGACAATTTTTCCACGGACCGGGGGTAGGGGGAAATGGTTTCGGGATGATTCAAGCACATTACATTTATTGTGCACTTTATTTCTATTATTATTACATTGTAATATATAATGAAATAATTATACAGCTCACCATAATGCAGATCAGTGGGAGCCCTGAGTTTGTTTACCTGCAACTAGATGGTCCCACCTGGGGGTATTGGGAGACAGTGACACCTGAGGTGGGTTGCTTATGTCCAGTCTAATTCGTAAGATGCAGCTTAATTGTCACTTGCCACTCACTGGTAGGGTTTTGATATGAGTCTGCAAGCAATTGATTTATTATGGTCTCTGTGCAAACTTATCTGCTAATGATGATCTGTATTTGCAGCCGCTCCCCAGTGCTAGCATCACAGCCTCAGCTCCACCGCAGATCATCAGGCATTAGATTCTCCTAAGGAACGTGCAACCTAGATCTCTTGCGTGTGCAGTTCACAGCAGGGTTCATGCTCCTATGAGAATCTAATGCCGCCACTGATCTGACAGGAGGCGGAGCTCAGGTGGTAATGTGAGCAACGGGGAGCGGCTGTAAATACAGATGAAGCTTCGCTTGCTCACCCACCACTCACCTCCTGCTGTGCAGCCTGGTTCCTAACAGGCCATGGACTGGTACCGGTGGGTTGGGGACCTCTGCCTTAGGATATAAATACCCTCAAAGTCTCTCCCATTAAAAGAAACAGACATGAGCAAAACCACACACAACAAAGAACGATCCATTGGTCCTGGCCTCCCCCTGCCATCCTACCCTTCCTTGGTTGCACCCCTCATGAAGAGCTACCTCTGCTCAGCCTTTATGCCATCACCCCACATCCTGCTCCTGCCCACTTGCAGTGGCCTGATGACTGATCACCAGACTTCGTTATTTTATTTGCTAACAAGTCTTTCTTCAGTTAGAACACAGCACTTGAACTAACCTTGATGCCACGGGTCCCCAGGAGTTAATTCTTTGTGGGGCAGTCCCTTCTGGGGTCAGAATCCTCTCTGGATGCGTTGTCAGACTGTGGGCTGATAGTCTGTGGCCGATTGTGACTGTGGGTGGAGTAGGGGGATGGCTGTGATCCTTGGCAGATACTCTCTGACTTCAGTCCAAGGTCTTTAGAAAACCACTGTGAGAGCAAGACAATCTGTCCTGAGAATGAAGCCCTTTAATTTTTAGAATGTTGACTTTAACTGGCATCTCATATTTTATCTCTTGCTCTGTTTCTTTTCTAACTAGAGAGTGATATCTTTCTCTCTTTACATTTGGATTAGAAAATGCTGCGTGTGTGTGGGGTGGGGTGGTGTGCTGGGGAGTAGTGGTGGCAAAACTGTAGCAAGCATTTCTATTTACGTTTAGTCTGTTTAGTCAAAATGTTAATTATGAACATTGAGGTGTTTAACTCTCAAATTTGTCCCCTAGGAGAAAGAAAGGCTTGTGCAAGGTCATAGCGCAACTCAGAGGAGGCCAGGGGAAAGAAGTTCCAAGGCACACACCAGGGTGCTTTACAAACCAGCCTGACCTCCCTGAGTTCCGGAATAGGTCCTTGAAATGGGCCTGCATGGTAGCCAAACATAAGGGCATTCTAAAATTCCCTGCAGTGGGCTGCTCCAACTCAAACCATGAATAATTCAGAAGATCTTTTGGAAGGTCTCCTGGGAACAGCGGTCCCACTCCCCTGGGACAGGCTCTTTTAAATGAGAAGGCCTATCTACTTCTTCTGACTTGCAGCTGGGAATTTCTTTCCTGTCCCACTAAGTCCACAGATCAACAGGGCCTCCAAAACAGAGATCAGTGTCATCAGTTTGTCACCTGGAGTCTTATCTCAGAGCCTGATAAGACATGCATGTTTACACCAGTGACTTGAAGGTTGGGTTAAGGATATGAAGTGGTCAAAAGTATTATGTTCATGGAATTAAGTGGTCGAAAACTCCATCTCCTTGCTTGTTTGTTTTTTAAATTATTAATTACTCAGGAGCTATGAACACAAGTGTTATTAGTTATTATTTATTATGAAGATCAGATTTTTCTTTCTCTTTCCCTTGAACTAAAGTGAACAGCTTTTTCTTTTTCTTGTGTTTATTAAAAGTTGACTACTGATTCCAATATCTTCCTGTATATTTTTGTTGTATTTTTAAACAGGAATGGATTACCATCAACCATTTAATTTTCTCCTCAATGACTGTACTACCTTTAGTATCCTGCTCTTTAAACCTTGCTTCTTATCCTACTTGAACAAGCCTGTTTTTCTTCACAGGTGTGTAGAGTGGGGACAGGGATGAATTCCCAGCCAGCTGAGTGAGGTATGCATAGGAGTCTTTTGGGGACTTCCCTTCTAATCTGACCAACCTGCTTTAACTACTTCCATCTCTACTATTTTTTTCTTTGCTACTTATGACTAAAAATAATCTAGTCCAATCTCACACCCCCCGCCAAGTCACAATTTGCCTATAAGGAATGCCTCACAGACAACACATTTATTTTCAGGTAGCTTTGACTGCTAAAAAAGCCCAAGCCTCTTGTCCTCTAATTCCTTTCATTGATCCTAGCAGGGACATACGAAACATGTTTAATATTTCTTCGTGAAGGCAGTTCTCATTTCTTTGTTTCCTCTTTCCCTCTCTTTTCTAGGCTGAACTGTCTCAGTTTCTGTGTTGTAGTCTGTTAACGTCCCTGATTGCTTTCCTCTGAGCAGGCAGGGGCTATGTTTATATTAACAAATGGTATGCAGGACTAAACCTCATCCACTGCAGTGTGAGGCAGACTGTCATCCCAGTTTATCTTTATACTGTACGTTTAAGGTCACATTAGCTTATTTTCACTAATTCAACAGTAATTTATTAGCTGCCTCTCATGTGGTAGATATTGTATTAGGTGTCTGGGTGCCGAGAATATGTATAAATGCTATCCGGAAGCAAACAGATTAGGAAAGAAGGAGAGAGGGAGAGAGCAGGCAAAAATACTTAACTGGAAAGTAAATATGATGAGTATTAGCTTAGGAGAAGTACAGAGAGGTGTGGGCATAAATAGTTGGGGGACATTTCGTAACCAGAGGGTTAGGGAGGGCCTCCTAGAGGAAAGGCTTTAAAGCAGGGCCCTAAAGGAATTGGGCTAGAGATTAGGGGGAAGAGAGAGTTAGAGCTGGCGGAAGGAGGGGAATGTACCAGGCAGAAGGAAGAACGTATGCAAAGGCCTAGAGGTGAGAAGGAACTGAAAGTAGTAAAATCTGACTGAAGGTTAGACTATAAAGAAGAGAAGGCAGAGCTGAAGTAGGGGATAGAGGTAGTGCCCACACTGTGGGCTCCTTAAAAGCTAATCAGTCAGCACATGTTTGAGTATATACTATGTGCCAGGCACTTTTCTGGTCCCTGGGGTCATGGCAGTAGAGAAAACAGACCAAAAAAAAAAAAAATCCCTTCCCTCATGATATGTACAGTTTAGTGGTAATAAGAAGTTAAAAAGCCTTACCAAAGAATTTGGACTTTAAGGGCAAGGGGAAGCCACTGAAAGGGTTAAGCGGAGGAGTGATGTGGTTAGAATTATGCTGTTTTAAAGTTAGGCATATGATTTCACCCACTGGGGGGCACTTTTGAGAATGAAAGTAATTATTAATAATTATGATAGAACAATAGGTGTAAACTGGGCAAAGCAAGAAAGAAAGATAGGCACCCTTTTAAAATATGGGCAAAAGACCAGAGAGAAGCAAGACTAAAGGCAGAGATTGGCTATTGCAGGGACCAAGGTGAAAGATAGCCAGGACTGGTACCAAGATGTGCAGTGAGGTGGAAGGAAGTGCGTGGGTGAGAAGCACTTAGAGGGAGAGACCTGTTGTCCAGAACAGGCAAAGCACAGGAAATGCAGGGTGGCACCAAAAGCCTTCTTCCAAACTGATTAGAACTCAGAAACCAGTAACCGTTAGATAAGGTCATTAGATCTGTTACTGATCTCCTGTTGTCCTGTTATCTTGTCTACATCTTGACCAACTGAGTCAGAATTCTTGATGGAGTCTATATAGGTATACACATCTATTATTTTTTTCTGAACTGTTTGTCCAGTAAAACTGTTTAAAAACAAATAATTTAAGGGATGGTTAGCCTCATAGAACTTGTTCATAGTGAATGGCCTCTTGATCCTGAGATTGTTGCTTCCTTTTGTTTCAAGTGTTGGCTTATAGTTAGTGCACTAAGTTAATCAGGGTTCTCCAAAGAAACAGAACTGATAGGAGGTGTGTGTGTGTGTGTGTGTGTATATATATATATATATATATATATATACACACACACACACACACATATATATACATACATATAAATATACATATATAGATATACATATCTATATATAGATAATTCTTATAGGAATTGGCTCACACAGCTACAGAAGCTGAGAAGTCCCACGATCTGGTATGTACAAGCAGGAGGAATAGGAAAGCTGATGGTGTGACTCAGTCTAGGTCCTAAGGCTTGAGAATTGGGGGGTCAGTGGTGTAAGTGGCAGTCTGAGTCCAAATGTCCTTGAAACAGGAGCACTAATGTCTGAGGGCAGGAGAAGATGAATGTCCCAGCTCAAGCAGAGAGAGCAGTTTCACCCTCCCTCTACCTTTTTGTTCTATTCAGTTCCTCAACAGATTGGATGATGTCCACCCATATTGCTAAGGACAATTTTTTTTTACTCGGTCTACTGATTCAAATGCTAATATCTTCCAGATACACTGTCACAGATATACCTGGAAAAAATGTTTTACTAGCTATCTGGGCATTCCTTAGCCCAGTCAAGTTGACACATAAAATTAACCATCACATGCACAATACATGTATAAGATTAAATTAAAGAATCTTTTCCTTGATAGGTGAGGGAGAGAACAATTCATTTTAAGCACCGAGTTTATCTGTTTAGTGGTTGACTTGCTCCAAATATAAATAACAATTCTTTTAGTTGTTCTCAATCCCTTTTTTCTTTTTCTTTAGGTGTATAAGTTCCCTTTAAATCATAACTCCCTAGAGCAGCTTAACATCAGGCCATTACATGACCATTATTTCTAAGCCAGTATGTTTTGCTCCACTTTGGCCACAGAGAATGTGATGCATGGCATTTTCAGGACAAGGTCAGAAGTTCTGAAATATTGCTATCCATCAAGAGAGGAACTAGTAAAAGACTGAAAGACTGTGGAAAAATCAGCACAAACCAGAAACTGCTGTTAGAGAAGCAAGTTGGTACTTACCCTCAGGGGAGAAGCATCCCTTTCATGCAGAAGGGAGGGACTTTCTTGGTCCCTGACCACCATAACTTCGTGGCTATAAAAATTGTTGCTGAACATGCTAAATATGCAAAATGCTATTTAAATGCTTAATTACTAGAAGTGAACCCAAATAATGACTGAGTTTGATTTCCTACAGACTAGAACTGCTGCTCCCATGCATGACCATTAGCAGAGTTCTGCAGTGTCTCTAATTGCACAGTCCTGAGGCTTAGCCATAAATAACTTACTGATCGATCAGGGAGGAAACCACAGGCCCTATTAGTGCTGGTGAAATGGAAGGTCTAACTTGCGTGAAAGAAATCTTTTACTTTACTGTTAAATGATGGGGGGAAAGGAAGATAGTCTCTTAAAGCTAAAATATATTACTCTTATAAAGGCTCTCAAATTGTAAACAAACGAGTAAGTGGTTAAAGGTCTGTTTGGGGTTTGTATTTTCTAGGTTTACTGGCATGCAGAGACTGGGGCAGGTTTTATTACTGGAGGGACCTGCTTCATCCTCTGTGTGCAATCCATTCTGTGACTGCATCCCTTTTCCTTGTGCAAGAGGAGGAGGAGTGACTCATGATGATTCCTGGTTTTAGTTTCAGTGAATTCCTGAAGGTGCAAAACTGAGTCAACAAATCGTCTCATTTAACTTCACTCTGGTTTATTTCTTTTGAGGGGATATATTTGCTAGTTTAAATATTAATATTGAAAAGTAGATTATACATTAAACTATGGCGAGAACTCCAGAAACATGAAAATTAACTAAGTCCTAGGAAAAAATGCTCATCTTGTTTTCTATGACCTAAAAGATGTCATAAGCAAGACACATGAGCCATAATCCCTGCCTCTCCTTCCTTCCTGTCAACACAGTGTTTACTGAGCACTGACTTCATTCCTGGCACTATAGTATGTCCTGGGAATAGAGGATCCACCCCCCCACCCCCCTTGTTGTTGCCTCTCCTTGAGGGGGTGACTAACAAATTGCCTTAAGGGAGGATGCATGTGTGCCTGAGGTGGCCAGCATGCTGGGGGAGCGGCTAACAGCCTGGGAAGCAGGGGAGGCTTGTTATGCAAATTAAAATTGTCAGCATTTTGTAAATGCTGTTTATTAACATTTTTCTTTTACTTTTGATGGGTCCTTTGTGGATTTCTGTGATGGTGGAGGAGTTCTGAGTCACTATTGAAGATTTCTGTAAAGAAATACAGCACTGCCAGGCAGAGGAGGGGGCGTTTTAATTCAGTGAACCTTTGCACAGTACAAATTTAGTGGATCAGATGTAGTGTTTGTAATGGGTAAACAGTACTAGTCATCCAAATCAAATGCCATCACAGTGAACCCAGAAACTGTCACATTCTTTTCACTAGAGTAAAACTTCTTTATAATAAATGCATTTGTTAAAAATCATGTTTTTGGTTTTTGGACACTAGAGACAAAGTAGAGGAAATGGCAAGACTCAGATTTTTGGAATCAAGCATTTACTTGTTACATTGACAAGAATTTTCCTGAACACAGTGGAAGGAGGGGTTGGGCATGCCCCAAACAAGATTTTGTGTAGTTTGGGGGCTGTTTCTTATAAGAACACAGAATGATTAGAGGGAAGTGAAATGAGAGGTTGGCGTGTTATTACTAATTGTTGCCTGTTAAGTTTTAGGGGAAGATAAGAATGTTAGATGCAAACTCTGGTAAAAATTCTGAGGGACTTTTCTTTTTTTTTTTTTAAATTAATTAATTAATTAATTTTATTAGTTTCTGCTTTATAACAAAGTGAATCAGTCATACATACACATCTGTTCCCCCATCCCTTCCCTCTTGCATCTCCCTCCCTCCCACCCTCCCTATCCCACCCCTCCAGGCGGTCACAAAGCACCGAGCTGATCTCCCTGTGCTATGCAGCTGCTTCCCACTATCTATCTACCTTACGTTTGGTACTGTATATATGTCCATGCCTCTCTTTCGCTTTGTCACAGCTTACCCTTCCCCCTCCCCATATCCTCAAGTCCATTCTCAAGTAGGTCTGTGTCTTTATTCCTGTTGTACCCCTAGGTTCTTCATGACATTTTTTTTCTTAAATTCCATATATATGTGTTAGCATACGGTATTTGTCTTTCTCTTTCTGAGTTACTTCACTCTGTATGACAGACTCTAGGTCTATCCACCTCGTTACAAATAGCTCAGTTTCATTTCTTTTTACGGCTGAGTAATATTCCATTGTATATATGTGCCACATCTTCTTTATCCATTCATCCGATGATGGACACTTAGGTTGTTTCCATCTCCGGGCTATTGTGAATAGAGCTGCAATGAACATTTTGGTGCATGTCTCTTTTTGAATTATGGTTTTCTCAGGGTATATGCCTAGTAGTGGGATTGCTGGGTCATATGGTAGTTCTATTTTTAGTTTTTTAAGGAACCTCCATACTTTTCTCCATAGTGGCTGTACCAATTCACATTCCCACCAGCAGTGCAAGAGTATTCCCTTTTCTCCACACCCTCTCCAGCATTTATTGTTTCTAGATTTCTTGATGATGGCCATTCTGACTGGTGTGAGATGATATCTCATTGTAGTTTTGATTTGCATTTCTCTAATGATTAATGATGTTGAGCATTCTTTCATGTGTTTGTTGGCAGTCTGTATATCTTCTTTGGAGAAATGCCTATTTAAGTCTTCTGCCCATTTTTGGATTGGGTTGTTTGTTTTTTTGCTATTGAGCTGCATGAGCTGCTTATAAATTTTGGAGATTAATCCTTTGTCAGTTGCTTCATTTGCAAATATTTTCTCCCATTCTGAGGGTTGTCTTTTGGTCTTCTTTATGGTTTCCTTTGCTGTGCAAAAGCTTTGAAGTTTCATTAGGTCCCATTTGTTTATCTTTGTTTTTATTTCCATTTCTCTAGGAGGTGGGTCCAAAAGGATCTTGCTGTGATTTACATCATAGAGTGGTCTGCCTATGTTTTCCTCTAAGAGTTTGATAGTTTCTGGCCTTACATTTAGGTCTTTAATCCATTTTGAGCCTATTTTTGTGTATGGTGTTAGGGAATGATCTAATCTCATACTTTTACATGTCCCTGTCCAGTTTTCCCAGCACCACTTATTGAAGAGGCTGTCCTTTCTCCACTGTGCATTCCTGCCTCCTTTATCAAAGATAAGTTGACTATATGTTCGTGGGTTTATCTCTGGGCTTTCTATCCTGTTCCATTGATCTATCTTTCTGTTTTTGTGCCAGTACCACACTGTCTTGATTACTGTAGCTTTGTAGTATAGTCTGAAGTCAGGGAGCCTGATTCCTCCAGCTCCGTTTTTCATTCTCAAGATTGCTTTGGCTATTTGGGGTCTTTTGTTTTTCCAAACAAATTTTGAAATTTTTTGTTCTAGTTCTGTGAAAAATGCCAGTGGTAGTTTCATAGGGATTGCATTGAATCTGTAGATTGCTTTGGGTAGTAGAGTCATTTTCACAATATTGATTCTTCCAATCTAGGAGCATGGTATATCTCTCCATCTATTTGAATCATCTTTAATTTCTTTCATCAGTGTCTTATAATTTTCTGCATACAGGTCTTTTGTCTCCTTAGGTAGGTTTATTCCTAGATATTTTATTCTTTTTGTTGCAGTGGTAAATGGGAGTGTTTTCTTGATTTCACTTTCAGATTTTTCATCATTAGTGTACAGGAATGCCAGAGACTTCTGTGCATTAATTTTGTATCCTGCTACTTTACCACATTCATTGATTAGCTCTAGTAGTTTTCTGGTAGCATCTTTAGGATTCTCTATGTATAGTATCATGTCATTTGCAAACAGTGACAGCTTTACTTCTTCTTTTCCAATTTGCATTCCTTTTATTTCCTTTTCTTCTCTGATTGCTGTGGCTAAAACTTCCAAAACTAAGTTGAATAAGAGTGGTGAGAGTGGGCAGCCTTGTCTTGTTCCTGATCTTAGTGGAAATGGTTTCAGTTTTTCACCATTGAGGATGATGTTGGCTGTGGGTTTGTCATATATGGCCTTTATCATGTTGAGGAAAGTTCCCTCTGAGGGGCTTTTCAATGTTTCAGTGTCTGATGGTTCTAGTTCTTTGTAATACAAAATTTCATTTAAACCTTAAGGGTTAGTTGTTGTTGTTGTTAGCACTTCTAGAAACAGACCAAGCATCAGCTAGTTGTAAGTGTGTGTCTCCTCTCTTGCATGTTGAGGTAAAAGTCTTTATAGGAGGAAAAAAAACCTTATTCCTTAATTATAGAAAATAGACTTGAAATGTGTGCAACCCATCTGGATTAAGATCGAACAACTATATATCCTGGTATCATAGTTATTCCTGGTTAAAGATGAGGGGTGATGAGAACAGCTGTTTAATGGAACAGAGGACAGAGAGATTGCTACTGCGTGAGGTGAAAGGCTGGGAGAGAGCAATTTACAACTTCGTATAAGAAGTAACACACTTCTTAGTTTGGTGCTCAGTTTAACTCAGAGACATGTTTTGAGGGCCTATGCTGTTGGGACATGTGTTGGGACTATGCTGGGTATCGTGTATACAAAGATTGAGAGACATAGTCCATCCAGAAGCTCCTAGTATGGGTAGGAAAAACACCAACCACAGCTCAACAGTAACTTATTGATACAGGGACCAGTTAATTTTGTCCAGGAGGTCATCTGAGAGGAGATGTTTGTGCTAAGAACAATTAGACATTTGCTAGTTAGAGAAATAATGGAAGGGTCTTCCAGACAAAGAGAAAAGGATGATAAAACCTTGGCCACAGAAGAGTCTATAAGGCATTAGGGCCTTTGACTCATTTGTCTAGAACATAGGGTACAAATCAGGGGGAAGAATGGGAGGCTGGAGTGGTAGATAGGAACCCAGTTGCGATGGGCCCACCTAAGATGTTTGGATGCTATCCTCTACATCAGGGGTCCCCAATCCCCAGGCTGCGGACAGGTACTGGTCAGCGGCCTGTTAGGAGCTGGGCTGCACAGCAGGAGGTGAGCGTCAGGTGAGAGAGCGCAGCTTCATCTGCCGCTCCCCACCGCTCCCCATTGCTCGCATTACAACCTGAACCATTCCCCCACCCCGCCAACCAAGTCTGTGGAAAACTTGTCTTCCATGAAACCGGTTCCTGGTGCCAAAAATGTTGGGGACCGCTGCAGATGACAGGGAGCCTTCATGATCCTCTGGCCACCAACATTTTATTATGAACAGTTTTAAGACATACAGCAAAGTTGAAAGAATTCTACAATGAGCACCTGTATAACTATCATTCAGATTGGTACTATAAACATTTTACTATACTTGTTTAATCACCTGTCTATCCAACCATCCATCCCTTTGGAATCCATCAATCCATTTTATTTTTATGCATTTCAAAACAAATTACAGATTTCAGTACATTCCTCTCTGAATATTTCAACATGAATATCACTAACTAGAATTTGTTGTTTAAGGCATTTAATGTAAAATTATATTCTTTATAGGTTTTAAAGTATGAGAATAAGATAATCAATTTTGTATTTATGAAATATAATGTGAAGAATCAATTGGAAGAGGGAAACAAATTAGAAACCTGCTTCAAAAATCTAAATGAGAGATGCTAAGAATGTGATGAAAGCCTGTAGTAGAAATGGAGAGGTACCAGTTAATTCAAGGGCCAGTCCAGAAGTGGCGTCAATGGATCAGTTGACCAGCTGAATGTAGGGAGGGGAGGAGTGGAGGGCAAAGGCTGGGTTGGGGAAGTATAAAAAGTGAAAGAGGGATCCAAGGTTTTCTAGTCTGGATAACTGGGTGTTTGATGATGGGATGTGTAATACAGAGGGGAAAAGAGGTTTGGAAGTAGAACAAAAGATAAGTTGAGGCCATCTCTCAAGGAGAGCATTCAGAATAAGTAGAGAACAGGGGCTAAGGTGACCACTCTGGGGAAAGCCAATATTTAAGGAACAAGAGGAAAATGCTGAGCCCACACCAGAGGCAGAGAGGAATAGTCAAAAGGCTAGGAAGGAAATCAAGCCTCAGGTAGAAGACAGACAGACAGACAAAGGTTTATTATGTGTTCACTATGTTCCAGGGTTCCTAAGTGGTTTATATTCATGGACTCATTGAATCCTCATAACAGCCCTATTTTATAGATGAGGAAATAGGGGAACTCAGGGACAGAAATGTTAAGTAATTTGCTGAAGGTTTTGCAGTTAGTAAGTGGCAGAGCCAGTTTTGAACCAAAGTCATTCAGATTTGTCTTATCATGGTGGCCAAGGAAAGGGGGAATTTCCAGGAGAGTGTAGTCAGAGGGTCACGGTCCTCCATGATCTGAACCCTAACCTACATTTCCAACTTTGTCTTCTAATTACTCTTCACTTACTCGAGACTGGTCAACTTGAAATGCTCCATGTCTTTGACACAAGCTCAAACTCTTCTAGAGCTTCCCAAAGTGTTTTGTAGACCACTAGTTCCATGAAATGCTCTGTGAAAAAAAGTGTCTTGTGGTCAAATAAGTTTGAGAGATGCTGCCAACTTTATTATCTTGGAATTCTTTGAGTTATGTTAGCCCATCAAAGGTATTGGGAAGTCCTGCAGTAAAGAACCTATTCTAACTTTGTCTATCAGTGTCTCCCAAACGTATTTGAACTTATTTGACCTTGGGACCCATCCCTCTTTTCCTCATAGAAAATCTGTAAACTCCCCTCAGAACTAGAATTCTGAAACCCTCCTAGTGAAACAAGACTTTACTTTTCCTCAGTGGTTTTAAGTGAGATACATGACGTAGCTTTATCTGCCTCTCACTCTTGATGGCCATGGAACACATTCTCCCCTGAAACATCATTATTTGTGCCCTGCACTCCTCCCAGTGCCCCAGGAGAATGGCGTCCTGGTCTATTTCATCTTAGGATCTTACGTGGGACCTAGCACAGTGCCTTTCATACATTGTTCCATCAAAGTCTATTTGTGGATAAATAAAATGCACAAAACTCAGAGGAAATTAGTACTTTTTCTCTTAAAATAAAAGTTTTCTTTTAAAAGGACTTTTCTGTTCAAAACATGGATGCAAATTTGGAGTCAAACCAGGCTTTTCTTTGAGAATAAGGAGAATGTATGTTTCGAGTTTAAGTTTTCATTTGAACTGTTTGCTCTTGGGTTCAGTTGAGGAATAAACTGAGGAAAGTAACATTTTGCTCATTTCAGTCCTAACTGCGTAATGAGTATACCGTGAGGTCTTTGGAACCATCACTTTTCTTGAGCAGTATCTGGTCTTGTCAGACTTGGATTTCTTAGTTAAATCAGTGTGTACCTATACCCTTTGAACTTCCTTACTGGTTTGATGTATTATTTCTCTTGTTGTTGGTAATCATAATCATAGTGTTGCTGATAATCATAATTATTGTTTTAGAATGAATCTGAGATTTTTTTTATGGAGAAGACAAACCCTACTTGGAGTATATTTTTATTTTCAGAGTCTCTTTAATGCCACAAAGAGCAAGTTTTTTGAATTTGCGTATGTTCATGTGGTGATGGTACCTTGATAATCATCATTCAGAGAAACAACAGGCCCAGGGGCCACTTTACAGAAAGTTGTAAATTTATTATAGTAAATGATTTGAACTTTAGGAGAGGCAGAGAGACCCAAGAATCAGATCTGGCTCTGTATGATAAAAGAACATTGTGCTATCAAGAATAATTCTCATCATTTTCCATAGTGACATTATGATATGCAATTAAAATGGCAATATTTTACATGGAGTGACAAAATTGTATTGTCATGACCACCATTATCATAGAGGGAGAAAACTAACATTTAGCATCACTGTTAATAATACTGAAATATTTAGGTCAAGCTTTAGAATTTTTTTAAAGAATGAACTATTATGATGTCATCAAAATGGAAAGTGTTGCAAAGGGAAGAAAACACACTTTTGGCTGAATGCACAGGGAATGCTGATGGTATTCATTAAGCATGAAATAATAAGAGGAACAAAATGTCCATCTCCATCCCCTCCCCTATGCAATATCTTCTGTGTTTTCAGTGCTCCCTTTGAAGTCAATATATCTTTGCTTTAATCCATTTTTAAAGCTTCCTTTGAAATCAGTGGGAGCTCATGCCTGGAAGAGAGGAAAGTGGCTGAGGACTGGATGCCTGCTGGGGAAGAGGGACCAGCCTAATCGTCACTGGAAAATAATATTTATTGATTGTCCTCATGTGCATGGTCTGTTAGGCTCCACACTAAAGTGACTTTGAAACTGGTCTGATCCATTTCTAATATTACAAAACTAATAAGATGACCGAAAACAGTTACTTCTTTTTAGGGCAGGGTTTTTGTTGCAAATGATTGGAGAAAAATGAATATTTTAAATGGAAATGATTCTTTTATCTTGACACTCTCACAAACACTGTTTCACCTAAGTGACTTTTCCAGATAACTGAAACTAATAATTGTCTAATAGAGTAATTCCTTCAAGGACAATTGAAGAGTGTAGGATTATTTTCTCCTCTATGCAATTACTTCAGACTGCTTGGCTTTAAAAAGAATTCTCGTTAAAAACTTTGGAGCAACGTAAAAGTAATTTATTTCTCATTCTTCCTGCCTCTTCCTTTACTGCTGCCAGTTGTCCTCTGTAATATAGGTCATGTGTTCTCTGTTTCTATTCTGCTGTCTTACTTTTACATGGAGTTTCCTGAAGAAGGGCCCGGAGGCCTGAAGTAGCTCTATACCTTTCCTACAGGGTGAAACATAAAGATGGACCCTTCTCTCATTTCCTTTTTCTCTCCCCTTGTCTTTTCCTGCTCTTCATTTTCTGTCCCTCCTCTCCTTGGACCACCTGCCTCTTTTCCTTTCCCTTTTGATCCACCCCCATGATGTCAGCCCCATCTATGAGCGGGGGGGGGGGCTCTGTCAGTGTCTGGCCTGTGTACTTTGGTCACAGGCTTGAGCTTTGCATCTCCGATTGGATCTTGACCTGGATGCCTCTCGGGGCCTCAAACTCAATACTTCAAAGCTGAGCTCAGCAACTCCTGACAAGATCTTCATTTTCAGTCTCTGTGAGTGGTATCACCTTCCAGCTAGCCTCCGTCTAGCCTGAAAATCTGTCAGTTGCCCTTGACAGTGTCTCCTCCTGATCCCTCCACCTCTAATCATTTAGCAAATCCTGTCATGTCTGCCTTGGGAGTCCAGGATCTGCTCCTTCTCCACTCCTCCCTGCCACTGTCTCATCTGGTCCCTCAACACATCTTGCCAATGACAACAACTGCCTTCTCTCTGGTCACTTCCTTCTGCAAACTTGTCTTCACATGGTTGCAACTTTTCTTCCTCAAGTTGGATGCTGGCCATGTCATTCTCAGACTTAAGAACCACCCCCCGCCCCTTTGCCTCAGCTGAGCATGTAAAGTCTTTTGTAATCTGTCCTGACTCTCTAGCTCCTTTTCGTGTAGTAAGCCCATTGCTCCTGCCACTGAAAAGGCTTCTTGATTCACTTGGCTAATGTCTGTATATCCTTCAAGAGTAGGTGGAGTGTCTTTTCTATGAAGCCTTCCCCAGTGTCTTCAGACAGTCTCTTCCTCCTTCTTTGGGTTCCCACCCTCTCTTCTTTCGAGGTGACCTGTGATGATCTGTTTTTATGTGTCTCCTGCTCCAGAATGAAAGTTCCTGGAGAGTGCAGTTTATAATTTGTTTCTCTGTCGATTCTCATCCCAATGCCTACCTCAGATCAGGTACAAATCAATAAATACTTGGTGAGTGAAGATTCTGAGAAGTCTTTTTCACTTACATTTGGGCTTGAAGTTATTTTATGCTATTGAAGATGCTGGTTCATACATTAAAATAATAAAACATTTTAACAGATTCTCCCTTCAAGAGGCATATGTTAGAGAATATATAAAATTTTTTATCTCTTAGAAGGGAAGACAGTGCCCATACACTGAGTATGGTCCAGCAGAAGGACAGAAAGTTCAGGTCCATAGGGATGTCCTTAAAACCCTTGTACCATCTCCAGAATAACCTGTTGCTGGAGTCCTTGTTACATGAGAAAAGTAAGCCCCTATCATTAAAACCACTTTTAGTCAGGTATAGAGAGAAGTCATCTGCTTCAGAGTTTCCACTCTCAAGATTTCTGAGAAGATTTCAGCTAAGAGCCTCTAGTGAGAGAGTTTTTTCTTGGTGTTTTCAGCAAGACCTATAAATCAAACACACAAATCCTCAAAATCTTATTAAAAAAAATGATAGTACAGTGGGAGAAACATCCAGCCAAAGTACCTAACTTATGGTAAAAATGAGAAACCTTTTTTTCTTTTAAAGAAACATAGAAAATATAAATAAGGTCCCCTTACTTGGAGAAATTTGGTTTTTATTTCAGCGATGTTTCTGAGCAATGGTAGAGATAGAAAATTGTCTAACAATTTAACAATTGAGTGAGAGCATCTGACTTTATTAAATAAATATATAAAGTAGAAGTCTGTTTCAGTTTCATTGTTTGGGCAATTAAAGGAGAGGGAAAATAGGTAAGAGTGATCTGGGGGCAGAGCACAGCCTGCATTAGAGGAAAGGCTGGGAGGATGGAGCGAGTCCAAGAGAAGAGGAGGTTGTTCCCCTCGTTCCCCCCATAACCTTCTCTTTGAGGTCTCTACTTCATCGTCCCTCCCTCCTTTCTAACTTACCTCATCTGGCCCAGACCATCCTCCAATGGCATGTCTATCCAAGGCACTTCAAGTTCTTCTCTCGCTTTCTAATCACTCTCTTTCCCCAGCCTCTGCCTCCAGACCCTTACCTGCCCAGCGTCTATGGTCCCGCTTGCTGTGGGATCTCATCTCCTCCCTCCTTTCCGTAGGTGGATGAAATTTCTGCCTGCTCATCTGCAGCTCAGCAGAGTCCTAACTTACCTTTTGGTAAGTTAGGTAGGGCCCTCTAGGCCTCAGTATCCTCTTCTGTGAAAAGAGAATTAGTAACACATACCTGACAAGATTGTGAGTTGCCCAGCAGGTCCTCAACAAACATTCATTTCCCTTCCCTCCTTTGCTTTTTGCTGCTCTTCCCACTTTTTGCTGCTTCACTTCTGCTCTGCTGATACCAGTGCTTTCCAGTCTTCTCACCAACTAAGCCGTCAGCTGGGAATTTGTCTCTGGAATTCTGCCTGAAGTCTATGCCTGAGTGAGAGTAAGGGTTTCAGAGGGAGGCTCTGAGGTATGGACATCTCTGCACCAGCTGCAGAGTCAGACATCACAGATTCAGGTCCTTGTCCCACCATGTACTACTGTATGAGCTTTGGGAAGGTTGCATATTCTCTTGGTGGCCTAGTTTCCTCATTTGTAATTTGGGGATAATAATTATTTCTGTTTCTAGGGTTATAGGAAGGATTAAATGAGCTACTTCATGAAAAGTGTTCAGTGTAATACTCAGCACATTGTAAATGCTTACTAAATGTTATAGGTAACCTCAATGTAGAAAATTGTACTGTGCCTTGTGACCAATGGCATGATGTCCTCAATGCTCCAGCTTCATTATCTCATCTCAGAAGGAAAGCATGGCGGGATTCAAGTGGCAGTTACCAGGGCAACATCCAGAGCAGGCCCTTGGTAGATGCTTGATGGGGTCCACTGTCTGTGGTGGGTGTGGGAGTGTGCACCAGCTTTGTTTTGTATGGGAAGGAAGCTGTATCAACAGGGAAGCAACTTCTGCATGGATTCTGACCTAAAGCCTCCTTCACTACACAGAACTCACCACCTCTCTGGGCTACAGGCAGCAAGTGTCCGTATATTGCTGATGGGAATCACCTGATGGGGGTGGAGATTACTTTTAACCTATTTCTGGGTGAGCTTAATCAGCATAAATTAGTATTCATGCATGAAAGACTTCATCATGAATCTTATGCCCAAATATAGCTCAGCAAGTTTACTAGCTTTCTGATCATCAGCTGTGTTGCTCTGCTCATGCCATCTGTGAGTGTGCAAAAGAGAGGGAGAGAGAGGAAAGAGGTAGAAAGGAGAAGCGTTGGGGTGGGCAGGATGAGGGCAAGGGGATGGGGCTGGGGGAGAGATTGGGAGAGAATATTTATTTGAAGGTTTCACCTTCTGCTGGATTACATTCATATATAATTGGGGAGTTGGCCCCATAATTCAACCATGTCACTGAAAATGAAGATGATACATTTCAACTGCATTTTTAAAGACAGAAATATATATGCTAGACTTTTAGATATACCACAGGAGGAATCTGGCTATATTCCAGAATGTCATTAAAGTGCAGAAAATATCTCTAGAATTCTGGCATCAGAGCTGGAAAAGATCTCAATTTAGCTTTTCATTTCCCAGAATCAGAAACTGAAGTATAATGATGCTAAGAGACTTTGCCAGAGCTCACCAGCTGATCAGAGGCAGAGCAGGAACTAGACACAATTCTGCTGACTGGTATTCTGAGGGCTTTCTGCTGCACCCTGGACAAGTGTGCATACATAAAATGCCAGAAAACTAACAATACCTGAGAGCCTACAGAAAAAAAAAAGGAATGGTTGGAATTGAGTTGGAAGCGAAGGCAGGAGAGGCTGCCCTGTTCTGCAGTAGGAACAAGACTGAGGTGAAGATTTTGAGGGAGGGGGGCTCCCTCAGGCAGCCTGTGATGGAGCAGGGTAGAGTCTTAGTCAAGCAGAGGACTCTAGTGAGGAGAGATACTATCTTCCGCAGAGAAGAGACCTTTGTGGTGACCAAAGGAATGGTAAGTGTACATGGCTGATATCCTTCATATCTTGACTCGTCTGGCTAATGGGAGAGAGAGAGCTGGAGAACACCAGGCATCTCGATGAGGGTGGTTGAAGGAACTGCAGAGAAAGGAAATGCTGGAGGTGCCTGAGATTTATCATTTTGACTCTCCAGTCTTACCTAGTGTTAGTCCTTTGCTTGCCAGCTGTATGTAGATTTTTAGGGCAGTTATATTTTTAGGGCAGCAGCTTCCACACAGACTTTAATGGGGATGTTGTCATTGATTGACACCAACAAAAGTATGATTCACAAAGTAAAATGCACCCATGTTACAGACCTAAGAACAACCTATGTAAATATTTGGGGAAAGTTCTTCCTGGCATCTGTCTATGCATATTTACATGTACAAACACACACATTTATTTTTATACAAATGTAATCAAACTGTACATCTTGTTTTGTAGTTTGCTTTTATAATGTTTTAAATCATTTTTATTGAATTTACGGATTGAAGAGGCAGGTGAAAATCCTTCTTCAAACTTAAACTTTACTTTTATTTTTTTTAATCAACTTTATTGAAGCATAATTTACATAAATAAAATACATTCATTTAAAATATACAGTTCAGTGAGTTTTGATAAATATAAAGAACTCTTACAATTCAATAATAAGAAAACAAACAACCCAATAAAAATGGGCAAAGAAAGGACACTTTATAAAAGAAGATATTTCTCCATTTAATTCCATCAATTTTGGCTTCTCATAAATTGAAACTCTGTTAAGAGTTTGAAATTATACAGGATTGTTATATCATCTTCATGAATTGACTCCTTTTTCATTATCATAGTCCCTTTTGCTCCTTGGCATTATTCCTTCTTCTGAAGTCCACTTTGATACTGAAATAGACTCTATTAATTTCTTGTGGTATATCTTTTCCATTCTTGTGATTTTAGCCTGTTTCTATGTTTTATTTTGACAATATGTAGTTGGGTCTTGGTTTTTAATCTTTGCCTTTTAATTGGACTGTTTAACCAATTTATAATCACTGTAATTATTAATATGGTTGTATTTAAGGTTTCTATCTTCATACTTGTTTTTTTATTTTTCAGTTTGAAACAAGATTTTATTTATTTATTTATTTATTAAAATTTTTTTTTTTTGCTGTATGCGGGCCTCTCACTGTTGTGGCCTCTCCCGTTGTGGAGCACAGGCTCTGGACACGCAGGCTCAGTGGCCATGGCTCATGGACCCAGCCGCTCCATGGCATGTGGGATCTTCACGGACCAGGGCACGAACCCGTGTGCCCCGCATCGGCAGGCGGACTCTCAACCACTGTGCCACCAGGGAAGCCCGAATTTTTTTTCTTTTTAAACATCTTTATTGTAGTATAATTGCTTGACAATGGTGTGTTAGTTTCTGCTTTATAACAAAGTGAATCAGCTATACATATATATACATCCCCATATGCCCTCTCTCTTGCTTCTCCCTCCCCTCCTCCCTATCCTACCCCTCTAGGTGGTCACAATGCACCGAGCTGATCTCCCTGTGCTATGCAGCTGCTTCCCACTAGCTATCTGTTTTACATTTGGTAGTATATATTGGTCCATGCCACTCTCTCACTTCATCCCAGCTTACCCTTCCCCCCACCCCGTGTCCTCAAGTCCATTCTCTACATCTGCATCTTTATTCCTGTCCTGTCCCTAGGTTCTTTTTTTTTTTTTTTTACTTTCCATATATGTGTTAGCATACGGTATTTGTTTTTCTATTTCTGATTTACTTCACTCTGTATGACAGACTCTAGGCCCATCCATCTCACTACAAATAACTCAATTTCATTTCTTTTTCTGGCTGAGAAATATTCCACTGTATATATGTGCCACATCTTCTTTATCCATTTATCTGTTGATGGACACTTAGGTTGCTTCCATGTTCTGGCTATTGTAAATAGAGCTGCAGTGAACATTGTGGTACATGACTCTTTTTACATTATGTTTTTCTCAGGGTATATGCCCAGTAGTGGGATTGCTGGGTCGTATGGTAGTTCTATTTTTAGTTTTTTAAGGAACCTCCATACTGTTCTCCAGCGTGGCTGTATCAATTTACATTCCCACCAACAGTGCAAGAGGGTTCCCTGTTCTTCACACCCTCTCCAGCATTTATTGTTTGTGGGTTTTTTGATGATGGCCATTCTGACTGGCGTGAGGTGATACCTCATTGTAGTTTTGATTTGCATTTCTCTAATGATTAGTGATGTTGAGCATTCTGATGTTGAGCATTCTTTCATGTGTTTGTTGGCTATCTGTATATCTTCTTTGGATAAATTTTTGTTTAGGTCTTCTGCCCATTTTTGGATTGGGTTATTTGTTTTTTTTTTTTGATATTGATCTGCATGAGCTGCTTGTAAATTTTGGAGATTAATCCTTTGTCAGTTGCTACTTTTGCAAATATTTTCTCCCATTCTGAGGGTTGTCTTTTCGTCTTGTTTATCTTTTCCTATGCTGTGCAAAAGTTTTTAAGGGTCATTAGGCCCCATTTGTTTATTTTTGTTTTTGTTTCCATTTCTCTAGGTGGTGGGTCAGAAAGGATCTTGCTCTGATTTATGTCATAGAGTGTTCTGCCTATGTTTTCCTCTTAGAGTTTGATAGTGTCTGGCCTTACATTTACATCTTTAATCCATTTAGAGGTTATTTTTGTGCATGGTGTTAGGGAGTGTTCTTTTTTTTTTTTTTTGGCAGTACGCAGGCCTCTCACTGTTGTGGCCTCTCCCATTGCGGATCACAGGCTCCGGACGCACAGGCTCAGCAGCCATAGCTCACGGGTGCAGCCGCTCCACGGCATGTGGGACCCTCCCGGACCGGGGCACAAACCCGTGTCCCCTGCATCGGCAGGCGGACTCTCAACCACTGCACCACCAGGGAAGCCCAGGGAGTGTTCTAAATTCATTCTTTTACATGTAGCTGTCCAGTTTTCCCAGCACCACTTACTGAAGGGGCTGTCTTTTCTCCATTATATATTCTTGCCTCCTTTATCAAAAATAAGGTGACCATATGTGTGTGGGTTTATCTCTGGGCTTTCTATCCTGTTCCATTGATGTATATTTCCGTTTTTTTTTTTGCCAGTACCATACTGTCTTGATTATTGTAGCTTTGTAGTATAGTCTGAAGTCAGGGAGCCTGATTCCTCCAGTTCGATTTTTCTTTCTCAAGATTGCTTTGGCTATTCGGGGTCTTCTGTGTTTCCATACATATTGTGAAATTTTTTGTTCTAGTTCTGTGAAAAATGCCAGTGGTAGTTTGATAGGAACTGCATTGAATCTATAGATTGCTTTGGGTAGTAGAGTCATTTTCACAATGTTGATTCTTCCAATCCAAGAACATGGTATATCTCTCCATCTGTTTGTATCATCTTTAATTTCTTTCATGAGTGTCTTATAGTTTTCTGCATATGGGTCTTTTGTCTCCTTAGGTAGGTTTATTCCCAGCTATTTTATTCTTTTTGTTGTAATGGTAAATGGGAGTGTTTCCTTAATTTCACTTTCAGATTTTTCATCATTAGTGTATAGGAATGCAAGAGATTTCTGTGCATTAATTTTGTATCCTGCTACATTACCAAATTCATTGATTAGCTCTAGTAGTTTTCTGGTAGCGTCTTTAGGATTCTCTATGTATAGTATCGTATTATCTGCAAACAGTGACAGCTTTACTTCTTCTTTTCCAATTTGGATTCCTTTTATTGCTTTTTCTTCTCTGATTGCTGTGGCTAAAACTTCCAAAACTATGTTGAATAATAGTGGTGAGAGTGGGTAACCTTCTCTTGTACCTGATCTTAGTGGAAATGATTTCAGTTTTTCACCATTGAGAATGATGTTGGCTGTGGGTTTGTCATATATGGCCTTTATTATGTTGAGGTCAGTTCCTTCTATGCCTACTTTCTGGAGGGTTTTTATCATAAATGGGTGTTGAATATTGTTACAAGCTTTTTCTGCATCTGTTGAGATGATCATATGGTTCTTCTCCTTCAGTTTGTTAATATGGTGTATCACATTGATGGATTTGTTTATATTGAAGAATTCTTGCATTCCTGGGATAAACCCCACTTGATCATGGTGTATGATCCTTTTAATGTGCTGTTGGATTCTGTTTGCTAGTATTTTGTTGAGGATTTTTGTATCTATGTTCATCAGCGATATTGGCCTGTAGTTTTCTTTCTTCGTGACATCTTTGTTTGGTTTTGGTATCAGGGTGATGGTGGCCTCATAGAATGAGTTTGGGAGTGTTCCTCCCTCTACTATATTTTGGAAGAGTTTGAGAAGGATAGGTGTTAGCTCTTCTCTAAATGTTTGATAAAATTCTCCTGTGAAGCCATCTGGTCCTGGGCTTTTGATCGTTGGAAAGTTTTTAATCACAGTCTCAGTTTCAGTGCTTGTGATTGGTCTGTTTATATTTTCTGTTTTTTCCTGGTTCAGTCTTGGAAGCTTGTGCTTTTCTAAGAATTGTCCATTTCTTCGAAGTTGTCCATTTTATTGGCATATAGTTGCTTGTAGTAATCTCTCATGATCCTTTGTATTTCTGTAGTGTCAGTTGTTACTTTTCCTTTTTCATTTCTAATTCTCTTGATCTGAGTCTCCTCCCTTTTTTTCTTGATGATTCTGGCTAATGGTTTATCAATTTGGTTTATCTTCTCAAAGAACCAGCTTTTAGTTTTATTGATCTTTGCTATTGTTCCCTTCATTTCTTTTTCATTTATTTCTGATCTGATCTTTATGATTTCTTTCCTTATGCTAACTTTGGGTTTTTTTTCTTCTTCTTTCTCTAATTGCTTTAGGTGTAAGGTTAGGTTATTTATTTGAGACGTTTCTTGTTTCTTGAGGTAGGATTGTATTGCTATACAGTTCCCTCTTAGAACTGCTTTTGCTGCATTCCATAGGTTTTGGGTCATCGTGTTTTCATTGTCATTTGTTTCTAGGTATTTTTTGATTTCCTTTTTGATTTCTTCAGTAATCTCTTGGTTATTAAGTAGTGTACTGTTTAGCCTTCATGTATTTGTATTTTTTACAGTTTTTTTTCCTGTAATTGATATCTAGTCTATAGCGTTGTGCTCAGAAAAGATACTTGATATGATTTCAATTTTCTTAAAATTACCAAGGCTTGATTTGTGACCCAAGATATGATCTTTCCTGGAGAATGTTCCATGAGCACTTGAGAAGAAAGTGTATTCTGTTGTTCGTGGATGGAATGTCCTATCAATATCAGTAAAGTCCATCTTGTTTAATGTGTCATTTAAAGCTTGTGTTTCCTTATTTATTTTCATTTTGGGTGATTTGTCCATTGGTGAAAGTGGGGTGTTAAAGTCCCCTACTATTCTTGTGTTACTGTCGATTTCCCCTTTTATGGCTGTTAGCATGTGCCTTATGTATTGAGGTGCTCCTATGTTGGCTGCATAAATATTTACAATTGTTTTATCTTCTTCCTGGATTGATCCCTTGATCACTATGTGGTGTCCTTCTTTGTCACTTATAATAGTCTTTATCTTAAAGTCTATTTTGTCTGATATGAGAATTGCTACTCCAGCTTTCTTTTGATTTCCATTTACATGGAATATCTTTTTCCATCTCCTCACTTTCAGTCTGTATGTGTCCCTAGGTCTGAAGTGGGTCTCTTGTAGACAGCATATATACGGGTTTTGTTTTTGTATCCATTCAGCCAGTCTGTGTTTGGTTGGAGCATTAAATCCATTTACATTTAAGCTATTTATCAATATGTATGTTCCTATTACCATTTTCTTAATTGTTTTGGGTTTGTTACTCTAGGTCTTTTCTTTCTCTTGTGTTTCCTGCCTAGAGAAGTTCTTTTAACATTTGTTGTAAAGCTGGTTTGGTGGTGCTGAATTCTCTTAGCTTTTGCTTGTCTGTAAAGGTTTTAATTTCTGCCTCGAATCTGAATGAGATCCTTGCTGCGTAGAGTAATCTTGGTTGTAGGTTTTTCTTCTTCATCACTTTAAATATGTCTTACCTATCCCTTCTGGCTTGAAGAGTTTCTGCTGAAAGATCAGCTGTTAGCCTTATGAGGATTCCCTTGTATGTTATTTGTTGTTTTTCCCTTGCTGCTTTTAATATTTTTTCTTTGTATTTAATTTTTGATAGTTTGTTTAATATGTATCTTGGTGTGTTTCTCCTTGGTATCCTGTATGGGACTCTCTGTGCCTCCTGGACTTGATTAACTATTTCCTTTCCCATATTAGGGAAGTTTTCAACTATGCTGTCTTCAAATATTTTCTCAGACCCTTTCTTTTTCTTCTGCGACCCCTATAATTTGAATGTTGGTGCGTTTAATGTTGTTCCAGACGTCTCTGAGACTGTTCTCATTTCTTTTCATTCTTTTTTCTTTATTCTGCTCTACGATAGTTATTTCCACTGTTTTATCTTCCAGGTCACTTCTCTGTTTTTCTGCCTCAGTTATTCTGCTTTGATTCCTTCTAGAGAATTTTTAATTTCATGTATTGTGTTGTTCATCATTGTTTGTTTTCTCTTTAGTTCGTCTAGGTCCTTGTTAAACGTTTCTTTTATTTTCTCCATTCTATTTCTAAGATTTTAGATCATCTGTACTAATTACTCTGAATTCTTTTTCAAGTAGATTGCCTGTTTCCTCTTCACTTGTTTGGTCTGGTGGGTTTTTACCGTGCTCCTTCACTTGCTGTGTGTTTCTCTGTCTTCTCATTTTGCTTAACTTACTGTGTTTGGGGTCTCCTTTTTGCAGGCTGCAGGTTCATAGTTCCCGTTGATTTTAGTGTTTGACCCCAGTGGCTAAGATTGGTTCAGTGAGTTGTGCAGGCTTCCTGGTGGTGGGGACTGGTGCCTGTGTTCTGGAGGAGGAGGCTGGATCTTGTCTTTCTGGTGGGCAGGATCGCATCCGGTGGTGTGTTTTGGGGGTGTCTATGACCTTATTATGAGTTTAGGCAGCCTCTCTGCTAATGGGTGGTGTTATGTTCCTGTCTTTCTAGTTGTTTGGCATAGGTTGTTCAGCACTGTAGCTTGCTGGTTGTTGAGTGGAACTGGGTCTTAGTGTTGAGATGGAGATATCTGGGAGAGCTTTCGCCATTTAATATTACGTGGAGCTGGGAGGTCTCTGGTGGACCAGTGTCCTGAACTTGCCTCTCCCACCTCAGAGGCACAGGCCTGAAACCCAGCTGGAGCACCAAGACCCTGTCAGCCACATGGCTCAGAAGAGAAGGGAGGAAAAAAAGAAAGAAAGAAAGTAAAAGATAAAAGAAAACAAAGTTATTAAAATAAAAAGTAAAAAATAAAAAAATTATTAATAATAAAAAATTTAAAAATAATTAAAAAAGAAAAAGAAAGAAGAGAGAAACGAAGAAATCCACCAATGACAACTAGCACTAAAAACTAACTATACTAAAAAAAAAACCCAAAACCAAACAAATGGACAGACAGAACCCTAGGACTAATGGTAAAAGCAAATCTATACAGACAAAATCACACAAAGAAGCATACGCATACACACTCATAAAAAGAGAAAAAGGAAAAAAATATATATCGTTTCTCCCAAAGTCCACCATCCCAGTTTGGGCTGATTCGTTGTCTATTCAGGTATTCCACAGATGCAGGGTACATCAAGTTGATTGTGGGGATTTAATCCGCTGCTCCTGAGGCTGCTGGGAGAGATTTCCCTTTCTCTTCTTTGTTCTCACAGCTCCTGGCGTTCAGCTTTGGATTTGGCCCCGCCTCTGCGTGTAGGTCGCCTGAGGGCGTCTGTTCCCGCACAGACAGGACGGGGTTAAAGGAGCAGCTGATTAGGGGGCTCTGGCTCACTCAGGCCGGGAGAGGGAGGGGTACGGATGCGGGGCGAGCCTGCGGAGGCCGGCATGACAGTGCAACAAACTGAGGTGCGCCATGTGTTTTTCTGGGGAAGTTGTCCCTGGATCACGGGACCCTGGCAGTGGCGTGCTGCACAGGCTCCCAGGAGGGGAGGTGTGGATAGTGACCTGTGCTTGCACACAGGCTTCTTGGTGGCTGCAGCAGCAGCCTTAGCATTTCACACCCATCTCTGGTGTCCATGCTGATAGCCGCGGCTCACTCCCATCTCTGGAGCTCGTTTAGGCGGTGCTCTGAATCTCCTCGGCACCCAGAAACAACGGTCTCTTGCCTCTTAGGCAGGTCCGGACTTTTCCCCAGACTCCCTCCTGGCTAGCTGTGGTGCACTAGCCCCCTTTAGGCTGTGTTCACGTGCCGAACCCCAGTCCTCTCCCTGGGGTCTGACCTCCGAAGCCTGAGCCTCAGCTCCCAGCCCCCACCCGTCCCGGCAGCTGAGCAGACAAGCCTCTCGGGCTGGTGAGTGCTGGTCGGCACCGATCCTCCGTGTGGGAATCTCTCCGCTTTGCCCTCTGTACCCCCTGTTGCTGCGCTCTCCTCTGTGGCTCCTAAGCTTCTCCCTGCCATCCCCCTGTCTCCGCCAGTGAAGGGGCTTCCTCGCATGTGGAAACTTTTCCTCTTTCACAGCTCCCTCCCATACGTGCAGGTCCCGTCCCTATTCTTTTGTCTCTGTTTTTTCTTTTTTTTCTTTTGCCCTACTCAGGTACATGGGGAGTTTCTTACCTTTTGGGAAGTCAGGTCTTCTGCCAGCATTCAGTAGGTGTTCTGTAGGAGTTGTTCCACATGTAGATGTATTTCTGATGTATTTGTGAGGAGGAAGGTGATCTCCACGTCTCAATCCTCCCCCCATCTTGAAGGTCTCCCATATTTATTTTTCTATTTGCTCTAATTATTCTTTTTTTTTAATTGAAATATAGTTCACATACAGTATTGTGTTAGTTTCAGGTGTACTGTGTAGTGATTTGACATTTGCATGCATTATGAAATGATCACCATGATAAGTCTATGTTCTATTTATCCTTTGTTACTTTTTCCCTATTTTCCTGCCTTCTTTTGGGTAGAGTATTTATTATTTTAATATTATTATTTAATGTTATTTAGTAGTGAATATTTATTATTTACCACCTCTATCTCTTCTATGTTTGCTATACTGCTTTATTGCTCTAAAGTTTACAATATACATCTTTAACTTACCACAGTTTATCTTCAGAAAATATTATAGTAGTTCATGTGCAATGTAAGATTCAACAACCTTCAGTTTCTCCCCTCTGACCTTTATGCTATTGTTCTTATACATGTTGCTTCTGTATATGTTGTAAATCGCCAAATACATTGTTATTATTTTTCTTTAAGCAGTCAATTATTTCTTAAAGACGTTTTTAAATGGGAAAAATATCTTCTATATATGTATATATGTGTGTATATATATATACACATATATATACACACATATTTGCCATTTTTAATACTCTTTGTTTCTTTGTATAGATCCACATTTCTATTGAGTTATTTACCTTTCACCTAAAGAACTTCCTTTAACATTTCTTATAGTACAAGGTTGCTGGTGATAAATTTTCTCTGCTTTTAGTTGTTTAAAAAAATTTTTTAATACCACTAAAAAAAATTATTATTTTTGAAAGATATTTTCACTGGTTGTAGAATTCTGGGTTGACGATATTCTTTTACACACTAAAAGTGTTATTTAGCTGTCTTCTGCCTTGCAGATTTCTTATAAGAAGCCTATGATCATTTTTTATTTGTTTCTTATTATATAAAGTATCTTTCTTTCCTCTGATTGATTTTAAGATTATTGTTAAAATACATGTATACATGGATTTTCATCAATTTGATTATCATGTGCCTTTGTGTTTATCCTGCTTGGAGTTCATCGAGTATTTGGGATTTCTGGGTATATATTTTCTGTAAGAGAGAAAATTATCATGATGTCATTATTTTTTATTGTGTTCCAGTCATTATGAAATTTATGTTGTGTGTGCTGGATTTTTTTGTATTGTTTAAAGAGTGTTGAACTTTTTCTAGAAGTTAGAGGATTTGCAAATCATTTCAACATTTTAGAGTTTTATTCATGAGCTATTATAGTGCTGGTCTAGAACAGCCTTTACCAAATAGGTAGTTTAGTCCTATTACCAGGGTATGACTCTTTTGGAATCTCCTGAATGCCCTGTATATTCAAGAAAGTTTCTGTACTCTGGCTAGTGGAAGATAGAATAATTTGCAGTTCTATGTGAGCTTTGGGAATTGTTCAGCTTACATCTCTCTTTAATTGTTGTTTCCTAGGAAGTTGACTGACCTTGTGGGGTTTCATCCTATGCATACACAGATTGCATTCAACTAAAAACTCAGGGAGTTCCTATTCATATTTCTGGAGCTCTTTCTCCTTGTAGTTTTCTCTTCTTTTGTATTCTGCCCTGCAAATTTAAGCTGCCATGTCCTCTCCAAATTCCCATTTCTGTCTCCTTAATTCAGTGAGAGACCATCAGCTCTCTTTGGGTTCCCTCTCCCTGCAGCATGGTCTAGAATTTGCCCCCAGGCAGAAATCTGGGCTTACTATAGGGCTGATTATCATTTATTTCCCTTTCTCCAAGAGTCAGAGTCATGTTGATGCTTGCGGGCCAATGGCTATAAACCAGGGCTGAGATGAGGTTGAGGAAAGGTACCAAGGGTACAGAATTTAAGAAGGTACTCTCAGGGCCATGAAAGTGCCTCCTAAAATTTTGAACCCTAAGCATCTTTCCTGCCTCACTCTAGTCCCAGCCCTGATGAGAACAGTTGTCTTATATATTTTATCCAGTTTTCTTGTTATGTATGCTGGGAAAGTAATTCTGAGCCCTGCCAATCCCTCATTGCCCAAAGTGCAAGTCTCCTGTCATCTGCATATTTAACTCAACAATGTGTCATGGACATCATTTTACATCAGAGAATTTAGATATTTACCGCTCTTTAAAATGATTGCCTTGTATTTCATTGTGTGGATAGATTTGAGAAATTATGGAAATTAAAACTCATTTCTTAAAAAATCTCCTCATATCAGATGTGACATTAGTGTATTGCTGAAAATAAAATATGTGAGTATACATAGTTTTTTCATTTAGAAATATGCTTTGTACTGAGTCTGTTAACTAAGAAGCAAGAATAACAGATGGTTTTTCTGTACACCTCTTGATTTGTTTCCTGGATGTGTTGTTAATTCACAGTAGTGGCCTGGAATAAAACTTTTCACTGTAGCAATGTTCAGCATTACATTCTGGAGGGTGGGGTAACCTTAATGATGAATCAAAACCACAGTTTTAAGAGATTGATAAGACATATAAAAATTACTATCTTTAGGATGTCACTTAGCTGTTTTTCTTTCTCATTTAAAAAAATTTTAACAGAGGTAAAGGTGAAATAAAAACACTAAGGTCTATCTAGTATTTAAAACAAATATAAACGGAGGCTAGACTGTCTGATATATATTATCCTCTTTTCAGATTAACAACAAACTAGGTATCCAAAAATCATAGTTTGTTCTAACAACTATAAAAGAAATATAGTTTCCTTTTAACTGTCATTTGTAGCTTTCATGGTGCCTTTTAATTTCTGAACCAGATATAGAAATTTTATCATTATCATTATAATAATTATTAGAAATTATGTAAAACCAATAAAAAATACCAGATGGCTATATGGGGAAATGATAAAACATTCATTTGTTTAGATGGTAGCATTTGGGCTGGTATGTCTTTCTTTTCTATTTTATTCATTGTTTTTTAATGTAGTTTCCACACTTTTAGAGTAGAAAAGTACATTTCTATATCAAAATTCAATACAAAACAAAATGGTAGCAAGTTGGATCCAACAATGTATAAGAAGGATTATACACAATGACCAAATGGGATTTATCTCAGGTATGCATGGCTGGTTGAACATTTGAAAATCAATTAATGTAGTCCATCACACTAACAGGCTAAAGAAGAAAAATCATATCATGCAGAAAAAGTATTTGACAAAATGCAACACATTTATGATATTAAAAACTCTCGGTGAACTAGGAATAGAGGGGAACTTCCTCAATTTGATAAAGAACATCTACTAAAAACCTATACCCACATTGTAATGGTGATGGACTAGAAGCCTTCCTGCTAAGATCAGGAACAAGACAAGGATGTCTCCTCTTATCACTCCTTTTCAACATTGTAGTAGAAGTCCTAGCTAATGCAATAATGCAAGAAAAGGATAGAATAGGCATGCTGAAAGGGAAGTAAGAAATAAAGTAGTCTTTGTTCATGGGTGCTATGATTGTCTATGTAGAAAATCTGAAATGATTTCTTGGAGCTAATAAGTGATTATAGCAAGGTTGCAAAATACAAGATTAATATACAAATGTCCATAAATTTCTTATATACCAGCAGTGAACAAGTGGAATTTGAAAATAAAAATACAATATTGTTTATATTAAGCACCCCCAAAATGAAATTATTACACATAACTCTAACAAAATATGTACAAGATCTGTATGAGAACAAAGAAGAACTAAATAAATGGAGAGGTCCCATGTACATGGATAGGAAGACCCAATTTTGTCAAGATGTCAGTTCTTCCCAACTTGATCTGTATATACAGTGCAATCCCAACCAGAATCCCAGCAAGTTATTTTGTAGATATTAATAAACTGATTCTAAAGTTTATATGGAGAGACAAAAGACCCAGAATAGCCAAAACAATATAGAAGGAGAAGAACAAAAGAGAACTGACACTACCTGACTTCAAGACTTACTAAAAAGACCTACTGTAATCAGGACAGTGTGGTATTGGTGAAAGAACAGAAAAGTGGATCAATGGAACAGATAGAGAGTCCAGAAACAGACCCACACAAATATAGTCAACTGATCTTTGACAAAGGAGCAAAGGCAATACAGTGGAGCAAAGATATTCTTTTCAACAAATGGTGCTGAAACAACTGGACATCCACATGCAAAAAAAATGAATCTAGGGCTTCCCTGGTGGCGCAGTGGTTGGGAGTCCGTCTGCCGATGCAGGGGACGCGGGTTTGTGCTCCGGTCCGGGAAGATCCCACATGCCGCGGAGCGGCTGGGCCCGTGGACCATGGCCGCTGGGCCTGCGCATCCGGAGCCTGTGCTTTGTGGCAGGAGAGGCTACAGCAGTGAGAGGCCCGCGTACTGCAAAAAAAAAAAAAAAGAATCTAAACACAGAACTTACACTTTTCACAAAGGTTAACTCAAAAATGTATCATAGACCTGAGAGGTGGCTTCTGGTGCAACTCAGAATAAACTTCGCCCAGAGCTTAAAAAAAAAAAAAAAAAAAAAAAGATCATAGACCTAAAAGTAAAATGTGAAACTATAAAACTCCTAAAAGGTAGCATAGGAGAAAACCTAAATGACCTTGGGTATGGGGATTATTTTTTAGATACAACACTGAAGGTACAATTCATGAAAGAATTGATAAGCTGGACTTTATTATAATTAAAAACTTCTGCTCTACAAGAGAATGAGAAGATAAACTACAGTCTAGGAAAAATATTCACAAAAGACATTTCTGATAAAGGCCTGTTATCTAAAATATACAAAGAACTCTTAAAACTCAACAATAAGAAATGAGTGACAAAGTGAGAGAGTGGCATGGACATATATACACTACCAAATGTGTAGCTAGTGGGAAGCAGCCACATAGCACAGGGAGATCAGCTCGGTGCTTTGTGACCAACTAGAGGGGTGGGATAGGGAGGGTGGGAGGGAGGGAGACACGAGAGGGAAGAGATATGGGAACATATGTATATGTATAACTGATTCACTTTGTTATAAAGCAGAAACTAACATACCATTGTAAAGCAATTATACTCCAATAAAGATGTTAAAAAAAAAAGAAATGAATAACCCAATTTAAAAATGGACAAAAGACTTGAACAGACATGTCACAAAAGAAAATATACAGGTGGCAAATAAGCATATGAAAAGATGCCCAACATCATCATATGTAACCAGGGAACTGCAAATTAAAACAATAGTAAGATATCACTACGTACCTGTTAGAATGGCCAAAATCCAGAATGCTGACAACACTGCTAAATACTGATGAAAATATGGAGCAACAGGAACTCTCATTTGTTGCTGGTGGGAATGCAAAATGGTACAGCCACTTTGGAAAACAGTTTGGCAGTTTGTTAGAAAACTAAACTTACTCTTACCATATGATCTAGCAATTGGCTCCTTGATACTTACTAAAAAGAGCTGACAACTTACATCCACACAAAAACTGGCATATGGATGTATATTGCAGCTTTATTAATAAGTGACAAAACTTGGAAGCAACCAAAATGTCCTTTAGTAGATGAATGGATAAATAAATTATGATACATACAGACAGTGGATTATTCAGTGCTAAAAAGAAATGAGCTATCAAGCCATGAAAAAATATGAAGAACCTTAAATGCATATTACTAAGTGAAATAAGCCAATCGTATGATTCCAACTATATGACATTCTAGAAAAGGCAAAACTGAAAGGATCTCAGTGGTTGCCAAGGGTTAGTGGGGAAGAAGGTATGAATAGGTGGAACATAGAGGATTTTTAGGGCAGTGAAACTATACTGTATGATAGTATAATTGTGGATACATGTCATTATACATTTGTCAAGCTGGTAGAATGTACATAACTAAGAGTAAAGCCTAATGTAAACTATGGACTTTGGCTGATAAAGATGTGACAGTGTAGCTTCATTGGTTGTAACAAATGTAACCCTCTGGTGCAAGATTTTGATACTTGAGGAGATTGTATATATGTGGGAAATCTCTACCTTTAGCTCAATTTTGCTGTGAACCTAAAACCTAAAATAAAGTCTATTAAAAATTCAGTGTAACACTGCATAACATTTCTAAGTATTATAAGGCTAAGTGTAAGAGTCTTTGCTTAGTTTCTCTAGAAAGCAGAGCCTAAAACAAGAATTTAAGTGCTTTATGTGAAGGTGCAAACCCAGGTGGTGAGGATTGAGAGTAAAAGGGAAATGAAGCAAGGAAAAATGCCAAGCTGTGTGAAGCAAAGCATTATTGTATTGGCTAGCACTTAACAGTGAGGAACAGGTCACTCAGCAGGCAGGTGTCCCTAAAGACTCCTCCAGAAGAGATGCAAGAAAGACCTGGCCTTTCAAGTATTCCATTGAATCTGAAAGTGAAGGAGCAACCCAGTGTCACTAACCAAGAGAAAGAAAAAAGGAGGTGGTTAAGGGAATATGGAGACATGTAAGTTTTGAGTATCTTTGCCAATGCATTAAGCAAGAAAGAATGAGGAAAATGCAGGAAGAAATGGCATCAAAAAGTCAGGAAGGGCAGTAGGCAAGTCAAGGACGCATGATGGAACAGGACATTAATGCTGGAGTTATACCTGGATTTAAATCCATGTTCCATCATGTAGCAGTTGTGTGATCCAGGGGGAAATTAGATCACCTTTATAAGCATGTTTTCTTCATCTCTGAAAATGAAGTGAATTATCACTTCATAGGGTAGTTTTAAGAAATAAATATATTAACTTAATGAAATTGCCTGGCACTTAATATACATTACTTTCCTCTATTCCAATTCTGTTATTTCATTTCACAAAAGTCCATCATGCCAGTTTTTCCCCAGAATTTGTTTCTAGGGAGATTGGGGCATTTGAGAGGGAAGGACTCGATGTTGTTCCCCAACTTTATTGGGAAATGACCCAGTAAATTTGAATTCTCCATAGCTTCTTTTATCCTCAGCCTGGTTAATGCCAAGGGGAAGTTTCCTAATTTTACCATATCATTGGAAAAAAAGACCAACATGCCTCCTCTTGAAAAGTGAGTCATTTATTCTCAGATTATTTTCTTTAGGTCCAATGTTACAGTCTCTTGACAAAATGTTTTTTTTTTTGGGGGGGGCTTATATTAAAAAGGTGACTTAATTAGCTTGTTTGTTAGCTTTTCTCTGATAGTAACCCATGAGTAACATAGCTAAATATGGTTCAAAGCTAGAACATTTGGTGTTTTACTGCCTTGGAAAGTGCAGCTGCAGTTTTATCATCAGTGAAGATAGTTTTCTTTAGTAGTGCAACATGAGGTTCAGCATTGTCAAAGATAGCTAACTTTACTAGGTGGCCGTTTCTAAATGCTGTGGTCTTATTAATGCATAACATCTATTTTCATTTATTCCTAATTTATACCTGAATTATAGTTTATTTTTTACTTTCAGTGGTTAGCTGTTTGCTTTCCTTATGCTTTTTCTCTTATTTGTTGCAAAGTAGTTTGACACTCATTTGGTTCTCAAGTCTTTTCATTTTCATTTTGGAGATGGAAGAATTTTATATACAGGAAAACGGCATCATGGAGGATCTTAGAGCCTACATTCTCAATAGAGGCACTGTGACACCCCTGCCCCAGGGGCGAAAATTGGTTCTTGAAGGGTAAAAAAAAAATCGTATTCTTTTGATATTTAAAGCACAGATATACCTAGAGTACATGTAGAGTATATCTGTGGTAGTAAAATTTTATGAGGGGTGATTACAAAAATATGTCTAAAACAGCACCTGAGGGGTGTTGATAATGAAAAACAGGTTGAGAAACACTGATCTAGAGCCAGAAAAGATAATTTTTAAGAGATAAAACTGTGGTATGAACTGAGGGATTCAGAAAAACTGCCTCTGTTAACACTGTGTTATCTATGTTAGTGATCATCACACCATGGAAAAAGCTGACCATGTGTAAGTTTGGTTATTATTTACATCTTTCCTTTTGCTTTCTAACCTGTTAATGTTTCTTTTGTTTTTGTTTTCTTTCTAGCCTATTAGTTCTTGTACCTAGTATTCATTATTTTCCAGTGATGATTAAATTATATAAAAAGATCAGAGTTGGGATCCATTGAGTTGTTGGGTAAAGTTTGGAGTTTAGAATCGCCTGTTATATTACATTCCAACACAAATGAGTGCTTTCTCCTTTTCGCTTATTTCTCAGGCCTATAATATTTCATTAGTTAAAAAAAAAAATTAGAACCATTGGTAACCATCTGGTGTGTCTTTAACCATTCTTTTGAACAGGACTCTCTCATTCTGAATCTCCAGGGCATTTTTTACCTCACTTTACTGTCATATGGCCTCGCTTTATAGCCTTTTCCTTAGTTCTATATTACTATATTTCTTAGCTTCCTAGCTGTATTGTCTTAGGTCCATAGTAACTGGCATTTGGAAGGTGCTCAACAAATATTCAATAATACTTCATTAATTTACCAGATAGTTAAAATATAACACAAAAGAGAGATAGTAGAAATGATGACGTTATTTAACATTTATGTGGAATATTTTTCTAGGTGAGATGCTTTACTGTAGGTGAGTGAGGAGCAGTTCTGTGCAGTAAAAGGAGGAATTCTGCCAGGTTTAGGTATGCTTATCTCTGCAACTGGTGTTTTTAGAAACATTTTCCTCTAGGAAATATGAGTTCAAATATTCCAGAATTTGAACAAGCTGTCATATAATTTTCCTCCATCCTTCTGGAGAAAATTTCATCCCCCAAACAAAAGACTTAAACCGTAATCTCTGTGAACTGCTATAGAATGGTTTCCTTTATATAATAAGTGAAAAAAGCAAAGTATAAATGACCATCTATAGTATGGTGCCTTTCATGTAAGAAAGACAGGCAAAAAAGAAAATATTCATTTATGAAAGAAGAAATACAGGGTGGATAAACCAGAAACAAATGAAACTGGTTATATAGAGAGGGGGGGAGGGAAAAAGTGTGTGTGTTTTGGGGGGCATAGGGAGAATGGAAGTGGAGTAGATGAAGTGGGGAGTGACTTCTCTGAATATACCTTCTTCTATAGTTCTGATTCTTAGAACCATGTTAATGTTTTATTTACTCAAAAAATCATCCAGTACATGGGGAAACTCAAAATAGAATATAAATAATAACAAACAAACCTAACAGTTACACATGAATAATATAACCAGAGTGAATGGGATGGAGAAGGAGAGAATTAATCTAAGCAACTGTGGAAAACCGGTTTTGACTATACATTGTAAGGTGACAGACTAAAAGGACTGCACACAAATAGTGCGCTCTGTTAACAGCTTGTTTTTTCACAGGGGTGCAGGTTAGCAATTTTAAATCATCAATGGATGCTAAAACTAGTAGACAGAAGTACTTGCATGATCTCAAAGTATCTCTCCACGAAATACTTATTAATTTCAAAGAGAAAAATAGTAGCTTTATAGTGGAGAAACCCAGTAGACACCCTTTAACCAAATGATCAAAGTTAACATCATCAATAATTGTTGACCTATTGACATCATGTCTCCTACTATCATACATTGAGAAAGGTACAATATCAAATCTATGGTATTCTTGCCAAAAATGCATATCCTGAATTTAATAATGAGCAAACATCAAACAAACCCAAACTGAGGGGCATTCTGCAGAATAACAGGCCAATATTGTCATGGTCATAAAAGAAAAAGACTTAAGAACCACTCCAGGTTGGAGGAGACTCAGGAGACATGACAGATAAATGCATTGTATGATCTTGAAATGGACCTAGACTGGAAAAAGGACATCAGTGGGGCAAATGGCAAAATTTGAATCAGGTTAATTGAATCAGTTAATAAAATTTTATCAATGTTTATTTTCCGATTTTGACAATTGTACTGTGGTTATATAAGATGTTAACATTTGGGGAAATGAAGGGAAGAGTTTACTGGAATTCCTTGTACTATTTTGAAACTCTTTTGTAAATTAAAAGTTAAAGTTAAAATTTTTTAAATTTAAATTTAAGAAACTAAAAAGAAAATTGTAGCAAGGAGAGACTTAAGGACAAATATGGTTTCTAGTTCTCTTCTTGGCTATTGTTATTTCTGGGTATGACTAATAATGATAAAAAGGAAGAAAGTGCTCTTTAAAAATAAGGTACATTCATAAACACTTGAGAGTTGTCATGTATTTAAAATTTTAACTGGCAGAGTGGAATATATGTTTGTTTGTTTGTTTGTTTGTTTTTGTGGTATGCGGGCCTCTCACTGCTGTGGCCTCTCCCGTTGCGGAGCACAGGCTCCGGACGCGCAGGCCCAGCGGCCTTGGCTCACGGGCCCAGCTGCTCCACGGCATGTGGGATCTTCCCGGACCGGGGCACGAACCCGTGTCCCCTGCATCGGCAGGCAGACTCTCAACCACTGCGCCACCAGGGAAGCCCCAGAGTGGAATATATGAATAAATAATAGAATGAGGTGTGGAAATTAAGTGGAAAGGAAATTTTTTAAAGAGAAAAGAAATCCTGTAGAAAATGTCTACCTTTAACCAGGTTCCTCAGGTTTCAGTGACTGCATATTTAAAATCAATAATAACCACCAAGCACTCTCATCTACAGTCATGTTAAATGATTATACTTAACACAGGTGCATGAATTCTGCTTATTCAAGTATGAAACTGACAGTTGGTAGTATAACATTTATTAAAGTGATCTTTGAGCAGTAGATGAAATTGAAAGCCATTTGATAGTGGAATTTCAGGAGTGTTTCTGATGCTCTTCTTCTGAGATCATTTTCTACTATTATCATCAAGAAAGTTTACTGAGCATTCATGTTGTGTTGTGTGCCACCCACAAAGGATACAGTCTTTGCTTGCTTGAGGCAAATATTCTAAACTTCCAAAGATTTAGGAGTCCAAAGGAGTCTGGCAAATATGTTATAACATTAGGGAGATAAGGGTCCAAAACTGGGACCATGGGGTGGTCTTATAGTTCTACAGAGTGAGATGGAACATCAGAGTCAGAGCTTCAAAAAGAATAAAATAAAAAATGTTGTAGGACAGGAAATGTGGGGTCACTGATACATGATAGCAAACAGACTAAAAAACAATCAAGGTGACCTACTCTTGGAGAATTTATATTAACATCACACAGTAGTTCTCTTTCCTTCTCTCTTCTCTACACCTGAATGCAAACACATACACATACACACAGATACCCCTGAACTTGGCTGCACCGTATTTATTTGTTGCATGTGTCTCTTTTTGCTGGGGTGACTTTTGGTTCTAGTCAACTGAAACATGGAGTTTTCTTCTGTTTAGTTGGAGAAGCAGTTCCTGTAGATATGGCTTTATTTTTATTTAAAGTGTCTATATTTGCCATTCTTAGAAACTAAAGGAAAAGGAGGAAAAAGACCCCTGTCTCTGAAAAGTTGTGAGGCAGAACGAATTGCACATGTGAAAAATCAGGTGTCTGCTGGATAGCATCATTCATTATAGAGTGGACCCTGGTACAAGTTAGGGCCACCTTAATTTCCTTTCCACGGCCTTGGTTACCACAAGTTAGGAGTTGACTTAAGGAATTAAGTAGTAACGGCATTAACCTAGAGCTGCTCTCCTCACCTTTTCCAAGCAGGCACTCAGACAGATCCAGTTCATACCTACTATATACAATCATAGGAAACCCAGGCATATGTTCTGTCCCCATTAGGCTAAATATAACTCCATTCCCTTTCTTCTCCACTTCTGAAAGCACATGAAAAATGATAGTAACAGGCTTATAGTGATAACTGTGAACCTGCTCTCATTTATTAAGTGGTGAATCATTTGCATATTCTAGTATTTTATTATTAGCAGCAAGTTACTTTCAAAATATCTCAAAGCTGTTGTGTTTTGAGGCTCCACACTGAAATGGAGCGTTCTGCCCTGGGCAGGTCTGCTGCTTTGTTATACAGATGAAATGCTGTGTTATCTATGTTGACTTCTAAGGGTTGGCCAGAAACTTAACTTTCTTCCCCTTATTTATCTTTTAGAACCTTCCTGGAGTATCACTTCCATCCTTCATATGTCAGGTGGATTTCATTGCTTTGGTGTGTAGTACATTGACAGTGTGGGCACATGTCTATTACTGTCCACTGCATCCTGCATTGTGTTCATTTGTTCACATATCTGTCTCTCCATTTCACTGTGGGTCCTAGAGATGAGGACCCACCCTCATTGTATCCCCTTTGCTTAACACTGTGCCTGGCTTAGAGTTGCTGCTCTAAGTAATGTCTAGTAAGCTATGGAAATAGCCCCAGGTTACATTATTTGTGAGTCAAATATGTCATTAATTATCTATTTATACAATGTGTATTCATATCACATTGGGGAAATGGCCAGAAGACCTCAGCTATGTTATAGAAAATTGTATTATTAGGATTGGGAGAAGAAACAAAAAGCAAATAGTTTCTGTTTTTCACTCAGCTCCTGAGTTTGCCTGTGAGATTTGATAAATTTCCCTCCAGACTAATTACCATTCAATGCTAAGGGCTGGAGTTTGTGGTCTTGGCTTGCCAGCCTCATGATATTTAGCTTTAACTGCCACGTCGAGAACAGATAATTTCCCTTACTAAGAGGATGTTCTTGGAAATGAGTTGAAACCTATCAGTCATTCCTCCTTTCTCCTCCCTAGCTGAACCTTGATTTCTTTTTGACATCCACCCTCTACAGGGGGGTGGGGGGAGCTGACCCTACCCCCAGACGCAGTAATGGGCCTGATTGGTCAATCCTATCCTTCCTGCCAGTAATTGGTTCAGGAATGACTTCATGTTGCAGTTTGGATCCGTGATGAAAGAGAAGAAAGGTGTGTTGGAGACTTCTGGGAAAGCTTTCCCTCACTCTTTTGGGAGTTGCCAGAGGTGAGCCCTCTCTCTTCCACGAGAGGTTTTTGGGTACCGATGTGAGACTGGGCTGCCACGCCATCTCACTGACAACCTCAGAGGAGGGCAGAATTAATAGAATTCTGGGGAAACCAGGCCAGGGCTGGTGGATTAGATCAACCAGGGAACCTGCCCTATGTTAGTTTTCCAGTTACATGAGCCAATAAATGTTCTCATTGTTTAAGCTAGTTTGATAAGTGTCTGCTGTGACTTGCAGCCAAAAGTGTTATAACTTGTTAACAAAACAAAAGAAAAACTCTCTAGTTTTGAAAAGGTGGAAAGTGAAAACAATGCAAGACAGTTTGGCAGGAAGGAGAGCTTTAAAAAAGTAGTTCCTTTAGACCAGTGCTCCTCAAACTTGAACATACATTAGAATCACCTGAAGAACTTGTTAAAACTGCTGCGATTCAGTCCCAGAGCTTCTGATTCCTTAGCTCTGGGTGAAGACTGAGGATTTTTGTTTCTAACAAGTTCCCCAATGGTGCTGATGCTTCTGGTTCAGCGACCACACTTAGAGAATCACTACCTTAGACTTCCAAGTATTCTGCCTTTTCTGCCAGGATATCCGAGAGTCGGGGGCAGGGCCGTGGTGCCAAGAAATGAGCTCCAGCTGTTTCTGGGGGAGCCACCAAGTGCCTCAAAGCAGGTAAATCCACATAATGGGACAACTTACAATTGTAGTTGTCTTTTCACCTGTTTTTTTCCTTCCAGTTTTATTGAGATATAATTGACATACAGCACTGTATAAGTTTAAGGTACAGCATAATGATTTGACTTACATACATCATGAAATGATTATCACAATAACTTTAGTTAACATCGTTCATCTCATATAGGTACAAAATTAAAGAAATAGAAAAATATATTTTTCCGTGTGATGAGATGATTGTCTTCCTAAATGAACCATATACTTCATGTGGAGAGGGTTTGTGACTTAAATATGTTTGTTCCCCAGAGGATTTAACACACAGCTCTGAACAGGCTGTAGGCACTCAATAACGCTTGATTTAACTTACTGGAAGGAAAGCTCTATCTGCCAAGTGTTTGTGGTTGGATGTTTTAAGAGGAGAGTATGTACAATACAAAGCTAAAACTAACCCAGGATAATGATTATGTAAATAAGAGCTCACCTAGTTGCTAAGAAACTAGCAACTTGTCCTTTAGGGAAACAGCAGCTCCGAGGTCTCCTCTTTTGAAGCCTTGGGCTTCTGAACAGGAAAACTAATCACCTGTCACTTTCTACTTTTCACACTAACCACAGAATAAATCTCAGATACTGCTCTACTAGTTTAGCAGTGTTTCTTGTGCCTTCAAATATTTACTCCCTCTGTAGACACATCTACTCCCAGTTTATAATAAAGGAGACCTTTGTGTTGCAGACAGATAACAAACTCGGACTTTCTAAGAGAAGAGAACCTTCCTGCTCTTTCCATAGCTTGCATTCAAATAACTGTTTCTTAAATAAGGAACATAATTGGTGATTGTGCAAGGGCCAGGAGTACTTCTCTGCTTTCTTTCCAAGCAGCATACAGTGGTCCCAAATGCAGTGAGGCTCTGCCTCTCTCCTGTGATGGAAGGAAATCTGCTGTGGGCAGGTGTGAAGCCTTCTCCCTGGCAGGGAGGGAGTCGCTCCCTCCTCCAAGCCTCTGTTTAAAACAGGTGTTTGTTCTCCCTGAGGCAGGGTCAGGCAAGGGCTTCTTGGCTTTAAGTAGCCTTTTGCGGTTCTTTTGGCGTCAGGTTTTGCCAAGTGATTCACACATTCTGGAGATGCAGGGAGGAATGTGAAGGAGCCGCCTTTCCCTTAGCCAGAAATGGATTAAGACAGAAACATCAAATTTGATGAACATGGTTTGACGCAAACCCTGTGCTTTCCAGCTATCCACTTGATATATACAGGCCTCTCCCATGGTTTCAGGCTTCTGCTAGGCCTGGCCAGCAGAAGGGGTGTGGCAATCTTTGTGAATAAGTAAGTTTATGATGATTACTAAACTGCAGGCCTTCACAACAGTGTTTCTCCAACACTGGAATTGAATTTGTATTTGGTACAGATTGATGGTACTCTGCAACTTGCATTTTTCCCTTTTTATATTTCTACAAGTTATTAGAAATAAATTTTAAAGGAAATGCTCCTCATTTAGGGAGGCAGAGAAAAAGGCTATAAGTTTGATAAAGAAGACTCACTGATAAAAAGAGGTTTAATATGGTACTTTCTGAAATGTTTGCCTTTGTTGTGAAATACCATAAATATAAATATTAAGCTCTAAGTTTAAACTCTGATAAAGAATTCTGCAGAGCAAGGATTTCACAAAGCTTTTCATCAAACATTCCTTCCATATTCTCACAAACATCATTACCAATCATTTAACTATTGCTCAGCTTCTCACCCTGTTACAGCAGGGGACAAGGATGAATCTCTCCATGTCATGGTAGGCATAGGCATTGGATACCATTTTGGTGATTTTGGTGATTCCCTGCTTAGATCCTCAAATTACAAAATGCTTTATGGGGCGATGAGATTAACCTTAAGCTTCCCTAGCTTCTCTAACAACTTCTATTGCAACCCAGGATGATTTCTGAACGAGGTCATACATTTCTTATTAAGAATGATAAGAGGTTGGAAATTTCCCTATTGTATATCTTTTTCAAATCTGCTTGGTTCTTTTATTTTTTGATAGTATCTTTTTCCTTTCTCATATTTTTAAGTCTTTCTTGACTTTTTTTTTTTTTTTTTTTGCGGTTCGCGGGCCTCTCCCGTTGCGGAGCACAGGCTCCGGATGCACAGGCTCAGCGGCCATGGCTCACGGGCCCAGCCGCTCCGCGGCATGTGGGATCTTCCCGGACCGGGGCATGAACCCGTGTCCCCTGCATCGGCAGGTGGACTCTCAACCACTGTGCCACCAGGGAAGCCCTTTTTTGACTTTTAAAAAGAATTTAAAACCTCCTGTCCTGATAATTCTATTATGTGAAGTTCATATTTGTTGTTTCTGCTGACTTTCAGCCATGGTGACATGTTCCTTCAGGTTTTACGATTTAGGATTGTGAGCTCTTGTCTGTGAGAACCCCGTGTGACCTGAGATGAGGATGTGTCTTTACAAAGAGGCTTCCTGTTTTCTTCAGCCAGGATCTCAGAGGCAGTGACAGTCTGGAAACCAATTTTTATGTTACTTTCTCTGCCTGGGATTTATCATCCTTGCAGGTAGTGTAAACCCATACCTCAAACCCACATGAGGGCAGACCTGTTGTTACAAATTATCAGGGGAGATTTTTTTTTTTCCCCTTAGAGTTCAGCCTGAGGTAGAGGAGGTTCCTTGTCCTCCCTCTGTAGATAGATCTGTTTTTTAGTCCACCTGTTCTCAGCCCTTCTAGGGTCCTGGCTCAACATAAGAATCTTAGTTCTATCACTCCATCTTGTGGCCTCCTCATGTATCATTTACATACAAGCCCCTTTGTTCTTGAGAATGGCAATGACCTCTATCTAGAGTAACAAACTTGAGTACCCGTTTTTAAGATTTCTCTTTATTTTGGGACTTTGGGGGTTTCCTCTCCATTTCTGAGAGAAAAAAGTATCTGTTGTATTTCTGGACCACCTTTTCAGGCTTGGTTGACTCTGGACTCTAAGAAGCAGTTAGGAACCCTCCTCAGGGAAGCCTCACAACCTGGAAATTCCTTAGAATTCCCGGACCCAAGAAAGACTGTAGATTTGAGGATATTTCTCTGGTCAGTCTTCATTTAAATGTGAATATCAAGGAGTTTAGAGCCTCCCTAGAATATAGAGGTATGGACTTGGGCAGCCTCTGTCTTTCAGCTCTGGCATAATGGAATGAAAACTAGATTTAGAATCAGAAGACCTAAGTTCAGATCTTGACTTTGCTATGTAAAATTGGATGAGTTAACTTAAATTGCCTGAGCTTCCATTTCTTCATCTGTAAAATGGAGACAGTAATACCTGACAGAGATGCTGTGTAGAGGTAAAGGGTATAGTGAAGGTAAAAAAAAAAGTTGGAGTGGAGCAAGCATTCACAAATACTAGTTGAATATAACTCTTTGGTCATCTTAATGGTTGTGGTCTGCCTCAATTGCTGATTCCTCCACCAGTGTCCTGGTCATTGTGGTTGGGAATCAAACACCCATTCTACTCTAGTCTAAACCAGTGGTTCACAAACTTAGGTGCATCTGAATCACCTGGAATTCTTGTTAAAACACAGATTGCTGTGCCCCAACTCAGGAGATTCTGATTCAGTAAGTCTGGAGCTAGTCCTAACAGTTGCATCCTTTCCAGGTACCACTGATGGTCCGGGGACTGCACTTTGACAACCACTCATGGTAATCCTGTTCTTCCCACTGGTGCTTGGTTTAGGAAGGGGCACGTGATCTAAATCTGCTGGAAGAGATGTAAGGGGAAGTCTGCTTCAAGCTTCCAGGAAAGATTCCCTCAATCCTGAGAAAAAGACACAGGAAAGGCTGGTCCTATTTTTCCTCTGGCCACTGTGTCAGGACATGATGTCTAGAATTACTATAGGCATCTTGCTTTCATCCTGAGGATGAAGCCAATCTAGGGTAGAGGGCAGAGCCAAGAGAATCCCAGGGCAGCAGAGCTGGAATCCTGATAGCTCCTCCTTGGCTAGGTACTACCCTGCTTCTGTTATTTATTATGTGTGGTATTGTATAAATGGAAAAAACTTAAAAATTTTAAATACAGTTTGAGTCAGAGTTTTCTGGTTGTTTACAACACCAAGTATTCTAAGTGATGAAGCCATTGTGTTAGTTTGTTAGGTCTTATTCTTGCTACCCCCAGCTATAGAGTGTCAAAGTATGAGTTCATTTAAAATTATGCTTTCAGTTCTTTTTTTGATCTACTAGTTTACTGTGATACTTTTTTCTCCACTTTACCTCACCCTCCCACCCTCCAATTTTACCCAGTCCTCTGGGGATATACTGTAACACTGTCAAAACTATGAATCTCTTGAAAGGAGGCAACTGCTCCAAACCTGCATCTCCTTTCCACATGTAGGACTGCGGTATCCATTTGTGGTTGAATGCACAATGACAGTCTTACTGGATGTCTTCTTCCTTGTATTCTATTTCTATACATTGTTATTTTTTGGCAAGCCTAGGTAATTAGTAACTTAACCTGTCTCCTTTCAGACTTTTTTCTAATTTCTAGAATTCCCCAATCAAGTCAACATTGACTCTACCAGAATTTCAAATATACCCTGTCCTTCTGTGTGGAATTTTTGCTGGAAAGAATTGCAGCAAGAATCAAGGCCATGTGATGCAAATTCTTGAATCCTGAATCATGACCAGGGTTGCAAAGAAAAGAAAAAGGGAGCTGTCTAGGGAGCTGAGTCAGCTCAGCACCTCCACATGGCGTCTGAGAAAAGGAACAGTAATTTTCCCCCCTTCTTTTTAATCCTAGTTTGGACAGCTTCTTTATTCAGAACATCAAGGGCTGTTCAAGTTGAATGAAAAGAGTAGGGGCTCATGGGATTGCTAATGAGTTAGAAAGCCACCTCAGAATCAAAATAAATTGCTATCTGTTGGCTTCTCTGGCCACAAGGGGATGAGTTAATAGCTGCAAGCCAATTTCTATTGACAAGTATCCTTATCCTGGTGAACAGTGTGATGCACCGTCTAGTTGGCTTCTGAGAGGAAAGGCCAAGGGCTACCAGTTGTGTGCTGTCCTCCCAGCAGATAGCTGGGCCGAGGTGAGCACATTGGTACTGATGTGGCAGGAGGCACAGTATCTGGTAGGAAAATAAGGTTCTTCACAATTATAGCTAAAACATAATATTTCTCATAAAAGTAATTTTCTTAGCCTACAAATTCAAGCAGGTGTTAAAAGGAAGAATTCTATTATTTTCTGATATCAAATGCCATTTCTCACTTCCTCTCAAGTCATGATCATTTCTCTATACCACATCATATTCCAAGTCTTCTTTTAAAGCCTTGCCTGACAACCCAGGCTAGAAGTAATATTCTTTCTTCTGAGTCCCTAGAGAAGTAATGACCATACTCTTATCTTATCTTATCCTGTCTTATTTTGCAAACTTGACTATGCAGCTCTTTGAAGGCAAGGATATAGAATGTCTTTTCTTATATTCTCCACACAAGATTCAGCACAGTGCTTTGAAAGTAGAAGTCACCTAGTAAATATTGGTTTTTTGGTTGATTCTTTTTTTTAAAAAAAATGCATTATACAGCAATGTAGACATAGAATTCATCTAAGAAGAGAGTTTTCTCACCTAAGGTCTATGCATGGGCATCAGGGCTTCTGCAAACTCCCTGAAATGGAATGCAAAGTAAATGTTTTCTGGGGAGAGGGACCATAGCTGTCAACAGATTCACAAAGGGGTTCTTGATTCCCTCCTAAATAATGAGAATTACTGAACTAGTTTATTCATTTTCCTTTCTCCTGACAAAACTAGGTCCTAATGTCATGTCTATGACTTCACAAATGTTATGGTAGTAAGAGTTCTCTTGGGATACCTCAGTTCCCATTTTTAGTTGTTCCTGAAAGAGAAGCAGAAATTAAATGGAATTCATGTACTGTGATAAGCTGATTTTATTTTTTTTAATTGCACACCAATAAAAGGACTGTTTTCCCAAGTTCTAGTAGAGATGGTATGTCTTGGTGGTTAGATGTATGGGCGCTAAGCCAGATGGCGTACACTTGAATCCCAGCTCTGTCAGTTACTAGCTGTGTCACCTTGGACAAATCACTTAAACTCTCTGAATCTCAGTTTCTTCATCTGTAAAATGGGAATAGTAATAGTGATCTAATTCCTGAGATTGCTTTGAAGATTAAGTGAGTGAATGCACGTAAAACATTTAAAACAGTGCCTTGCACACATAGTAAGCATGATGTATTAGCTGTTTTTATTGCTATTGTTGCTGTTGTTCAACTCTACCTCTCATTTTCATCAATTCAGATTAGTTATGGTAATTGTGTCTTCAGTGGCCCTCTCCACCACCAGATTCTCTCCTGAGTAATCACGTTAAAGTCAGATCAGATTGATGAACTGCTTTGCAGAAATCATGTTTTACTCTTTACTAGGTAGAATTCTATTTTCCTGCTTGAGTTTGCTTGGCACTCTGAGGTCAAGTCCTCACACTATGAGAGTATTTCAGTCATGGTAAACATTATAAGGCAGATAATAGAGATCCTTTGAATTTCAATGAATGTGCCTTTTCTCCCATAAATTTTTTTTGAAAATTATTAACAAAAATGTTCTTCATTCTAAGAAAAAGTTACTGTAGAGTCTTTTAGTCATGATTTTAAGTGCTGTTAACTTAGAAATGGATGAAATGAAATGCAGAGGATGTGGACAGATTAAAGTCAGTACTGCCTGGAATTAATTCTTCCTGATAGCTTTAAGATTAGCCCTTTTAAAATGATGAAAGATTTTGATTAATCCCAGAATGTATAAATTTAATTTTTAGAGATGGTATGACTGGTGAGCTCTTAGTTCCCACTGTTAGGAGAAGCAGAAAAATAATAAAGTGATTTTTGTGGAGGGAGGGGTTGTGCTAAATGAGGCAGTTTGTCCAGTGTTATTTTTATGAGGTGACTGGCAAATATTTGAGAAGGGAGGTGATATATAGAGGCTGTGCTGCAGCGATTCCTCAGCTAAGTGCACATCTACTTTTCCCTGAATAGTGAAACTGTAATTAAACAACTGATATCAACTATTCCATTCCCAGGATCCTAAGACCCTATGGAATTAGAATATACATAGTTAAGGAGGAGAAAAATTTCCATTTGAGGTCTAGGATAATGAAGAATTGTGATGGAAATTGGGGTTATAAGGAATAAGAGTACATATTAGTTAGGGTCTTAGCAGGAAATAGGTGATTTCTACAAACTGGGTAATTTTCAGAGAGTTTAAATAAAACTAAATTTAAAAGGCATGGACAGGGTATAGGGAAATGACAAGGGATAGTATAGCATCCTCAGGCTACTAAGGGATGAGAGCAGTGCCTGTCCACCCCTGGGTCTGAATTGATAAAATGAGCAGGTAATAATCATAATCCAGAGGGAAGGAGAGGGAGAGGGAGAGAATGAGTGGTGGGTGGGGAGAGAGAATGACTTTGGCCAAAGCCAAAGGATGGTGGGAATGTAAACTGGTATAGCCATTATGGAAAACAGTATGGAGGTTCCTTAAAAAAAAAACTAAAGAGAGAACTTCCATGTGATCCAGCAGTCCCACTTCTGATATATATCTGAAGGAAATGACATCACTATAGCTGTACCCCTATGTCATTGCAGTGTTATTTACAATAGCCAAGATATGGAAACAGACTAAATGGCCATCTGTGGATGAATGGATAAAGAAATGTGGTATATTGGAATACTATACAACGGATTATTACCCAGCCATGTAAAAGAAGAAAATCCTGTCATTTGTGACAACCTGGATGATTCTAGAGGACATTATACTAAGTGAAGTAAGCCAGACACAGAAAGACAAATACCGTATAATCTTACTTGTAAGCGGTATCTAAAAAAACTTAACTCAGAAAAAGAGTAGAACTGTGGTTGTCAGGGCCAGGGAGGTAGGGAAATGGGGAGATGTTGGTCAAATATATAGTACTAAGTTTCAGTTATGCAAGGTGAATAAGTTCTCGAGATCTGATGTACAGCATGGTGACTATAGTTAATACTGTATCATATACTTGAGAGTTGCTAAGAGAATAGATCTTAAGTGTTCTCACCACACACACACACACACACACACACACAAAGTAAATATGTGAGGTGATGGGTAGATAAATTTGCTTGATTGGAGAAATCATTTCACAGTGTATACATATTTCAAAACATCATGTTGTGCACCTTAAATATATACAGTGCTTGTTTGTCAATCACATTTCAATACAGCTTGGGAAAAAAGTTAAAGGATGTTGCCAGACTGGGGCAGGCCTGCAAGGAAGGAAATTGATGAATGCCCCAATCTCATTCTTCTGCTTTCCTAATCCCCACCAGTGGTCCTGTAAGAACCCAATCAGAAGCCAGAGAGCAAGGGAGACTGTTTCCGTGCTCCAAAGAGGTAATGGTGTACCTAGCATTTTTGACACCCAGAACAGATAATTTTTAATACCCTTACCCTTGCCCATATAGGACAAAAATTATTTTCAATAATAATCATGCAAATAATCAGTCATAATTATCATTTTATTGATTCACCCGTACATTTTATGATACATACAGTTAACAATTAAAAAGAATAAATTACAATTTAAAGTTATTTAAATTCAGTAAAATAGTTCATGTATGATCTTAAGTTTGCATTTATCAAACAAAACATTACAGTTGCACTCTGTTCTACTGCTTTAAATTTTAAACATGAATTAAAAATTCCATGTGACCACACAGAATGGTAGAATTGATGTAACTCAAGTTTTGGTTTTCCTCTCGACAATCACTTTTTCTAATCTACTGTTTGAACAAGAGATAGGTAGTACTCTGGGGGCTAGAGGCAAGAATGCTCTTGTAGCACACACCACTGATTCTAGACCCCTAGAATTTAACTCTGGAAAGAAGTGCCTGTAGCTGGGTCTCTGTATGTCGAGGCTGACAGTATGACTGGAGGCTAATTGAATTAGCTTCCATGTCGAGTACGATGTTTAGTAAAGTCAGAGAGAGAGAGAGAAATAGAGAGAGAGGGGGAAAGGGAGAGGAAATTTAAGGCCTATCTACATATTATTAAAACTGTAGCAATTCTTGGTTTTAGATATTTAGCCATGTGTTAATAAAATGCTGATTGACTTTTGGTTGGTTTATTCTTACTTTCAAATTCTCCAATTCTCCACCAACAATTCACCCCCTTATTGCCTATACCGGGGAGCAGGATAGGAAGGGATCCAGAGTGGCAGCAGGAAGGCATCTTGCCCAGGACATTAAGGTATGAATCGAGAGCTTTCTAAGCCAGAGGTAGTGAACCCTTACATCCATGCTGTTTCTCTCCAATTGGTTTTCTATTCCTTGTGTGTCTACATGAGATTGTCAGGCGTGTTAGTCTCCTATCACAGATTTTGTGACAGCTGTGTATTTGACGTGAGTGGCTGAGTGGAGTGATTATAACAAAATGGAGGAAGGGCCCGATCTCAGGTGGCCTCGGCCTGCAGCGGCTTGAAGCAGGGTTTCAGTTCCTGGCCAGTGATTGAGGTTGGGTCGTGTCAGTGAGAGCACCGAATCCTAGCCACTAGACCAGTGGTCAGTGACAAGGCTCTGGCCCTACAGCCTTGCAGAAAAAGAATTCCCACAAAGACGGAAAGTAGTAAAACAGTAAAGTATTTATTAGGAGAAAAAAAGAGTACGATACATGTGGATAGACACACGGGCGGGCTCAGAGAGAGTTGTGACCTCGTGGCAGTTTGAATCACTTTTATGGGGCATATCTTCTGGGTTTCCTTTGGCCAGTCATTTTGATTTGCCTGGTTCAAAGTCCGTATTTGGTATATCTCAGATCTTCCCATGTGTGCGCACGCATCTCTTAACCAAGATGGATTCCACCGAAGAGGCCTATGGTGGTTAGCGTCGTTTAGCATCACTCCCCTTTTGACCTCCAAGGAGTCTTTCTGTGCATGTGTAGTCGGGGAGGTCTCCTGACTTCAAGAATGAGAAATATGTGATCTCTTATCTTCTGTCTGGGCAGGGCCCAGCCTCCTCTCTCAATTGTCCTGCTATTTTCATCTCGGAGTATGGTCCACAGAGAATAAATCTCTAATTGCTTTACCCTGGGGGCGCCCATCTACTTCCTGCCTCAGACCCATTATTCTGTATAACAAGTAAAATCCTTAGAAACTTTTCTCTTTTTGCTGCAAGACTGCTTCCAAGAGCCTTTGGAAGATGATTTTCTGGGCTTTGTGTGATCATATCTGCATATTCTTCTCTGGGAGTCTCCATCCCTCACCCAAGTGCCTCGCATTTATCTGCCTTCCTCTTCTTCCTGCTTCTGCAGATTGCTGTTTCCTTTCGCTCTCTTGGCTTTCTTCTCCCCACCCCCTTCTTGGCTACCTCTATTTCCTTCTTCTTTCTTCACTGGACCAGACCTGAATTTGTCCTGGGAACTTTTAGTAATCTATGGAAAGGTTGTAAAAGGCTTCACGTCCGATGTTCAGTTGCTTAGTAACTCAAAGAACCTCCTGCCAAGTTTATGTTTAGAGAATTAGACAAACCGTCCAGCCCCCGCTGTTTTCGGGCCTGGGCAGCATCAGTTCACCAGCTTAGCTATGTGTGAAGAGATCACCACACAGGCACAGAGAAGAACCTCAGCCACCACAGAGCACAGAGGGTAGGAGCAGAGGTTGAGCCCACCTCGCCAGGCCTGAAGAGGCACCTGGGGAGGCTGACCCACACAGAGGTGTGGGCAACATTGTAGAGTAAGAAAAACTAAATAATCACTGCATGTCGGGGAGGTGGTTTGAGATTCAGTTTCTCTACTTCTTCTTTTATTCTACTTTATAATCTATCATTCTCACTTTACTTCCTAGTAGTTTTCAGGAAGCCCATAGTTTTAGATTTAGAGACCCTCTAATAAATGGTACCAGGTAACCTTAGAGCAATGGCAACCTCCACAGAAACACAAAAAACAAACAAACAAAATCTAGGATTCTGGGTTGTGAGATACCAACCTGGAGGAAACAAAGCTTCCATAGTGGTAGGTAGGATGAATCTGGGTAAAATATTTGGTTTAATGCCTATTAGGAGCTGAGGCACCAGCAACACCCCAAGGTCCTAACAAGAATTCCTTGCTGGACTGCAGATGATACCTACTGTCTGATGATGGGCAGAAAAGTGCTAGAAGAGTGGGCTTCTTCTGGCTGGTGTCAGGAACCTCTGCTACCTGCGTAAATCATTGGCCTTGTAACTCCCCCAAACTGTAACACAGAGGAGGAGGTAAAGCTTCTCAGAAGAGAGGAGCTGCCACAGCATGAGTAAAAAGTAGTATCTGGCACACCATGGTTAGCTGCGGGGTAGGGGAGCAGACTGGCTGGCTGGGAGCCAGGATTAATCAAGTGGATATGAACAGGGAAGGAGGGGGAAAGAACAAAAGTCTATTGAAAGGTACGATAAAAATTTTAATGAGTCTTCCACTGTTGCATTATCTTGTAAAAGTCATTGCATCATTTGCAAATTTAACTTTGAAATGATTGACTTGAATTGGGCTGGAGATTTAAAAATTTACACAAAAGGAAATGGTCTCAGATTAGCAAAAGTATTTATACTAGAACATTTTCAGCATTCAGGGTAACAGACAGGATGGATTTTGGTGATGGTTTTAACTGTTGGGAGCTCATTGGATTTTCACTTAGGTGAATGAGAAGTCTCTCTAAAGATAAGAATGAGAACTTGGGTGTCTGCTGTACAGTTTTTCCTAAGATTACAAGTAAATTGAGTGTGACGATTTTAGCCTCTTTCATAATCAGGGATATTAATTATACTCTGCTATAGTTTAAGGTATCTCCAGATAGGTGTATGTAGGGGAGGAAGATGACATTTGTGCCTTTACTCCCATGGCCTTAGAGTAGGAATAAGGATCACTCCTTGGTGAATGGATATTGGTGAAGGGTAGAGGCTCATGTCCATGTGTCCATGGATAGAGGATGATGCTGGTGAAAGGCTGCATGATTAGTTGATATAACCAATCTTACACAAAGAGTCCTTCCTTTTTTTTTTTTTTTTTTTTTTGCGGTATGCGGGCCTCTCACTGTTGCGGCCACTCCCGTTGCGGAGCACAGGCTCCAGACGCGCAGACTCAACGGCCATGGCTCACGGGCCCAGCCGCTCCGCGGCATGTGGGATCTTCCCAGACCGGGGCACGAACCCGTGTCCCCTGCATCGGCAGGCGGGCTCTCAACCACTGTGCCACCAGGGAAGCCCGAGTCCTTCCCTTCTGAAAATGCTAACTACCTAGGTGACTTTGGGTGGGTTTGAAAGGAGTTAGGTACAGGTGGGAAGGGTTTTGGTGACATGGGTGCGCTGTCAGATGTCTCAGGAAGCTTGTTCTACGTCATTTCCTGACACTGCTGAGGCTTAGGGATATTTGGGGGCTTCAAAATACATGGATGAGGGAGGAGCCCAGAACTTTTGAACTGAAACTGATGAATTAGAGAGAAAAATACTTTTTTCTTTAAAGGTTAGACCTTTAAAAGAAGGTTATAAAAGTAGATTTGGGTAGCTTTCTCATTGATTCACAACTGAACCATCTTCTTAAAAAAACAGCAGCCCTTTATGCTTGATCATGTTCCAGGAATCTTGATGTGGTGATTCTTTCCTGGGATAAGAGGTTGACAGATGGCTCCTGAGGTTCCTTTCTACTTTGAAATTGTATGGTTCTCATAAAAGTGTTTTTCTTTCTTTTTTTAAAAAAATTATTTTATTGAAGAATAGTTGATTTACACTGTTGTGTTAATTTCTGCTGTACAGCAAAGTGACTCAGTTATACTGTACCCATATATATACATTCTAAAAGGATTTTTCTTACATGCACAGTGTACTTCACATACTGATACAGCGTAATAGCAAAGGTTTTCTTCCTCTGTTAATTTGAAACTGACATTAAAAGTAGTTAACAATGTGAAAGGTAATAACATTCCACGTGTTTAAACTGATATTAGATGCACATCTCTTAAAGGCGGCCAGAACCTCAGAGGTATCCTCAGGAGAATTCACCTGACTTTCTCACCTCTCTTGATCATCATGTATGATGAGATTTTTAGATGATGATGATGATGATTAAGCTAATAAATGTTCCTTGAGTGAGAAAGAACAAACTGTTTAGAATTTTGTAAAATAAAGTAAACCTCAGTTCATCTCTCATAGACAGATAATATTAATAGTTTTTGTTTTTAATTTTTAAATTTTGGGGGGAGGGATACATTTAACTTTAGATGGTGTTTTTTTAGAAAGTTTTTTTACATTTAGGTCTTGTAAAGAACAAAATAATTTTGGTTGAGAAGAATCAAACTACACTATGCTTCCTAAATGGTTAATTAATTCAAAAACAGATTACAAGAGTATCTATATTCACCCATACATAGTTTCAAAATATTTAAGAAGGTGATTTGAAGCTCTGGGTATGTGGGAGGGGCATGTCAACTGTGAGTCTCAATTAAGGCAGTGGTTCTCCACTAGGAGTGATTTTTGCCCCTAGGAAACATTTGGCACTATCTAAAGACATTTTGATTGTCATCACTGGAGAGTTGGGAGCGCTATTGGCATCTGGTGGTGAACATCCTACAATGCACAGTTCAGCTCTTTTTTTTTTTTTTGGCTGCGTTGAGTCTTTGTTGCTGTGCACGGGCTTTTCCATAGGTGCAGCACGCGGGCCCTAGAGCGCGTGGGCTTCAGTAGCGGCGCATGGGCTCAGGAGTTGTGGCACACAGACTCTAGGGTGCACAGTCTTCAGTAGTTGTGGTGCGTGGGCTCAGTAGTTGTGGCACACGGGCTTAGTTGCTCCACGGCATGTGGGATCTTCCTGGACCAGGGATCGAACCCATGTCCCCTGCATTGGCGGCAGGTTTTTACCACTGCCACCTGGGAAGTCCCAGGTCAGCTCTTTATAATAAAGAATTATCTGGCCCCAAATGTCAAGAGTATCAAGGTTGAAAAATCATGCTACAGGGTGATGTGAGCTGTTTACTGATGGAATATCCTCCCTCAACAGTATCTTTCAGTCTTTCCTTTGGATCTGATCAGATTCCAACCTCCTGACTAGAGGGTTAAGGCCATGCTGATAGCATTCTTGGATCTGAGTGGAAGAATAGATGAGATCTAAACATTAAATAAGTATATGTTGACCTAATTCTTCAGTGTAGGGTATGGTATCTCTGCCTTCAATTGTGTTTGTATCCTCTAGTCCAGAGACTCTTCATTTTACTCTCTCTAGAGAGAGGCAGACTCCCAACAGAGGGAATCTGGGGTTCTAGCAGCTTCTTAAATGGCAAGTATAGGATTGATTGCCTTGTTTACAATGAAAACCTCCAGATTCAAGATTAAGACAAACAAAAGTGCATTGTCTACACCTACTCTCAGCCCATCCTACCATCTTTTTTCTTTAATCAAAGGCATTTGTATTCGTTAAGAAATATAGGACCAGACTAAGTAAGGCAGGTTGCCATTTTATACACAGTGTCTCCTGGATTTCTACTGTGGAGGCTATCTAGAGGGCCTTAGGATTGGATATACTGCTTTAAATTGCCTGTCTTTCTTTTTAACAGCTTCTTGTCCTGATCACCCAAAGGTATCATGTAAGGATAGCATTAAGCAAGTAAGGGATAGTCATAGGGGCCCAAAATAAAAGTTTCAGGGGAAACCATTCTTAAATCTTGTAATTATACAGCCACAGGATGGGGAAATTTCATAGTTATTGAACCACAAATTTCTCCCTTGCTTTCTGCTCCAGCTCATCCCCAAACATAACTCAAAGTGAAGTGCCCTGCCAGTGTGCTTTCTGCTGAATTCGCCACAGCTCTTGATGAGAGAAGGAGCTCTTCAAGTGTTTCCTCATTGACTGATGGATGAATCCAAGCTACAAAAACATTGTTGGGTTTCTGTGTCTTTATGGGGCACATTCTCATTGTCACAGTTTGGGGTTTACCTTTATTGATTTTGTCACAGGCAGAAGGATGAGCCCAAACTAGAAACCTAATTGACAGGTATCTGCAGAGGATCAAAGGGAAACCTAGACCCTGAGCATAAAAAAACGCCAGAAGTTAGTCATAGATTTGGCTAACCAGAATCTAGAATGTCAGATTAAGGGTCCCGGTCTGAAACTAAGAAAATATCAAAAGGGACATACACCTATCAAATGCAGAATGAGAGATTCAGAGTTGAAATTAAAAGGTAAATAAAATAGAAAACTAAGCAGGACTTGTAGTCTTTTCTTCTTTTAATACTGGTAGATTGCAGTTGGGTCAGGCTGGGCAGACAGAGGAAGGGACTGCTGAAGTCAAAGGACAAAAGGCTTCTTGCTTTTGGCTACATGAGGTCTGGAATCCACATTCTTTGTATACAAAGAATACTTGAAGTTTTCCAGAGTAGTGTTCCCCAAAGTGTGTCCCAAGAAGCACAAGTTCTGTTAATGCAGAAAAATGTTTGGAAAATACTGGGTTAAACAAAATTAAGTTTCTTTCCGAAGACTCCCAGGAGCTAATGTGTGCTGTGTATCTCCCCTAGGGGAAGTGTGTTAACAGTGTTTCCCAGATGTATTCAACCTCTGAACCCTTTCTTACAAGGACTTTACAGGACCAGTATTACGTAGACCATGTTTTGGAAAATCATGTTCTGGTCACTATCTCTGTTCATATAGAATCTCTATGTCTTCTGTTCAGAACATTTGTTCTGCTGGCTGTCAGAGCTTACCTTGTCAAATTTTGCCACTGAACGAATATATTGATATATTTTATCCTTATTCTCTAGGCATTGTTTATGAAGATGACACAAAGCATTGAGGAAAAACTTGAAGCCCTTTTACTTTATAGCCAAGTTACAAATGAGAGTGACACAATGAACTTCTGGTAGTTTAGATCTCTAATTAATCTTACTCTAGGGAGCAGATGACCTTGAATAACTTACCAGACTAATCCACTCACTATGTTAAACTTGCTTCTGTTCAGATAATTAAATTTGGATTATGTTGAGTTTGAAGCAGAAGTAATTATTTTATGTATTTTTAACCCCTCTCCCCAGTTGAATTTTGAATGGAGGTAATTGATCCAATTACACCCTAAGAATGAGATTTTAAGATATTTTTCTCTGTAAATATTTCATGGACGCAGAAATATCTGGTGATACTGGAAAAAGAAATAAAGACAAGAAGACAAAAGGGTTCAATGTGCATGATGTTGAATTCTTTGGGAGGTGTAGTGCAATATATGGGTGTAGAAGACTCTCTATTAGCCATCGGATGATGTCATCCTACGGTGTTATTGTATGCAGTACACATGCATTTCCTAAGGTTTTTAGGGTGATGATTTTTTTGCACATGTGCTTATCCCAGTGCCTTAACTGAGCAGATACTCAAGTGTTTAAGAATTACCATTGTTATTTTAAGACTTTTGATTACTTTTAGAATAATAAAAAACAATGTTATTTAATTCAAATGACTGTTTCATAGTGTGGTCCCAAGATGCTATTTTAAAATGTTCTGCCCTCATAAAGATAATTATTTTAAATTTCATGGTAAAAGTATGCATGATCACAGAGATCATGTTATAATATAAACCTTGTTATATTTAAATATATATATAAATCTTGTTATATTAAAAGAAGTTTAAATAGATAAGTGTAAATGTAAAAGGTTATAAGAACCCTGGTAATGATAGTCAGATACCTTTTTTTGGTGTGTGTACTATAGACTGAGAAACCTAGTTTAAAAGTATAGGGGAGAGGGGCTTCCCTGGGGGCGCAGTGGTTAAGGATCTGCCTGCAAATGCAGGGGATGCAGGTTCGAGCCCTGGTCCGGGAAGATCCCACATGCCGTGGAGTGGCTAGGCCCATGAGCCATGGCCGCTGAGCCTGCGCATCCGGAGCCTGTGCTCAGCAATGGGAGAGGCCACAACAGTGAGAGGCCCGCGTACCGCAAAAAAACAAAACAAAACAAAAAAAAGTGTAGGGGAGAGGCGCAAGAGGGAGCGGATATGGGGATATACGTATGCATATAGCTGATTCACTTTGTTATACAGCAGAAACTAACACAACACTGTAAAGCAATTATATTCCAATAAAGATGTTTTAAAAAAAAAGTACAGAGACATGACCAGGTAGGAGATACTCTCATCTGTGCCCTGGAGATCCTGAAAGGGCCTTAGACTAGGCATTAGTCCCTTGCCAGCCACAATCCATGAGCAGGCCTGTTGGCATAGGGACCAGGCAGGAGAGACTCTCATCTGCATCCTAGGAGAACCTGAAAGGGCCTTATATGTGGCTTTAGCTTCCTCACAGCCACAGTCTGCCAGTCTGCCAACAGTCCTGAGGCTGTAGGGTCCCAGCAGGAGACATTCCCATCTGTGCCCTCAGAGATCCTGAAAGGGCCCTTTACTCCAGTCCCTTCACAGCCTCAGTCTGCTAGCAGTTTTGCTGGCACAGAGATCAGGCAACAGACACTTCTGTCTGAACTCTTGGAGATCCTGAAAGGGCCCTATACTTGGTTCCAGGCCCTCCCAGCCACAGTCCATGAGCAGTTAAGCTGGCACAGGGACCAGGTGGGAGACATGTCTGTGCTTCAGGAGATCCTGAAAGGGCCCTACACTTGGCTTTAGCCCCTCTAGTCACAGTCAGGGGCCAGTCCAGCCTGCTTAGGGACCTGGTGGGAGACACACTGATCCATGCCTCCAGAGGCAGGTCTGCAGACTTCAGCCTTGGCTGTGGAAACTGAAACAGCCCTGGGGCTTGCTTTCAGCCTCTCTCAGCCATGGTCCAGGGTCAGTGTTGCCCACACAGGGACCCATCCAGTGACCAGGCAGCAGTCGTCCCGGACACTACACCTGCCACACACCTGGAAATAGATCCACTGTCTGAAGACCCCACTGTGGACCCTGAAGTGGACACTTATCCCAGCACCACCTTACTGAATAAGGTACTAGAGGCAGTTCTAGCCACCTGGGCACCAGGCATGATCCATATCCATCTGAGACCCTGACAACAAGCCTGCCAACCATAGATCTCACCACATACCCAGCAACAGCCTCATAACCAGCTCCAACCCAGCATAACTGTGATTCCATAGGTAATCCCATCAACCTGAGGAACAGACAGGAGAAGGTATTTTCTTGCTGAAACCAGTCTGTAAAGCCTGGAAGAGGTGTTTGCTCATTTAAATGCACAAAAAACAATGCAAAGCTACATGGATCATGAAGTCAGGCAATATGACACCACCAAAGGAAACCAAAAAAGCTCCAACCACAGAGAAATGAAGATCTATAATTTGCCTGACAAATAATTGAAAATAATCATCTTAAAAAACAATGAAATGCAGGAGAACACAAATAGACAACTAAACAATCTCAGGAAAACAATGCATGAACAAAATGAGCTTAATAAAGAAATAGAAACCATAAAAAAGAATGAAACGGGAATCCTAGAGCTGAACAATGCAATGACAGAACTGAAAAATTCAGTGAGAGCTTCAGCAGCAGACTTGATCGTGCAGAAGAAAGAATCAGTGAACTAGAAGACAGGTCATTTAAAATTAGCCAGTTAGAAAACTTTTGTTTCACTTATATATGTATACATATTAGATAAGTGTGTGTTTGTTGGGTTGTGATATAAAATGTATTTTTTAGATCAAAAAAGTTTTCAGGCCATTGTAGTTAAGTTATACTAGCAAATAAAGGCACAATTAACCTCAAAAAAATTAGCCAGAGGGACAAAAAGGAGAAAAGATGAAAAAGACTGAAGAAAATCTACCTGAATTATGGACATCATCAAATAAATGAACATTCACATCATGGGAGTCCCAGAAGAAAAAGAGAGAGAAAGGTCAGAAAGATTAAAGAAAGACATAACAGCTGAAAAATTTCCAAATCTTAGGAAAGATATGAACACTCAGTTACAGGAAGCTCCAAGGATCCCAGGTGAGATCAACCCAAAGATCACTTTGAGACACATTACAATAGAATGTTAAAAGTCAAAGAAAGGAGAGGATTTTGAAAGCAGCAAGAGAAAAATGACTTGTCACATACAAGGGAAACCCCATAAGGTTATCAGTGGATTTCTCTACAGAACTGTGCATTTCAGGAGGGAGTGAGATGATGTATTCAAAGTGCTAAAAGAAAAAAATCCTGCCAACCAAGAATACTATATCCCTTTTGCCTTGTAGGCAAAAACTGTCCTTCAGAAATGAAGGAGAAATAAAGACATTCCTCAACAAACAAAAGCTAAGGGAGTTCATCACCACTAGACCTGCTTACAAGAGATGCTAAAGGTAGTTCTTCAAGCTGAAATGAAAGGGCACTAAATAACAACATGAAAATGTATAAAATTCACTGATGAAGTTAAATATATAGTCAAATTCAGAATACCTATTAATGTGATGGTGGTGTGTGAAGCACTTTTATGTCTCTAGTATAAAAGTTAAATAACATTAAAGATAACTATAGCTACAATAATTAGTAATGGATGTACAACATAAAAAGATGTAAAGTGTGACATCAGTAGCATGTCTGGCTAAAGGTTTATCAATTTTTTTTTATCCTTTCTTAGAATCAGATCTTAGTTTCATTGGTCTTTTCTATTGTTTTTTTAGTCTCTATTTTATTCATTTCCATTATCTTTATTATTTCTTTCCATCTACTAACTCTGGGTTTTCTTTATTCTTTTTCTAATTCCTTTAGGTGTAAGGTTAGATTTTTTATATGAGATTTTTCTTGTTTCCTGATGTAAGCTTGTGTTGTTATAAACTTCCCTCTTAGCTTTTGCTGAGTCCCAAGATTTTGGGTTGTTGTGTTTCCATTTTCACTTTTCTCCAAGTATTTTTTGATTTTCTTCTTTGATTTCCATTGGTTGTTTAGTAGCATGTTCTTTAGCCTCCACTTGTTTCTGGTTTTGCAGTCTTTTCTTCCAGTTTATTTCTAGTCACATATTATCGTGGTTGGAAAAGGTGCTTAATATGATTTCAATCTTCTTAAATTTACTGAGACTTGTTTTGTGGCCTAGCATGTTATCTATCCTGGAAAATGTTCCATGTACACTTGAAAAGAATGTGTATTCTGCTGTTTTGGATAAAGTGTTCTGTATATATTTATTAATTACATCCGGTCTAATGTGTCATTTAAGGCTTGTGTTTCCTTATTGATTTTCTATCTGGATGATTTGTCCATCAATTTAAGTGGGGTGTTAAAGTCCCCTACTATCATTGTATTACTGTCAATTTCTCCCTTTATGTTTGTGAATATTTGCTTTATGTATTTAAGTACTATGTTGGGTGCATATATATTTATAATTGCTATATCTTCCTGTTGTTTGATTCCTTTATTATTATGTAATGTCTTTCTTTGTCTCTTTTTGCAAAGTCTTAGACTTTGTTTTAAAGTCTGTTTTGTCTTATATACGTATTGTTACCCCAGCTTTCTATTCCTTTCCATTTGCATGGAATACCTTTTCCATCCCCTCACTTTCAGTCTGTGTGTTTCTTTAGATCTGAAGTGAGTCTTTTATAGGCAACATATATATGGGTTTTGTTTTTATATCCATTCAGCCACTCTGTCATTTACATTTGAAGTAATTATTGATGATTATGTGCTTCCTGTTATTTTATTAATTGATTTCTGGTTGTTTTTGTAGTTCTTTTTGTTCCTTTCTTCTTTTGCTGTCTTCCCTTGTGATTTGCTGACTGTCTTAATGGTATGCTTGGATTCCTTTCTCTTTTGTGTTGTGTGTGTGTGTGTGTGTGTGTGTGTGTATTATAGGTTTTTGGTTTGTGGTTACCATGAGGTTCATATATATGATTATTTAAAATTGATGATCTTTCAAGTTTGAACACATTCTAACCACCCTACAGTTTTACTGCCATCTCCATGTTTAATGTTTTTTTTTTTTTTAAATGAGTACTGTATTTTATTTTATTTTATTATTTTTTCTGCGATACGCAGGCCTCTCACTGTTGTGGCCTCTCCCGTAGTGGAGCACAGGCTCCGGACGCACAGGCTCAGGGGCCATGGCTCATGGACCTAACCGCTCTGCGGCATGTGGGATCTTTCCCGGACCGGGGCACGAACCCATGTCCCCTGCATCGGCAGGCGGACTCTCAACCACTGCGCCACCAGGGAAGCCCAATGTTTAATGTTTTTGACATCATATTTTACGTCTTTTTATTTTGTGTATGCCTTAGCTACTTACTGTGGATATAGTGATTTTACTATTTTTGTGTTTTAACCTTTCTACTAGCTTTAAAACTGGTTGATCTAGTACTTTTACTGTATGTTTGCCTTTACCAGTGAGATTTTTCCTTTCACAATATTCTTTTCTTTTCCATTTAGAGAAGTCCCTTTAACATTTCTTGTAAAGCCAGGTTAGTGGTGCTAAATTCTTTTAGCTTTTGCTTTTCTGTAAAACTCTTTATATTTTCTTCAAATCTGAATGATAAGCTTTCCAGGTAGGTTTTAGGTTTTTTCCTTTCATTTTGAATATATTGTACCACTCCCTTCTGGCCTGCAAAGTTTCTGCTGAAAAGCCAGCTGATAGTATTATGGAAGTTTCATTGTGTATAGCTAGTTGCATTTCTCTTGCTGCTTTCAAGATTCTTTCTTTATCTTTAATTTTTGCCATTTTAATTTGAATGTATCTTGGTGTGGACCTCTTTGAGTTGATCTTGTTTGGGACTCTGTATGCTTCTTGGACCTGGATGTCTGTTTTCCTTCCCAGGCTAGGGAAGTTTTCAGCTATTTCTTCAAAGAAGTTCTCTGTCCCTTTCTTTCTCTGTTCTCCTTCTGGGACCCCTATGATATGAATGTTAGTATGTTTGATGCTGTCCCAGAGGTCTCTTAAACTATCCTCATTTTTTGAAATTCCTTTTGCTTTTTTCTGTTCAGCTTGGGTGGTTTCCACTATCCTGTCTTCCAGATTGCTGATCTATTCCTCTATATCACCTAATCTATTGTTGATTTCTTTTAGTGTATATTTTTATTTCAGTTATTGTATTCTTCAGCACTGTTCTTTATATTTTCTAACTCTGTTGAAATTCTCACTTGTTCATCTATTCTTCTCCCAAGTTTGGTAAGCGTCTTTATATGATCATTACCTTGCACACTTTATTGGATAGATTGCTTATCTCCACTTTATTTAGTTTTTTTTCTGAGGTTATGTCTCATTTCTTTGTTTGGAACATAGTCCTCTGTCTCTTCATTTTGCTCAATTCTCTGTGTTTATTTCAATGTGTTAGGTAAGTTGGTTACATTTCTCAATCTTGGAGAAGTGGCCTCATGTAGGAGATGTCCTATGGGGCCCAGAAGCACTCCCCTCTGGTCACCAGAGCTATATACTCTAGTGTTGCCCTCAATGTGGGATGAGTTTGCCTTTCTATTGTGTTGGGGCTGATTACTGTGGGTGCGCTGGTAGGCCAAGCTGGCCCCTGGGCCGATTGGCTGCAAGGTCATGCCTCATGTGGTGGCTTCAGGGTAGGCTTCCTGTGCAGTGGGCTGTGTGGCCTGGGTATGGGTGGGGCTGGGTCCCCTTGTGGCTGTCTGTGCAGCCCAGAGGGACTAGGGCCCATTGTTGGCCTGTTGGAGGGTGGCGCTAGGTCCCGCTGCAGCTATATTCATGGCCTTGGGGGCTAGGGGCTGGTGCTTGCTCACTGGAGGGCAGACTTGAGTCCCCATGTGGCTGTCTGCACAGCCTTGGAGGGGGGCCAAGACTGGGGCTGGTGCTAGTCCACTGGTGAGTTGAGTTGTGTCCCTGGTGCTATAGGCTAGAGAGAGGATTCCAAAATGGCACTTGCCAGTGCTGTGTTATTGTGGTAGAACAGACTCCCCAGAATGGCTGCTCTAAGAGTCTCTGTCTTAAGGGGGAGTCCCAGTTGCCTCCTGCCTCTCCAGAGGGCTCTCCAAGATCAGCAAGTGGATTGACCCAGACTCTTTTCAGACTATTGCCTCTGTGATGGGACTCAGAGCGTGTGAGATATCATGTGTGCCCTTTAAGAGTGGAGTCTTTGTTTCCTGTAGCCCTCTTGCTTTCCCAAACAAATCCCACTGGTTTTCAAAGCTAGGTGTCCTGACTTTGTCTTCCCAGTGCAGGAGCCCTGGCTTGGGGAGCCTGATGTGAGGTTTGGACCTCTACATGAGGACTCACTGGGGATCTCTACAATTATGATGTTCCTCCCGTTTGTGGGTAGCTGACCCAGGTGTCTGAGTCCTGGCTATACTGTGTCTGCTACCCATCTTATGGTTCCTTCTTTATGTCTTTGGTTGTAGAAGATCTTTTCTGCTAGTCTTCAGGTTGTTCTCATAGTTGCTTTATAAGTAGCTGTGATTTTGGTGTGTCTGTTGAAGGAGGTGAGTTCAGGGTCTTCCTACTCTACCATCTTGGCCACCTCTCTAATATTAATAAAATGTCCATATTACTCAAAGCCATATATAGATTAAATGTGATCTCTATTAAAATTCCAATGGTATTTTTCACAAAAATAGAAAAAAAACTATCCTAAAATTTTTATGGAACCACAAAAGGCTCTGAACAGTCAAAGCAATCTTGAGAAAGAAGAACAAAGATGGAGGCATCACAGGTCCTCATTTCAAACTATACTACAAAGATATAGTAATCAAAACAGCATGGTACTGGCATAAAAACAAACACATAAACCAATGGAATAGAGCATAGAACTTACAAATAAAACCATGCATGTATGCTCAACTCATATTTGACAAAGGAGCCAGGAATTCTCAATTGGGAAGAGAGAGTTTTTGCAGTGTATGGAATGGGAGAAAATATTTGCAAACCGTATATTAGATAAGGAGTTAACATCCAAAATATGTAAGAAACTTATACAACTTGATAACAACCCACCCCCTGCAAATAGTCCAATTTAAAAAATGGGCAGAGGACCTGAATAGAAATTTTTCCAAAGAGATAAACAAATGGCCAACGGGTACAAGAAAAGTTGCTCAATGTTACTAATCATCAGGGAAATACAAATCAGAACCACAGTGAGGTATCACTTCACACTTATTAGAATAACTATTCTCAAAGAGACAAGTGGCAACAGGTGCTGGTGAGGAGGTGGAGAAAAGGGAACTCTTGTGCACTGTTGATGGGAATATAAATTGGTGTAGCTACTATGGAAAACAGTATGAAGGTTCCTCAAAAAATTAAAAATAGAGCTACCATATGATCCAGCAATCCCACTTCTGTGTATATATCTAAAGAAAATGAAATCACAATCTTGAAGAGATATCTGTACCCCCATGTTTATTGAAACACTGTTCACAATAGCCAGGATATGAGAAAAATCTGTGTTTATCAACAGACAAATGGATAAATAAAAGGTGACATATATATATATAAAATCCATGAAAAAAGAAATACTGCCATTTGTGACATGGATGGACCTGAGGGCTAAGTGATAAAAGTCACACAGGGAAAGGCAAATACTGTATGATTTTACTTTTATGTGGAATCTAAAATAAAGCCAAGCTCATAGAAATGGAAAGTAGAATGGTGGTTGTTAGAGAGAAAATCTTCCAGTTATAAGATGATTAGTTTCTGGGAATCTATTGGACAGCCTTGTGACTATAGTTAATAATACTGTATCTTAAGTGATCTCACCACAGACACACAAAATCATAATTATGTGAGTTGATGGATGTGTTAACTAACCTTATGTGGTAATCATTTTGCAATATTTGTGTGTATCAAATCGTCACATGCACTTAATTGTACACAATTTTATACATCAATTATATCTCAATAAAGCTGGTAAAAAAGGAAAAAAATGGAAAAAAAGTACAGACTTAAAGTATGTTCAAGATTAGTTTTTCTCCAACCGATTTCTCTTTATAGTTCAGCTGAGAAGTAAGTACACACAGAAGCTGCTAGTTCTTCCTTTCCTGGACCTGAAGTTCCTGGAAGGTGGATGGTAAACAAGTGTTGACTCACTTGTTTTCCATAGCACAAGGAAAGTGTCAAAATGAGATGCTCGTTAAATTCCTTTTTTCCTTAAACTATGGTATACATAAAACTGTCAGGCCAATATATTCCTCTGCCTCCTTATAAATCCGTCTAAACCTGTTTTCTTCATGTTATTTTGTGCATTATGGTGGAAGCAGAGAAAAACCATATTCTCTCAGCTGCTTGTGTTACATTATTTAAAAAATGAAACAGAACTCTCACCTTGTAGACTCCAGTTTAATTAAAGGGTCATTCCAAATACTCTTATTTTAAAAATTGTCAGCTACATATTGAAGAAATATTCTCGATTGTTCATTTTCAAGCGTATGAAGTAACATTTCTTGTTGAAGAAATTCATTCAAAAGACATTAAATATCCAGATCAAGGAATCATATGGAACTATTAAGAATGAGAGGATCAGGGCAAAGGGCACAATGAATAGAAGCTATGACAAGCAGAAGTTGTCTGAGGTTCATTTGTATTTGGCTGCAAATGACTAAGTAAGACCCAGAATAGCTGTGTCATGTGATATATGATATGATTGTGAAGCATTAATTGAAAAATTATAAACGGATGATTTTCTGAGCCTATTGGAGAAGGAACTACTGTTTCTGAGTGTCATATCAATTTTAACTATTGGTAAGGAAGATATGAAAAATTAAAATAAAAATCTTAGTCAGCTTTAGTGCATCTGAATCACTCTTGGATGACTGCCAGGTGCTCATGTGCTTGATGATAAAGTCTTATCCAAGACTTACCTAAGGAGAGCAAGAAGTGAAAGCCTCAGAAATGATGACCTCTCTGGGAAACTGCTGCTCCCTTCCCACACCACAGCTAGACTTGGTTGGTGGTAAGTGATAAAATCTAATGGCTGGAGGGTTTTTTATTTCAACTTAAGCTTTAGCTGTCTTACAGAGGGGAGAGAGTATGGGTTGATCTGTTATAGTATTCATCATTTTGTCCCTTTTACCCCTATGATTTAGAGGAGCCACCTAAATTTAAAAAATAAAATATTTTTTTCTGTATGCTGAAAGGCAGATCTGTCAAAGCATTTGGTAATATTCAATCTAACAATTTTTAGGGTTGGTGAAGGATCTGCTAGGTTCTTTTTAGAGGCTTTTAAGTCATTAGCTCTTACTCAGCACTTTCTATTATTGCTATTTATTTTCTTAGGCAAGAGAATAAATAATTTATTAAGAAAAAGACAAAAATTCAATGAATGTGAACTTATGCTAAGCTAGTTCATGCCCCATGCTTTTATTGTTTACCAGCATATATGGAACAAAAATAAATATGGGCTTGTACTATGTGTCTACTTTTCATTTGAAAATATATATATTTTATTTTTCCTTGAAGGTCCATGATGTACAATTTTTATTTATTATAGGAATTATTTTTTAAAACACCAATTCATGTTGGAGCAAGTCATACTTTATCAGACACCCACCTTCAAGTTAGATGACTGGATGGGCAGAAATGCTTGACAGTATCTAATGAACTTGATTCAAAAATTTTAAAGCAAAACGATTGTGAAATATTTGAAATAAATAGATTCTACCTTGCTGAAATTGTTTCTTTGAAAAGTAAATATAGTACCAGACCTTTAATTATTCTTTCTGTAGACGAGCATTCAGAGGGAGGACCTCTGATCACATCAGACCTTTGGATATTAAGAGCCTTTGCTGTCTCCATTAGTATTTTTAAATCTGACATCAGAATCTTCTAAAGAAAATCTTTTTTTTGCATGTCTGGGAGGTTAGGGTGAGTAGGAAATAATAGTGAATAGGAAATAATGCTTTTGAAAATCCTGGTCTTTATGAGAGTTCATCATCCGTAAAATGCTTTCTGTTTATGAAAGAACAGCAGTGTGGGTAGTTATTTGATGTGTTCTCAAGTTGCAGCATGAGTAGCACAAACAAATGTAATATTAGTTGAAAGATTTGGCTTAAGTTCATTATTTTGTATTTCAGTCTGATTCAGTTGTCTTCAGAAATAAAAGTTATTCACTCCAGAACAAATCTACTCATGGGACAAACAATGAAATAAGCTGTAAACTCGGTCACTTAATCACCTGTGGCTTTCATCATATCAGATTTAGTTCATAGGAAGACTTATTTCTTAAAGGAATTATTGGACTGACACAAATACAACTTTATTATTGAACTGAATCATAGTAAGCATTTCGTATTTAAAAATATAGTGTTTAAACAAGTGGGTAGGTACAAGTTTAAATTTAGCATTTTAACTGAGTGCCCCGTCCAGTCTGGTGACATTCTCTACCCAAAACAAAACAAAACAAAAATAATCATTTTCATAGTCAAATAAGTTTGGGAACTAAGGCACCAAATATTCCTACCCCTTATTTGGAGATTCTCAATGTATCTGAGAGTATTAAAACCCTGTCCTGCAATTAAGAAACACTTTCATTTTTTAATCTAGATATTTTAGTTATGTGTTTCTACACAAATAGTTGAGAGTCAAGTAGTTTTGTGATTTTAGACAAACAACAGCCCTTAGACCTTCTTTTCCATTTCCCATCCTCCAGAGGCAACCATTTTTCATCTGTTAGCTGATTCTTTGGTAACTACTTTCATCTTAAAACAACAAAATGGTATGGCTACCTCCTGAGTATTTTTTCTATTTTTTTAATCTATTGACTTCTCACTATGAAAGATGGGAGTTTATTTAGCTTGTTCCCCGATCCCATCTCTCTCTCTCTCTCTTACTTTTCTCTCGCAGGGGCACACGTGCACATGTGTGCACACACACAATTCTTACCCCCCCAGTTCTTCCTGTAAAATTATGTTGTGATTTGGATTATACCAACATCTAGTGTTTATATTAAGAATATGTAAATGCAATTTTTAGCTAAACCACATAGAATAATATAATTCCTATTCTATTTTTGTATACCAGAGTTTATTGTTGTTATTTGCTTAGTTTTCTATGTGTTTAATTCAACCCCGGTTCTCCACTAGATCAATAAATCTCTTCTTGGTATGTTCATTTGCATCAGGTTTTCTTTCAGTGTCATCTGTTTCAAGAAGTCTTTCTGAGAGCCTTGTGACCTGTTCCAATCTGGGCTGGATGCCTTCCTTGCCTAGGTATATGGCTGGCATCCTTAGATTTCTCTTCCTCACCACCCTGGGGTGCTAGATCTCCTGTTTGCTGTGTCTCCTGACTTCCTCTTTCTTGGTTTACTCTTTTTTTTGGTAGAGTATCTACCAAAGAGACTCTGGTATCTCTTGAGAAAATGTCTGGAAAATAGTCTCTTATTCTATCCTCACATTTGATTTTTTATCAAACTATATTATTCTCAGTATTCAATTATATGCTAGAGTTCTTTTTCCTTACTTTTTAAAAATTAAAAAAAAATAGTTTTGGCCATGTCTTGTGGCATGCAGGGATCTTACTTCCTTCATCAGGGATCAATCCCATGCCCCCTGCAGTGGAAAGACTGCCAGGGAAGTCCCCTCTTTTTCCTTCTTGAGGAAAACAATTGTCTTTTAGCTTCCAATGTTGCTCTTATGGAAGATCACACTCCTGTGTGTCTCTTCCGCTCTCAGTACTCTTCTTCACTTTTGGCATTTCTGATCACCAAATGTGTGGTGGTTTTTCCCACACCAAGCGACTCAGTGATACCAGCTTGGTGTCCTATAATTTAACTGTCTGCCTGAAAATAGTGTCAGATCCCACCTGTTAAGGGCTCAGTCCCACAGGACTGTCCCCCTACCCCTACCCACTTCAGGTACCAATTGCAAATCCAGATTGTTTCCTGTGGATATGACTGACTGGCTGTAAATCACCCCCCTCCTCAGGTTCCCATGACCCCCTCCTCAGGTTCAATTAATTTATTAGAGCTACTCACAGAACTGAGGAAAACAGGTTACTTACTAGATTACCAGTTTGTTACAAAGGATATTAAAGGATACGAATGAATAATCAGATAAAGAGATATATAGCGCAGGGTCCAGAAGGGTCCTGAGCATAGAAGCTTCTGTTTGTGGAGTTTGGGGCATACCACCTACCCAGCATGTGGATGCATTCTTGTTCACCAATCTTGTGGCTCTCCACAGCCTGTCCTTTTGGGTTTTTATGGAGGCTTTATTGCACAGGCATGATTAATTAAATCATTGGCATTGGTGACTGATTCAACCTCCAGCATCACTCTTCTCCTCAGAGGTTGGGGAGTGGGACCAAAAGTTCCAACCTCCTAATCAGGGTTGGTTTCCCGGGCAATCAGCCCCCGTCCTTTCTGGAAGTCACCTCATTAACATAAACTCAGGTGTGGTTGAAAGGGGCTTATAAGAATAACAAGACTCCTTTCACCATTATTGCTCTGGAGCTATTTCAGGATCTAAGGACAAAAGAACAAATACTATAACAAAAGATGCTCTCATTGCTTTTGTGCTTTGGACTTTCCAAGAGTTTTAGGAGCTCTGTGCCAGAAAGGGGACAAAGACCAAATATATATTTTTATTATAAATCACAGTATCACAGTTACTGCTGAGAAATCCAAAGCAATCTAATTTATAATTCTTTGTATATACCTCTGCTTCTAACCCAAATCTTATTTTCCTAATATTCTGGGATTTCAATAAAGTGCCTTAGTGTGAGTCTATTTTCATACACTAGATGGGTCTTTTTAAAGTAGAGACTCACGTCCTTCATTTCTCAAAAGATTTTATTAATGATATTTTCCTTTCTCTTCCCTTTTGCCTTCAGGGACTCCTGTTCTTCAGGTGTTGGACCTCCTGGATTGGTCACTAATTATCTTTCTCTCCTCATTTTCGTCTATTTATCTTTTTCTTTACTTTCTGTGAGATTTCCTCAACTTTATTTTCAGCCATTGTATTGAGATTTCCCTTTTTGCTATCATGTTTTTATTTTGCTGAAATTTTTTTTTGTTCTATAAATATTTCTTTTAAAAAATAAAATTCTGTTCATGGATACAAAAGCTTATCTCTGATAATTTTTCTTTTTCACCAAAATCATCTCCTTGCATAATCTTTCCTCCAGGTTGAGGTTTTTTGTTTGCTTCCTTTGGGCCTGTTATCCAAATTAGAGTTTTCCCTTAATCTCTGCTAATCCTTGACTGCCTGGTCATATTTAAGAGTAGGAGACTAGAAAGCTGATTGAATGCTCTGAGTGTGTGGGTAGGCCTATTGACTGAATGTCATTGTAGGGTGATCTGGATGTGCCAATTTTCAGTATCATGTCTTCTTGGACTGATCAGATCTCCTTGGGGGGTTGGTTTCTAGTCTGCTAACTAGAGGATAAAGGCTTTGGAGAGTCAAGTTGTGGAAGAGGACTGGGGGTGGTCTCAGCACTCAGAATGCCTATGTTAACTTAATTCACCTATTTTCAAGGTACCTCTATACTCAACTGCCCAGAGTCCCTAGGTCCAGAGACCCTTTGATTCTTTCTGGAGAATAAACCTCTAGAATTGGAGTGGGTACACCTACCCAGCAACACAGAGTAAGGAAAGACCTAGAATTCTAACTGCTTCTAAACATTTTTAAATTAGAATTAATCTTCTTTCTCAGTGTATCATTGCCCCTTTACCCCGAGTTAGGCCAAACTTGAGGTTAAGGGTACAGTCCTCCAAGACTGTCTGGTTTGCCCAAGACTTCTGACACCAGCTGCAAGTTCAGGGGTCTCCAGGGCTGTCCTCACATGAGACTAGCTAATGATAAATTTGGAGGTTCTCACAGATTTCTTCAGATTTGATAATTTGATAGATCAACTCACAGAGCTCAGGAAAGTGCTGTACTTATAATTGTAGTTTTATTATACCAAAAGGGTACAAATCAGAAGCAGCCAAAGGAAGAAACACATAGGGTGAAATCTGGGACTGAGAAGTTTCCCAACACAAAGCTTCCATGTCCTTAGGGATGCATTACCCTTGCCCTTGGTGTGTGACAATACTCATGGGGTATTGCCAATTTTGGAAGTTTGCTTGAGCTTCAGTGTCCTAGTTCTTATTGGGGCTTCATTACTTAGACATGAATGATTGAATCTTTGCCCATGTGGTTGCTCAAAGCCCCAACCCTCTAATTACATGAATGGTCTTTCTGTCTGGCTAGCCCCCATCATGCATCACCTTGTTAGTACAGACTATTAGGTGTCATCTGAGGGGCCCACCATGAACAACAACAATAATCCTATCACTCAGGACATTCTGGAAGTTTAGAGGTTACCTCTTAGGAGTTGGAACAAAGGCCAGACTTTTTTTTTGGGTAAAGTTAATTTTTCACTACATACTTTTCCATCTCCAGTTGCAGAGGTATCTGGTTCCAGCAATTTCAAAAATACTTAAAGAATTCTGAAGTAAAATCAGGTTGGTTCTTTGCTCTCTGTGCCTTTGGTTTAGGATTTTGTTTTCTTGGGTTGGCTAAGGCATTTATCACTTGTTCATCTGATTTTCAGCTTCCAAAAATATTACTATTTTTCCTCCCATTCTTGAGTGTTTATACTTAAAAAAAAAAAACAAAAACAAACTTCAAACTATAACCACTCTGCAGTAGCGTTAGTGAGGTTTCTGAAGGGAGCCAAATTAGACACATATATTCAGTTGGCTGTCTCTTCCCAGAAGTTGCCTAGCACTCTCTCAATTTATTTGTCAGTGGCAACTTTTTGTAGAATACCTATTAATACCTGGTAAATAAACACTGCATTAGCAAACACTTCTATATTGCTTCATTAGTAGAGGTAACCAACTAATTTAGACTTCAGAATCTTTAAAGACAACTTTTCTTTTAGGGCTCATTTCCTTTCTACTTTACATATTGAGGGCACAAAAGATAAATAGCCCCTTAACACTTATTGACTGGGGATGAGAATATTGAGATAGAGGAGGATCTTTTAACTTCAGTGTTGTCTATTTTTACAATGTTTGAATTAATATATATTACTTTTTAATTAATTAAAACTTTTTAGAGCAAGAAAAAACATGAAAACATTGCATAAAATGATCCTAAAATTGTTTTCCACTTCAAATCTATGATGCTAGGGTTAATGGGGAGCTAAAAATGGAGAACTCTTTTTATATTTAATGGAGTAGGTAGAACAGAGCACAGCACTCCTTTAATCACTCTGATCTAAAAGTCAGACTTCTAGATCTGAATCAGGCTTTCTTTCTGTTTTTTTATGGGCTATAAAGAAGTTTTTAGCCTTACATTTTATATTGATGAAGTCTGCCTGGAAAAGAAGATGTTGATTCTCTCATAATGCTGATTTCTCATTTCATTTTCTTGGTAAATAAGAGTTTGTATATTGATTTTTCTGTCTCATTCTAGCAAACAACTGTAATTTTATTTCTCTTCTTTTGCAATCTTTTTAGAGTTCCTGATGCCTGTGAGACTCATTCCAACCTCCATAGAATGGTGTTCAAAGCCCTCTTATAACATGGCTGCAACTTACCTTATAGCCTTATCTGCTTCTGGTTCCCATCAAGCTCCCAGTTCCTCTCAACACTGAATTATTTGCTGATTCTCCCAACTTCTTGGTATCTTTGTCCATGTATTTCTCCCAGCCTGGAATTTTTTTCCCCATCTCCCTTCTCTTTCTGCCCATCTAAATTATAGCCATTTTTACAAGCTCATCTCAAATGTTTCCTTCTTCAGTAAAGGTTCTTATCTTTCCTCCATCCAGGATTAATGCCATTCTGCTGGGGCCTTACAGGGCTTTGTTTGCCCACATCCTGCCTATGTAATAGGTATCAGTAGATGCGTGTGTGTGTGTGTGTGTGTGTGTGTGTGTGTGTTAGGGGAGAGTGGAGGGAGGGAAATTGTCCCCATTAAATTATAATTTCCTTGAAAGTAAATCTGATGAGTCATATATATACATAATGCCTTATATATAGTTGATTCTCAGTAATGTCAGTTGATTTGAAATGAATCTTGTTCCATTTTCTTTGTATCAATAGCATTGACAAAAGTAACAACTGTATAAATTATGTATTAGTTTTACAAATCCAGTTCTTCCCAAGACATTTTCTTGAATGACAGAAAGGTGGCTGCCTAATGCTCAAAGGTGATTATTAGCAACCTGGGGTGGGGGTAAGAAATGTGAACGCTCATTAGAGTCACTGAGTCCAGATCCACACATTCATGACCCCGGGCACCATTTGCAGCTGATGAGTGTTCATATTTCTTACCCCCACCCCAAGTTGGGTGATGCAGCCAAATGAGTCTCTGAGTGACAGGAGCTGACCACTGTAGTGGTGGAAGGAAGACATGGGAGGTGTGATGACTAACTGAGTTAATCTGGGTGTCCACTCCACAGAAGGATCTGAATAATGCAGGGTGGGGGAGTGCATAGTAGGAGGACGGACGGCTTGAGCAAGGAAGATGATTGATGAAGTGTGTTATGGGTGACAGAAGACCCTATGCTCTGGGCAAGGGAGTTAGCAGTGATTTAGGAGAGACCCAGGAGAGGGTGCATGGTCTCTGTGTGATTAACCAGATGTAATCAGCCATTTGCCCGAGGGGACAGCCATACAAAAGGATATAGTAAAGGGGAAAAGTGTTGGGGGGAACATCAGTGATAACACCAAGGTCTTTTAAATTGTAGAAATCTGTCTGGGCCCCTGTATTTACATGCTGCTTTCACTCCCTTCTCTGCTCCCCAAGCCTGTGCACTTAAACCTTGAGATTTTTCTTCTCACTGACATCCACTTGCAGGCTGCTCTGTTATGGCAGGAGGATTAGAAAGTGAGCCTAATCTGGGGTTACCACAGTGATCTCACTTATCAGTGTTACTCCAGATGAGTGCTGGGGGGCGTGGGGCTGGGAGGACAAGAGGGCCAAGGAGAAGGAGGAATCAGTGATTATGGAGACTTCCTTAGAGCATCTTACAAAAGCCACTCACTCTTTTTTCCCTTAAGTACAAATTTAATATTTTGTAGGAATTCTTTGGCTCTCTTCTTAAAAAGCTTAAAGCCATTTAAAGTTTCCCAACCCTTGACCTCACAAGAGGCCAGAGAGTAAGACAGGCAGCAAGATTTAAAACTAGGTGATGAATTAGAGCCTCATTCATCTGGGTAGACTGCGACATTTAATTAAGCAATTTATTAAGCTTGTTTTTGTGGGGTTTTTTGTAGAGCCCGATTCTAGAGTCCTGGAATCGGATATAGGGTTCACCTCTTGAGTTCATTTAGTTTTCCTTAATGCAGTCAAAGCATGAGAGCTAGCCAGAGACAAAATTCAAAACATTCCAGTGGAACTTTTCTTTCCCTTTCAAAATTCAGTCTCTGTGAACAGGTTCTGTGAAGAATGATTATGAGAATATGAAAGAAAAAAAAGAAGCAAGAGAAAAAAGCACTTAGTGATGCCTAACTTAATTTTCTCTACCCCAGTTTTGTAATGTGTCCTTTGTAGCAAGCAGATTCGTTAATTTGGCCTGAATTATGCTTTAGTCTCTCATTTTGGGGGCAGTAAGCAGAGCACAGAAAGATTGAGAGTAAGTATTTAGGTTTGGGGGTGATTCACATGATGATAAGACTACCTCTCAAACTATACACATGAAGATGCTCTTGTTTGGAAAGAACAGTTTCTTCCTAAGAAAAGAGAGAGGGCTTGAATGCATTTAGCTCAGATTGACTTTGTCAGCTGGTTATGTTACTATAGTACTATTAATTTATTTATACATTTTAAAATTTATCCTGCTTTAGGATTTGCTCAGTTTTGGGGTATACAGTCTTGGTTCTTCTGAACTGTGCCTGACTGTGCTCTGTCTACCCAAACACTCTTTTCCATAGTGATCCTTGTTTTGGCAACTGTCTCCTTGTTCTCAACTCACTTATCACCGCTGCAAAAGCCCAGCCTATAACCTCACAAGCCTGGAGCTTATAGATTAGCTTCCAAATAGGGACAGTGTAGTAGCCCTCTCTTTGCAAGAGATTTAGGCCACTAAGGGCATTTGAAGCTGGTGCCTTACAGACTCACCAGTGTCCTGCTGGCATGAAGCAGCCCTGATACCGGCCTTTATCTTGTTTGGCTACAAGAAGAGAACCCGAGGTGGGGAGAGGAGGAGGAGCCAGGCACTTAATCCTGAAGGACCTTTAGGGACAAAAGCATTTACAGTGAGTACAGTCAGCTGATTTCCAGCTTTTCTGTCCTTTTATTTAAGAGAGACAATCACAAGAGGGAGAAAGAGGGGGCAGTTTTGATGGGTGTGTAGCTGCATTTTTTGCTTCCTAGTTTGGTCGAAGAACACGGTCCTGATTTAAATGTCTTATTCAAATTGAATGTATTCTGCTAACATCAGGTTTCGACTGAAAATTTGTGGATTGTCAGGGAGGTAGCAGCACCAGCCCTTGGTTAATACGCAAAAGCCATGATACGTTTCTTCTGTTTCTGTAGGATGATAAACAGTGGTGAGAAGAGCCTTACCACAAATTTTTTTTTAAAAACCTTTAAAATCTTTACTGCTTTTGGCTTTTGCACTTTAAATGTTGAATCTTCTTTGGGTTTGTGGAAAGGAAAGGATTTGATCTATGTTATTTTTAACAGCAGCTGGGTTAAAGGTGGTATTATCTCTAATGCTGGAGACGTGGCCACAGATAAGCATTTGATGGGGTCAGAGGGGTGAGTGGGGAACAGGAGGTCATTGGGTTCCAAAAAGCTAGTTGATCACTCCTCTCATGCAGCTTTGCAGCCAGAGATATAACTGCATGGGTATCTGTATATACTTGAATGAGTGCTTCATTTGCATCGTCAGAAGTTGTTGTCTGCTGGCTTTTTTTTTTTTTTTTCAAATTTCTCTGTGACTAGAAAGGAATCTTATTGCATGGATCCTTGCATAAAAAAAATAGAAAACTTAGAATTTAGAAGAATATATAGAGTTGTGTTGAATTTCCTACTATTTGTTTGCATTCAAATGGAGTAATTAATTTGATGGGAAAGCAAGCTTGAATAGTCAAGATAAGGGCAGGAAAAATACACACAAAGATTGTTATTGTAGATCTCTACAATATGAGGCAGTTTTCCTTTAAAGTATAAATTTATCTTGGAAATCAGATGTGCTTTTGTGAAAATCAGAAATACAGGTTGGTTATCCATGGGTGGTACATCTAAATGTGAACTATTGACATTGAAAATTAAATGTTTATAGTAATTAGTTTCCATGAAAATGGGTAATTAATCAATTTTATGCCACTTCCTGGGCTTGCTATGCTGTTTTGACACATACGGTATTCCTTCCCCAGGGACAAAGCTGTATGTGAAGAAAAGTAAATAGACAGAAGTTGAAATAAAACTTGAGTAAAGCGTTGCTTTGCTTCACTGTTTTGGGTTATGGAAATTCTCTTGTTTACAGTCTGATCAGCTAAATATGGAAACATCACATGCAGGTTGAAATTTTGTAGATGCAGGTAACTTTTGCCTTGGCAGCTTGAATATAAGGTTTCCTTGCCCTTTACTCATGTGTGATGCACACCAGCTACATTTTTGTTTAATGTTTTTATTTTATTCTATTTGTCCTCTGCATATATAACCACATCTGTGTTATCAGTCTTAAGTGCAAACTCCCAGAGGGAAGAATCTCCCATATTTATTCCTCTGGAAAGAATTAGCAACATATAATGTGTAAATAATGATTTACAAAATATGTTTGCATGGTAATAATTTATTTCTTTCCATTAAGTAGGACAAATATTGATGCTGTTTGCCTGCTTTGGTGAAATGGAGGTCCATCATTTAGTATCTACATAGCTCTCAGTATAGGTAGGATGCTTCTAATAGCTTAGAAATCTCTGGATAAATAACCCTAGAGCTTAGAAATCTCTGGATAAATAACCCTAGGTAATTACAGATTCTTATGGTCAGATGGAATCTTATTGATCATTTAGTACAATTTTGTCATTTTACAGATGAGGAAACTGAGACCCGCAAATGTGGAGCATCTTGCTCCAAACCACACAAAACTGCACTGTGCCTGCCTGCTGCACAGCCTGATAGTATATATAGAAATGTATGTTGGGATATAAATTACATTGAGCCAATTCTTTGGTATGTCCTTTAGTTTACAGTAAGATATGTATTTCAGAGGAGGCCTTGCCTCGATTTAGGGGTTTCAGAGAAAACACAATGACCAAGCACTGTTTTTCAGTTATACAGGGCTCTTAGGTGGGGGCTTGGAGGTAAGCGAGTGTATGGGTGAAGGTGAAACATTTCATTTTACACTGCCCTGGCACTTAGTTTTCTGGTTTGATTGAGTCTGGTTTCTTAGAAGAGGGAACCACTGTGACACCAGTGACTTCTTCATTACTAGTTCTTTGACCTTGCACTAAAAACCTTTATTAATCTTTGTGTATCAGATTCCTTCTCTGGGACAGTGATTCTAAATAGTGATTCACCACCCCAGAAGGCAGTGAATTGATTAAAATTTTTAAAGTGCTTTTGGAAATCAGAATCAGAGACTAAGACTAGGGTATAGTTTATTAAGAAGTAGTGTGGTAGCTCACTCTTCCTGGAGTTTCATCCCTCCCAGTGAAATTTTGATATCTTCTAATTGGTTTCAAAATAGTCAAGTCTAGTATTATTGTTATTTTAAAGGCTGTATGAAAGGGTGGTTAAAAATGTGGGGGTGTAGTGGGCTTCTCTGGTGGCGCAGTGGTAGAGAGTCCGCCTGCCGATGCAGGGGACATGGGTTCGTGCCCCGGTCCGGGAAGATCCCGCATGCCGCGGAGCGGCTAGGCCCGTGAGCCATGGCTGCTGAGCCTGCGCGTCCGGAGCCTGTGCTCCGCAACGGGAGAGGCCACAACAGTGAGAGGCCTGCGTACAGCAAAAAAAAAAAAAAAAAAAAAATGTGGGGCGTGGATTTCTCCCTCTTGCAATCAGGTGTAGAAAGCTGTTGAAGCCTAAAACCATTCTCTAAGGCAGGTACCAAAGTGATAAACTTACCTTATGACATAATATTTTGCTCTTTGCAAATAACTTTGTTTTCAAAAATTCATCTGTAAACCCCCTTATCACTTAATTTAAAAATAAAATGCTCAAGAAATTGGGGGAGGGGCAGTATGCTATAGCATTAGAAGGTTTCTGAAATAATATATCATGAGAATAACTTATTCTTAAGGCTTTTGTCAATTCAACAAGTCTTTTTATTCCCTGTGCTCATTCCTGTATGGAAGGTTACATATTCCTAGTCAAACTGGGAGCTTTCTTGACTTTTCCCTTCCACATTTGTAGGTAAAATAATTTTGGTTTTGCTATTAAGTTAATCTTAAAAATATAAAGAAATATAGCTACTTTCTGACAATCACATTTAATTTCATATTTTGATCAGCTGCCTTTCATCTTTGGAGGAATGGGGCTATAAACTAACTTGAATGTATAGAACTAGAAAAAGACTTAGAAAAGGAAAAGAAACCCATTGCCTTGAGTAGAAGAAGTTTCTCCTGAAACTAAAAATAATGTCTATTTAAAGTGTTCAAAGTACAAGATCCTAAAAGTTGTTATTTTATATCAGACTGGTTACAGAAGAAAGATAAATTACATAGCTAGATCATTAGTAAACTAATCAACTTTATCTTAAAAAGAAACCGTACACTTCATTGGTCAGAACTTAGCCACATGACCACAGTGAGCTCCGATGGAGATAGGGAATGTAGTTTTAAATTCTTGGCAGGAATATGCACAACTGAAAATCAGGAATTTGTTATTAAGGAATGAGGTGAGAATGGATGTTGGGATAGGCAGTACCACACCGTTTTGTATTCCTATTGAACCAGTATAGGTAGGACGCTTCCAATAGCTTAGAAATCGCTGAATAAATTCTGGGTCTTGGGTCTAGTTGGTAGAAACTCAAAACACCTCTTTCTGTTTTTGTTACGAGCTATGGTTTCTTAATTTAGAAACTTGGCTTAATTTAGAAATCTTGTTTCTTCTGCGAAGTACCATTCCTTTATTTGGGAATCTTGTCTGACTTTTGCTTTCTTTTTTCCTCTTGCCTTTCAGCTGTTTTGGAAAGAAGTAAGGCTTAGACTTCTCCATGTTAACCATGAGCGTGACACTTTCCCCTCTGAGGTCACAGGACCTGGATCCCATGGCTACTGATGCTTCACCCATGGCCATCAACTTGACACCCACTGTGGAGCAGGGTGAGGGAGAAGAGGCAATGAAAGACATGGATTCTGACCAGCAGTATGAAAAGCCACCCCCACTGCATACAGGGGCCGACTGGAAGATTGTCCTCCACTTACCTGAAATTGAGACCTGGCTCCGGATGACCTCAGAGAGGGTCCGAGACCTAACCTATTCAGTCCAGCAGGACTCGGACAGCAAGCATGTGGATGTGCATCTAGTTCAACTAAAGGTAAGGAAGGTCTCTGGGCTTAGGTCCATTCCAGACAGAAGTCTGAAGGTGGCTGTGGCGCCTAGAGCCTGAGTTCTGTAATTCTCAAGGAGAAAGCATGCGAGAAGAAAAACAGAATAACAGGTTTGAAACCATTATTTTTGTAGATAAACATGGGTGGAATTCTTTCCTGGTTTTACTTTGTGGGCTAAACATCTAGAATAAAACTGACCTCGGGGGATAATGCGGAGAAGCGAGGAAAAATGGGGGGTGGCATTTTTGTGCAATGTCATAGAAATCAGTAGTAAAGAATAAAAATATTACAAAAGGTTTAATAAAGACTCTCCTAGGTAAAAAATCAAACTGAGCAGTGATTGTATATGTATGTGATTACTAACTTCTGTTGAAGTTGATGCTGCCTTTGTGGCAAACAGTGGGTTCTGGCATGATGGAGAAGGGCGGTGTACAATGCATCATGCAGAACAAAGGTGCTTTTATAACAGCTCATCTAAAGTTTAGACATTAAAAAAATGTGTGTGACTTTTAGAGAGCCCTTAAAAAGCCTGACCGTTGATAATAATGAGACGGAGATGCTAGTAAAGAGGGCTATTAATAGAGATTTTGGCCTAGGGACCCCAAAATACCGTGAATCTTGCCCTGCCATAGCCACTCCTCTCTTCCGGGTCCCTGAGGGAAATACATGCTCAGGTCAATGGTGGGTAAAGCAGGGCAGATTTATAACCAATTAGGACATTGGCCCCAAACCCCAATGTTAATTTCTGGTTAGTTAGATGAGATCCTAAGGAGAATTCCTCTACCTCAGCTGGTTCATTTTAAATGATCTGAAACCAGACAGATTCTTGCATCTTAATACTTAAATGACTTATAAGATGCAGCCATCAGCGTGAGAGGAAAGGACAATTAAGAGAGCTTTATGTGCCCCAAAGCCTAGAGCAGAGCTGGCTTAGCCTTCCCAGGCTGGTTCAGCAGATCCTGGGCCCAGCTGCCCCATGAGAGAGAGTGTCCAAGAAAGGGAAGGAGGGGGTTGGAGAGAGAGAGAAAAAACAAAAGGGCCAGAATGCCAAGGTGGCTGGGCTTCTCCCAGGTTGAGCAGGGCTGGGTGGCCTCCTTTCTTTGGATTCTTGGGAAGGAGCAAGCATGAAAGGTATCAGAGGTGGCTAGGAGCCCACTTTAACGGAATGCCAGCCCGACTGGTTTCCCCACCGTGGCAGCAGGGAGTGGTGTCTCTCAGTTCTTGCAACACAGTCCCTTTAATCAGAGGAGCAGCTCTCCAGCTCCTCCAGGCCACAGTGAGATGGGAGTCAGGGGGCTCCGCAGCACTCCACCCCCTCCTCCGTTCCCTCTAATGTTGCACTTACTTATGTGGCTCCCAAAAGGAAATATAGGATTGGGTTTGCAAGGAAAGATGACTGTTGCTCTCTAAAATCTTTCAGATTTACACAGAAAAGGTGGTAAACGATAAAGGAGAATGGGGGGAATGGAAATATCTTTAGAAGATTCCACTAAAAATGCTAAGGGCACCTGAAAACAGTGTGTCAACTAACTTCATTTAATTACATCAATAGTACTTAAGTGAAAACTTAAATTTTAATTCCAAATAGGAATGTAAAAGTTTTTGTACAGTCAACCAGGATTATGTTTAGTGTTGAGAAATCCCCTGTAGGACAATTTGCTTCTTTTTCTCATTGGAACTGCCTATCACCTTCTCACCTCGCTCAAAAGGCATCTCACTGCCTCTTTTCAGCTCTGTCCCACAGTGTGGTCTGTTCTCCCCTGTTGAGAAAGGAGCCCCAGGAGGACAGGAAGTCAGCATAGTAGTCACATAGTAGTTAATCAATAGCAGTTAAAGGGATGAAGTGAAATTGTCTTATGTTAATTTAATTCTAGGATTTCTATCATTCCTTTTTTTGATGCTTATTTCATCAAGTGACTTAACCAACATTCTCTGAATGTTCTAGAGTATTCTATAATAATAGAGCCCTTCCACATTGAGGCCAAAGTCGACAAACTCTGGTCAGTGAGCTATGGCCTTGTTAACACAAGGGCTTAGTTTTGGCCTCCTAATCTGCTTATTTAAGTTTTCCCTTTATTTGTGTAACATTTTTAAATTTAACCAAATAAGTACTTTGAAACATTAAAAAAAAAGATTTTAAATACATGTCAGTTCTTCAAATTTCCACACTGATCCACAAGAATAAAGGGAAACTGGGTCACAGAATTTTATATGTGGAATCAAAACAACAACAAAACAACCTTGTAGAAGCGGCTCTTAAGTTAGGTGTATGGAAAAGCAGAGGGGGAGGCCCAGCCGGGGAAAGGCCAGCTATCTCCTGTGGGGCATCCCTGCTTGGCTCCATGCCTTGGTGAATTATTCAGTTTATTAATTTACTATGAAAAATAACCATCGCAGGGATGGGAATGCCATGGTTTTAAGGACCATCTAGGCGCACGTAATTTCTAAATTTATATATCCATCCCAGTGTTCTCCCAGGAGCCCCAACTGCCTAAGAGACATCTTGTATCTCTAGTGAGCATCTCAAACTGATATGCCCATTGAAAAGCCCTGAATGCCTCCCCGACCCCGTCTTCCCAATTTCAGTAAAAGGCACCACTTTTTTGCCAAGCCAGTGTGATTCCATGCCCCACATATATGTCTATTAACAAGTCCTGGGGATCCATCTCCAAAATATGCCCTAAATCCATTCACTTCTCCCCTATACTACTGCTGCCCCCCTAGTCAAGCCACATCACTGCTTGCCTGGGCTACTTTTAGAGCCTCTTCTACTACCCTGCAGTTTATTCTCTACACAGCAGCCAATGGGATCTTTCAAAAATGTAAATCCAGTCATGTAACTCCCTTGCTTCCTGTTGGCTTACGATAAAACCCAAACCTCTTTCTGTGGTTCTGCCCCTGCCTGCTTCTCTTGCCGTGTCTCCTGTTACTTTCCCCTTGTTTATAAAGCTCCAAGCGGATTGAAAGTTCGAAAGGAATGTTAGTCTAGTTCTTGCCTCACAGCTTTTCCTGTTTCCTCTGCCTAGCTCTAGCTTTGCCTCGCAGATTCTGGATCCTCATCAAGTAGTCGGCCAGAGGCGCAGCCAAGTTCTAATATCTGGAGGCACAAACCTGGGAGAAGGTTGAGCAGGGGTTGGGAGCGAGGAGGGGCCTGTGCTCTGCTCCGTGAAAGGCAAGCACAAAAAAAGGAGCTACCCTTACCTAACTCGTCTACACGCCTCAGACTCCCTTTCACATTGCTTGTTCTAAATCTTGTCATCACAGTTTTCTCTGCCATCCTGTTGATGTAGAACTTAAAAAAATTAGTTGAGAAA